>NW_027132813.1:49132372-49758469 GCF_026122565.2 Emydura macquarii macquarii
AGTAGTCTCACATATAACACTAACAGGAATTTCAGAATGTAGTGTCATTCTTAGGTTTTCAGAAGAAGTCAGGAAGCGCAAGCAAAACTGTTATGCAGTGTGTGTGTGTGTGTGTGTGCAGTATCCTCTATTCTGCTTAGCAGGTGCAATGTATTACTGGTTAAACCAGAAAAAGGAAACAAAACTATTTACATGCATGCAATGAGTTTTGCTACTTGTCTCTGAAAAAGCTGTTATTCCCTCTCTGCTCCTCACATGACAGATCAGTGCTCAGTTTCTAGATCACTTAGTGTCTCTGGTTATATACTGTAGGGAGGATGTTTGCAGGAGTCAAATACTTACTCAGCTCACTCTTCTTCTTGGACACAGCCTTCTTCTTGGCAGCTGCATCATGCTTTGGCTCCTCTTGGGTTACCAGAGCTTCTGCTTTTTTGACCACAACAGAATTAGCTAGTGAGGCACTTTGTGGCGTGCCGACTGGTGGGACAGCCACAACAGGCACTTCTTTGGCGGCTACCTCCAAGACAGGAGAAGATTTCGAGACAGTGACTGATGGGGATGGAACAAGTGGGGGAGCTGGCTCAACCTTGGCCACCTTCTTTTCCTTCTTCTTCTTGTCTTTAGGAGACGGGGCAGGTTTCTCCTTCTCCAGAGGGGGAGCCGAAACCGCCAGAAGAGGAGACTCAATTATCACGGGCTCAGACATCGCAACAAGTTCAGGGTCTACTTCCTTGGGAGAGTCAGTCACATCCTGAACAAGCTCTTGCTCAGGTATTTTCCCATTGGGTTTCTCCTCTTTTTTCTTGGCCTTTCCTTTCTTCTCAACAGGTTTCTCTTTCTTTTTCTTCTCCACTTTGTGCTGGTGGGTTTTCTCAAGCTCCTTGCGTTGCTTAGCCAGGGCTTCCTCGTAAGAGGTCTCCTTCATGGAGAAGGTGGACACCAGGAAGATCCCAATGGCTGAAATCACCATGAAACCACCAAAGACCATAACACCCAGAGTCTGAGGATCGTACAAATCCATTCTGGCTTACTTCTCTTTACCTGCAAGACACCAGAACAAGAATTAGTGCCAAGATACAGCTTCCCAGCCCCAGATCAGTTGGGGGAGAAGAGGGGGAGAGAGCAGGAGGGCGTGTGTGCATGTAAGTAACACTTGTTTTTATTGCACAGCCACCAAAGGGTGAGGCTCCATTATTTTTAAGTACTGTATTTTAAGTATTGTAAGAAAATCCTTGTCCAAGCAAGCTAAAAAACCAGACACAACAAGGCATGTGTCAGATGGGACAGGACATGGTGAAGAACTGCTTAAGCAAGTTTATTTCTTAGTCTAAAGTCAGCCACTGGATTTAAAGGTTTTAAAGAAGCTCATTCATTATGCAATGTCCAAGTGTAACAAACTAAGAGTGCATATAGTAGGATAAAACCAGGACCTGAATCATAAGAATTTTGTATGTCTTCAGTTCCAGCTCTAGTGAACCCGGCAACACATGCAACATTTTAGATGCGAATGGCAAATATCCATCTGCAATCAGGTAAAGTTTTTCAAACCATCCGTTAGCAATGGAATGCTACCTTACTAGTATACAGAATCTATGTAGGGCTGGAAGGGACCTCAAGAGATCATCTAGTCATTTCCACCCCTCTCCCCATCTTCCCTCCCCAATACACATACCCATGCTGAGGCAGTATCAGGTATACCTAGATCATCCCGGACAGATTTTGTCCAATCTATTTTTAAAAACCTCCAATGATGCAGATTCCAAAACCTCCCTTAGTAACCTGTTCCGAGGCTTAACTATTCTTATGGTTAGGGAAAGCTCTCTATTTTCTAACCTAAAAATCTCCCTCACTTCAGATTAAGCTGTTTACTTCCTCTCCTACCCTCAGTGGATATGGAGAACAACTGATCACGGTCCTCTTTGTTACAGCCCTGAACACATTTGAAGACTTATCAGGTCTCCCTCTCTTTGTCTTATTTTCTCAAGACTCAACACGCCCAATTTTTGTTTTTATAAAAGCCTTTCCTCACAGGTCACGTTTTTTAGCCCAGAGTAGAGCAACAAAAATGGTTTATCTCCAATTTGCCCGCTGTGCTGGAACACATCCCTGTATTCATACCCTACATGCTATTGTAATAATCTTTGCACAAAGCACGCCTCATGGGTATCAACTGAAAACTCATTATTGCTGATCAGCAATAGCATGGCAAAATGCACAGAGCAACATTGTGTGAAAAGTTATGACCATAAGCTGAAATCATGACCGAAGTGGGTTTCCCAGATAAGTCTGGGGAGTGGTTAAAAGAGTTTCTCAAAGACAAAGGGCAAGCTGACGCCCCAGCCAGGTGTCAACAAAGGTGATGGGCCATCATCACCTATCAAGTGGCCATTCTGTGGCAAGAAAATGGGGCAGGAACAAAGAGGTCTGCATTTTAGCAAAGAAACAGCATGAAGTTTTCTTCCTCCATAGGACGGACGGACAGACAGACGGACGGACAGACACACACCTCTTCCCCCCACCCTCCATCGTCTCTTGGTTCTCAGCTGGAAATACTTTCCAAAGAGGGGCTGAAACTGTAAAGAGGAGGGGCAAACATCCCCAAGACACCCCTCCTCTCTCCTCCTGTCCATCTCACTCTGCACCTGAGAAGACAAAAGAAGCAGGCGTTGAACTCTGGAGAAGAGGTCCTGACATGACGTGTGTATTATGGTAGGGTTTTCCATTCTTTGTCTGCGCTCAGGACACACAGCACTGTTGAATCAACTGTGTTAGAGACGGTACTAGAACGGCAGTGCTGCAGTTCTGATTTTCCCTGCTTTTCCAGTATGTGTGTTGTGAAGAAAGCACACCTGAACCACTATAAACCTATGCTTGGTTGGGTTTTTCTTTAGCTATGTGCAAATTTGGAGGCAGAGCATCCAAGGCTGGAGAGAGGAGTTACCTGGTATGGGGGCAGAAAGGTGGCTACAGAACCAGTCGGGTGTTCAGAGCTCCCTCTAGAGAGCTATGAATGCCCAGATGAGAAAGTTTTAACCGATATTCCAGCTTCCTCTGCCTAGCTCTCAGAGCATCTTATGCGAAGCTGGAGGAGTCTGAAGATCTTAGAGAGCCAGTTGGAGAAAATCTCCTTGGGGAAACGTCAAGTTTGCTGTAATCTAAGTGTATGGTACAGGTTATTGAAGGCTATTTAGTGGGAGAGTTGTGAAATTAAACACCACCTGTCATGTCTAGCTTCAGCACAGTTGGCATGGCTATTTGATCAGTGTCCACATTTGCTGACTAACGAATGCTCTGAAACCAAGGCCTCCAGTATGGAGCTGTATTTCTAACCCTCACGGTGGAGAAGAAAACAGGGTCTCTTCTCTCACCCATGAGGACTAGGAACCTGGGGTTTTTAAAAGTAAGGCACCAATCCGTTTCACAGCATTTTTTTTTTAAATCACGTTAGTCACCAGTGGTAGGTTTAGATTTGCCAGTGACGAGTTTAGGAGTCACTAAATTATGCTGCTTTCCAAGTCGATAGGGCACCGCCCTGAGACTCAAGCAACCTGGATACTGTCCCCAGTTCTACTAGTGACTTGCTGGGTGACCTGGGGCAAGTCACTTCCTCTCCCCATTCCTCAGTTTCCCCGCCCCACCCTTTGTCTTGTCTATTTAGGTTGTAAACTCTGGAGGGCAGGAACGTCTTACTTCTACGGCAATGTCTTCATTGCCAAGTTGTGTGTGGGGGTGGGCTGGGGGATAAAAACACAGACCACAGTATCTAATGTGCATTAGTTATCTTGCTGTAACAGTCTTTGGAGTCTTATTGCAACGTAACTAAGTAAGGGTGAGGAAAATAGCGTTGGCCTCACTTAGCTACACTGTGGTAACAGCCACCCACATCTTGTCGCTACCTGTATTTTTCAGCAAAGCAACTAACGTTGCAAGCATGTGACTCACTTGCTGGCAGGCCCCTTCATGGGGAGGATGGGGGCATCGTGTAACAGGCTCTTCCTTCGATGCCCCCTGCTGACAGCTTTCCTGCCTTAACCTGGCCTGCTTCTTTTCCCCACTCGACCCTCCAGTGGGTCACACGTGGTCCCTTCCAGGGTAAGCCAACAGTCCAACACATAATCCATCAACTTCACATTGGACCTTTGGTCCAAGTCTAGACTCACTAGTCCTTACTCCGGGATCAGGGGGCTTCAGTCATCCTTACCCCTTGCCAGGGAGTGGTTTCTGCTCCACCATTCTCGGTGGGCTGGTTGGGAAAGCCAGGCCCTCCCTCTCCACTGGGTTGCAGTCCAGGAACTCCTGAAGGGGCAGTCAAGGCCTGACTATAGACTTGCTGCCTTCCCAGGATTACTGTCTCACTTGCCCCATCTTGGTCCTTTGCTCCAGCAGCCTCTTCCTGGGTTCCCAGCGTATCAGCTCAGCTTGCTCAAAACCTCTTTCCAGGCTTCCTGTGGATCTTTACAGCTCTGTCTTCCGCCCAGCTGGTTCTGTGCTGGAGTTTCCTCCCCTCCCAGGACAGGGACTCCCTGCAGGCCCCTCCACCTGTAGGCAGAACCCCAGGCTGGCTCACTTCCTGCTGCTGTGCTTCCCAACTACCTGAGTACCTTCCTCCAGGAAGGCTCTTGGTCAGCTGAGCTCAATTCCCTGATCCTGGCCATGCTTCTTCCCCCAAGAGAGACAGATTTGCTCTCCTTCCTGGTCAGGGGCTAACAGACCCAGACTGAGCCCTTTTAACCCCTCCCAAACATCTTGACACCTAGTCAGGTGTAGCAGGGCAAGGCTGACTGCACCCCCGACTCTCATTAGTCCCCCAGGCCAAGTGTGGGGTTGGTACTCCCTACCATAAACGTGAACTGGTTATCTTGTTTTTAAAAAATAAATACATACATACACACACACTCACCGACCCTACCTTTTTGGCCATAAGAACATAGCCCATGTTTGCACAGCAACTAACACAACGGAGCTCTATCTTGATGTTACCACAATACTGAATGTTATTGTTTCCAGTCCCACTATGTCTCCCATAGAATCATAGGGTCAGAAAGGACTGCAGGGGTCATCTAGTCTAATGCCACATATTTTAATTTTGATTTAGCCAGAGACTTAAAAGCAGGTACACAGACATTTGCTAGACCAACTTGGGAGGAAGGAATCATCTAATTTGAGAGACAGGTCCAAGGTGGTTGAAAGGAAAATTCTTACTGCAAGAGTTACCAAAATAAATTAGTCTGTAGAGTTTAAGAAAAAAAAACAAACAGCTTCAAGCAAATCATAGGCAGCCTTAATTAGGAAGCTGCTACTGCTTAGCTCCACAACAAAATAAGACAACTACATTCAGCTAGCGGAGCTACATAGATACCCTCATCCCCTCAATTATACTCAAAGAAAGACAGACCCGTTTCTTGAGAAGACAGAAATATAGCTATTGACTAGAGATTATTAAAAATGCCTGCCTTAAGGTTTGTCCTCTCCAACAGATGAAGTCAAAGAGCCGGGTTCTGCAGAGACTTCAGCAATGCAACTCAACTGTATGTCTACACTGCAACAAACTCGTGATACAGCTGCAGCTGGCCCAGGTCAGTTGAGTCTGGCTAATGGGGCTATAAAATTATAGTGTAGATGTTCAGGCTTGGGCAAGGGTCTCAGAGCCCAGCCTGAACCCAAACGTCTACGCTACCATTTTATAGCCCCACTGCCAGAGTCAGCTGGCCCAGGCTCTGAGACTTGTTGCCACAGGTTTTTTATTGCGGTTTAGACAGAACCACATGAATAACTTTGGATAAGTCTTTGCAACACCTGGCCATGAGTCAGTCCAGATATACAGAATTACTAGGATAGTTAAAATTGATGCTACATATGCAGCAAACAAAACTGCATGGTATCCTAGTGTATTTGAGTAGTTAGTATGAGAATGCATAATTAAGACTATATTGCAATGCATAAACAAGTGGCAGAGTTAAAACAGTGGGTACTATTTGTTATTTCCTGACTTGTTCTTCGCCTGGCAACCGTAACATTCTCTCCAACTGCATAAACGTAAAGTTTCTATTTCACACGACCATTTGAGACATAAAAGTGAAGTCTCTGCTCCTTAAGAGGCATGTTTATTTTGTTTAACATTAAAGTATTTGTGTTCTTGTGGAAGAGAGGGAGAATGTATATCACCAAGATACTAACCCCAGGTAGTATAGCTGGGCAGGTCTGATAGTGGACTTTTAAGAGGTTAGTTTCACGTTCACCACACCAGAGTACAGCTATATGTATCTTTTTTCCCAAATATTTATAACTTCGGCCCAGGATCACTGCCACACGCACAGAAAGCTAGAATTTCACATATAGATTTTCTTCTTGGGAAGGAATTTTTTGGCTATTGTCTACTGTATCCACAAAAATTGTTTTAGTGCAGAGAAAAGCTCTGCCTGAACAAGAACAAGATTAGCAGGTACAATTTTCAGTTATGAAGGAGATGGTTTGAATATAAAGGAATCAGTGTTAAGTATGCGCACTAAGCCCTTAAGAAGAGTTTCTGAAGGAGGTAGGACTCCATGTAATTTGGTGGAAAAATCCTACCACCTCTAGTGAGCCATCAAGTTTCTAGGACCAATAGTTTTAGGACATTAGGAAAGGCACCAAAAGCTTATTCTAGGTAACCTGACTATGGTGGCCTCATAGCACATTGTGCCTACCTTAACACCAGCTTTTTTAAATAATTGTGCATCATTATTTGGCAGATTTGTCTTTGCCTTTCCAAAGACACCTACAGTAACATGGTCATCATTAAAAACCTCAGCCTCAATGGCTTTTTAATACAGAATGATGTAGGTTTCCAGGAGTAACTGACTTCCATAAGTATCACACAAAGACACGGATTCTAGATCAACAACTACCTAGAGTCATATCTGTGATATAGCAGCTATTTCCTGGAGTTAAAGAGAGGGAGTGGATGCAGTCTCTAGTAATGCAGCATGGTAACTATGGGCAAAGGCTATAATGCCAGAGAGGAAGGGGCAGCTTTGTAACGTCAAAGATGGAGCCATAATTCACAAACAGTTCTAGTGACACCAAAAAGCGAAAGAGCCAAAATGAATTCCAGGTGGAGTCTTCCATCCAAGCGGATGTGCTGCGGTGTTTAGAACAGAAGCCAAAGTTGAAAAATCCAGTAAATTCCAGTAGAACGACAAACTAAGAGCTGATCCTGCACAACTTCACTCACACGGCTAGTGGTTACTTATGAGATTAGTTCCATTAACATGTGTGAAGAATGTGTGTATAAAGACTTGTGAGAGTTAGTTTGCAGTAACAGGACATCAGTTATTAAGAAAGCCAACAACTCCAGGACAAGAGTCTGAACAGCTACACTCACTTCTACATCAAGAAGTGCCACTGACCTCCAGTCCCACTCTAAGGGGAATCCCCCCTCCACACACTAGTTTTTTAAATGGAAGCCCCTACCCTTATCAATTTAAAAAAAACAACCCCACATTAAAAGAGCCGCACAACGGGTAGGTGAGGATATTAATTGCAGAAAGTCATGTCTCAATCTGCAGAGAAAGATCACACCCTCCATGCTTTGTTTTATTCTCAGCATCAGTTGTGAGAATACACCCCATTCCCCACAAAAGGCTCTTGAAGTTAAAGTACACAAGGGGGAAAAAAGTTACACTTGAGCTACCAAGTGAACTGGAGTCACTCTCTGTCCACCTCCACAGCCATGCATGACTGCAGGCCACAAAGACGCCTTGGGCTGACGTAGCCACCTCAAACAGGTTAAAAAGTATATTTCACACAGATCCACGGAAGCGGATGCTGACTGACCACCCAAGTCTTACGCTGAGTTTTCTGCTTCTTTGGAAGAATGAGACTCTCTCGTAGGACACCAAACACAGAAGGCACTAATACAGTTTAAAAAACCCAGGCCTCAAGCATTCAAAAGGGCAGTTACTTTAGCACTAGTCTTTACTCTAATTGTTCCATTAATCTCACTGGGTCTCTGCAAAATAGAGTAGAAGTGAGTGTGATGGAACAACAACTTTAGGGCCTGATCCTGCAAACAGACACTTTCACGGGATTCTGACAACATCATAAGCCAGAAAGTGGAGCTGGAGTGGTTTGTTAATGTATAGAAAATACCTCTGACAGAACCTTATCCCACCGCACACACTGCGGAAGGAAGATGCTGCCATGTTTTAAAGCGGAGAAAAAAAATACACACCTCTCTCAGATCCACTCCATTTTTAAATATTAACATTCCAAAGAGGTACTTAATACTATTATGCCTTTTGATGCCATTTATTGCTCAGTACGGACAATTTCATACAAGAGACCACACCCACATATTACAATTATAAGTTAAAAGTGCCTGCACAAGCTTAATTAATGAGCCGCCACAAAGGCTAGGCAACTGCAGCTGTCTATCAGTATCTTTACATTTTATTTTTCCCTGGTATATTTTTGCAACTTTTATTAAAAGGAGTCTAAGAGGCCACTGTTAATATCTTAAAACGTTGCCTATTTTTGTCACGTTTATAGAGTCCTTGAAATTGTATCCTCCACCCCCAAAAATGGTAGTGTTTCAATGTGAGACCTCAGAAGCAGCCCCTCGGCTATCATAAGTAAATGATTTTTTGGCAAGGAAAGAGTCTGGATCCAATTTCCAAAGGGTTATTTTTGGTAAAAGAGAATAGTTTCCTTCATGCCTTTAAATAAAGATTCTAGTAGTGGTCTTCTAAATCCATCACAGCATTCTCTTCACTGTGTTTGCTTCAGCAAGATGTACTCAGTTTTTTTTCCCCAAGGTAGTACAATGACAGTAGGTTTTCCTGATCATTCTCTTTAAAGAGCTACCGTCTACCGCATGTAAAATTAATATCAATACAAATCATGTAACTAAGTAAGTTTGGACTTAGGATAACCATGGAAGTTGAGGCTTAGAAAGAGAATTAGATCTAGACTCCTCTGTGTCAATGCAGACTACTTCCCCATTACACATCTGGGAGCGCTGTGTTTAGTCTAATGCAATAGTTTTGAACCTTTTTTCATTTGCAGCAGACCCCTAAAAAAATTGAAATGGAGATGACCCCTTTGGAAAACAGTCTGCAAACTCCAGAGATCCACAGACCAGAGGTTGAAAACCACTGGTCTAGTGTTAAGGACACCATGCAGGGGAACCATCATGTCTTCCTTTGGGAGGACTTCCCCGTAGCTATTGCTAAAAGGTTTGCGATAGTCAGCTGAAGTCTTCCAATATATATCCTAGCACTAGCCTAAATTATTCGTCTCCCTCGTTCATGGCTAGGCCCTTTAAATATTTGTAGCTTCAGCTGACTACAGAGTATCTCAAGTAAGGTGTTATGAAAGATTTATGCTACACTTGGGTCTCTCCCACCTGCCTTTTATTTATTTTGTTGTTCTGATTTGAAGAGATCAGTTCCAGCCACCATACTCCTGAGTCAGTCACATCAGAGCCGCTTGCAGCAAGACTATTATTTTGCTTCTACAGAACGTATACTCAGCCCAAAGAGACCTCTCACTGCAAGCTCATGGGTGCTTTCCTATACTCCCTCACTTGGCTGTCATTAGAACTTTGTTCCTTCCTGTAGATATCTGGTTCTTCTTCTACACAACCCAGGTGCATTGCTTGCATGTAATACCTAGTTCTTTTATAGCACTTTTCTCAAAGCACTTTACAAAGGGAGTCAGTATTATTATCCCCATTTTACAGATGAGGAAACCAAGGCTGAAAAATCATAGATTAGGGTAGGAAGGGACCTCAGGAGGTCATCTAATCCAACCCCCTGCTCAAAACGGCCAACCCCATCTAACTAAATGGGCACATCTTGCCCAAGGTCACCCAGCAGAAGAGCCCAGACTAGAACACAGATCCAAATCTCAGTCCAGCGCTCCATCCTCTAGGTTCCTGTCATGCAACTGACAACATGGAGGCAAGCCTCTGATTGCTCATGCAGTCAATTACAGAATCAGAGTCCTCATTGCTATTTCACTTTGTATAATGTCTCTGTTCTTATGGGTTTTCACATCGCTAGTCCCATCTCTGAATTGCTATGATCATTTAATTCTGCACCCATCAGTGACTCGTGGGTTAACACAGCTGAAAACCTTTGTTCCCCTTAAAAAAAAAAAAAAAAAAACAAAAAAACCTGTCATGGTTGTGACCTCTTGTAGCGGCATTTAATCAGATTACAGAATTTCACCAGATCAGATCCAACTTAGCTCAAAGGAATGTGTTTCAAATATTTGCAACAGATGGGATTGTTAAAAGTTTGCAGTTACTGTTTCACTGGGAAGAGAAGGCTAGATGGGAGGACAATATATTTCCGAGACCGCCTCACAGCTCCCATCATAGCTCCATGTCTTTGTGAAGTACCTGAGAGAGGGAGAAAACTTTTGTCCCCCTCCCCCCAACCCCACCCAGGATTTCATAAAACCAGCTAGGACGCAGGGCTACACAGAAGTCCAGAGCATATCTGTGGCTAACCCACTTGTTGATGAGCAAATATTGCCTTTGATGTGAATCCTTCTCCCAGGGGAGTGTTAAACCCTGATATTCCGCCCTCCCCCCCCCGAGCTTCTGGCGGAGCAAAACGCAGAGGTTGCTGTGTTTCCCCGAAGGGAACGCGTAGGTCTCTATCCGCTGCAGCAAGCGTGCACTAACTGGAGAGCAGCGGCCAGGCTCGGCCGCCATGGGGCGGGCCCGCACAGCCCCGGCTGGGAGGGAGGGACAGACAGTCACGAATCCATCCGGAAGCGGGCCCAGACTCCAGCCAGCAGAGATCGCCCCGCGGGGAAGGAAGGATCCTGCAGCGGGGTTCGCAGCGGCTGCAGGCGAGGGAGAGACGGGAGGGCTCCCAGGGCACTGTCCGGGAGCGCTCAGAGCCGTGCTGGTCACCCCCGCTTTGCAAGAGCTGCCCTAGGCAGGCAGGGTCCCAGAGGGATTGGAGCAGCGATGGGAGGAGGAAACAGGCACGGGGGGGGCAGGGAGGGATCCGTCCGCTGTGCCCTGGGTACTAAGAAGCGCCCCTCCTCACGTCCCGTCCCGGCTGAACACGTCGCCATTCCGCACCGCCTTTGGCACAGCGCAGCACGGTCCCATTCATCCGGAAAGGACCGGCTTCCACTGCCCCCCTTCCTGCGAGCTCTTTGCAAACCGATCCGCTGACGAGCAGCGGCTCGGCAGACAGGGCACGGCTCGCCCCGGGCGGGGAGGAAGGGAACGGAGAAGAGAACTCCCTCCCTCCCCCCCCCCCCCTTGAATTGGTCTGCAAACTCCTCCCACCCCCATTTTAATCCCCTTCTTCCCCTGCAGCCAGCCCCGGGGAGCCCAGCACGGGGAGAGGCGTGCACACTAAGCGGGGGCACGAAGCCACAGCTCCTTACGTCCGTGCAAAGCCCGGCAGCCGGGAGCAGCTCCAGCGCCCTCCTTTCTAGCCCCTGCCTCCGCTAGCCTCCCCTCTCTCCAGGAGGATCGCAGTCCAGGGGCCGCCCCACAGAGGCTCTCACGCCACACCGGTCCCTGGCTTCACGGCGCAATTCAGCGCTTGGCTTAAGGCTTCCAATTCCAGGAGGCGTTTAAATCCCCTGGAGACTTCCAGTCAAGCAACGTCAGCTGTGTGCGCTCCTGCCATGTAACCCTTTCCTGCTCCAGCTGTGAACGTGGCCAGCAACGCCGCCTAACTTCACTCTGCGCTTCTAAGGGGAAACTGAGCGCTAGCTACCGAGGGAGAGGGACGCAGCTGGCTAGGCACGGAGAGGAGTGGGCTTTAATAGCCGAGAGGGAGAGAGAAGAGGGGGTACCCCCATTAGATCTACGGGGGGAAAGGTATCGCTACCCTCCCCCCCCACACACACACACACACACGCGCGCGACAGAGGTCAGCCGCCCCTCTGGGGTGTCTCAACCCGGCGTTATTTGGAACGCTGGGGATCCCTTTGGAACGCTGAGCCGGGTTCCATGGAATGCGGGGCGCCCCAGCGTTCAGAGAATGAGATCCGGGCTCAGCTCCCCTGCGACCGACCTGGCTGCAAGGGGGGGGGGGCGGTGGGGATGGCTTTTGGGGTTGGAGTTTCCTACCTGACTCGATTCCCCACACTTCGCTGTCTCGCCGCGGCAACGAGACGCCCCCTTCCCAGCTCTGCAGCTGCCAGCGCAAAGCCCAAGCGCCCAGGCTGGAGGAGACCGCGCCTCTGGCTGTGTGATGCACCCTGCTGCCCTGGCCCCGTCCGATGCCCGCAACTCCCAGCCGACCGGCACCCCAGCCCCTCCGCCGCTCACCGCCTCTGTGGAGTCGTGGCACTTTTTCCTGTGCGCTGGCAAGAAGCCTTTTCCAGCAAGGCTTCCCCCTCCAGCCCGCCCCCGCCGCTCAGCATGGGCCTGCTGTGGTTGGTGCCAGCCCCGCCACTCAAGCCGGCGGCGGCCCAGTGAGAGAGGAGACAGCTGGGGAGGGCGGGTTCGAGGACGCTTGCGAGTGGATGCAGGGAGGCCAGTGGGGCCGCTGAAGGCGCGTGCAATTATGGGAGTTGTAGTTTGCGGCGGCCGGCTTTGTCCCGCTGGCGAATAGCACGAAGGAAGCGTTTCCTTTTACACATAGACACGCGCATCCTAGGGCTTTTCCGAGCAAGGACAGTTGTCGAAACTCACTCTTTGCCGCTAACAGTTTCAGTTTCGACGCATCAGCTTTTTTCAGGGAAAAAATGTTTTGTTAAAAAATTCCCAGCCGGCTCTGCTATGACTGGACTGTCCCCTAGATGGGGGGGACTACAAATAGACAGGACATTCAGTGAGTTTCACTGCATTATTCCATCAGATGGTGAGAGTTTTCCCCTCCTCCCTCCCACCCTTGTGATACTGGCATAGGGCTGAAGCGTTTCAGATACCCGGGATCTGCACAGATCTTGAGAGATCCCTGGGATTCCAAAGTCATCTATTCAGAGCCCCTGGCCTCCACACCAGGGAAGTTCATACAGTTCAGGGGGGCAGCGTGTATGTGCTCCTGCCCCTGCCCTGTCCCCCAGCTGCACACACACGTGCACATCTCTGTTCTTCTACAGAAGTGTTTCTCAACGACCGGTCTGTGGATTGGCACCAGTCCCTGAGATCTCCCTGACCAGGGAGGGAGAGGAATTATTTAAGTTCAGCGTCGATGTGGACACAAGAACTAATGGATATAAACTGGCCATCAGGAAGTTTAGACTTGAAATTAGAAAGTTTCTAACCATCAGGGGAGTGAAGTTCTGGAATAGCCTTCCAAAGGGAGCAGTAGGGGCAAAAAACCTAGTTGGCTTCAGAACTGAGCTTGATAAATTTATGGAGAGGATGGTATGATAGAACAGCCTAGTTTGGCAATTGACTGATCTTTGACTGCTGGTGGTATATATTCCAATGGCCTGTGAAGGGATGTTAGATGGGGTGGGTTCTGAGTTACTACAGAGAATTCTTACTTGGGTGTCTGACTGGTGAGTCTTGCCCACATGCTCAGGGTTTAACTGATCACCATATTCGGGGTCAGGAAGGAATTTTCCCCAGGGCAGATTGGCAAAGGCTCTGGGGGTTTTTCGCCTTCTTCTGTAGCATGGGGCATGGGTCACTTGCTGGTGGATTCTCTGTACCTTGAAGACTTTAAACCATGATTTGAGGACTTTAATAACTCAGTCATAGGTCAGGGGTCTATTACAGGAGTGGGAGGGTGAGGTTCTGTGATCTGCATTGTGCAGGAGGTCAGACTAGATGGTCATATTGGTCCCTTCTGACCTCAGAGTTTATGAGTTTAGGAAGGCAGCAAGCCTGTCTCTGGTGTCAAAAAGATTGAGAAACACTGATTATCCCCAGGCAAGCTTCTGTTGGCTGAAATGAAGCCAGATCATGCCCAAAAGCCAGCATTCCCCATGTTTTGCATCCCACCAGCAAATCCATGATATCTGGGTCTCTTTCTCTGACAGGAGCAGAATGGACAATCCAGCACATAAGCTTTAATATCTAGGAGGAGCAAAACATAGCCTGAGTAAGCATCCATTGAAGTCAATGTGAAGATGCCCATTGATTTCAGTGGATGCTTAATTAGGGGTGCTGAAGACTGCAACCATCCTCAATGGGGTCTAGTGGCAAAGTCATGGTGGCTAGCAGTATAACTGATTAGTTATCTTTCTAGGACCAAAGGCCCTGTACAATAGAAGAACTGTACCAGGCAAATAATGGGTTCCCTGCCCTAGAGGACTGGCATTTTAAGAGCACGAGTACAAAACAAACAGAGCAATACATTGCAGAAATGGAAGGACATGCGATTACTGTAGCTGGATCGCATCACTGCCCCAACAGCCTGTTCACACTGGGGACAGAGACAGCAAATGCTCTGGGAAGAAGAGATGCCAAACGGAGAAACAGAATTTGCTAAAGGCTTTGAATCCCCAGCCTGGCACAGAAAATTGTTCTGTACATGCAGCTCCACCCCCACACCCTATCTTCTCTCCAACTAGCTCTCCAGTGGACATGCTCAGCTGGATACAAAACCTCCTGCAGAAAGAGATCTCCTGGTCTCAACTCAGCACTTGCCCATCCACTCCCTGAGTGACAGCAAGTGCTGCCCGCAGCAATGCTGCATATGTGGTTATGTCCCAATGATCTGATGCAAGGTTTGCATCCTGCAGTGCGCAGCTGGAAAGGTAGCACCCCTTCTGCAGCAGCTGTGTGGATGCAGTGGGATACCTCGGCAAGTTCCTTCGCAACAGCCATTCTCCAGTTTTGCCATGCCACAGGGATCAGTGCATAAAAGGCACCACCTCCTTTCCTGACTGCCAATCACAGTATAGATGGCTTTGTGGGTCTAGGGGCCTTATTAGGAAGCACAGCCGTTGTTTGATTCCTAGCAGCGCACTGTGTTTTTCTTTATTCGACTGAAAGCAATGTAAAAGAACTGAACTCAAGGCAGAAGGCAAAGCATCTACTGGATGGAACTGGCAGACATAACACGGGCAGGTGCTCCCCTAGACAAGTGTGCCCTGTGCTGCACAGTATGGCTAGAGAAGGCATTTTCCCTTTAAGGGACATTAGGAAACCATCCCATGCGGTGTCCAAAAGGAAACCAAGCTTCAGGACCCAGCTTACATGCCCGTTTGTTGGCTGAAGTCCTTAGGGGATCTTCATAACATTCAGTTTCCCAGCATTTCAGCCTGCAACAATGATCCCTGAAATAATTTTTGCACCATTGAACCCCTCCTTTCCACCCCCCCAATGTCTCCCATTTTCCCCCTTCCTGCCCCCCCAAATATCCTATGTCCTCCTTTACCCTATGTCTTTCCATTGCCATGCATCTTCTTAGGGTACATCTACACTCCAACTGGAGCTCCCATAGACATCTGCATGCTAGCTTTGATCAAGCTAGCCACTCTAAATAACTGTGTAGCTGCGGCGATGCAGACAGCGGGATGGGTTAGCCACCCTGAGCACAATCCCACCTGGGACCCTAGATACAACCTCAGGTGACTAGTCCATCCAGGCCTCCCAAGCCTGCTATTTGTAGTGCACTAGCTCAATGAGAGCTAGTCTGCGTACATCCTCCCAGGCTGCAGGTCACACCTCCCACTCCAGAGTAGGTGTACCCTTAGTGTTTCTGGTGGGAAGGCATTTATATCTACGCCTGGCCAGAATTTGATTTCTTACTTTTAGCATTTTGATGGATAATATCAATATTTATTTTTAACTTTCCTCCCCCCTCCCAGTTTTTATCGATTTAAATTTTCACAGTTGCGCAAAGTTGTGGTGGGTTAGACTCCAGGAAGAGTCAGGCAATAATTATTTAATGGCAGTATAGGCTGAGATTCCAAAAGTTAAAGCTTTATAACCATTCAAATGCAGATTGCTATTTTGACATGTGACGTTGACAAAATAAATATCCTTAAATTAAACTCCAATATGTTGCTCGAAAGCAACATTTTTCTTAGGTTACCTGTCTGTAAATTTTTATTATTATAGATGGAAATATTGTTTCATTGGCTTTTTGCCCTTCCTCTGTACCATGGGGGCATGGGTCACTTGCTGGCAGGTTCTCTGTACCTTGAAGTCTTTAAACCATGATTTGAGGACTTTGATAACTCAGTCATAGTTTAGAGATCTTGATCAGTTTCGAATTGCATTATTTCCATTTCTTCAAGTGCCTTTTGGTCTCGCATTTTGTCCTGTTAAATAGCTTACTAGATATTTTTATTTAGGAGTTTCCAACTGCAGTACAGTTTTTCTGGTGGAAACCGCATCTTGCAACTAAGCTGCAGCTTTGAAAGGGCCCGAATCTTCTCCCTTTTCCTCCCCTTTTCATGAAAAATTCACTCCTGATCTCATCCCAAATCTCAACCACTTTTTCTATGCTGGTCCGGAGCAGATGCATATTCTGCTGAGGTTTTTATATGTAGACAACTAGAAAGTGGGATGAGACCATAAAAACTATTTCAGTTCTGGCCAGAAGTTATTGTTTGAAAACTAAAGGTGTGAAGCTGCAGCAATCGGCTATGAAAAGTGAGTTTGGTGTCACAATACACTTTTAAATCTATGCATAGCTGCTGGTGATAGTCAGAAACCACGAGTGTCCTTCTTATGGTTTTTACATTTAATAGACATTCCTCAATACGGTTATATCCTATTATAAGTACGTACTGATGAGCCTTTGTGCAAATATATATTGTTTATGAGTATCAATTAAATGCATGATTGAAGTTATTTGTAGTAACTACTGCACTATTGCTGACACGGTGTATCATTCCTATAAGGACCACACACCCATTCTGACTATTCAGCTTCTAGAAGCACATAGAGGGCTCATCCAAGATCAGAGCCCCTCCAAACAGATATTCCCTGCTCCAAAGAGCTTACAGTGGAAAAAGGTAAGGCAGACGAATGGTGAGAGGGAAGCAGTTGGCCCCACACCTCAGCTCAGTGTAAGGCTGGGAATCACACCTCAGCGGAGGGCTGGGAATAGAACCCCCGTTTCCTGAGTCTCAGCCTATGTTTTCACTACAAACACTGCAGCTGCACCACTGTAGCAGGTCCGCTTACTGTAGTCATGGGAGGGGCTTGCTCGTGGCTGGAGTTAATCCCCCTCCCAGAGAGGCAGCACTAGGGCAGACAACACTGGGAGTTAGGTCGGCTTAACTATGTCACTCAAGGGTGTGGATTTTTCACACCCCTGAGCAACGTCGCTGGGTCGACCTAACTGTTTAGCGTAGAACTGGCCTCAGTCTGATGCCCTAAGGACTGCCTTTCAAAGAAGCAGTGCCATTACAATGTCAGAGTCTCATGCCAGCCCAGTTCCATTGGCAGATGTGCATGATTTCCTGAAGCAGCTCTTTTGGAAGTGGCAGATTTCAACATGACCAAGGTGATGAGGAGCACCCAGAGATGCTACAGCAAGGGAGGGGCACCCAATTATCTGACTGTCTGGAGCACTGGCCACGTACTGTCAAACCAGTGCGTGGTTCTTCTCTGCTTTACTCTAGGCCGCATCTTGTGCAGCTATGGGCAGGGTTGTTTTGCCACACCTCCCTGCCACTCCTAAGTCTTTTCATATGCTAATAGTACCTCCTAACCTTTGCCCCAGGAGCAGGTTCTAGTCTGGCACTGCTGAGGGTCACATTACCCCTCAGCACAAGTTCTGCACGCAATGTCAATGACGCCCCATCCCTGCATAATCCTTTCTCTCTCTGCTCCTGTGTGCAAAGCACGTAATGTGCAATGAGCCTTTTGCAGAAATGAGTTTGTCATCATCCCACTCTGCTGGAGGGGTCTGGGAATATCTTCCCCTGGGAAACACCCTCCATCTGCTGCCTTCCAATCTGCAAAGAACATCGTTCCTTTAGAAGCATCTATCAGCCAGGGTTAAAGCCACTACTAATGCAGCTGGTTTCAAAGTCCAGGGAATTGCGCGGGCTATGTTTGGGGTGAAAGTATCTAGGATTTCAGTGCCCTACTTCCTACTAACTACACATGTGATTTGCTCAGTTCCTGAGCCCCACTCCAGCCCCTTTGCGTTGCCACGAGAGGCAGTGGAAGGTAGGCCAATCTAGCCAAGTGAGGATCCCCCCGTGCGTGGGAGTCCCCAGCTGGCATGGCTGCAGTCATGGCACAGCTGGCTCCTGCGCCATCCCTACTGCAGGATAGGAACAGCTAATAACGAATGAACTAGGGCCTGACCCAAAGCCCCCTAAAGCCAGTGACTGCAGTGGGCATTCATAGAGCCAGAGACCAGGAGGGGACCACGGTGATCATTAGTCTGATCTCCCACATAACACAGGCCAAAAGAATTCCTAGAGCAGATCTTCAGAAAAAAAACCCATCCAGTCTTGTCAGTGATGGAGAATCCACCACAATCCTTGGTGAATGGTTCCAATGGTTAATTACTCTCACTGTTAAAAATGTGTGCCTTATTTCCAGTCTGAATTTGTCTAGTTTCAACTTCCAGCCATTGGATCGTGTTCCACCTTTCCCTGCTTGGGAATATCAAACATCCGTTTCCCATGTAGGTACTTACAGACTGTAATCAAGTCACCCCCCTACCTTTGCTTTGTTAAACTAAATAGATTGAGTCTATCGCTATAAGGCATGTTTTGTTATCTTTTAATCATTCTTGTGCCACTTCTCTGAACCCTCTCCAATTTATCAACACCCTTCTTGAATTGTGGGCACCAGAACTGGACACAATACTCCAGCAACAATAGCACCAGTGCACTGGATCAAGAACTTAGAAACTGATGGGATTGAAAAAAAATACACTTCTGACTAAGTGTTAGGTTAAACTTTCAGGCAGGAACCAGAATGGTCTAAGGCCAGTAACACACATCTCCAATCAGTGCTGTAGCGTCTTACTAGTGTAAAGTGTATGAGACAGAACTGTTAGCGTACAGTCTCGTAACTAAATTAGCTCCTGAAGGCATTCACTGTCTGAAATCAAAGAGAGAAAAAACAGTTTGATACTAGAAGGAAGAAGAGGAAAATAAGTAGCTGAAGGCTACGTCTATAAATGTTCTATAATTACTATAATTTGTTTTATAGGAGCAATTAGAGATGAGGTTGCAGTAGGTGCTGTACAGACACATCATGAGAGACAGTCCCAGCCCCAGTGAGATTACAGTCTAAATAGATGGGACAAAAAGGAGGTGTTATCTGCCAGAGGAGGCCAGAGAGATCGCCTGACTTGTGCAAGGTCACACAGAAGGTCTGTGGCAGAGGTAAGAATGGAAGCCGTCATTCCTGAGCTCAGCCTAGAGCTCTAAATCCAAGACTACTCTTTCTATGCTTTTCTGCCAAAGCACTGTTCATGAGTTGCTGATCTTACCCACCATCACACAAAGCTCTGACATTCAATGGGCATTGGATGCAGAGTAAAGGCTCATTCACTATCAAACCACCAGTGAGGACATGATATTGAGATGGGACGGGATACTGCAGTACTTGCTCTTTCTTGACTTTTCAATCTTCCTCCAATCTCATCCCTTCTAGCCACTACAGTTGCTTTTGGCTGAGTATACAAAAGATTGGCTACATGGCAAATTCAATAGTTTTTTAGTGGAATACATGTCAAGATTTCAGGACAGCTCTTGGAGAAGAAAAATAATTTTAAAATGTCATTGAATTTTTTGGGCAAGCTCTTCTGTAAATCAGCAATGACTTCAGTGGAGTTACACCGATTTACGTCAACAGAGGATCTGGCCATACGTCTTTCCCCCAGTGCACAGAAAACAAGCACTGCTATTGAAGAGGGGCTGTCAAAGAGTCTTGTTGGTTGCCTGGTACATCTCGCCACAATGGAGATGAGAATGAGTGACTGTTTTGCTCAAACAGATGTGATGAAAGAAGTGAAAAAATATGCTAATCAAGAGCACTTTCTGCTAATTATGGTAATGCGACTTCTGCATGGCATCCCAAAATAGTCGCTCTATTCCCAGCTCCCGCAAGAGACTCCAGAGATTTCATGTTTTTCCTGTACACTGCAGCCAGCCTGGGTGCCAGGGCCTTATAAAACTGGGACATAAGAACATACGTCTGCTATAAACTTCCTTGGGCCAGGCATTTGTCCTGTGTGTGCCTCACATCCCCCTCTGTGAGATGGGCATGGCACTTCTGTGCAGATGGTAAGCTCTTTGGAGCGGGGGCTGCCCCTTGTTTTGTACAGTGTCCTGTGCTCCTAGGTGCTATGAGAACAAATATTAATAAAACTCACCACAACACACATCCAATACAGTGTCAAGTCATTTAGCTGCATGTCTCTAATTAATGTCAGTGGATTGTAAACGGTTAATCCTTCTGTCCTGCCCTGCATATTCCCCCAGTTTTGCAGAGTAATAATAATGAGTGAATTTATCTAGTGCCTTTCATCTACAGAAATTGCTCTACAAATTGATTTCCAAACCGTGGACCACATCCTTCTATGCTCAGCTACACCTGTGCAGCCCAACGATATCACAGATGTATGGGGACCCCTAGACATAAGCATCTCCTCACTCAACACTGCAATGCAGCCTCTCCTTAAGTAACGGGCAGCAACATTGTGCAAGTGTGCACAGTAGAAAGTAAAGAATACCTCATACAACTGATCCCAAAGGAGAAGCTGTACGTACGTAGCACAGACCCCACTAGCATTCTGCCAGGACAGCCCGGATTTGCATAACTGAAATGCCAGGGGATCTTTATTAGCAACACGTTGTCAGGGCTGCTGATTTACACCTAATCTATAAAACAGCTCTCGCGGCATAGCTGTTCTGGAGCTCTCAATCTGCTTCTCACAGTGTCTCAGGCAGAAGGTCTGCCATTGTCACATGGCTTTTGATCTCTGGCAGGCTGGAGATAGTCCATACCCCAGTTCCAGTAGAGAGAGCTCCCAGTGGGATTATTTTTACATTGTCACATTAACATTCCCCTGGTTTTCTCTAGACCCATACTGCTTCTGATCTCCATTTCCTTTCTTCTTCAGGGTCTTTATCTCCTGGGGTACTCTGGGCAATCACATCCTAAGCGTCTGGCTGCTCATCTTCAATTACATTTCCCTGCTCTCAGAGCGCAGCACTCTTGCTTGATTGTGCTAATTATCTCTGGCACATTAGTTCCTATTAGCTGCTTGCACGTTATTTAAAATAGAAGCCAGACCCAAAATGATCGGCTGCTTGCAAAGTGAATCACTGCTGTCACTCATGGAGTGCAACAGCAACATAACTTCTGCAATCAGCGTCTCCTGGATACCTGCCCAGTCCTCAGTAGGTGTAAATCAGGGTAGCTCCAGCAGCGCAGCCAGGGTGCTAGCTGTTTGATACCAGCAGAGGATCAGGACCATTGCCTCCAGGACACTGCAGTGAAAGATGCATCTTGTGGAAGACTCCCAGCCCTGGAGTGTGTCCCTATAAAGACTGGATGGCCACAAGGCAAGATTCATTCATCCACATAGCATCTCTCAGTCTCAAAAATCCCCAGGTTTATCATAGTGTCCCGGCCATAAGTTTACTTGAGCCCACCTACTGCCTCTCCTGGGCCTGCAGGAACCTTTCCCTGCTCTCTTGGCACATGTGACCTGTACGTCCTGTCAGCCACCCAGGATGGTAACTTGTACGAACTGAATTTTCATTTGATTTTTTTTTCACTTTCTTTATCGGTTTGGACAACTAAATCCTACCAGGGTTGCTTGTCACTCTCTGTTATCAGCCAAGTCACCTGTAATAGTGATAACATTGTCCCATCAATGGGCAGTCGCACCAAACACAGATTGATGCCCAGAAGGAAATACTTCTTCACACAATACCCAACTAGCCTGTGGAACTCATTGCCACAAGGTATCATTGAAACCAAGAGCGCGGTAGGGGACAGAAAAAGGATTGGGGAGACAGTATGGGATAGTGGATAGAGCATAGGACTGGGACTCCATAGAGCTGGGTTCTTCCTCCACTTCTAACACTGGCCTGCTAGGTGACCTTGGGCAAGTCACTGCCCCTCCCTCTGCCACAGTTTCCCCATCTATAAAATAGTGATAATGTTACTGACCTCCTTTGTGAAACACTTTGAGATCTGTGGATGAAAAGTGCTTGATAAGAGATAAGTATTAATTATTACAAGATTAAAAAGAATATATATGGTTATAATAATACATAACCAAAAAAACCCCAAGGGTTTTGGAAGGACTATAAATTCTCATGCTTCAGGGCTTAAACCAACCTCTAACTAATGGGGGTCAGGAAGAAACTTTCTTTGGGGGCAGATTATCCTATTACTGCCTCCTGCAGGATTTCTTGCACCTGTGTCTGAAGCAGTCAGTACTAGATGGCCCCCTGGCCTGACATTGTGTGGCCGTTATTAATTATTATTATTATTATTTTTGTTATTCATTTGTATTGTGGTAGCACCTAGGAGCCCCAGTCATGGACCAGGACCCCATTGTGCAAGGTGCTGTACAAACACAGAACAAAAAGACAGTCAGCAGCTTATATATAAAACCTTTCTAGGGTGTAGGGAAAGGGGGAGGATTCCTTTTATATGGCTCTATTCCTCCAGTGACACGCATGTTAAGATATCTCCAGAGTTATTTCTGAAGTGGGACAAGCTGGACCAGGGTGTGCATTACACACTTTGGTGCTCCAAGATAGAGAGGTGGAAGGAGTATCTGTGCCTCACCAGTCTTCCTGCTGATATGGTAAATCGATGGGGCATTCACGCCCTGTCTGGTACAGCAGTCAGCGGCAGAAATCTGATCAATTGTGAATCTGTGCTGGCCCCAAGGAGGCAGACCCAGATCTTCATGGGGATTTAGCTGCCTAACTCCCATTAAAATCAAGGTGCCTAAATCCCTGTAAGGATCTAAACCTCAGGGGCCCAAGTTACTTAAGGCTGGCTCTGCTGCCAGTTTGCAACATTTGTTCATGTGACTCCTGTCCTCGTGTAGCCAAGAAAGCAAATCAAGTGAAGAGAATTCAGCGCTGCGCCTGCGAAAACAGACCTTCCCAGCCGGACAACTGCCCTGATCTGTGAAGTCATGCAGCTCCAAAGCTTAATCAAACCAGAAGAAGAGCGAAAGGAGCGGGAAGTGTATTGGAAATCTTTCTCCGGGGTAAAAGCAGTGCTCTAAGTTCACAACCAGATCCCTGAAAGTGTGGGGGAAAAGAAACCAACCCTCGTGCATAACCAAGTGATTGTTTGATGGCACCCCACAGTGACCCAGTGACGGCTGCAGAACGTAATAGCACAAAGGGAAGGTTTGCTGCATCTGAGAGTAAAATGAGAGGAGTCGGAGCTGGGCTCACCTTGTTAATTAGGAAATGCGGAGTGTAAAAATAAACGTTCTTTCAGGGACATCAGATCCAATCCTTAGAACTAATGCATCTGAGATGGCAGCATCAGATGCTGTGTGAGAAGGCAGTGGAAGGTTAGGCTCTTGGCAAGCAGATCCCGGCACCTGTGCGGACCCCTGGGTGCTATGCACGAGATCATGACAGGATCGTGGCCAGCATGAGTGAGTGACTTGCTTTCCTGATATGTCTCCATCAGTGGTGGTTCTGCCCTTAGGGCTCCAGGGACACTGACCTACTGAAACCAGCTTGCTTTCCATCTCAGCTCTATGGGCCATCCGTAGTTGTCCTTTGAACAGACCAGCGCCTCCCCCTTGCAGATAAAGGATCCATACAGGACAGGGCTGTAACTCCCCCCGTCGCCCCAAACTGTCTGATACCGTGGCAGGGAGGAAGGGTGGCTTTGCTCTCTGGCATGCCGCCCCGCAGAGCTGTAGCAGAGGGCAGAGCGGGACTTTTGGAGTCCCCTTAATTAATGAGCATGAGAGCAGCTAAAAGTTTGCCCTATGATTTTGATTTGGATGTCATGCTGGACGACACACCATGGAGTGAACTCACCCCCACCCCCGACATACACCAGAGATTATTTCATCAGCACAGCCTGCTCATCAGTCACACAATTACACCTCTATACTCAAAGCAGCCCCTGTTGACTGATCAACAGCTGCATTGGCGGCGGCTGTTACTCCGTGTTTCCAACCAAGCCACACAGCTGGGGAGGGAAGGAAGGAATAGGATAAGGTGAGTAAATAAATAAAACTCTGTACAATGAGGAGGTTAAAACAGGATAAGTTGTTTTATATCCTCAAATCTCAGGCTGCTAGCTAAGGACTGAAGCCTTTGGCAAGTGCTGTTGTTTAGTGCTGGTGCATTTCCAGATCTCTCCACTTGATTTATTAGTTTTCTCAAAATCATGCACATCTCAGTCCTGCCCTTGCAATGAGCAAGACTCCGTGGGGAGGCAAGGGTTTTTTTTTTTTTTTGCTCATGCAGATTTTCTTGGGATTGGGGGCCATGGTCCCCATCTCATGCCCCATGTTAGTCACACCGAGAGACGCATTCCCAGCCAACGTAGCCACTGGGCTTTTCTTTTCTAATGTTTCAGCATGTCTTACAAGCCTTGTGTTTTGCCATGGCAAAAATCTCTAGGGGCGTTCATGGAACAAAGTTTTTAGAATGTAACCTCTTTGAGGCAAGGGTTGTTAGGATTGTATAGCACTGACCATGCTTTGACCACTATAGGAATAAATAAATACATAATCATTAATAAAAGTTAGTAGACATGTTAATACAACCAACACTGGTAGGATTTGAACACACTATTTTAATCATAGAAAGACAGCTACATTACCTGGGAGGCTATATAATCCCATGATCACAGTGCACAAGGAGTTGAGAGGTACAGCCTATTCTGCTTAACTTTCCTAGTTTGTCCCTTTTGAGCTCCTGTAGCCAGCCAGCTACCCTACCCCTTATAAAAGCAGGAGCCTTGGGTTTAGTGCTATTTCTGTGCTTGCTGGCTGTTCCTTCTGCTCTCTGGCGCCTGGTGTGTTTTGCGAGTGGTTTATGTTTTTTGGGTTAAGAAGTGGCTGTTTTACAAGGGCAGTGGAAACTCCTACGACCGGTTGCAATTAAGTATGGCATTGGGTGTTGCAATGGAGGATTAGGAGCGGTAGATAAACAACCATTGCATTGGGTAACTGGCTCCGTGTGCCTGGTCATGCTGGTGGGTGGCGTATCTAGGGTTTTTAAGGAGACTCTTGGTTTAGTTATAACCTTGAATGTCTCTGTGGCTCCCGGGAATGTCTCCATCTTTAGAAAAGGCCCCCTGTCTTTGTGTGGGAATTGTGCCAGGCAACAATCCTGGGGTAGATAATGTGGCGCAATCTGGTGTGGACCCTGGGAAAAGAAACCTCTGTGAATTCCTCTTTATAGATCTTGACTCTGTATCTGGAGGGGGTTGCCTCACTCTGGGGGATAGCAGCTGGGGATCCAGCCCCCAAATCCTGTGGCACTGGAGATGTCTCTGCTCCCCCAACTCCCTGGCAGTGTGACTAGAGCGTAGAAGTAAAGCCACACCCCTCCTTGAAGTGGGGAAAGGGTTTCAGTGATTTGATGGCTAATACAGCTGGTGACTAAGTTGCCTTTGCAGCAGATTTCCTGCTGGGGGCTGTGAACAGATTGTTCCATGGGTCCTTAGGTGGGAGGAGATGCTGTCTCCATCACGTCATCCCTACCTGCCCTAGGGTGATATGAGGGAGGTGACATCTCCTTCCACCCAGGTTTTTGGAGCACATCCCCACCGTGGTTATGGCTGAATCTTGTGACCTTGCTTAAGCGCTTAACTGTGTGCGCTCCTGGTGGGGCCAGCGCTGTCCATCTACAGGAGGCTGTGGTGAAATGGACTGGATGAGCCCACAAATCCTGCAAGATCCTCTCCTCGCCAGGCCTGGGACACCCCCATGCCCTTCCCTCTGCCCGCTGGCCTTCCACAGCATCCCCTCCACTCCTTGAGCTGCCACTGCCTGGAGCTGACACCAAGAAGGGGGCTGAGAATGGCGCCGTGCTCCCCCAGGCCTACTCCCAGCTGCCCCCACAGTGGGGAGGGGAGGAAGTGGGGAAAGCGGGAAATGGCCCTGCAGACACATACACATGCTGCTGCCGTTGGGGGGAAGCCAAATGTAAGTATTGGCCTCTGGGCACCGGAGACCCCTGGTACACCACTGGGCAGTGCTTGTCTGAGAAGGAGAAATGGCGACCTTCTTTCTCCCATGTGGAGGGTCCTGTTTCCTCACCACAGCTATCCCCTCTCTGCTGTGTGCCCCGTCAATCCTACGGCAGGTGTCTCAGCCATCAACTACAAAAATCTAGTCCTCTGCACCCCGGTGCTTGCTCTCCTGTTCCGGGCGTGCATTTGTTCCCTTGGCTGCGCTGATATGTGGCCCTGGCCTTGCATGTGAAGTTGAGGCAAGCAATTCACTGCAGGATGAAGCCCTGGATAGGCCCGACTGGGACCAAACTTTCTGAAGAGTTCAGGCTCCCACCGCTCTGAATGAAGGAAGGAGTCCCTAGTGCTCTGCAAGGTTGCTCCTGGGTGCTGAGCCCTCTCTGAGCCTCTGACCACTGATTGGCAACCTCTCAAAAATCAGCCCCGACTGCAGATGCTGAGCCCAGCAGAAAACCGGGCCTGATTTTCTGACGTGCTGAGCACCCACTGCAGTCAATGCTCGGCGACTCAGAAAATCAGGCCCTGGTGCGTGAACGAATAGGGGGATGGTAAAAAATCTCTACTTGTTGCTTCAAAATATCCATCTTCTGTGGGTTGGGAGGTGGTGTAAAATGTATTGCACTTGCATGCGCTGTATTTCCATGTGAGATTTCTACTGCACTCACTGCAAAATAGTTATAGCTGTCGGAGCGTTCCTAGCTGACGAGCTCTCGCCTTGGAGTGTGTAGTCACTTTTCCTGCCAAACTCCCTTTGGCTGCAGTCAAGACTTTCTAAACGGAGACGCTGCAGGCTCAAGCACTTAGCAAGGCCGCTAAAATCCTGGCCACCCAACGGGGCCTCTTCCCATGGCGAGAGGCAGTGATGTCACAGGGAAAGGGGTTCCAGAAGCTTGCGGTAGTTGACCTCAGCGAGGGCGGCTCCGGACCAGCCCATGGTGGCGAGGGAGTTGTGGGGCGCACCCACTGCTGATGCTTCTCCATAAAGGCCTACAATGCCCAAGGTCTGTAGAAAGACTCTGGGTGCTTCTGTACCATCTGGCTTGCTTTCTCCAGCATCCCCTTTCCGCTGGTGGCTTATTGCCATCAGACCAGTCGGGCAGGTGAAGGGGACGGACGGACTGACAGGCAGGGAAAGACAACTGATGCTGGTGCTGCACTGGAAGTCGCAGGTCCTGCCCTGTGGTTTCGGGCTGGGTGAGGACTTTGCCACGCCTTTCTGCGGGGCCGTGCAGCTCACTGGAGGCCGACCTCGCCTAATGCCCAAGGGGAAAATCCGTACCTACTTAGCAGCAGTAGTGCAGCCCCAATGATGCAACCAGCCTCTGAGCATGCGCCCTGTCTACACTGTCAGTGGCAACAGTGTAACTGCACCACGGCTGGAAAATATGGGCTCGTTTTCCCAGTGTAGAGACAGGAGGAGGCATCCTGTCGGACGCCAAAAAATCTCAAAAGTGGCCCTTGACTTTGGATGCCTTCATTCTCAAGTGTCAGGGCAGCAGAGCCAGAATAGTTTAACAATAAGTTTTTACAAATTAAATATAAAGTTAGGTGTAAACTTCAGTCTTTTTCTTTTTTTTTTATTGGGATAGAAAATGAAGTTTATACAGGACAAAAATTGCTCAGTCAACTGGGACTGAGTGCCTTATCCGAGAGCTGTTCAAGGCATACCTCTTGCACTGCAGGCGCCCAAATGCTAAAGCACCCAAAGAAGGGACAGGCAAACAATTCATGCAGGAAACTCGAAATGATGCACCTTTAGTATCCAACTCTCGATCCTCAGAGTCACGATTTTTTTATTTCTGATGTTCAGAATCTTCCACAATAAAAGCAGGAGGCGGGGGGAGTCGTCGGATTTGAGTAGAACGTGGGAGGATCTTTGGGATTAAAATGAGGGAGGGTTGGGAAGGGCTGGTCTTCCAGGATGACTCCACTAGGTGTGATATCAGCGTTTGGCCTTTGATTGTTCATTGCTTTACCCCACCCCACCCCACCCGCTGCTGCTGTTATAGATAATGGCGACCAGAACCCCAAAGTTCAAAGCATTTGTGTCGGAGCCGATGGGCGATAAGGACATTACTGCAGTGGATGGCATTAATGACGAGCTTGGACTAAAATTAGCTGCAAAGGGTTTTGACAAGGTAACAATCTTTTCCTCCCACCCGCTTCCCAGCCTGTGTTCTATTTATAGAGTGGGTACTGGGGGAGGAGAACTTCGTTTTAAGTATACTGTGTTCTTGTGATTTTGCTCATGTGACATAGTTTCTCCTGCTATTATGGGTTTAAAGGTACTTCATTACCAGAAATTGATCTAACCTCTGGAGGACAGTCATGCTGAATTATTCAAAGGCATGATCCTGTTCAAAGGGGCAAGTCAAATCTCTTCAATCCTAAAATAGATACATCTTGACAGTTACGCAGTCTTTACGGTCCAACCAGAAGTATTCAAACCATGCCTTTGGGGTTTTTCTAAACCCATTTTTTTTTTCTGTTACAGAATTTGTAAAAAAAAACAAAACAAAACCACAAAGACTTCCCATGGGAGTGGAGGCAGTTGGGGTGGGGGGAGTACAGAATTAAAAATATAACTATCGTGCATTAATTAGGGTAAGTCTAGCAGCAGCTAAGCTAAAGAAGATGGAACTACCAAGTTTCTGGCTTGGGAAATTCCATTAATGGAGAAGCTGATGCCTGCACTGTAGCTATCTATTACCTTCCTTGAATGCCACATAACCATTTTCCTTCTACCCACCCCCTCCAAATGAAAAAATTATGCCACTTCTAGCCCAGTTAGCCTTTTATGTGTGGTGGTTGAAAGGAAGCGAACAGAAGGGGTGTGGGAAGATCTGTGTAGGTTTCAAGAAGATCAAACTCTCTTTTCCACCTGCCTCTGGGGATCAGGTTCACATAACGAATGGATCCCGTCTGTACCAGCTGCACTTCTACGAAGTCAAGTAGTGAGTACAGAACAGACTGCTGTGGTCACTGTGTGCGGGGCCTTCTCTCCTCCTGGTACACATGCATCACCTTGGTTGCCATGGGAGACAGGGAAGCAACAGAAATATGCTGGCTTATTTTGTTAAACTGTAGTAACCTGATAACAGCTGCGTTGTGCTGCCCATCTAGGGTGATGGGCACCTCGTCCTGCCTGGGCCATTTCACACTGGCCTACTAATGGGCCAGGTGCAGAATCTGTGAGCTAACTCCTTTAGCAGACAGGGCCTGCCAGGCAGGTCAGTGTTTAGGCCCAACAAACCTTCAGCCTGTCCTTGTCCTTTACAACCGTTAAAACTCCAAGTTGCAATCAAAATCGAGTGATGCTGATGCCCACCCTGCATAAAGCTGGGACAGACACTGTCCCGTTGGAGTTAACCTGGAACAACCTCACATCACGAAGACAGCTCCTTTTGAGGGAACCCGTTAAACAAGGTTGCATTGCACACGGTAGTATCCCGGATAGTCACAGAGGCTGTCAGCATCATTCAAAGGGGATCCTGTCCCCCCCTTGTCTGAAAGTAAACAAAACCTCCTGACTGCTCCCGCTGCTGGGGACTCGTCGTCTTGCTGAGCTCTGGGCTAAAAAACAGGTCATGATCCTTATCTTGGCAGAGCAGAGCAAATGAAGTAACCACAGGACGAAAACCAGCTGTTTGGCTGGCAAAGCTTAGACGCTGAAGTGGCCTGGCAAAGCTCAGTCTATAAAGTGGCCCAGAGATTCAAATTAACCAGCTACTCGATGGTGTGGAGTCAAATGGGGGGGCCTTCCTGGGTGGGAGGAAATGGTACTAACTCATCCTGTTCCATTCCTTCTCCTAGGCATACATCCTTCTGGGCCAATTCCTCCTGTTAAAAAAGGACTATGCAGTTTTCCAAAGGTGGCTGAAAGGGGCTTACGGAGCCAGCCCGAGCCAGGCCCAACAGTGTGCCTCCTGTCTAAAGGAGTGGTGCTACGCTTTCCTCTAGAGAGCTGCCCGCGTAGCCCTCAGCATGTGCTTGCCAGGACTGTTCCGGGGACTGCAATAAAGTCTCTCCTGCACTGAACCATCCAGCCTGGATGTCTTGTTAGATCGGTAGAGTCTCTGTGGCCCTCAATACTAACTGCTGCATGTTGTTGTGTGAGGTGAGTGAGCATGTGTTGGAGCTAAGGGGGTCAAATTCTGTCCTTAGATATCCCTGTGCTACCCCAGAGGAGTCATTGTGAGCAGTGTCTTAGCCCAACCACCCCCACCCACAGGGAAACCAGAAGCTTCTTACTCTTAGAGAGCTGTGAACTCAGACCCTGGTTCAGTCAGCTCTTACCGCTAACCACAGGCGTGGCCCAACGGCCATCAATGGGCTTCCCGTAGTCCAAAAGGTGAGGCAGGGGTCTGAGTACCTTGCTGAAGCATAGCTGCAGAAAGGAAAAGCTGGTCATGTCGTTAAGGCACTGGGCTGGGCTCCAAGAGATCTGGGTTCTAATTCCAACTTTGACACCGATTTCCCTGCATGACCATGAGCCACTCACTTAGGCCAATGCTTTCAAAATTGGCCATTGACACAGTGAGCTTGATTTTTTTTTTTTTTTTTTTTTCCTCCACCCCCCAAGTGGTGCTGAGAATTCACTGCCATCGCTGGCTTTGATTGGAGCAGTAGCTCCTCTGCCAATAAGACCCAGGATATCTCCATGCCCACTCTGAAAACGGGGGCCCACACTTCTCAGTACCTCCTCTTCCTGCATGGTAAAAGCAGATGATCCAATTCCCGCCCTCCAAGGAAGGCTGCATTCATACTGATATTTGCAAAGAGATTTGAGATTTTCACATAGACACAGTAGACGTACCCACTGAGCACCCTGGCCCTGATTCTGCAGCCACTCTGCTGCTGTGGCAAAAAGATGCTGGAAAGCGGTTGGATTCCTTTGGCACAACAGTGACCTTACACTGCCCCAGCTGTAGGTCTGTCAAAGGCATGAGCGGGTCTAGCCTGAACATGCTATCTTCCAGCTAATCCAGTCTGTCAAAGCGGTGGCTGTGGGAAGCTGCTTTAATCTAGAGCAGCCCTATGGCTGCTCTAATTTACACTGGATGCGTCCAGAATTTAGGAGGTACAGAGGTGTCTTAAAGCCTGCTTTGTCTGCTAGGCTGCACCACCTCTGAGTAAAGGGAAGGGAAGAAAAATTCCCCTCAAGATTCTTGGGGTACATCAGGCCCTCTTTCCCCCTTCTTTTTGCCTTTTATATGCTTACCGCTACTGCTGTAATCTAACATGCTCTGTCTCTCTCTATTGTCCTGTCCCATTTACATGGCAATGGCTTGGCAGGATTCTTCTGATGCTTCACTTTCTGGTGCAAACTCTTGCTTGCACTGGAGTAATTCCGTTTAAAAAAAAGCTAGTGAAGTTCCATGTTTGTTATGTCCAAGAGTGCAGTTCAAAGGTGCTCACTTTGCCTATAGAAGGATGGGTGGGTTTTTTTCTTAAGTGCCAGCCCTGCGAACTCAGTGAGGGTTCAGAGCTGAGTTGGATTATTTCCTGCTGGTGATGATCTGTGAGAACAGATTCTGTGACACCTGCACTGGCCCACTAGAGTCCTGGGCTAGCACAGGGGCGACAGATGAGAAACTAACGACCAGTTCTGAGGATGATGCACAAGAAACAGACTCCAGCTCCTTCCCCGGAAGATGAATATGCTTGGCCTAGCTCAGAGGAGTAAAAAGCAGTGAACATCTTAGTTTTTGTCACTGAAGTCAGCAGAGGGGACTCTGCCGAGATGCAAGGAGCAGGTCTGTTAAGAATGAAACGAGAGTGCTGGTTTTATGTAGGTGACAGACTTTAAGGGTCACGTTCCAGTTAAAGTGGCAGGCTGAATTCCAGTTGTGCACCTACCATGTTGGAATGCGGCTGAAGTCCCACCAGTCCATTTCCCTTCCCCAGAAAACCTTTTACCCCACTGCATAAAGGCCAGGCTCTTTCTATTTCTTCTTTCAGGCTAATGGTATATTGGGCTGCATTAGTAGGAGCAATATAAATATTGGGCTGCATTAGTAGAAGCATTGCCAGCAGATCGAGGGAAGCAATTGTTCCCCTCTATTTGGCACTGGTGAGGCCACATTGGGAGTATTGTGTCCAGTTTTGGGCCCCCCCACTACAGGCAGGATGTGGACAAATTGGAGAGAGTCCAGCGGAGGGCAACAAAAATGATTAGGAGGCTGGAGCACATGACTTATGAGGAGAGGCTGAGGGAACTAGGCTTGTTTAGTCTGCAAAAGAGAAGAGTGAGGGGGGATTGATAGCAGCCTTCAACTACCTGAAAGGGAGTTCTAGGGAGGATGGAGCTAGGCTGTTCTCAGTGGTGGCAGATGGCAGAACTAGGAGCAATGGTCTCAAGTTGCAGTGGGGAAGGTCTAGGTTGGATATTAGGAAAACTTTGTCACTAGGAGGGTGGTGAAGCACTGGAATGGGTTACCTAGGGAGGTGGTGGAATTTCCATCCTTAGAGGTTTTTAAGGTGCAGCTTGACAAAGCCCTGGCTGAGATGATTTAGCTGAGGTTAGTCCTGCTTTGAGCAGGGGTTGGACTGGATGACCACCTGAGGTCCCTTCCAACCCTAATCTTCTATGATTCTACTATGTATCTCCCTAGACTTCTGAACACAGAGAGATTCAAGTTGGCTTAATATCAGACATCAATTGGTTCAAACCTAGAGGATAATAAGCTGATAAGGAACGGCCAAAGTAGATTTGTCAAGAGCAAACCAACCTTATTTTCTTCAATGGCAGGGTAACTTGCCTAGTGGATGTGGGGGGAGCAGTAGATGTGATGCATCCGGATGTTAATAAAGCTTTTGACATAGTCCCACATGACATTCTCAAATGCAAACAAAGGAAACGTGGTCTTGATGAAAAGTTCCATAAATTACTGTAAGGGGGGTGCACAACTGATTGTAAGACCATTCTCAAAGAACAGTTATCAAGGGTTTGCTGTCCAAACAGTTTGATGGGAGGATGGCTCTGATGGTGTCCTAGAGGAGTCTGCTTTGGGTCCAGTATTTCATTAATGACTTGGATAATGGAATGGAGAGGATTCATATAAAATCTGCAGCTAACACCACCTAGGAGGGGTTTCAAGCACTTTGGAGGGCAGGATTATAATTCAAAATATTGCAAAATTGGAGAATTGGGCTGCAATCAGCAAGATGAAATTCAGCAAAGACAAGCGCAATGTACTACATTTGGGAAGGAAAAATCAAGTGCACAGCTACAAATGGGGAATAACTGGCTAGGCAGTAGTACAGCAGAAAAGGATGTGGGGGTGATAGTGGATTGTAACAGAATAGGAGTCAATAGTGCGATGCTACAGCAAGACAAACGTCATTCTGGGATGTAGTAACAGGAGTGTCGTATGTAAGAGAGAGGAGGTCATTCTTCTGCTCTGCTATGCACTGGTGAGGCCTCACCTGAAGTATTGTGTCCGGTTTTGGGCATTGCACTTTAAGAAAGATGTGAACAAATTGGAGAGAATCCAGAGGAGAGCAACAAAAATGATAAAAGTTATAGAAAACCTGACCTGTGAGGAAATGCTGAAAGAACTGGGCTTGTTTAGTGTAGAGAAGAAAAGGCTAAGAGGGAACCTGATAACAGTCTTCAAATATATTAAGGACTGTTGTAAAGAGGACTGTGATAAATTATTGTCCACATCCACCCAGGATAAGCCAAGAAGTAACCAGCTTCATTTTCAGCAAGAGAAATTTAGATTAGATATTAGGAAAAACTTTCTAACTCTAAGGAGAGTTAAGGTCAGGGAGGTTGTGGAATCTTCATCCTGAGAGGATTTTTTAAGAACAGGTTAGATAAACACCGCTTGCCGTAATAGAAAATGTGTGCTGTTCTGAAGCCCAGCACCCATGTCCTCTGGTGTGAAGTCTGCCTCAGTACTGGGAGCTGACTGTAATAGTGACAAGAGTGTCACACGTGGGCTGATAACGGGCCTGATCTCTAATGGCCTCCGGGTGTCCCCAAGCAGTAGAAAACAGGCTGGTAAAACGCTGCAGTTGACAAAACCATTGTGGGTGAATCCAGCCTTAGTGTAACTGGGCACAACTCTGTGGAAGACAGTGGACATGGGGCTGCTTCTGCCAGAGGTGAATTTGGCTTCAGAAGACAACACACAGAGGATGGCAGGTGGGACAAATAGGGTCACAGATTCCCTGTATGATCCTAAGCGAGTTATGTCAGCCCAAAACCTCAAATGATATTTAGGTGCTCAGCTCCCATTAAAATCAGTGAGAGTTAGTGACTAAAAATACCCATGACGATCTGGCCCTTAGATATTTTAAGGTATTTGGCCATTGCTGCACTCAGCATTGCAGCACCTAACTGATTTACTAGCTGAAGTATCCTAATTTTCAAAAGGGATTTAGGCACTCAGGGAATTAGGCACCTTCAGGCTCTGGATCTGCAGGGCTGGAAGAAGGATGGGGCCCTGTGTTTTGCAGTAGGAGTCCAAAGAGCTGGAAAGCCAGAAAAGGCAACATTTCTTCTAATTTAGTTATTCGGTCAGTTCTAACCAAAATTGCCTTAACAGAATCTGCAGTCACAGCTGCCTCATGGCATAAATTGTTAACTGCGAGAGTAATTAACCACTGGAACAACTTACCAAGGACCTTACTCTCAAAACTCAAACATTCCAAACTGGGAAAATGCATCCCGCACTCTTAACTCTGCCCTGGTTGTGTCATTCTGTTAGGAGTGGGGGATATTTGCCTTGTTTCAGGGGATACTTTGCCCCCAGCGACCTGTGTAAAGGACAGGATTTTGGAGGCAATCCCCTACCATAGCCTCACCCTCTTTCATTGTCATTGTGCAGCTGGGTGGACAGCACAGAGGCAGCTTGATATGTGCAGTGTGATATCTGCCGATCGGGATCACGAATTCCCCAGAGCAAGGGGTGCTGCACAAACCTCCTGCAGCATTCTGGTGGCTGGTTGGAGCTGTGGTTAGGCATGGAGGAAAGGGGCAGTTTTTGTTATGGAGGGGCAGGGCACTGGGTTGTCACCAGTTGCTGTTGCCATGTGTAGGAGGGGCAGAAAGCACAGCAAAGAGAACATCACTAGATAAGTGTTAGGCATTCTGATTCATTTTTATTATTCCATAGGAACTGTGTTGCAGATTTTAAAGATGCAAATAGTCAAATGTTTCATCACGACAATATTTGCCTGCAGTCTAGGAGTTGGGGGTGGACAATCTCCCCGTGGACAGGCTATGAACATCTGGAGGGGCTGTTATAAATCTCTGGGAGAAGATCCAGAGAGGGAAAGGGAAGATTTGAAGGAGAATTTTCTTTTCTTTCTACAATGAAAGCAAAGGGGGAAAGCCAAACTCAGACACTGCAAACAGAGATAACATCTTACTGCAAGACACTAGCAGTCAGGAAGTCTAATTTGTTTTTAGATATTTATTTATAACCATTAGTCAAACCCAGCACACTGCAGTTATCATATATGAGTCTCTCTTGCCTCAGGCTACCCCTAGTGAGGAGAAACTGGAAGAGCAAACTACATGCTTCTAAAGCAATCATTCTAGGCCACTCTGTCAGAGCCTGATCAAAAGTCCATTGAAATAAATAGGAGTCTTTCTGTTGACTTTGGATCAAGTCTTTATAGATATGGTCTTAATAATAATATCTAATTTATATGTTTTGCTATTTATCAGTAGATGACACAGCGCTTTATCATTATCCCCATTTAACAGTTGGGGAAACTGAGGCACGGGGAGGGGCAGTGACTTGCCCCAGGTGACCAGCTGGCCAATGGCAGATCCAGGAATAGCACTCAGATCTCCTGAGTCATAGTCCTCTATCCAGTGGGCCTCCCTGCCTTGGGGAGGGAAATGGGGCTGCTTTAACTATACCAAGCCAGTTAAAAGGGTACAGCTTTGGGGAGTAGACCCATCCTTACAAGCCAAGGGTTTCTTACAGTATTTTGGTACTACAGTCTCTAGTCCTGGCCAAACCCTGCTTATGCAGAAGTGGCCAGAAATGAAAAATAATGACAGCAAAATGTTTTTTTTTGAACCTCGGAAACATTTTTATTTTGTTTTTTATTGGGCAATTTGGGGGGGGTGTGATTTTTTATTCTGCAGTGGAAAGGAAAGTGGTTTCACTTTATCTGCACTGGTGGCCCCACTTCCCCATTTATCTGTTGTGTTTCACTTTATGGTCCATGGACCACATGCTCAGCTGATGATGTATATTGATATAGCTCCATTGAGGAGAATGGGGCTAGGCCAATTTCCACCCGTTGAGGATGTGGTCTAGTCTTTTAAAAGGCAGCAGAAAAGAGGAACACAACAGTCACATCCAACTATAAAGCGCACACAGGTCCAAATTAGGCATTAGTGAAGTTGCTCCAAGGCTAAATTTGGCATACTCACTCCTCAGCCATCTGGACTGAACGGATTTAAACAAAAAACAAGCCAACAAAAACTCATGGCACTAACATGACATCTGCAAACCATTACTTTGTGCTACCTCATTACCCCACCCTGTGTCTCGCTTGTCTAGTTAGATTGTAAGCTCTTTAGGGCAGGGATATGTGTTTTGTACAGCACCTAGCACAACAGGGCCTTGATCTCAGTTGGCTCCTGGGTGCAACCTTATTAAACGCAATAATAGCTGAGATTGGATGTCCTTCCAAACTAAGACAGGTAGCACAGGTTTTATTTGAACTGCTACATGTCTTAATGCAATGCAATATGCTCCCAAGCAGCACCTTTGATAAGTGCCCTGTCGACTGGGATGTCAGCAGAACGACTCACCTTCTGAGAACACACCTGTGCCTGCTGGCTTGAGGAACTAAGAGCTGAAAGGTTTTGAACGTATGTCTCTGTAATTCCAATTCAAGATGACTTTTGGTGTTTTAATCACCCTGGCAAAAGGGAACGTTTTTTGGCATGTGACAAATTCTTTTAAAAATAACAGCAGATTGAATGAGGGAAGGGAGGGGGAAAAAAGAAACCAGGTCATCTTGACATCTGGCAGCGAAAACCCATGACACGCTGTGACCAAGCCTGAATAGTTCGTGGGCAGTGGCCTTTTACACTTACATACTCCCTGGAAACAATAATCTAATAAAGGCAAACAATGCTGACAAACAAAACCAGTAGATCTGGCCGTTTGCAGGCAGGGCTGAGGTCCTGGTGGGAGGGTGATAAATCCAAATGCAAAAGGAAAACCATTTCTCAGGGAAATGCAGGTCGCTGTCTATTATTATTTCCTACGCAATGGCCTGCAGAAACAATAGTTGAGAGGGATAGGTACACAGGCCTGCACATTCTTTACAAGATATCATGCACCTGTGTGCTACAGCACCTCTTTTTTAAGCTCTGATCTGACAATAACATGACCACAGTAGCACACATGTATTCTCATATGAGAGAGAGCTGCATGAGTGTATAGGGCCAAATCCTTTGTTAGTGTAAATTGGGACAGTTCCATTAAAGTCAATGGGGCTTTTACTGTTTACATCACCTGAGCATTAGACCTTCAGTATAAAACCATGAAGTGAATTTAATTCGTTTTATACGTAGGCTTGGAAGGATTAGATTTTTATCAATCGATGTCAGTAAATGTCAATTTCACCATATACACATAAACGGATGGAAAAATATTTCCGTTGATAATAAGCAAAATTAACAGATAGGCAAAGAAAAATGTTGCTTGAGAACTTACTAGAGTTTGAATTAAGGCTATTTACTTTGTATATTTTGAGATATGATGTTGACGGTTTGTGTTTTGATGGTTATAAAGCTTTAACTTTTTGAATCTCAGTGTCCACTGTCGTTAAATAATTAATGTCTGATACCCCTACATTGTCTGCCCCACCAGTTTCCTGCAACTTCAAAAATTTAAATAGATAAACATTGAAAAAATGCTTACAAATAAACATCAATATTATGCATCGAAATTATAAAAACATAAAAATGGAAATCTGCCAAGCCTATTTATACGACATGTAATTAACCTGTGAAACTCATAAAGAATAGTATAGGAGGCAGAATTGTCAACTTGAGTCAGCTGAGAATTTTTCAACAAGACTTTTTCTCAAGTCCAGACTAAAATGTCTGGTGGGAAACAGAGTAAACAGGACACTCACCTGAGCATGGGAAACACAGGTTCAGGTCCTTGTTTTGCCTGATTTGTAGCAGTAACTTGAAACGAGACCTCATACATCGCCGGTGAGCACTCTAACCACTGGGTCAGAGAAAAGATCCTAAAGTGAAGTCCTCCCACTGTGTAGGCATCATTAAGTATCCACTGGGCCAGAGAAAAAGAAAGAGACTGATTCTATAGCCTGATGGTGCAGGCACTTGGAGGACCCAGTTTCAAGACCCTGAGTCAGAGCAGCATCTCTGCATCTCCCATTTCCCAGCTGAATTCTCTAACCACTGGGACAGAGACTATTTTTTCATCAAAACATTTGAAAGGTCTCAATTCCATTCTGCATCAGCACGAAAACAAATTTAGAAATCTCAAAATGATTCACAAAACAGAAATGTTGTTTTCCAGCCAGCCCTATTACCAACCCCAAATATTCAATAACAACAAGTCAGGCCCTCCAAATCACGAGACTGGCTTTAAAATCATGAAGATAATAAATGTCGGCCCTTTTTATTTGCCTTCTGGTGTTTGAGCCACGTTCCCCGGATTTCCTCCGCAGCCAGGCGGGCTAGAAACTAAATTTTTTAATGGAAAACAGAAATTCTCACAGATGCACATGACTCCAGGAGCTGGGGCCTTAAATAAAATAGCAATAAGTCTCATGATAAAATTGCAACAAGCTGGCAATGAAGAGGAGGAATAATCTTGCGGTTAAGGGACTGTCCTAGTACTCAGAACAGCCAGATTCAAGTTCTGGTTCTAATCCAGCCTTCCTGTGTATCTTGTGCCTCAAGTGTAAAATAGCACTTCCTGCCTCACAGGGTGTGTTGTAAAGGTAAATACATTAAAGACTGTGAGGTGCTCAAATAATGCACTAAGTACTTAGATAGATTAGTATGCTTTGGAAAAGAATTTGACATTTATAAACCTTCAGAACAAAGAGGGACTCATTTAAAATATTTATAACAGCTTTTAGGAAATGCATCACAAAACTTTGGATCAGATCCTCAGCTGGTGTAAATTAGCATAGCTCTGTTGCGGTCGACAAAACTACACCGATTTACTCCATAGAGCATCTGACCCGTTGCCTCATGAAATAAAGTCCAACACTGAACATGGGGTTCATAGAGAGTCATAGAGTGAGGTGTTAGGTTCAGGGATGCCTGGAGAACAGAGAGACTCTGGCAATCCTATTTATTCTCTACTCCTGAGAATGTCAGACAACTGAGACCCTTAACTAAAACGGTAACACAGCTTGACCCCAGCCTTCAGGGACCCATCCACATATGGAAATTACACCCCACATGCTAACCAAGTAAATTTGCTTCAGCAAAACCCCAAGCTACTCTTACTAATGGGTGAGTAACCAGTGTACTTTGACTCTATGTACCTGAGTGAAATATTTACCTGGATAAGGCCATACATATCTGCTTGCATATCTACCTGTACATCTAATTATAGTTTTCTCATAAAACCCTTTGATATACAAATAAACTGGTTTAAAAATAAATAAATAGGCCCCAAATTAAACTACAGTGCAGGATATAAAGGCACTCAATGGGCAGACACTCCCACACAAACATCTACTATTTCAGATGTCTGTTTGCACTGGCTCTGAATGTTCCTGGTGTGCTTTGCAAATACCTATCACTTCCTTATCTCCTAGTCCTCGAAAGGATCTTAAAGAGCTTGTGTCCTAAAAGAGCTACTAGTGCTATCCTACATTACCAACTAAATATGCACTTGTATGTGCAGAGAAAATTGTGTGCACAAATCGCACGTTTATGCACACAAAATAGGTCATTAATTTTGTATCCAAAATGGCTATCCAACTTCACACAGGCACCTATGCCTATTATCTTTGCACCAATATGAGCTATGTACGTGCAATCAGAGCTGGGCAATATTTTAGGATGAAACTTTTTTCATCAAAAGACGCAATGTCAGGCCACACGAAATATTTCATAGAGTTGTCTCAACGTTATCTGAAAAAGTCAAAGTGTGTCATTTCAACCTTGCAATTCAGAAGGACTTTTTGTTTTGAATTTTACTTCAATTTTATTATTTTTTTAAAAGGTAAAAAAAAAAAAAAAAAAAAAACCCTCAAAGAGGCAAGGAAACATTTAATTTCAGGTTGAATGAAACGTTTTTTGTTTTGTTTTTTACTTTTTCAGTTTGCTTAAAGTTTGGGAAATTTTTCATTTTTGATTGACCAGAAACAATTTTTTATCCTGATTTTTGTGGTTTGGCCATAGGACTGAAAAACAGATTATTTGCACAGGTCTATGTACAGTCATCTTTTTGCTCACAAGCGTGTGCTTATTTTGCAGGAACTTAACTGTGTTTCAAAATCTGGCTTCTTATGCAGTATGTGGGATTTTCCATGGGGAAGCAAAGGGCTGGATCTCAGGGTTAAGTTAACTGTTGTAAACATAACAGGACAATGTTTCCTGCTGGTCTGAGGAACTAGAATGTGAGACTAGAAACTAAAGTATCTTTTCCCATATGGCAATGAATTTGTATCTTCCCTAGATGATATTAGCTCTACAATATGTAAAAAGAGAATAAAGAGCCTCCATCAATAGAATAATCTGACCCACACCAACTGGAAAAGCAAACCGTCTATTTGTTTAACAAATCTACAGATATCAATTAGAAGATTTACTGTAAATAATAGACTAAGGATCTTGGGAATCCTTCATGGTCTAAAGATAGTTTGTAGAAGATTCAGGCGGGATTCATAAAGCTGTGTTCATTAACCAACACCTGAATTCCCGGTTGAGAAAATCAAAGGATTTAACACAACAAGCTACCTCCAGGGAAGGACAATTAAGTATTGTACAATACATCTCACTACAGCTGACAGTCACATATAGCATTGCCAAGGAGGGACAGACAAACATGGCTATTTCCTGGGACTCATGTTACTTATCGGGCACCCGGTCAGACATTTCCAAAAGAGACTCGTGATTCTGGACATGATTTTTGGATGCCCAACTTGAGATGCCTGATTTTCAGAAAGTGCAGAGCGCTTATCCTCTGAGAATCAGGCCCCTTTGAAATGTCTCAGATTCAGCCACCCAAAAACTGGGGAACCAAATTCACTAGTTACTTTTGAAAATCTTGGCCAGAATCTTTAGAAGCCCAATGATAAAGTCTAATTCAGGCATAATTTGAAAGACTGTATGCTATAAAAAGCTGCCATTTCAGGCGAGCAATTGCCCTGCATGTTAAGTGGTATATTGCCACTCGTAAATGTCATTTCTAATTATTTATTCCATTAAGTATATATTAGTTCATGTATGGCTTTTTACAACACGCTTACATTTTATAGCTAACAATAACCAGGCAGAAGATCTGATCTATGTTCTTAGGAAGCCTAGAAGTCAAACTAGCGAGGCAAATGGAGAGAGCTGTATAATGTATTGTCAGGCTGTTTGCAGCCTGACAACCAAAGCTGTAGAGTTTCAGTAAAACAGAATGTTATCCCAGATGCCAAGTAAAGAGAAGACTTTCCCAAATTGCACTTGCTAGACTTGCTGCACTTGCCAAGCAAGTATTTTCATTCCATATCTGCACCCACCTCTCCATTCACTAACTGGTTTGTTAACATCCCTCTGCTCTCTCTAAAGAGAAGGTGAATTGGTCTCTCAAGGAGACATTTTGGAAGCTGTTTGTCTCTAGGTCAGGGCCTATATTTTCAAAAGTGGCTTGTGATTTTGGACACCTCAGTTTTTAGGTTGCCTTCCTGGGGCCTGATTTTCAGAAAGTGCTGAGCACCCGCCCTCTGAAAGCCACATCCCTAAGCTGTCACAAACAGGCAGCAAAAATCGCTAATTGTTTTAAGTATTATTAATTATTTGTATTATATTAGTGCCGAAAGGGGAGTGGGATCATATTGTGCGATGCAGTGCAAGCATGTGGTAAGAGACAGTACCTGTGCCAAAGAGTTTACAGTCTAAATACATGAAGGATGGATTGCCATCCCCATTTCACAGATTGGAAACTGAGACACCACGCTATGATCAAAGTTTGCATGGGGCTCTGGGGCAGAGCTGAGAAGTGACCCAAGATCTTCTTAGTCCTAGGTCACTGGCTTAACCATAAGACCAAACGTCCTAATTAGCTACACAGGTGTTCTCAAATTTTTTTTTCCTGGTACACCCCTTTGAAAATATTTCAGGCTGTGATGACCCCCCCAAAAAAAGTGACGACCCCCCCATGCCATGCTACCCACCCCCTCTCATGCCATGCCACCCTTTCTTTTGCGCTGCTGCTGGGGGTGGAGCTGTCTTCAGAACACCCTGTCAGCAGCCACTGCTCTCCGGCTACTCATCTCTGCAGAGTTCTGGCTGTCAGCCATGCACGGCATGTGTGGGTGCTGACAGCTCATGACCCCCCCATAATAACCTCGCGACCCCCAGTTTGAGAACCCCTGAGCTAATGTGTCTTCTTTTGTAAATTTAGAACCAGATGATTTATACTGATTGGTATAATCTTGGTGCTTAAACAAACAGACCACTTGTATGGTGCTTCTTACAGCTGGTGAATACTGTAAAAATATTCCGTCAGTATTTGCTCAGAGTTATTTTCACTTCCTGCGACTTTGAGCGACTAAGTTCTAGTTGTATTACGGCTTGCAATGTCCTATTAGCTCAATTTCATTAATGAATGTAGTTCAAAAATTCAGTTAAAAGTTCTGTAAATTCTAGTTGCATTAGTGCTTGTGGACAATATGTTTTATGCTCACACATCTGTATGTTCACACTGAAAGTGGGATGGGACAATGGTTGACAGAGGTACAGAGGCAATTATATAAACCAGGCAAGGCTGAGTTACAGTCTTTGCACTTAGCACAGTATATGCACATGTTATTGATCTGTGTGAATGCAGCAAGAGATTGCAGAGACAAGGTGGGTGAGGTAATATCTTTTATTGGCCCAATTTCTGTTGGTGAGAGAAACAAGCTTCGAGCTCACACAGAGCTCTTCTTCGGGAAGAAGAGATTACCTCACCCACTTTGTCCCTCAAATGTCCTGGGACCAACCCAACTACAGCATCACTGCACAACAAGAGATCATTGCATTTAATCACTGCATTCAGCTAGATTTTAGAGGAACCTATTTTTTCCGAGACTGGTACCTCAGGCAAGGCCTCTGTAGCCCTGAAAGAAAAAGTTTAATATGTTCTAAAATTCCCTCATTCTGTTTATCTGCTCCATCCCCAGAATGGCTTCCTCTCCCTGAGAGATTCACAATTCCAGTAGTTTTTCTTCAAGCCCACCCCACTGATTATAAGAGTTACTCTCAGCCAATCAGGGGACAGAAGCCACATGTGACTTATGTAACCATTTGCCACTGACCATCCCAGCTCAAATGTATCAAGCATCCAATGCCTGCCCTGAACTGTCTGCAGTCAATCCGTGGAATAAAAAAAAAACCATGGCAATAAATATGCTTAGTAAATTTAAACAGCAAATAAATCCCAGGAAATCATAGTAAGCTTGCAGACACAAAGGGCTTGATCCAGATTCAATTGATAGATCCCTGTTGATTTTAACAGGCTTAAAATTAAGCTCAAAGAGAGGGTAAATTTATCAAATAAATGATTCCTTTTGAATTGTTCTCTTGGTTCTATTTCTTCTAAATGAAATCATTCTAAAACAAATCAAATCTTTGCTCCACTTAATTTACAGCTCATTTCCTTCACTCTCTCTCACAAGTCAAGCCCTCTTAAATTCTTTTGAGCAGTTGCATATCAGAGCTACAAATTAGGTGCCAGCAAAATCCTCATGGCTCATGTTCTGAAGAACGTTGCCAACTCTCACAATTTTATTGCTAGTCTCGCAAGATTTGGTGTTTTTCTTAAGGCTTCCTGGAGTCATGTGAATATGTGAGACTCTCAGCTTGCATTTTTAATGAGAGTGCATTTCTAGCTCTCATAGTTGTGGAGAAATGCTTGAAAATATGACTCCAAAGGCTCAAAAATCAGAAGACAAATAAAAAGAGCCCCAAATTTAACATTAAAAAAATTAATGTGTTTTAAGCTGATTTTATGATTTTGGAGATTGGCTCTTAGTTTTTGAATGTTTAAGGTTTGAAATTCTGCTCACTCTGGTTCCTAGTATGCCACAAAACACATACAGTTCATACACCAGATACTGTAAGGATCCACATATGTACAGAAAGGAATCGGAGTCAAGCTTAGCTAATGGGATAGATGAGCTCAGTCCATTAGCTTTGAAGTGTGCAAAGCTTCCATTTACTCACTGGCCTCTAAGGCCCAGATCTTCAAAGGCATTTAGGTGCCTAACTCCCATAGGCTGCCTAAATACCTTTGAGGATCTGGGCCCAAGCCTCTTGTACGTCACATAACCATAAGGTATTCCATCAGTTGCTCAAGACTCCTCTACAAAATCATCATGGTCTAATCAATAAGTTGTCCCAGGTCTTCTTTTCTAGGACTCCATCTAATTCTGCTGTTGGACAAAGGCTGAGAATTTCAAAACTACTTCAAAGATTGGGAGGCCCAATTGCCATTAAAATTAACAGACAGGGCTGAAAATTTCAGCCAATGTGTGGCTGGAGCTGCTGTTTTATGGTCTTCAAATCCCACAATGGAAGATGTTCAGCTTCTATTTTTTCTATAGCTTATCAGCATTGGTTATGGACAGCCTCCTGCAGGTATTTGCAGTATTACATGGTGATCCTTTGTGGCAAGAATGCTTGTGGAGGTAGGGGATTAAAAAGGGAATTCAGAGAATATTCACAGAAAGCCTGTTTGGGCCATCGACGTGTGAGCATTTGCACTAGAAAACTGATTCTGAGAGATCCCTTCAAGGAACAGAGACAATACCTTGTGATCTGGGTGTCCAATCAGAGCTGACCAACACAGTTTGGTGATCAGATTTCAGATCACAAATGCACTCAGCACACTGATTATGAATGATCTGGAAGCCACGAATTGTTCACCGGAACTATTCTGCAAAGGATTTTAAATAGCAAATGCATCTGTAAAAATCATCACAAACATCTTGCAAACCATTAAGAATGGCTAAATCCTCTAAATAAAGTATTGACTACATGTGACTGATGCGGCAGCAAGAATTAGTCTTAGTTCAGAAACATGGAAGATTGGTCCACCCCACATCACTTTGTATCATTGTTAAGATAACAAGTCAGTAATAACACAGGAGTCAGATTCTCGGCTGGTGTAAATGTGTGCAGCTCCATTGAAATAAGCAGAGTTGCCCCAATTTACACTAGCTGAGGATCATGCCCTCTGTGGCTGCCCTTGAAATGTAGAAGCAACTACATTTTAAAACATAGAATATTTGATCAGTTCTTGAAATAATTGCACACCGCTTCCTCCTTTACTTACCTGCCAAGGCCTTGACTCAGAATCCTGACTTCCTCAAACTTATGACTTCACAAGCAGAATATCATGAAGCCCACTAATAACGGCCACCAATGAGATGATTATTTTTCTGGCTCTTATAAAAGGGGTCTGTATAACACACCTTGATAACTCACATTAAGTAGCTCTCATAGGAAATGAGATGCTACTGGCTGCTAGCTATGGTGATGAACATCAAACAGCGCCATTGTGTCATGTGAAAGGTGGAACTCGGGCTTCACTAGAACTTTGATTCAGACACGCACTTAAGCATGCACTTAACTTTAAGAACCTGAGTAGTCCTATTAACACCGATGAGAGTCAGTGTTTAAACTTAAGCACGTGCTTACCAGCTTTCCGAGATCAAGGCCTAAGTGAGCAAAGGGAGAATTGGTTTTCAAACGTTCAAACGTAAATGAATTTGTAGGGTGACGTTTCCAAAAAGCGCACAACATTGGCCCAAATCTGCTCCCATTGGATTAAAAAATACATCTCCCACCAGCTTCAATGGGAGTGTACAGAGTTAGGCCAACACTGGGCCTCATCCCATCCATAAAATGTAGCTTTTCTTACTCATGTGGGATCTTACCATCAGAAGGCACGTTATCAGAGCTCTACCAAAATAAGCACATGTCCATTCAGCCAGCCAAACCCCACATTTGTGCATCCAAATGACCATCTGTGTGTTCAAAGCTGGTCACTGCACACAGGAGACCGGCCAACTTCAGACCTTCCATTTTAGAGCAAGGTGGATGAAGAAGCTGTAGTGAAAACAGCTCTGGCACTGTCTGTAGATTTCTGATTTTCCTGACCCTTTCCAACCATGGCTATAGCACCGCATTGGTCGATAATTTAATCCTGGCTGGACGTTGGCTGTGATGGGCACATTTTCAAACTCAAAAACTTTGATGGCAACATTTTTTAGGGTCATAAAAGACTCATCCAAATGACAGAAAGAACTATGGCCCAGATCTTCAAAAGTTTTAGGCACCTAACTTCCATTGTAATCAATGGGGGCAGGTGCCTAAATACCTTTGAGGATCCAGGCCTATGAATCTAAGTCTGAAAATTGCAGTCCTCTACGGCCTGATGGGTGCTCTGGACTGAGGGGCTTCCTCCTCGGGTTGTGATGGTGAACTATAATCTTGGAGGAAATCAGGCCGCTGCTTCATGTGGTAGCCAAAGAATTCTAGAAGCTACAAGACAAGTCAGGATGGGGGGCGCTTTGCCCAAGAGATAGTGAAGAGCCCCTGCAAATGCATGTGTGTGGGGTCGGGATGTTTATCTAAAGCTCTGATGTTCCTCAGAACACCTGGGACTAGGGAGGAACTTAGCTCATGACCTCACCTACCGGGAAAATGGCAGGGCAAAGAGATGTCCCAAAAGGAAAAAAACACTGAAAAATTAAACAGAAAAAAGCAACATTTCCCTGGAGACATGTAGGGAGTCAAAAACATTAACCTTCTGCAGGCTGGCACTTTCCAGACTGTCTCCTAAATGGCTGCTTGAGATGCTAAGAAAAGCCAGTGATGTTATCCACAAACCTAGATAGATAGCTCCATCGATAGATTGACTGATAGAGACTCAGTCATGACACACAAGAACAGAAGGGTGAGGGCAAATGTGACGTTAAGCCTCCTTTTTGCTGCCTCTATTCTGGCATCTTCAGGGTTCTGCCTTGATCCAGTTCAGAGCAGTTTTAGGGTTGCTCTAACTTACTCTCCGTTTCTCCAGGCCCTTGAGAAGCAGACAATAGCCACAGCACAGTGCTAAGCAGCCAAGCCCTCTCTTTGCCTCTTTCCTCACCTGCCCTGGCGCCTACATTTCCCAAATGCCAGATATATGTCAACAAGAGAGGGCCTGTGTGCTGGTGGTGTTCTCAGGGAGTTGTTTCCAGAGCAGCTATAACTGAGTTTCAGATCCCATGTGTCTGCATCACCTAAAGGGTTAAATTCCTAGGGCTAAATTCCTTCTGGTCTCATTATTTTTGCCCAGGTAACTGCCACGTTAATAACTCCTCCTGCCCCCCATTAACTCGTTTTCCAGAATCATCGGGTGGATGTTCCTTTAGCACTTCTTGGTCAAGTTACAATTCCTTAAGGTTTCTCAGCATTCTGAATGAGCTATTCAGGTCTGAATATCTGCGCCTGTCATTCGAAACCTGTGCAGGAGATTTTCTCTGGCTCGGAAGTGAGCTACATGAAGTTTTCTCCCTCAGACGTGGACTCTTTGTGTGCTTTGCTTTCTCCCCGGCACACAAAGTACAGTAATTCTGTGTGTTTGTTTTGGAAAAGCCCAATGTGCAAACATCTCTCGTCTAGGACAGCGGCTTTCCGCATTCTGTTTGCAAATGCAGAGTGCACACAAGACAGCCGAGCTGGGAGTACCGAGTGCACTTGGTTATTTTTGTCTTTTGCTCAAAAATTGCCAAGGAAATAAAAAGACTAAACTCCTTGAGTGTACAATGGGCCAGATTCTCATCTGGTGTAAATCAGAATAAAGCCACTGACTGACCCAAAGCTAGAGACACATGTGGGTGCAGGAAGAAATGAAAGATCAGGAAATATATCCAGCAGACAAGCATCTAATAGTTTAGGAAGAGAGGTTTGCATCTCCTGTCTATAAAATAAGGCCTTGTCTACATAGACAAATTTACCAGCATACCTATTCTGTAATATCTTATTTTATATACTTATAAGGCACCATCACCATAGTATCTATCTGAAGACCTCGTGACCTTTAATACACAGATCCCCACACTGTGCCATCCTTCCTCTCTTTGGGAGCAAAGTAATTATTCTGGAATAAAATCACTTCTTTAGTCCAGAACACAGCATCCACACAGGGGAGTTATTCCAGAATAGCTAGAGTGGAATAGTTATTCTGGAAGAGCAAAACCAGGCAATTTCTCCTATGCAGAGAAAGCCTAACACTTATTCTACTGCATGAGATAAGAGCGGTGCCAGTGTCTTTTTAAAAAACCTCACGCATTTTTGAGCTGGTTGAAAATGGGGACTGCATTTACCATTTGACCACAATGGCGGAGAACTGTACGCCCCCTTCTGCAACCAACCTAGCAGATTAAGGTTTCGTTTTCTGTGTCCGTTCTTTAGGAGATTCCCCTTTCAATAATTGCAGTCCCAGTGACACTGAAGCCAATCTTATGGATTTTGTCATGCTATCCTTCTGCAGGCAAAGGAAAAGCAGGCATGGGCAGCCGTTCAGGATTTTTCTGAAAGACAAGCATTCAATCAGAGGTGCTCTTATCTATTGGCTATACTGCAGCTTCCTGGACTGCGCCTTATAAAGTCATTTTTTCCCCTCTCTTGAAAACGACTCTACTTATTTAAAATAATTGGAAGAGCCAAAGAGGAAAAAATAATACTTCTTTAACAAAAGAAAAAAAAAGTATGGCCTATGTTTCCCAGAGCAACTAGTGATTTGGGGGGTCTCAATTTTGGGATGTCTAGTTTGAAACTCATTAAAGAAGCCTGATTGTCAGGACCATCCATGCTCAGCATTTCTCAAAAACAGGTCCCTTTAAGATCTTTTAGGTTGTACACTAGGAAGGGGGGACTCCCAAAATCACTAGTCACTTCTGAAAACATAGGCCGAAGTGGGTTTAGTGCCACACTGACTACCCCAGGGAAAGACACCCCCCATTCAACCACAGAATTGGTACAGTGCACCCGGTTGCGTCAAATATGCCTCTTCCCTGATTCGGCGGCACCATCTCTAGGACTGACAGATTAGTACAGTTTCACTGCCCTTTGTCGTCTTTGCTGAGACTTCCAGCGAATCTGCCTGCCACGGTGGCATCAGACCAGTCCCTAGTGGACCAATGTCCTTCATTCATTTCACACCGACCACTGTACTGCTATGGACGGTAAGAATTTTCAATCACTGGGCTAGATTCTAAGCTAGGGTTGCTCAAAATGCCAAATCTAATAAATCGCATCCTCCCTTCACTATGGGTGGTCCAAGTAAAACAATCAGGAGGGATGATGTGGCTGGGAAGATCTTTCTGAGGCTGGATTTCTGGAGCAGCACTCCAGGCTTGTATCAAGCTGTCATTGTGTCATCCATAACTTTTCCCGCATCACTATACCTCTAACAGCACAATCAGTATTCAGTTATAAAAACACAGCTAGTTGTACTTGCCATCAAGATGTCAAGGTGACATAGTACTAATGCACTGATCATGGCATCTGCCTAGGCAGAGAGTGCCAGTTACATGTTTTGCTGTGAGTCAGAACTTGAAGCTCCAGACGTATGTGCCCAGAATGTCACAAGTTCAGGAAGACACTGCAATCTTTATCCTAAAAGCATAAAGGTCAATCCACTACAATGGCCCTGGGATGAAATGGGGTGGTTTCAAATTGCAGGCAGCATTAGGTAAAGCCATTTACCATACAGAACTAGAAATCAGAATGCAGCTACTTAAGAATGCAAATTGTCTTTAACTGTCCAAAAACCAAGAGGTAGGTAGCATGAAGGAATGATCTCATTGGTGTCTAGATGCACACGAATCACGGACAACTGACAAAAAACACACCTTTTTATTTTGTAACCACAAAATACGTATTTGCCCCCTGTACAAGGACTACATATATGATTTGTACGGAATTGGCACAGCACTATACTGTCTATATAAAAGAAACCAAGCCAGTCATAGGAGGCTTGGTCCACAGATCATTTAAATCAATGGCTTACTGATTTCAATTGGCTGTGAATCAGGCCAAAAAATGCAAGGCAGCCCATCCCTATGTTATTCCCATAAGCAATTCTACAGTAAAATATCCTAGAAATCCAAGGAAGGTAGCCAAGAAGCCTAGGGCGATACCTAGAAAAATGCATTCCAGAGTTCTGTGTCTTGGTTTAGCAGCTATGTCAGAGCTATAGGGCTTGCCTACAATGGGAAATTGACTGGCACAGTTACAGCAAAGTAACTGTAGACCAGCCCTTACTGTGACTGGTCTGTCCTACATCCGCTTCAGGGTAGAGCTGATCAACAGTCTTCCAAAAAGATTTTTCATCTTTAAAAAGTCGTTTTCCTAAAATGATTGTGAATGAAAAATTGCTGACAATTTTACACTTTTTTGGTAAAAAATGTCATACCTTTTTTATTACCTCCTCCCACCCCACCCAGTTTTTATCAAAACATTATCCAAATGGTTAGAGCAATTTAGTATCTACCAAAAAAAACACAGGTTTGGGCAAATTTCCAAAAAACTTGGTTGCTGGTAAACAAAAGGTTTCGATAATGTTTTTGATAAAAATTTGAGGGTGGGTGGGAAATACTGGAGGGGGGTTATTAAAATAATGCCAAAAAAAATCAAGAAATTGAAAACCAGTTCCACTCTGAACCCTTCAAAATGAAAACAAGTTCAAACTCTTGACATTGGTCTCAAAACCGCTTCTGATTTATTTTTATTAATTGTTAATTATTATTATCAGCTCTGGGTGAGAGCTAGTTCTGGAAGCTTGGGACAGGGCTACCTTTGGAAGACAATTATATGCCAGCAAGTCGGAACAGTGAGGCAAAATCAGAATGAAACACCAGCCAGGTGGCGTGGGGTACGCTGCGATCTAGAAAAGACCAGATTGCGCCATCAATGTTTGCAATTGGGTCAGGGAAATAAAGGCCAGTTTATGATTACCTCTACTCACATTGTATAGCACCTTACTTTACACGTAGCCCTCTAAGAGAGGGCAGTGAGTTAACAGGTGAGCCTGTACTCTGGTCACTCTGACACCAATTAGCTCACCAGGAGAAGGCTGATTGGGATAATTGAAGAGCATTATCTAATGGAGCTGGCTGAGTTAAAGAGCAAATTAGCCCATCAGCTCAAGACTGATAAGAAGAGCCCAGGAAGGAAGTGAAGGAGAAAGGAATATGGCTAGTTCAGCTCGGTCTCACAAAGCTCTCACAAAGGGAGACCGTCAGGCCCTGGGAAAGGACCAGAAGCACAGGGGATGCTGTAAACAACTTTGCTGCACAGGACTGGGAAGGTGTGGGTGGAAGGAACGTAAATAAATGGCAAATTACCAGCAAGGTATGAAATGTGTTCACCAAGGAATGACGCTACGTGGCCGGCAATCATGTGGTTGCCAAAAGCTTTGGTGGCGCAGTAAGACTGCCAGTGATGGACAAAACTGACCATGGAGTCAAACCATCTTAAGGACCTACCTGGAGGTTGAGCGGGTGGCACTCGATATCCAAAGAGGCTGCGTCCCCTTGGGATTTGCCCTGAAGATGATAGATAAATTCTGAACACTTATTATACGGCTCTTCTAGCTCCAAAGTGTTGTCCAAACCAAACGAAAGAATCCTTGCATCACCTGGCTGCAGCAGAGAAGGATCATGGACCTCATTTACCAGAGGAGGAAACCGAATTCCTTGCATAGAGATGTACAGGGGAAAGAGGACACGGCAGTCAATTATGGGGCTAGAGGAGCTGCTACTCTGCAGATCCTCCCCTCCTGCACTGGGGAAGGTGCCTACGGCTGTGTAGCCTCTACTGAGTGGCTCCCTATTTACCTTCCTCTCCTCCCTCTGCCCAGCTTCTCCAGCCACAGCCGCTGCCGTACGCTTGACAGCAGCAATACCTTGCAACTGTTCCACAGAATTCTCCCCGCAGTGAAGAATCAGGCTTCCCAGGCCGACCCGGTCAGACTCCTTGCCCGTTGTGGGAAAGGTCTGTTGCTCCCAAATCTCGTGTGCTGCAGAGAACCAGCCCTGGGGGCGATTACAAAGGCGACACAAGAACATCCCCTTGCTGCACTCGCCCCAATGACTCGGTTGCGACGTCTCACAAAGAAAAACCACCCCAGAGGCTAGGCCGATACCCTCACTTTCACCCCGGTCTGTCATCTCATCAGCGCAGGAGCCGTCTTCCATTTACACGCGTGACTCAGCACGGAAACCACCGTGCGTCAGAAGGAGCCAAAGGCCAATGGTGTCCCTCATTCCATTCCCAAGGGTTTCTCAATGTGGTTTGGGGTGTAAATTAAGGGATTAACCATTTCTACCCGGATCTGGGCCTGCCTCCCCTGCTAGCCTTAGCTTGGTGAAGCTTTCGGCTGGGCTCCCGCATCTCAGTGAGGTATCCCAGTTACAATATGTAGTTCAGAGGCAGAGTGGCTTAGTGGCTGCAGCTGTGACCTGGGCTTGGGAAGATCTGGGGTTTACACCTCATAGAATCATAGAATCATAGAATATTAGAGTTGGAAGGGACCTCAGGAGGTCATCTAGTCCAACCCCCTGCTCAAAGCAGGACTAACCTCTGCTATATCATCCCAACCAGGGCTTTGTCAAGCCGCAGCTTAAAAACCTCTAAGGATGGAGATTCCACCACCTCCCTAGGTAACCCATTCCAGTGCTTCACCACCCTCCTAGTAAAAAACTTTTTCCTAATGTCCAACCTAGACCTCCCTCCCTGCAACTTGAGACCGTTGCTCCTTGTTCTGTCATCTGCCACCACCGAGAACAGCCTAGCCCCATCCTCCCTAGAACCCCCTTTCAGGTAGTTCAAGGCCGCTATCAAATCCCCCCTCACTCTTCTCTTTTGCAGACTAAACAAGCCCAGTTCCCTCAGCCTCTCCTCATAAGTCCTGTGCTCCAGCCCCCTAATCATTTTTGTTGCCCTCCGCTGGACTCTCTCCAACTTGTCCACATCCTTTTTGTATTGGGGGGCCCAAAACTGGACACAATATTCTAAATGCGGCCTCACCAATGCCGAATAGAGGGGAATAATCACTTCCCGTGACCCGCTAGCAATGCCCCTCCTAATGCAGCCCAATATGCCATTGGCCTTCTTGACAACCAGGGCACACTGCTGACTCATATCCAGCTTTTTATCCACCGTTACCCCCAGGTCCTTTTCTGCAGAGCTGCTGCCCAGCTCGTCGGTCCCCAGTCTATAGCTGTGCATGGGATTCTTTCTTCCTAAGTGGAGGACTCTGCACTTTTCTTTGTTGAACCTCATTAGATTTCTTTTGGCCCAATCCTCCAGTTTGTTTAGGTCACTCTGTATCCTATCCCTACCTTGCAGGGTATCTACCACTCCCCCCAGCTTAGTGTCGTCCGCAAACTTGCTGAGGGTGCAATCTACCCCATCCTCCAGATCATTAATAAAGATGTTGAACAAAACCGGCCCCAGGACCGATCCCTGGGGAACTCCGCTTGTGACCGGTTGCCAGCTAGACATGGAGCCATTGATCACTACTCGTTGAGCCCTATGCTCTAGCCAGTTCACTATCCATTTTATAGTCCATTCATCCAACCCATACTTCTTTAACTTGCTGATAAGAATACTGTGAGAAACAGTATCAAAAGCTTTGCTAAAGTCAAGGTATATCACATCCACCGCCTTCCCCACATCCACAGAGCCAGTCACCTCATCATAGAAAGCAATCAGGTTGGTCAGGCATGACTTTCCCTTGGTGAATCCGTGTTGACTGTTCCTGATCACCTTCCTCTCTTCCAAGTGCCTTAAAATGGATTCCTTAAGGACCTGCTCCATGATCTTTCCAGGGATTGAGGTGAGGCTGACCAGTCTGTAGTTCCCCGGATCCTCTTTCCTCCCTTTTTTGAAGATGGGCACTATATTTGCTTTTTTCCAGTCCTCAGGGACCTCCCCCTGTTGCCACGAGCTTTCAAAGATAATAGCCAATGGCTCTGAAATCACCTCAGCCAACTCCCTCAGCACCCTCGGGTGCATTGCATCCGGCCCCATGGACTTGTGAATGTCCAATCCTTCTAAATAGTCTTGAACCTGTTCCTTCAGCACTGCGGGATGTTTGCCTCCTTCCCATTCTGTGCCACCCAGTACAGCAGTCTGGGAGCTGATCTTGTCTGTGAAGACAGAGGCAAAAAAGGCATTGAGTACCTCAGCCTTCTCCACATCCTCCGTCACTAGGTCGCCTCCCTCTTTCTTTAAGGGGCCTACACTTTCCCGAATCTTCCTCTTGTTGGCAACATGCCTGTAGAAACCCTTTTTGTTCCCCTTCACGTCCCTTGCTAGCTGCAACTCCAATTGTGCTTTGGCCTTCCTCATTTCATTCCTGCACGTTCGAGCAGTGTTTATATAATCCTCCCTAGTCATCTGACCAAGCTTCCACTTCTTGTAAGCTTCTTTTTTGCGTTTAAGTTCGCCAAAGACTTCTTTGTTAAGCCAAGCTGGACGCCTACCATATTTGCTATTCTTTCTGCACATCGGGATGGTTTGCTCTTGTGCCCTCAATAAGGTCTCCTTAAAATACAGCCAGCTCTCTTGGGTTCCTTTCCCCCTCATATTAGCCTCCAGGGAATCCTGCCCATCAGTTCCCTGAGGGAATCAAAGTCCGCTTTTCTGAAGTCCATGGTCCGTATCCTGCTGTTCCCCTTTCTTCCTTTCATCAGGATCCTGAACTCGACCATCTCATGGTCACTGCTGCCTAGGTTGCCACCCACTTCTACTTCCCCTACCAAATCTTCCCTGTTTGTGAGCAGCAGGTCAAGAGAAGCACGGCCCCTAGTTGGTTGCTCCAGCACTTGCACCAGGAAATTGTCAGCGACACTCTCCAAAAACTTCCTGGATTGTTTGTGCTCTGCTGTATTGCTCTTCCAGCAGATGTCAGGGTGATTGAAGTCTCCCATGAGAATCAGGCCCTGTGAACTGGAAACTTTCCCCAGTTGAGTAAAGAAAGCCTCATCTACCTCATCCTCCTGGTCTGGTGGTCTGTAACAGACACCCACCACGACATCACGCTTATTGTTCTTGCTTCTAAGCTTAACCCAGAGACACTCAACTGACTTATCTCCAGTTTCATACTGGAGCTCAGAGCAGTCATAGTGCTCTCTTACATACAGTGCAACTCCTCTCCCCTTTCGCCCCTGCCTGTCCTTCCTGAACAGTTTATACCCATCCATGACAGCGCTCCAATCGTGAGAGTTATTCCACCAAGTCTCAGTTATTCCAATCATGTCGTAGTTTCTTGACTGTGCCAGGACTTCCAGTTCCTCTTGCTTGTTTCCCAGGCTTCTTGCATTTGTGTACAGGCACTTGAGATAAGTAGCCGACTGGCCTACTTTCACAGTATGAATCGGGAGGCCTCCCCTGCTGCCCCCTCCTCCTTCTGCTTCCTTGCGGTGTCCCTCTTCCCCACTAACCTTCAGGCTTAGGTCCCCGTCCCCCGTCAAAACTAGTTTAAAGCCCTCCTCACTAGGTTAGCCAGCCTGTCTGCGAAGATACTCTTCCCTGTCTTCGTTAGATGAATCCCGTCTCTTCCTAGTAGTCCTTCTTCCTGAAACAACATCCCATGATCGAAGAATCCAAAGCCCTCTCTTCGACACCACCTGCGTAACCACGCATTTACTTCCACAATGCGACGGTCCCTACCTGGGCCTTTTCCCTGAACAGGGAGGATGGATGAGAACACCACTTGCGCTTCAAACTCCTTTATCTCTTTTCCCAGAGCCACATAGTCTGCAGTGATCCGCTCAAGATCATTCTTGGCAGTGTCATTGGTGCCCACGTGGAGAAGCAGGAAGGGGTAGCGGTCTGAGGACTTGATAAGTTTTGGCAGTCTCTCCATCACATCCCGAATCCTAGCTCCAGGCAAGCAGCACACTTCTCTAGTTTCCCGGTCCGGACGGCAGATGGATGACTCCGTCCCCCTTAGGAGGGAGTCCCCGACCACCATCACCCTTCTCTTCCTCTTGGGAATGGTGGTCGTGGAACCCCCATCCCTAGGAGAATTCATCCCTTGCCTTCTGATCAAATGGGTCTCCTTCTGATCCATTCCCTCTGAAGGGTCCTCCAAATCATTCTCCGCTGTAGTACTTGTGCAGAGAGGATGAAAACGATTCCTTACTTCTATCTGCATGGTGGGCACATGGGTTCTCTTTCTTCGGGAGGTCACATGCTGCCAATTTCCTTCCCCGTTCTTCATTTTCGCCTGCCCGGCCTTCTCTGAATCTTGCTTACCCTCTGCCTGTGCCTGATGGAGAAAGACATTGTTTTCTGTAATGCACCGCAGGGTTGACATTTGGGCCTCTAGTCTTTAACCTTCTCTTCCAATAAGGCAACCAGCCTGCACTTGGTACAGATGAAGTCATCTCTGTCCTGTGGGAGGAAGACAAACATAGCACACCCAGTGCAGGTGACAACAACAGATCGCTCCATCTCCATATCTCTGCTCTGAGAGCCTCCTCAGCAATGCCTGAAAGGCAAACACCTGCAGTGGGCTCTCTCCGCAGGCGAACTCCCAGGCAAACTCCCTCCTTCTCCTTCTGTTAGCCGCCCCTCGGTTCGCTGCTCAGCTGGTTCGCAGCTGGCTGCCTTTTATAAGGCTGGGGCAGTTGCCCCCCCCCTGCTCTTACCCCTCAAAGCCCCGCCCCCGCAATTAGCCCCACCTGGATCCAATCAATCACTCAAACAGACAAACCCCCAACTGCCAAAATGGTGCCTGTAACTGCACCAGTCACAAGCACCCACCCACAGTCAGCTGTACTTGCACCAGTCACACACCTGGTCTCCCAGGTACTCCCCACACAGCTGCACTCACTTAGCACTCACCTGAGACAGCTCCCAGGCAAACTCCCTCCTTCTCCTTCTGTTAGCCGCCCCTCTGTTCGCTCTGCCACTGCCCTGGTGGGTGACCTTGGAAAAGTTCCTTCACCTCTTTATGCCTCAGATTTCCCTTCTGTCAAAGGGGGCTAATATTAGGGTTGGAAGGGACCTCAGGAGGTCATCTAGTCCAACCCCCAGCTCAAAGCAGGACTAACCTTAACTAAATCATCCCAGCCAGGGCTTTGTCAAGCCGGGTCTTAAAAAATCTCTAACGATGGAGATTCCACCACCTCCCTAGGTAACCCATTCCAGTGCTTCACCACCCTTCAGTGAGAAAGCTTTTCCTAATATCCAACCTAGACCTCCCCCACTGCAACTTGAGACCATTGCTCCTAGTTCTGTCATCCGCCACCACTGAGAACAGCCTAGCTCCATCCTCCCTGGAACCCCCTTCAGGTTGTTGAAGGCCGCTATCAAATCTCCTCTTATTCTGCAGACTAAACAAGCCTAGTTCCCTCAGCGTCTCCTACTACTACTGATAAAAAGTGCTACTGAAGAGCTAGGTATCATTATCTGATACCGTCAGTGCCTCTCTTCCTTCCCCTCTCAGCAGATCCACAAACGTTTTCCAACACAATAAGTGACTAGTTCACTTCTGTAAGAAGGGAAGCCAACGGGACAGAGCCTCACCTGGTATAAACTAGCACAGTGTTGCTGCAGTCAGTGGAGCGATGCCAATTTACAGCAGCTGAGATCCTCAGCCCAGTCAAGGGTCACATCTTCACCCCCGTTTTTGACAGAGGTGTTCTGGCTCCCCCAGCTCATTCCCTTCCATTTTGCCTCCAGCACCCACCTCATTCCAAGGCCAAAATGGAGACTCGGAAACAGGTGCTGTGTTCGTTTACACTAGTGCAAATCCTGAATGACCTCAGTGGTCTTGCGCTGGACATGTCAGGATCTGGCCCAGTGAGAACCGACTCTCCATTTAACAGTTGCATTACTGGAAAGCTTTCTGAGTGCACGGCTGCCCCCGCGCATCCAACACACGACCTATTGGGTGGCTAATGTTAATGTGAAACATAATGGATGGTGCTTCCCATTTTGAACACTAGTCTCTACTGAAGTACGGCCTGATCCTAGGCCCACACTGTCTTCCGTGGACGTTGGATGAGTCCCCTAGGCCTTTAAGTATTGTTAACCTGTCTGAGGTGCTACAAACTCAGCCGAAGCTAGGAACGCGTAGGTTTTGCTAGGGCAATCCTGGCTGCTTTGCGCTTGCAGGATTCCTTTTTCAGATTGGCAGACTGACCCAGGCACTTAGGGCCTGATCTAAAGCCCACTGGAGTCTCCGGGAGTCTTTCCATGGACTTCAGTGGCCTTTGACTCAGGCTCAGGTTCAAGATGAAGCATATGAAACAGTTTCTGAACCATGTTTTGAAATATTCCTGTTATTTTTACGGCAGTCGCACCCAACCAGAGCCCAGCTGGTGATAAGTGCCACCCAAACACATAACGAGAGACACTCCCTGTCCTGAAGAACTGACCATCTGCTTTCTTGGGGCTGTTGCGCAAAACCAAAGAATTCTCCAATGGCAGCTTGAAGCTGTGACTATTCGTAACTCCAGCGAAGCAGTGAATGCATCCCCTTTTAGCACCAGTGGGCTGGCTTTCTCTTTTTTCAGCACTGAGCTCTGATGTCTGGATCAATGTCAATTTTGCAGACAGAACACAAATGTCTTTCACCCCTGCCCCTAACAGTGATGTCAGGAGACAGTTGAGTAAATAGCACGGGCTATCTTTGAACTTGAAAGACAGGGGCAGAATCTATGGGTGAGAAGCAGTGTGTAGGAGTGAGCTGGAGATGGAATTGTCACAGGAAAGCTCTTCTTATTTATTTTTCCAGCACAAAGATCTCCTGAGGGTTTTAGATTCTCTCTCATGGCTCTATTTCTCTGCCTAGTTACAGAAGACCATCAAATTTGCAACAACCCCACTCACTTTTCCTATTATACACTTTTAATCCAGGACATTTTGTGTGAGTGTTCACGTCAGTGGTTGAAAGTTAAAGCCAGACAAATTTGCGTTAGAAAGAAGGCACACACTTTTAACTGGGAGGGAATTAACCGTTGGATTAGAGTCTTAGCCTACCAAGGGAAATGGTGGAGTCTCCATCTCTTGCCATCTTCAGATCAAGACTGGCTGCTTTTTTTGAAGCTACACTTTAGTCCAGTGGCCCCCAAACTGTTTTGGTCTGCACCCACTCTGGGGAGTGGGGCAGTGGCTGGGCCCGGAGTGGGGGCTGGGAGCGCGGCCAGGACTGGGAGAGCTGGGGGTCAAGGCCGGGGCCAGAGCTGGGGGCAGAGTGGGGCTGGGTGGCGCTCCCTCCCTGCCTCATGGGACAGCCCCATCTTGCCCCCTGAACATTCCTCCATGCCTCTCTAGGAGGGCGCACCCCATAGTTTAGAGATCACGGCTTTAGTCAAATACAAGTTACCGGGCTCAATAATGGGGTAACGGGGTGAAATTCTCGGGCCTGTGTTATGCAGTGTAGAGATATGTTTATAATTCAGAGACGCTCCCCTATAAGAGACACTGTTCTGAACACAGGAATTTAGAGATGTGCCCTGGAGGCGGGGTCGGGAACACCACCTGGCTGGGTGCAGCAGGTCCACAGAGATGCTCTCCAGTTTGTGTTATCCAAGTTTTATTCCTTTCTCATTCACTGGTGTGTTGTTTAATGGACCCCAGGATCGTTCCATGCAGGAGGTCAGGCTAGTTCTGATCGCAGCATCCACTGAAGTCAGTGGAAAGAGCCCTGTTGATTTCAGCGGGCACTGGACCCAGCCCCTAGGGAACAAAGGCCAGCAGTAGTAACAGGGCTTCTGCCAAGGGCTTACGATCAGCAGACCATTGGCATCTTCCATGGCATTGCCAGAAGCGGCACCTTCTGGGTGGGACACCCTGGAAGGGAACGTCCCCCGGGAGCCTGTGGGGAAGACGTGTGTTTGGCTGGGGATCTATGGGGAGAGAGAGGCCATTTTAAAACTCACGTCCCAATTTCCCTCCCACCACATTGCCGGACACACACTACTCTAAGTTCATTTATAATATATAGGGCCAAATTCCCAGCTAGAGCATACTGACATCAAAGTCAAGGGAGCTATGCTGATTTACACCAGCTAAGGATCTGGCTAATCCTTGTTGTCATATGGACCCAACTTCTGATTTCCTTTCTCAGGCTGGGCAGAAGCTTACTCCTCGAATGCTCTACTTGTGGAGTAACCCACCATTCGGTGCGAGTGAGGCTATCACCGGCTGGCCTACGGTAATTAGAGGATAGATCATTATCTCTTCCACAGTTGGTCTCTCTCAATTTAAAGCATTATTGCCAACAGAAAATACAGGGAATTGCTGAAAAAGACTTGCCCAGTAAAGAAAATAAACAAAGTCACGGGGGGCCAGAGTACAAGTAGCAAAGGGAGTGGAGACAAACATCCTGCTGTGTCTGACGTCCCAGACAAGAAGCCTGTGTGAGGACCCTTCTCCAGCACTGAGCATTGAGAAAGTCCTCAGAGTCATATGCATTTAGAGGCTCGCACCAATAAGCTCTGCATGAGTGGATCCCTGAGCTCGTGAAATGTCCCTTTGATGTCAACAAGGCTCCGCGGGGGTGGCTCTCCGCAGAGCTCCTTGCAAGATCGGGGTGTGGGTGAATAAAGATTCATCTCTCTGACCTCCTAAGGGTCTGCTCCTGCTACCACTCAAGCCAGTAGTAAAATGCTCGCTGAGAACAGGAGCAGGTCCCAGGTACAGCCTCTTCTAACGCTCAGACTTTCCACTCCATGCTTCATTCATAGCCAGCTCAGCGGCATTGCTCGCTGTTATCACTGCCCTGTGTCACCAGCGGACTCTCCGGTAGAATTCACGGGCTAGGATTTATGTGAAATATGCATTCATTATTCCATTATTCATTATAGATGCAGCGGTATTTCCCCCCCGGTGCGCAACTGGCTGAATGTATTCTGTTGTGGGGTTTCCCCACCACCACCACCTTCCTCTGAAGAATCAGAGCCTGGCCACAGCTGGGGAGGACTAGAGCCCTGAGATGGCACAGAGAAACATCTTTCGAGATGTCTGGCTGGTGAGTCTTGCTCATGTGCTCAGTGTCAAACAGATCACCTGATTTCGGCTTGCAAAGGAATCTGCTCCCATGGGCAGGGACCCTGGAGGGTTTTTTCCCACCTTTATCTGCAGCATAGGGTGTGGGTCACCTGGGCATAGCTCACCTAATCAATTTCCTGCCATTGCAGGGCCTTGCCCTCGGGCATTGGTGCACCTTGGTCTCTCCTGGCCTCTGCCTGTGGAACACAAACAGGTCAGTGTCCTGAGGACAGAAATGCTTTAGTCTAACCCAGTGGTTCTCAACCCTCGGGCCACTTGCAAGCCAGTCAGCACACAGCTACGGCCCACGTGACATCCTCAGAGCCCCACAGGGAGCGTATATATTGAGTGGGGGCGGCCCACATAACAAAGAGAGCTCCAGATGTGGCTCACAATGATAAATAGGTTAAGAGCCATTGGTCTAACCCAGTCACTGGGCTCAACAGGTGGGTCACCTAAAATAAAAGTCTCTTCTGGCCTTAAACTCTATGAACCTTTATGATGAATCTGCTACGTTGTTCTAGGATCCTTTCTAGTGACCGCTGAGTCAAAGTAAAACATCTACCGTCTTCACATGTGTGACTATTAACACTCCCCCTAAGCTTCATACTCCACTCCAGACATTCCCTTTCTCCAAGCCTCTGTTGACCTCATGCTCTCACAATTTCCGATTGCAAAATAAAAAAAAAGATCAAAAGTAGGACCCAGGAAACACGCTCCGCTCCCTTACGATGAGCCAAAGAGAGCTGGAAGTAAAAGGCCAGTGCGGCTGCAGGCTGGCTCTCCGTTTTATTTGCAGTTCGAACACATGGAAAAGGTGCTTGGATCCTTCCATACAGTCAGCAGGAGATTACAGCTGCTGCCTGCCTTTGAACAGGCTGAGATAGTCAAGTTTGTAAAAGGGAAATACAAAAAAAAAGTTCCAGAGGGGTAGCCGTGTGAGTCTGTTTTTAGCAAAACAACAAGAGTAATGTGGCACCTTAAAAACTAACAGATTTATTTGGGCATAAGCTTTCGTGGGCAGAAACCCACTTCACCAGATGTAACACAAAAAAAGTATTTCCTGTACTTGTGGCCTGCTGGCCCATCTCCACCCATGGCTAATGGGACATGGACTAGATTCATTTTTTCTCCTCTCACATTTTACTCGTAAACCTGGCATGGCCTGGTATTCGGCTGGCAGTCAGCACTTAGGAGGAAATGTTTTTATCGACCGCCTCAAAGCTGTGTCTTGGGACCGTGTGCCCAGGCAGGGAAATAAGAACCTCCCCTATGCCTTTCCCTGCAAGACTCCCCTGTACCTTGAGTCTGGCCATGCAGGAATAAGTGGGGATATGCTTTCCCCCTCCCCAAAGGGGGAGGGCAGGAAGAGGGTGGAGAGCTGTGGCGAAAGAGCAGAACCTTTGCATTCCTCTGCGACGCTGGCAGAGCAGGTTCCAGCTCATGGCAAGGATCCTAGGCCTCACTGAACACTGACAATTGCATAGCTGGGAACCCGTCTGGCTCCCCTGGGTGTCAATGTTGTTAAAACAAGTACAGGGATGTGCTTGCACTTTATGAAATGCTTGTGAATTGCTGCATGCATTAATCTCACCTATAACAACTGGGTCCCATGTTATAAGGTGATGTTTAAGGTGTTTTGCTCTGTAACTATAAAAGTGCTTGCTGTGAAACTGGAAACCCGCACAGTCAGGAGAGACGCATTATAAAGGCTTGGTCTACACTAGAACTTACTTTAGTATAATTTACGTCACTGAGGGGTATGAATAATCCACACCTGTAAGTTATACCAACCTAAGCGCAGATGAGCGCTTCTCCCGCCAGCCTAGCTGCTGCCTCTCGCAGAGGAGGAGTTATTATGCTGACGGAAGAGCTCTCCTCCATCAGCATACAGCGTCTTCACCAGACATGCATTGGTGCAGCTGCGCTGCCACAGTGCTTTGAGAATAGACAAGCCCCCAGTTTGAAATACTAGTTTACCACAAGAGGTGTCATCTCCGGCCTAACAAAAGCTGGCCTAGAGACACCAGACAAACCATTGCGGGACATCAGGGGACAAGACTTTGTTGATTGTTTTCCCCACACCCATGAAGAGGGGATGTGCACAGATGCTCATCCCATCACAGCTTGAACGCTGGAGGAAGGGAATAAAAATCCCTGTCAAGAAGAAATTGTTATCCCTATGCTGCTTAGACTTCAGGGAGAAGGCAAGCTTTCGAAGCATAAGCAAGGGATTCCCCAGCTGTTCGCTTGGGCTAGCTCTAAAGGACATATAGAGCTTGCACGTTACAGCATTACTTGTAAAAAACCTGACTGTAGCTCCATTTGTGTGTGTATGATTACCTGCTTTTAAACTCTCATTTCTTTTTCCTAGTTAATAAATCCTTCGTTTATTATAGGATTGGCTCTAAGCATTGTCTTTGGTTTGAGATCGCAGATACAGTTGACCTGGGGTAAGTGACTGGTTCTTTGGGACTGGGAATACCCTGAATATTGTTGTGATTTTTGGTGGAAGGGACCATCTATCACAAAGAAAAGCTTGCCTGGTTGGCAAGAGAAACTGGAGTACCCACGGGTACTGTCTGGGACTCCATGTTAAGGTTGGCATGGTGCCTGAGGAGTTTGCATTTGATATTTGGTTGGTGAAATCTAAGTATAGATTTGGGTTTTGTGCCCTGGTTCATAACAGTCTGCCCTGAGGTTGGCACTCATGGTCATGAGCCATTCCCGACATCTTCACTGGCTAATGCAGCTAAGCCAGCATGGGAGGGGGGCAGAGATCTGCTGGTGATATAGTCCAGTAGTAAATTACTACACACCCCCAAGCAAGGAGGGGGTGCAAAGGAGGAATTGTGACACAGAGGGGTGTCTGTAATCACAATGCCACCTAGGCTACGCCTAACGGCCCATCTACTCAAAATCAGCAGATCTTCCAGAGTTGTACCTACAACAAGTGGGCCACATGCAGGGATACATGTGCTAGCCTGTGGATGTCCCCCCTCAGTGCAGCTGCAAGTCTTGCACTGTTTCATCCCTGGTCCTCTTCCCACCATCCAGCTTTATTCGCGTGTCTGCACCTCTGGTATAGCGGCCGATGTGTAGGGTCGGACACACTTTGTCACCATGTCGGCAGCACCAGGCCAGCCGAAGAGGTTCCACTGACCAAGGCTTCACCCAGGGGACATGGGATTGCACGTCCCGGGCCACGAGACAGCTTGAACTAGAATCGCCGGTTGTTTTAGCTGCTCCGCAGTCCCCATTTTTGTTTTGACGGTGAAGGAGGCGCCTTTCATCCTGAGCCCGTGTCGAACTTGAAACAACAACAGGTTCCCCAACTCCTTTGCAGGGTGACCAAGAAAATCAGCTGGCCCCGTCTACACCAGAAATCTCCCATGGTTGTACTATATCCAGTGCAGCCCCATTGATAGAAGCAACAGGGGGAGTACCAGTGTAGACCAAGCACTGAAATGGAAGAGCACAGGAACTGCCAGATTGTATCAGACCTAGGGTCCATCTAGCCCAGTCTCCTGTCTTCAGCAGTGACAGGCACCACATGCTTCAGAGGAAAGTCCTTGTATTAGGCAGATGTGGGAGAATCATAATTTTCCCCACCGTGTTGCCTAACCTTGCTCTGGGCAGCACAAAGCCACCAGTGCCCTGTCTATAATTGTGCTCCCGCCATTGATAGCATGTAGAAGGTAGTATCTGGTTTCCTGGCTCCTACACATGCTCAGATTCTATCCCCTTTTCTCCAGATCATTGTTTATCATTACACGCTAGCCAGTTCCTATCTTACGTTCCCGTTTCACCTATTGCCTGAAAAGAATAGCCCTTCCCACCTTTCCACATTGACTCTGCACAGACATGTTCCCTAGTGTCCACATGTGGCTATTTCCTTTTCCAGCTTTTAAACTTTTTTCCTTCCCAGGAATTAGGTTTGTTAAGTTATCAAGTGTGTAACCCGCTTTAGCAATACATATAATGATCGATACACCAACAGATTTTGCTCTCAGTACAGCATGTATAAATACTACACAGACGCCAGGATGGCGACCATGATGAAGAAATTCCTCATTAGGAGCTATATCAAATACTATGTTTCAAAGGCTTCCTGTGCAAATACATAACACAAGGTTATAATTTTATGCATCAGGGGATTGTGATGGCATCATAAACCACAAGAGCAGAGTCTGAAGAAAGTGGCATTATGACCTCAGAATAGGCTCTGCCAATATTTTAATATGTGCCCCTATTTTTAATGGGACCAAGGCAGATTTCAAGATTGGGCCTTCCCCAGACTTTTTGGGGTGCTCGAAATCTTGATCCAAATTTTGTGGTTTGGCTCCATCTCTAAATAATAGACTAGGGATGTATGGATTCCTTGGGCATGGTTGCCTGTGGAAATAGAGGGTTTTGCACACAAAAAATGTTGCAGGCAATTAGATACCACAGTGTTGGGTGCCTTGGAAATACCATAGACACAGAGAGAAAGAAAGAGAAAGAGGCAGAGAGGCAGTAGCTGGAACATCAGGGAGCAGAGATTGAGAGCAACCAGCTCTTCACAGATCTCTGATCCACTGCAGAACTAAACACCAGTCGCCTCAACAACCCAGCTCCGCACACCCCCACACAGAGGGAAGAAGAGCCTTAGAGCACCTCCCAGGGGAGGGAGGGAGGGACCTATAAAAGCTCCCCCGGGAAGGCAGGGTGGGGCTTAGTTAACAGCTTCAGAGGTTGCCCATAGTCCTGGTAACTGTTAATGGGGAAGTAACATGAATGCTGAAAAGAGGCCTCAGTGGGTCTGACATGGGAGAGGCAGGGAACTAGCCAGTGGACAGTCAAAGGGAGCGTGAGAAAGGGGGAAGTGATAAGGATGAGTAAAGAGTAAATTTACACAGCTGTGATGCTCCATAGCAGTTGGTAGGGGCACAAATTCAGAGATGCTAAGGCCAGAAGGAGCACTAGAGCAGAGCCCATAGGACTTCCCAGAATGAATTCCTGTTTGAACTAGAGCAGCTCTTTTAGAAAAACATCCAGTCTTGATTTAAAAATGGCCAGCGAGGGAGAATCTACCATGACCCTCAGTAAATTGTTCCAAAGCCTAGCTGTCCTCATGGTGAAAAATCTGCACCTTATCTCCAGTCTGAATTTTTCTAGCGTCCCCTTCCAGCCATTGACTCGTGCTAGGCCTTTCTCTGCTAGATAAAGAGCCCCTTATCGGATATCTGTTCCTCATGTAGGTTCTTGTCGACTGTGATCAAGTCCCCCCCTTAACCTTCTCTTTGCTCATGAGCAATAACTTTCCACAGGAGGGATTTTAAGCAGACAAAATGAAATGGCCTGAATTGGCAGAACAACCTCGCTCACATCCCTCCTCTTCCTATGAATAACACCAGGAGATTTCAAAAGGCTCTGAGAGGCCAGTGTTGCAACAGACTAATCTAAAAGCACTCCCTCATGGGGTCTGCTCTACTCACCGTTCAGCGGCACCTCCTTGTGGCTCATCTGGGGAATTAGCTCTGCCACCTCCTCTGACACCCCTTCCCGCAGTTATCCACTCACTCTGGGGCCTCTCATGCGCCGGGAGCAGCAGCAATTTCTCTTCAGGACATAGCCCACCGGTTAAGTCACTTGAAAGTTCTCCCCCCTTCCCGGCGTATCGCATGTCCTTTGAGGCAAACTGTCCCAGGCACTCCCTCCTTACTGCCTGGTCTGTGCAGCTCCTCCAGGGGCGGGTAGGGGAACCCGGGCCTGCCTTCTACACCGGGTTCTAGTCCAGGGATCCTCTACCCAGCTCTGGGATTTTACTCTCCCAGCCCTCACTGCTCCTTCCCAGGACTGTGTCCTACTCCGTCCTTTCAGCTTCCTGCTCTTCTCTTCTCTTCCCCCTTGTACCAGGGAGTGCAACTGCCAGTTTCCTCCCTCAGCCTGCCAACGTCCTCTCTTTTCAGATCCTTGCCCATTCCTCTCCCCAGCTGGACTTCATCTGCAATTAGGCCCTAGCACGCCCTAGGCTTCCTCCAGGTGCAGCCTACAGTTAATTAGCCTAATTTATCCCTTCTGGCCTTGTGTGGGGTGGACACCCTCTTACCCCCTCACTGGAATATGTTTGAACAAACTCCAAAAAACCTTCAGTGTCAGAGAGAAAAATAATGAAAACATCAAGGACTGATAGAGTTAAAATTAAAAAACAAACAAACCCAGTCTAACCTGCTAGTAGAAACTGCACTGCTCTGGTGCCAGATGAATTAGGTAGAGATGCCACTTGCAGTATTCGCTGCGAGAACATATTATCTGTTCCCAGGAACTTGCACACAGTTGGAAAGCAGCAATTCCCATTTGCACCGAAAGGACACAAGGAAGGTCCCGGCCTGATTGTGCTAGGAGCTGGACAGATGCAGGGCAAGAGACAGTGAAGAGCTTAGGCCTCAAAAGAACTTAGAAGCCTAACTCCTAAATACTTTGGTCTCATTTCAGTTGCTGGGTTAGTTTGCGGGTGCTGGGTGCTGTTGGGGGCCTGTGATACACAGGAGTTCAGACTAAATGATCTGGTCCCTTCTGGTTTTAAACGCGATTACTCTAAAGAGACAAGAGAAACAAAGGGCAAGAGGGGAAATGGAAGTGAAGCGAAGCAGATCAGTGGCAGAGCCAGGATCAGAAGCCAGGTCTCAGGAGCTCCAATCTGGTGCCCACCCCACTAAACACCACACTGCCCCTCTCACTCAGACTCCAGCCTAGCCTAGGAGTACACACTATGGCTATGAGCAGTCTTATGGCGCTGCAGCGGGGTTTGGGCAGACAGCAGCTCTGCACCACCCCAGCTTGGGGTTCAAGAGTATGAAATCTCGTATAAAAAGATGGCATCCTAGTATGCTGCATTTCTGGCCTTCCTGAATATTGCACTCCTAGGCTTTAGTTCTTTGTCTGCAGACACATCACTTTAGCTGGCAGAAACACTCAAGTGTATTCCAGGGGTGATTGCAACATGTGGCGCAAAGGGCCAGGAATAGTTCACGGCCTTCCTCTGGGCTGTGCTGTTAGAATGCACCTGGTTGGCGTCGTGGCCGCAGCTGGAAGAAATATACATCCTCACTGGCTGCAGGGAGATATCGACTGCCCTTTAACTCATGCACAATTCTAATTGCAAAAGGCACCTGCTGTCACTTGAGACTCAAGGTCCTTCTCGAATGGAAGGCCAAAACCAAAGCTTCTACTGATGTAGGGATGCTGGCAGGATCTGGAGGGCTGACCCATTGGTCAGGATACTTTTCTTCATAGCTCTTGTGCATGAATCCTTTGTGGTGAATGGATTCAGTTCTTTCCACAGTTGCTAATGGTGCAAGTAATGTTCTGAAGGGAGCATTCATTCCACAAGCAGAAGGAACCTCTGCAGCAGTATCAGACTGAATTCCCTTCTGGGTTTGCTGTTACTGCCCTGTACACTTCTAGGAAAATAAATACACTTGGCTCTGGGCCACTTCAGCAAAACACCAAGAAACAGTCAGGGGGGAGATTTCTGTTTAGCTTGCCTGATTCAGGCCAACAAACTGGCCCCTGTGGTGGTGCAATGTCCCAGAAGCCAGAAAACACACAACAGATGTTATTTTAACAGCCGCTGGCGGGAAGCAGAGCTCCTGCTCAGAGCATTTCCCGAAATCTGTGCTGCTTGAACTCTTCACAGTGACCGTGCATTGATCTGTTGGAATCATATCTGCTGAACACCTGTTCTTGTGTTTGGGACAGCCATGCAGGGAGAGATGTATTCAATTGCTTTATATTTTTTTCAGGTAGGATCTCTTCCCCATCCCCAATTTATTGTTTTTTACTTTTCTTGCAAAAGACCGTCAGTGAAAGGAAAGGACCAAGAGCCATGCCCAGAGACAGACGGATTGCAGCCAGATTTCCCCCACATTGCCCTGTTAGGGCACATCCCACTAAGGGCGTGTCTCCATACCATGTGGGAGGTGTGATTCCCAGCTCGGGTAGACATAGATGCATGAGCACCTAAAAAGAGCAGCGTCCCGTGGCAACACAGGCTAGCGATCCGAATACATCCCAAGGGAGGTGGACAGGATTGTACTCAGGCAGCTAGCCTGAGCTGCCACAGCCACATCGTTTTAGGATGCTATTTTGAGCAGAGCTAGCCCGTGTCTGTCTAGCTGAGCTGGGAATCATGGCCCCCCCAGCTGCTGTGTAAGCACCCCATGAACCAAAAGCCTCAACACTTCAATGGTACAGTTCAAGGTTTTATTGCCAGGCCAGAATATAGGAGTTACCTGGAAACAAACAAATCCATTTTCATTTGGCAGAAGTTGCATCTGAACCTGGCCCCTCAGAGGTAAATTAAATTAAAACCACATGATCCAGCCACTTCTCCAGCCTTGCCTTAAAGCCAAAGCCATCACCCCAGCTAGGGTTGCCAATTTTGATTGGACATATTCCTGGAGGTTTCATCACATGACATAATCTTTAATTCCTGGAGATTCCAGGACAATTCTGGAGGCCTGGCACAGCAAACCCCAGCACGACCTAAACATGCCTGAGTGTGAATGACCTTTTACAAGCCAGCACTTGGGTGAAGCTGTACTTACTGTGTTACAAAGGTAAAAACCTACCCAAAAACCCCAATGAGATTATTGGAAAGATTGCAGAATGATCATTCATATCCTGACTCCAGGATATAGGCCATGTGTAAGAACTAGATCTGGGCAAATATTTTTCATCAAAACTGTTTTGACAGTAAATTGAGTTTTTGACTAAATAAAATTTTTCACAAAAAATGCTTGCTTTCCATGGAAATTTTGTCCAAAAAATGAATGTCCAAATATCAAAATATTTTACCTCAAGCCCAGACTATTTCAATTTCGAAATGCTGCTGCAGTGCCTCATGAGATTTGTAGTTCAATTATTTCATGTCCCTGCTTCCTTCTGTGGGCCAATCTCTCCAACCAGACTACATCTCCCATGATGCACCAGGGCCAAGCACTCTGATGCTGCCTTCCTATCCAAGAGGGGAGATCATTGTGCATCAAGGGAAATGTAGTCCAACCAAGCCTAGATAGGGGAATGAGAGCATGAAGCACCCGAACTACAACTCCCAGGAGGCAACATTTCTGACTTGAAATATTTTGGTTGTAAGCCAAAGTTTTTCAGGTTTTGGATTTAATTTTTTTGGTATCTGAATTTTAGCCAAAAAAATATAGAAAATTTGGACAACAATGATTTTTTTAATCAAAATTTTCATCAGAAAACCCTCCACTTCCCAGCCCTTTCTAGCACAAACATCCCTGAATAGAGTGTTATTTGTGAGGATTGAACCCATCCATGCCCACTAGCTGTAATAGCACGAGTCATTACTGTTTGAGCTAAAGGGTGAAAATTGCTAGTGGTGAAACTTGTCTAGGTGGTCTAAGCATTAGCGTTAGCATAAATTGCTCATATGCAAAGTTCAATGATAAACTATGACTCTTCAGTCATATTACATACACACTCTAGAATAAGTATCCGATCAGTGATCAACATTCAATCATATTCTCTTCATAAATATGGCAAGTTTTTCTACAGCTAGGTAAGCAAAATTTCCTGTGAGCCCAGGACAGATATTATGTTAATAAAACAGAAAGAAGAAATTATGTACTAAGTGGAATTCCAAGACAATTGATTAACTTTTAGATTGTAAGCCATTTGGAGCACAGCCTGTCATTTGTTACATGTTTGTACAGATCACAGCACAATGGAGTATGATCTGGTTGAAGTTTCTAGCTACTACCACACAATAAAATAAAATTAGTTGAGTTTATGTGCAATTCTCAAACATACAAAAAATTAGTGATTCCCAAATACATCGAATGATCCTTCAGAATTAGATCCAAATGTTCAGTCTCATAAAAGTTTTCCAAATTGACAACTAGCTTCTACACATGATATATGATCTTATACAATCATAATAAAATTCAAGGGTTTACTAGTCATCTACCTGTATACATCTCCCCTATGAAACACCTGCATATCTCCTGATGAAATCATACCCATTTGAGAACAGAGACGCCTGTGTATCTATACAGGTTATGTTTTCTCCTTGATATTGGGTGGAAAGAAATGCAAACAGTTTAAACGATCTATCTGCTGTAGGCATGTGACACCACCACCATCATCACAGCATTTGAGCATCTCATTTGCACCAATGACAGAAAATATCATAATGCCACCATATCAATCCCTGGTATGCCCACACCTTGAATATTGTGTGCAGTGCTGGTCCATCTCAAAAAGATATATTAGGATTGGAAAAGGTACAAGGAAGGACAACAACAATGATTGGGGGTGTAGAACAGCTTCCATATGAGGAGAGATTAAAAAGACTAACTGTTCAATTTAGAAAAGAGACAACCAAGGGGGGATATGACAGAGGTCCATAAAATCATGACTAGTAGGAAGAAAGTGAACAGGGAAGTGTTATTTACCCCTTCACAGAACACAAGAACCAGGGATCGCCCAATGAAATTAATAGGCAGCAGGTTTAAAATTAAACATAAAGGAAGTACTTCATACAATGCACAGCCAACCTGTGGAACTCATTTCAGGGGATGTTGTGAAGGCCAAAAGTATAATTGGGTTCAAAAAAAGAATTAGATAAGTTCATGGGGGATAGTTTCCTCAAGATGATCAGGGGATGCAAACCCATGCTCTGAGAGTCCCTAAGCCTCTGACTGCCAGATGCTGGTACTGGATGACAGACGATGAATCACTTCATAATAGCCCTGTTCTGTTTATTCCTTCTGTAGCACCTGGCATTGGCCACTGTCAGAAGACAGGACACTGCATTAGATGGACCACTGATTTGACCCAATATGGCTGTTTTTATGGTCTTAATGGATTTATCCTCCCCACAGCCCTGTGATGAAAAGAAAGATCATTATCCCAATTTCACACATGAGGAACTGGGGCTGAGATAGAATACCATTACCCAAAGTCACGCAGGCAGTTCGTGGCAGAGTCACTAATAAACGCAGCTCTTCCTACTCTTAGTATCTGTGTGAATCACAAGCCCATCCAATTACAGCCATCTATCTGTGTGTGGATAGGAAATGGGATATGAAACTGGAACCGTGGCTGTGAAATAAGCCACACAGAGATCTGCTGCTGCGGTTGTTTCTGTTCTGTGCCGTGCAACCTCCAGTGACACCTGCTGAAGAGGTCAGGTGCACAGAGAGAGAACAGGAAGGTGGCAACCTGAGAAAGCCAGGAACACCACTTGGTATTTATTAATTATTATTATTATTTCTTTGTGTTGTGGCAGTACCTAAGAGTCCAGTCACAGACCAGGACCCTCTGGTGCCAGAAGCTATATAAACAGAGAACAAAAAGCATCCTCCTCCTTTATCCAGCAGTGAGAGAACCCAAAGTGCATGTTGAGTCTCTGAGTGATCAGGATACATACTGCAGTCCTAGCCCAGCCAAAATCTGACCCCATCACAGTTATATCGAGAGGGCTAGAAAATCTGAGAGCAAGTCAAAGCCAGGAGGCTGGAAGTAAAAATAAAGGACTCAGATGGTCTCTCTGGGTGTGACTAGATGAGGAAAATTAGACTCTGATTCATCAATGAGGCAGATGCACCATTGCTACCAGTGGGCTCAGGTATTTTTAACCATCACGCCATGAAAACTATCCACATGTGCGCATACCTCACTGGAAACCACAGCACAGCTGCACCAGTGCTGAAGAAATGGGGACAAATTTTACAGGCACAGAAGAGACTGCTCCAAAGCAAAGGTGGAGCGGATCGCCACAGCTGGTCACTACATACAAGAAAAAATTGGTGGAGGGATCAGTTTGTGGATTCACTCTCTCGGGTGACTTTACAGCCAGCCAGGGTAACAATCTTTTTAATCTAGCAGACAAAGGCACAATGAGATCCAATGGCTGGAAGATGAAACTAGACAAATTCAGACTAGGAATAAGGTGTTCGTTTTGAACAGAGAGCGTAATTAACAACTGACCTAGAACATGGTGGATTCCCTTTTACTGCTGGTCTTTAAATCAAGACAAGCTGTCTTTCTAAAAGAGATGCTCTGGCTCAAACAGAAGCTATGGGTGTGGAGCCAATATGTAATAATGTTATGAATACTGTAGAAGCTGTGATGCAATAAGCTAAGAATACCGAGAGGTAGCGATTTTATGAACTCTGTGTGAGACCTGGTGACGTTATGGCACAGCGGATTATACTACTTTCCTGGAGGAATGTATTCATCTCTCTTTTTGGGGGCTGCGAGAAGAGCAAACAGGAAGGCAGAACACTGGCTCCCCAGATAAGCAACCTGCAACCAAACCTCTTGGGGTGGCAATTACAAGACAATGGCCTGCTTTCAGACTCCAAGCCCAAATGACACCATGGTTTTGCAGGCCTGGGAACTCGAGATGAAAAGAACAGGAACCAGTTAGGAAGCACTTCTCAGGAGAAGAATCTGTCCAGAGGGCCAGGCAGACACAGAGAGAAAGAATCAAGGAAGTGGGCCCTTCCCAGATCCTGGGAATGGTAAGCCTTAGGAAAGAGCTAGAGATGCATACAGTCTGTATGATCTTTTAAGATCAGTCTTTTTTAAAATAAATAATACTTTGCTTTTAGGAAGCTGTGTGGTCACTGACTACAGCTGTCATTCCTCCCACAGAGAACAGCCTACGTCAGGCCTGCAGAGGCAATCACACTTGACTGCAGGGAACTGCAACTCAGAGTCAAATTGAGAGTGGAAGAATTGCATGGTTCCCCCCAGAGCCAGGTAATGGCTAGAGACCTGGGGGGCCATAATGATTGTCCTTGATTTTTGGTTTCTCTTTGGATGCTGCCAGCAGGCTTGGAGGTGTGATCAGAGGCCCCGATGATCTTGCAGTCTGGAAACACAACTTCTTGAGTCACAATCAGAACCAAAAGGATTAAAAGACTGCAAAAGGCTGCTGCTGGAATACATCGCCTGTTGTACCTAACCATTCCTGCATGGGGCATCAGTGTGGCGGGATTACAGTGTGGATGGCCAGGCTTTCAAAGGGCCAGCATGGCACTGACCCTCAAAACTCTGCAGGCTCATTCATCTCCCTTGGCCGGGGGGCTGCTGTGTGCAGTGGGGAGAGCAGAAGACCCATGCCTTCAGAGGGCATGCCCCTGCAGGGCCAGGGGAAAGCTCACACACAGCATAACCAGCTTAACTCTGCTCCCACAGGGGTGCCAAGAGGAAACAGTTACTCATCCCTAACAAAACCAGCCCCCCACAACACCCGTTTGTTCCTTCCCGTGGGATCATCAGCCGCCCCTGCGCGGCACCCAGGGAACATTTGCTGCTGGTTGTCAAAAATCACACAAGACCAAAAGGCTTTGAGACAAGTGATGGAAGAGCTGTGATAATCCAGGGAGACTCCTCAGGGCAGGGATCAAAGTGGGCAGAGCTAAGACTGCGTTGTGTGCGAAGCCACACCTCAACCTGCGAGGTTTTCAAGTTTTTCATACACACATGCTTTGCTTTTTCCTTGTCACACTAGCAGTCCCTTTGAGGAGCTGTGCGGAGGTCTTTACTGAGCCCTCCCTGGTTTTCTAATGGCTGTATTGATGGGTTTGAAGCCCCACACTACCAAAGGGCATGAGGGGCAGAGATCCCTGTTGTATGGCAGCAACCTAATTGCCATCTTAACAACAGTTTTTGTAAGTGAATGATTTCACCAGCTCTCTGGTCACTCTAGACTCTTGCAAGTTAGACAAGACCTGAATTAAAAACCACTTTCCCCATCTTTCCAATCCCCTTTAGGCATCCTAAAGAAGAAGAAAAAAGAGCACAAATTCAATGTTTCTTCTTTGCAAATCACCTTTAATATGTACACTCTCACAGAGACACAAACTTCTCAGATTTTAGCTGCGTGTGTTCGTAAATTACATCACGTGCTGTGGTTACTTTGCACTAAAACACCCTCATTGCACACCACTGAGAATCAAAAAAATAATAACAAAAGCAAGCCATATTTCAGGTCAAACAGGGCGAAGAATCAGCTTAGAGTGAGCTCTGCAGCGCAAGGGAGCAGAAGGAAATTCACTGTCTTTACAGTTTGTGGATGAAATTTCCCTAATTTTTCTAAGACCCAGAGCCTCAAAGATATTTAGGCATATATGGGAATCAAGTGCCTAATTCCCTTTAACAATCTGGGTCTACGTGACTTAGGAACCCGACTCCCCATAGAAAGTCAATAGGCCATCAGCCCCTAAGTCTCTCCTGTGTCACCATTTGCACTTGCACTCTATCACTATGATCTGGTGTGTTTCACCCCCACTTAGGACTGCACACGGTACACAGCAGGGAGAATCAGGCCTCCCGAATGAAGATTTTTCTAAGGGGTAATGAAATACCTTTACCACAATCACCCAATCCCCTTAGACCAAACTCCCATTGAAACATGTGGCCATCAGTGGCTAAATTGAAGGTAGTGGAAAGTTTTTTCCTGGAGATGGAGTATTGCAAGCGCCTATTGGAAGAACCTAAGATGGTTCTACCGCACCCGCACACACCAGGGATAGAGAAGAGAGAATGCAGGTTTCACTCCCGCTCTCAAGCCAAGAAGGAGCGTTTGCACCATCTCAAAAGTTAGGATTTTGCCATACAAAAGCAGCTTCCTAACCAGGGATAAGCACTTCAGCTGGTATAAGTCAGAGCTGTTCCACTGATCTATATTGATTTCCACCAGCTGAAGATCTGGCCCATCAAGTCTGGTTTTCTCTGTGTTTGGGTGGGTAGGGAAAGGGTCAGAATGTGCCTGCTTTGCTCGGTAAAACTTTTCAGAGACACATCTGGACAAAACCGTCTGGGCACTTCTGTGTCCACAGTGGCCAGAAGTGTTCTACCGTCCCCCCCCCCCCACACACACACACACACACACACAAAGGGCTGTTTGGAATAATAACGTCTTAGGAAGTGGCACGCAATGAAATCTTTCATGCTGCCTCTTTTCAGCGATGTGCTAAAATGCAACCCGGCGGCAGCACCACCTGCTCCTGAAATCACCACCACGCTTGGAACGCCTGACGGGCCGTGGATGCAAACAAATATTTGGTCAATCAATACGCTGTAACCTTGAACGCCAAACCCCCGGTTCGTTTGGAATGACCCCTCTCCTCGGTACATGTATGCATGTGCCCCAGCACGCCACCCAGGCTGTGCTTCGTTGCCTCCCCTCTCGTGCCCAGCGTGCGTGCAGTGACTGTCTTCCGAATGTTAGATGTTCCCTGATGGGGCTTTTAAATGCTCAGTGAGTGGGAATCAGGTCCATAAATTAGCTGGAAAGATGTAAATTACTTTGAGTGCAGCTGTGATTATCTCCTGTCTACAGGCAGAAGATCTATGCTTCTCTTGGGTCACCTCTGGACACATTCATTCCAGCCCCTCACCCCCAAACTCTGGGGAGCTGTCAAACAATCCTTCTCCCCACACTTTTTAAGGGGCAAATTCATACTTGTGCCAGTGCTGGGAAGGGACTGATGGGTGGCTGTGGAGTCAATGGAGCTACATCGATTTATAACAAAGCAATGGGCAGTCGCTGTCGCTGGACTGGATTCGGGGGCCAGCCAATTCTTCGTGGCCGCTGCAAGAATGGAAGTTAGATCCTTCTCCCCTAAGAAGAGAGGATTCTGTTATTTGAGCTAGGGGAGAGTTCCCCCTCAGGTGCTTTGCAGTATAGGAGCTTTGACATACACTTTCGCTGTTCCCATGCCCTCCAGTAGAGGGAAGCGGTACATATCCATCGAGGGTATCAGACTTGTTCTGTGGAGCAAGCCACTTTTAACTATGGCCTATGGGCCAGGATAGAAATGTAAGCCTATATACCCCATTGACCTCAATTCTCAGTAGGATGCCTACCGGTATCCGTGGGAGATTTGCCCAAAGATCCACACAGAACTTGGCCTTTATATACTCATTACCTTTTAGTAATGCCCATTATCTATGCAGTACCTTCTCGTCACATCCAGCATAAATGGGAAAATATCCCCTTTTCTAAAGTTCCTGCGCTCCATTTCTCTTCCTTCCCCATCCTCCTGTCTCTGTTCCTCTCCCTCGTCTTCATCTTTGTTTATCTCTTCTGTTCTTCCTCCCGCATTTCCTTCCGAGCAGCAATCCTCCCTCCCCCATTTCCACTCCCCATGGGATTCATTCCTGCCCCATCCATACACTTGAATGATCAGCATTTAAATACTTAACACTGAGATCAAATGTCATCGCTGGGATTCAGGGCTTTCACACCCAGGAGATGAATGTAGGCCAGGGAGTTCACACCTTTCTGAGTTTATTTCACGCTGGCTGCAGACTCCCGCACTGTCTGTATCTGGTTCTTCCCCCCCCCTTTCTGCCAGATCACCAGATTACTGTGAAAGGATCCAGCCACTGGATCCCCAGGTGTTTTAAACCTCTGGAGTCTGAACAAAGGCCAAACGCTGTCCCTGCCTCGGGATCCCTAACCACACTCAGGGTACAGCCTCTCCATCTGGCACCCCAACCTGGCAGCTTAGACCACACGGTCCCCTGCACAGCCCCAGGAATCAGTACTGACCCCTCAGATTCTCCTGTAGCTTAAACACACCCTCTCCCAGAACTCCATCCAAGGTGTGAGCTTCCTGGTTTCTCTCTTCAAGGGGATGTGCGGTAGATGTAATTGCACAAAAAAGCACCAGCACTTTGCTCAGTCTCCTAACATATTGTTGCTCTTGAATTAACAACATGAGAAATACACAGAGTACAGATCATATAGAAAACAACCAACATCCTAACGGCAACGCCCTTCCCTCTAGCTCACCCTTCCTTTAGAAACACAGTGCTAGGTCAGTCACACCCTGGTCACGTTTGAAAGGTTTTCTTTGCAACCACAAGGGCAAGACACGTTACTGTCATGAAAGGCAAGATACTGCAGATTCAGAGTGTATCGTGTGGAACACAAAAATACATCTAGTGGCATAACTGGCACCACTTATACACACTAGCCAGTTCATTACAGTATGAGATATAGTCAAAGTCATAATTTGGGTTTTGTTTTCGGTTTTTTTGCAAGCACCAGTTTACGGGATTATTTGGGGCATTTTCCTAAAGTAGCTGATAGACCTTTAAAGGTGACCTGCAAAGGATTTGTTTTCATTCTATTTGTTTTGTTTGTTTAACTTTAGAAATACCATGAAAGTCCAGTCTGGGCTCCCCTACGTGCCTCTTGGATGTCTCAGTCCTTGTCAATACTCAAAGTAGCACCAGATGAACTTAAAGGTCTGATCTTAAACTGATTTAGTGCAAAATACAGTGTGTGAATTCAGTTTGAACCTGATGTATATCAATTTAGCTTAATTTAGTAAGGAATCAACTGCAGCTATGTTGATATAAGACTCCTTTAAACTGAATTAAGAGTGTCCACACTTTGTTTTGCACTGGTTTAATTAAATCAGTTTTTAAACTGATTTGAAATTAAATGAGTGCAACACTGAATACAGACAGGGCCTCTGAGTGTGTTTATCATGAGCTCTCCCACTGTAACTAAAGGGGAAGAGGGAAGGAATCTTTAACAAAGCCATCCTTCATCCAAAATGTTAATACTTGAAAATAGCTGTTAACAGGGTTTAAATTCAGCCAGAGCTGCCTGGAGCATATTTACAAACCCACAAGGCAGAAGCCCTGAGCCCTGGTGCCCTAGCGCTCCAGGAAATACTCTGTGAGAATTTAAGCTCTGGCTGTTCACAAAGACAACCCATTTTAAACAGCCTGGCTGAAATTCCCTTCTCTCAATAGCTCAGTTTTCACTCCCTGAACTCTCGTGGTGCAACAAGGCCGGAGGGGCTGGGGCTATGAACTGCCAAGCCTAGAGTTGCTGGGGTCCAGCCCTAGCACAAATTAAACGCTGTCCCTGACCTATATTTGTTTTGTTTTCTCCTCAAATTTCCTGCTGCCATCATCACTGCTTCAGCTCCCGCCAGGGGGACCACTAGCATAGGCAAGGCCCAGCTGCCACCAGGGGTCTAACTGCCACAGCCTCTCCACTTGAACTGGGTAGCACCTCGTCTCCACTAGCACCCCCATAAATCCTTCTGCTGGGCGTTGATGGCAGCAGCAAGGACAGGGCTGAAAATGGTTTCAGGTCCTTCTTGGGAAATAACATAAGCAACGGCTGGAAACCCCACCCCCAGTTTGACTGGGGCTTCAGCTCTGGAGAAAAGAAAAGAAACTCTCCCTGGTCACCCATAGTTGGCAGCTTTTTCTCCACTCGCAAGCACTCCTGAGTCCATTTTGGAACACAAACCAAAGGCATCTTTTGTTGAAAGGAAAGAGCCATGGACCCCTCCCTGTATTTATATGTGTTGAAAGCAAGAAAGCCCGATCCACAGATGAGGAGTTTCTTCCACCTTTCTTCCCTCCTGCCCCCCAAGTCTCAACAAGTCCAGGGCTACACTACAGACTTCTACCAGCAGAGCTGTGCCAGGCGGGTGTGAAGAGTTGTGATCTCTGTCCAAGAGGTGTGCCAGCAGAAGCCCCAAGTGTGGACACAGCTTATGCCAGCAAAACTGTGCTTTCGCCAGCGTGGCTTATTTTGCTCAGAGGGCTGGAACCAGCGGTTCCCAAACTGTGGTACATGTACCACCAATAGTAGGCAGACCACCTCCCAATGGTACATGTCCACCGACTAATTAAGGCCTGGTCTACACTTACTATGAAATTCAGCAACAGTCGACAGGAGATATGCAAGCTACATAGAGTAACTTGCATATCTCCCGTCAACTTCCTAGATTCCAGTGAACGTGGCGTCCCCACTACACTGCGCCGATGGGAAATGCCCTCCCATCAACGCAGCATTACTCTTTTTTTCCGGGGGTGGATTTATTAAGTCAATTTCCAGATCAATTGAGCAGGTCTCCACTTCCTCTCAATCGATCCCAAAGAATCGATCTGACAGCAGCGAATTTGCCGCCGCCAGTGAAGACATGGGATTTAAGACTGCAGAATTATTTTCAAAAATCGTTTCACTCTGCCATCTCAGATGGGGTAAGTTTATAATGCATTTATTAATATTTTGCAAGACTACAGCTTTTTATATACATAGCTATGCTATTGATACAATGTGTTTTAACAACACTTAGGTTTTAAGATGGTTTTCACACATAGTCTGTTTATAAAAAATTGGTGGTGGTACTACAGGTGGTGGCATTTTATGTTGGTGGTGCGCAACATGATAGAATTTGGGAACCGCTGAACTAAACCACCAGTATAAGGCACAGGATAAGAGTCCAGCAGCAGGAAATCCAACACCCAGACCCCCACAATTTCACCCCCCTAAGCCCCACTCACATACTGAGCCAGTTACAAGCAGTAGCCCAGGCGTGGCAGCCCTCTGCTGCTTGGGTTTTGGTCCCATCGCAGCTGCATTCCCCACAGCCATATCTACCTGACCTACCTCTGCAAGTCACCTCTACCACTGACTGGGTCAGGGCCCTGCAAAGCCAGCTGGCTCACGCCGTCTTGGCGCCATGAAGTCTGCTGTGCTCTATTGCCAGTCCAGTCTGCTACCAGCCCAGCATCTGCAGATTTCTTCTTCAGGCTGCTGGGGGGCCCAAGTGCCCCTAAGATCCCTGAGCAGACACCCCGCATCACAGAATCAACCTCCTCACACAGGAGAGAACAATCCCATTCCCTTTCTGGGCCCAGGCTTTACAACCCCATCAAAACCCAATTCTGGCAGAGTTATGGCGACCCTTCACTCCAGGCCTGTTTGGCACAATGTCTAGTCCCTGTTTGTGAGGCCTGTCTGGACAGTTGTTTATTTTTACCCTCCTACTTTGAACATAAACAAAATCCCATCAAAAACAAACCTCTTAGGTGGAAATGTGGATCAACAATCATGGAGCCTAACCTAACAGAGCTGCCTTTCCCTTCCTCACCAGCAGAGGGATCCAGAAAGCTCCATCGCTTCTAGCCATGGGGCGCCATCTAAACCAGTAGAACTGAACCAGTTCCTCACAGTATCTGCGAGCCTCACAATCATCAATGTTCGTGGCCACCCAGCGCCCCTGTGCAGCAGGGAAGTATTAGTCTCATCCTCAGTTCAGAGATGGGGAACTAAGGGGTAGAGAGGGATTAAGTAACTCACCCAAGACGTCTCTAACAGAGGCCAGAATTGCACCTAGAGCTCCTGAGTGGAGGCACGGTCTTGGCCATAAGACCACGCTTGAGCTAGAGGTAACATAGACTAAGCTCTAGAACCTTCCAGGGAAGACAAGACTTGAATTTCTAATGTCAAAAACAAGCAGTAGAGAACCTGGGATTTTTTATTTATTTATTTATTTTTGGCAGGGCCTATTCAAGGTGTTGTCTTGTAGCATAAAGCAACAAAAATGGGCCTATGTCCTGTTTTATTTGCAGGTCATATAATATCACTAATGCTCTTCTTCAAGAGATCTCAAGGGGTGTGATGAAGGAGGTCAGTCTCCCAAACCATGTTCTAACCATGGGGAAACCGAGGCACAGAGAGGGGAAGTGATTTACTCAAGGTCACCCAGCAGCAGAGCTAGGAAGAGAAACTAGATCTCCTGAGTCTCAGGCCAGGCCAGGCCATTATCCACTAGGCTACGCTGCCGCTGCACATAGGTGGTACCTTTTAGGTGGTGACAGAGGAGACTGACCGATGTACTAGAAAGGGTTGCAGTAACATGTGCTTGAATCTTCTTGGTATGCTCAGGTCATCCCAAGTGTTTCTTTGCGCTGAAAGGGGACTACAGCCAGAAAGCCCAGCTTCCAGGCGCTACTGACATTGCCAGGAGGGCCAATGAGGAGGATGTGGGAAGCCGGGTCTTGCCCTTGCTTCTGAGCTTTGGCCTGAGGTAAATGACAATATCTGAAATCTGCAACTACTCCATTGAAAGAAAGGTGAGCAAGAGAAGATTAGGTTTCATTAACCATTTCCTCTCCCGGCACAACACACTGCAGATTCCTCTGCATATTATCATGCAGGGCTGCTCTGCAGCTGCTATGATTCACTGTCTCTCAGGGGAATCCCAGGGGTTTTCAAGGGAAACTCGAGTTTGCTTTGCTTTCAGACCTGACTACCAGAGAGCAGTTGAACAGTGCTTGAAGCACAGTTGATTTTCAACCCTGTATGAGGTTTCAAGCACTATCCTGGGACCCCACCTGTAACCATTATGCTAAAAATACAGCCTGGGACCTTTAGGAATGAAAAGGCCAGTTAACAATAGCATTCATTTGCCAATCACGCTGGCTGAATGCCTACATGTGACTGCCTGGAAGTTATTTTTCGCCTTTAATAGAAACCTTCAGTTATTTTTTTTCTCCCTTATCTCATCTCATGTGATATCTCCCTTATAATCAGTGATGAAGGGTCATTTAAAAATTAGCCATCCCCTAATTTCCTTTGGTTCTTCATTCCTGATTTCTCTTGTTCTTTCTCCCTGTGAGCAATGGGATTTCCTGGTTTGGTGTGTATACTAAATATCTTGCCAAAAACCCTCTTAAAATTCTAAAGGACACTCCATGTTAACGTGGACGGGCACAAAAATCTGACCAACCGCCTTCTGTTTCTCTGCAGAGTCCATGTCATTCACTCTGGTTTGGCTTTTCAAATCAAATACCACAAAACCTGCCTGTAGCCGGGAAGGGTGGTCCCCCTCTGAGAAGGACCCAGAGGGAGAACCAGACCCACCCTGGCTGGTAGAGCCCCAAAGGAAAACCCCTGACCGGAGGCAGGTGGGCAGGTCCAGGCCTTTAGAAGCCCCAGGGACACCACCTGACCGGAAGCGGGGGGGTGGAGCCAGGCCTTTAAAACCCCGGCCTGCGAGCCCAGTCAGAAAAGGATGGCCGAGGGAGAAGGATGCCTCTCTTCCTGATCTCCCAGCTAAGGCTAGACTAGAGAGCCATGCCGACATAGAGTGGCTGGTCTTAACCACACCCTGGGAACCAGTGGAGGGCCACTGGAGTTCCCCGCCACCTGGGAGCTGGAGGAAGGCCCACCTGAGACACCCGTGGCCTGGGAGTTGGAGGACTTGGAAGAGCTGCCCTCCGTGGAGGAATCCAGGGAGTTGCCAGAGCTGCCACCCGTGGATGAGGAGGGCCTTGTAGGACTGCCACGCCCTAGCGACCCAAAGGAGGCAGGTACCAGGGGTTTCGGGGAGGAAGAAGCCCAGGGGCAGCCACAAGTTCGTGGCTGAGTCTGGGGCAACCCAGGCGGCATATTGTGGCACAAGCCCTGCTGACCCCGTGGCAAATGTCTTGCTCCTGCAAGGGCCTGGGGCTGGGACGCAGTGGAGACTAGCAGCCCTGAGAGAGCCTCACCCTCCATACTGCTCCAGAGAGTGGGCCTGCTTACTTGCCAGCCCTGCCTGAGGGCCTGGCACTAGACTGTACATTGGCCAGCCCTACCTACGGGCTGGGCGAAAGATTGCTTCCCCGGAAAAGGGGCTTGAGACTGCTCCCGGCAGGAGATAGCTGGGAGGGGTGGTCCCCCTCTGAGAAGGAACCAGAGGGAGGGGCCTGGATGCTGCCCCCTGCTTCCAGGGGCTTGTCCACACTGCCCCAAGAAAAGACAGTGTGTGTCTACACTGCAGCTCAAGCTTCCCAGCCTGGTAGACAGCTGGGCACAAGCTCCACTCGAACTAGCACATGAAAAATAGCAGTGTGGTTATTGGGGCACAGGCAGCAGCTTGGGCTAGCCACCTGAGCTCAGACCCTGGGGGCTGAGCAGGCTGGTACTCGGGCAGCTAGCCCGTGCCATCGTCTGTGCCACCACAATGTCCACCCCTCTATTTTAAGTGTGCTAGCTCAACCAGAGCTAGTGGACACACTCAAACGGGCAAGCCTGTGTCTTTAAGCAAGGACGACGTAGCCTCATGAGTTTCCCGTACAATTCTGCCTGAGCCATGTTACCCCCCTGCTGTAGTGGGTGGCGATTGGGTAGCAGCCATTTAAATAGCTGGTGGGCCCTTGAATGGTGCTCACAGTGTTCTGTGTTTTAGAAACCAGCCAGAGCAGGAATGTGTATCTGTGACAAGGCCTTGCCGGGCAAGTGGATTTAGCCCATGTGGTTTCTTCCTGCGATTCTTCTTCTTTACCTGGCTTTAGCTCAGAGGACAGGATGCTCCAGAAGCCTGGTTTTGCATAATTTAGTTTGCATTCTCCTGCGGGGAGGCATGTCATTTGACTCCCTGGGAAAGGCAAGTGTTTCTGCAGGAATCATTGGACTTGATGCAGGTGTAAGGGGACTGTTAGCCCCTTACTGAAACTTAGCGGCTCTTTTTGGTTGGCATCTCTTGAGGAAGCAGGCCCTGAGACGGACAGACCCCAGGACCAGTGAGGAGAGGCCAACGAGCCAGGTCAGCCTGATTGACAGGGAGGACAGGCCAATGGGGAAGCCAGGAGTTTGGACCCCTTCCTCCATGTGTCAGCTGGAGCTGCCTGACTGTGCTGGGCAAAGAGCAGGGCCCAGCTAAGGACAAAGCAGCCGGCAGCTGGGGGGCCAGAGAAGCCAGGCCAGGGAGCCGAGCTGAATGGCCTGGGGATGGGTGCAGAGGCCAGAGAAGAAGCCCAGGGAGCCAAGCTGAGCAAAACCACAGCAGCAAAGAGCATCCCAGAGAGCCGAGCAGAGCCACACTGAAGCAGAGCGGAGCTGGGGCTGGAGCGGTCTGGAGCCGGGTGCAGTGAGCAGCTGGGGAAAGCGAGGGGGACCATGGGCAGGGAGATGCCAGCAGCCAAGAGGCCTCCCAGGTCAGACTGGAAGGGGGATTGTGAGCCCGACAGGTGGCTGACACTGGGGAAAAGACCCCTGTTCCCTAGAGCTTGGGAGCGTGTGGCCACTGCCAGAGAAAGTGTCTGACTCTGCATCCCTGCAGCACAGCCAGGCCTGGGAAGGGGCCTGCGACATATGAGAAACAGACTGTGAACATCCCTTACACCCCAGAGACGCTGTGTGTGGTGCCCCCGGCCCAGGGGCCAGCGCTGGGTGTTTTCCTTTAAGGAAAGAGGAGAAAAGTTGTTTGATTTTTATTGCTGTTTAATTAATTGTATTTACTCTGAAGGACATGCAATGATTTAATGGGTCAGGGAAGCGCCCAGTGCAGAGTTAGTACCCCGGAGTGGGGACACCCTAGCCCCTGCCCTAAGGGACCACAGCAAGGTTGGGGGTTGAGTCCCCAGACATCCTGGGCCCAGCCTTGTCGGGGTACAGGGACTCCACCACAGGAGAGTGGGAGGGGAGCCCTCGAGGTCAGGCCAGCCTCTGGGTAAAGGGTGTGGGAGCGAGGACTCAGATCCTTTTGCTAACTAATTCCACCAGGGTAGTGTATGAGCCAGGAAGGTTCTCCACAATAGCGGGCTCATTCCCCGGCTTATACAGGAATGACTGGGTGAGCTGCAACCTGGGTGAGGCAGGAGGTCAGATTAGATGATCATAATTGTCCCTTCTGGGTTTAAAAATCTGACACTCTGTTCAATCTAGGGAGTTCACGCCACCCTAGCGTTTGGCAAGCATTTCAGGCCACATGGGTCTTACAATCTCCCACAGCGGTTGGAGATAAATGTAGATAGGCGTGGGCCTGAATCTCTCATGCTGACTCAGGGAGATAAAAACAGCCCATCTCTTTGCCAACTTGGCCTAGTGCCTGAAAGGGGGATTCATCCGGAGAGGAAGAGCAGGCAGCACTTGCACTGCTGGCTTCCCTTGAGATTTCTAAGTTCTTCTAGATGTACCAAAGGCCCCCTGGTGGCAGATGCTACAGAAAGGATGCTCTAGTTTAGGTCAATGTGTCCTGAGACATCCTGGCCCCTCTGTGGCCAACACAGACCACTTTTTAAGCTGGGCTAATGGTAACTGTCAACAAGAGACTGGCTAGGGGTTTTGCAATAGGATCTTTGAGTGAGTCTCTAAACTCCAGGAACATCCACATTCAGTTAAGAGGCAGAAAACCTGTCTCCAGGGCACTTACACCTGGCTTTTATAGTCTATGCAAATAAGCCACTTGCTGAGCAAAAAGCTTTTATTCAAGGAAATCTTCAGTGGGAGTTTTGCCTCAGTAAACACTAAGTAAGGCCTTGAGAAGGGGTCCTGTATACTTTTACTGGTGGGTGCGAAAGTGCTGCCAGGTGGAGCAAAGCAGGGGGTCCATCTAATATGCAGGATATCTTGTCCCTGGCAGAAGAAGGTGCAAGTTCCTCCTGCTGCATCTAATGGCCCAATACTGCTATGTCCCAGTTGGAGAAGAGATCATCATGAGTATCAAGGGCTTTGGAAAATGGGACAACGTGCCGGGGTGTTGAATCATGCTTTTCAATACACTGCCCAGGAGCGGCCAAATGCTGCTCCCCATTGTACTTGGGCAAAGCTATTAAAATCAGTGGGGCTCCAACGGTGTATCTGAGTGCAAGCCACAGCCCAAGATATCTATCTCATCCCTGCCTAGGCGACATGGTGGAGGTGCACAGATGATCAGCCAGCAATTGGCACGCAGCAATAGACCTTTCAGCAAACGTGCAGTTCTTATGGGCCCTGTCCACTTGTATGCTCGCAAATGTGACTGCAAATGATCTGTGGGAAGCGGAGGCAAGGGGCCAGACCCTTAGCTGGCATAAATCAGTATAGGCCTATTGAAATCAGCTGATCAATGCCAATTTACACGAGCTGAGGATCTGGTGTCTTGAGTGAGCAGGTCAATTCTTAGCCTGAAGCTGCCCAGAGCTGTGAACTCCTTGGCATGCAAACTCAGTCATTATTTGTGTCCATCTGCATTACGTGTCCTCCATGGAAAGCATGCAAAAGCCAGATGCAGAGTGATTCTTACCCGACACCACAGCTGGGCATGTTGTAGAATAACCGATTTGACTGTCTTTCACTATTAGCTGTACAGAACCCACAGCTGTGTGTACCCCTGCTTCCTGTGTTCTCTCTCTCACTTGACTCCTCCTTTCCACTCCTGTTAGATGTAGGGGCTGGGCATGCAGCCCTGTTGCATTGATTTCAGGAGGGGTGGCAACTCTCCCTGCAGTGAGTAAGACTTACCTGGGGGCTTTCCAAGAGAACAGAGCTCTGGGGGGAGGGGGAGATCCCAGGGCCAGGGGCTCTAGTTTGCCGTGTGTCCACTGACTATGGGTTGAATTTTTGTGGCACTTGTGGGGCTGCACTGTAATAATGTCTGAATACTGTATATGACCTGGTTATAGTGAAGCTGACTGTACGAATATGTTGGGTTAGTTTAAAAGCAGGCTATAAGGAAAAAGTAGCAGGAAAGAAAGTAACAGCTCAAGATAACACGCCCCTCAGCAGACACTTGTGGGCTGTTAAGAGACAATGCCTGTGCTATTCAATGTGAAGATCCTCCACCCGACTCCAGCCACGTTGCAGAACTGGATTTGGATAAGCAGGTGCCTGGGATTGGACAAGAACAAAGGATCTCTAGCTAGCTAAAGAAAGACTCTCTCCTGGAGAGGAGGTGGTTGTTAGGGAGCTGTTCAGACTGTCATAGGTAGCTGAAGAAGCTAGGTCTGGCTGAGCTGCCATCAGGGAATGGCAGGCCTACAAGTCGGCTAGGCAGGCGTGCAGAGTGTTTGTTTATAAAATCCATTTGCTCTACCGGCTTTGTTCCTACTGTGCTGGTCACTATATTCACTACTAGCCACAGACTCCTAAAGGGAAGAACCGCAGGTGCCAATAAATCAGGCCTGCTGAGTAAGAACTGTCTGTACACAGGGTGCTGTAGCCAAAAGCCTGGTCCACGAATAGGATAATCAGGGGGTTCCCCCCTGGGAAAGGTAAAGATGGGAGACCTGTGACCCAGTGGGGGTGCATTCAGAGAGACCAGAGCTAAAATCCTTGTTAACGCTCCCTTTTAACCCCCTCTGCTATTTAAGAGGCCTTGTCCGCACACATTAACTAGAGATGTTTTTAAACCAATTGCATTAAAACCAGGGCAAGTTTGCGTGGAAACACCGCTTTAAAAGTGGTTTACATCGATGTAACTTAAGTCGACTCCTTACTCACTAAAGCTGAACTGAACTAAGTCAGTTTAACATAATTTGATTCCTGCCTGAATCCCTAGCTAACCCAAAATAAGCCACTTTTACACTGACGGACTCGCAGCACTCACCGCCGGATGGGCGCCTCCTGCTGGTGGTCTGGGAATTAGTTCAAGCAGCCCCCCAGTCCATGGCCTGTGCTCCATCACTCTTTCCTCAGGTTCCCTAGTAGTCCTCATCACTCTCAGGACCCACAGCATCATCATCTAGACTCGGCCCTCTAGCCGAGCCACAACCCATGTCCTCCCCACCCCTTCTGGGGGGATTCAACAGTCCCAGCTCCGCCACTTACTTCAGTGGCCACCGCAGTCCATCACCCCTCCACTGGCAGTCTGGGGAAGGCAGGGAGGGACCCAGGCCCACCCACTTCTCTGGGCCCCAGCTCAGGGACCCTGTGTGCAGTGACCTTGCACCGCCTCTTCCCCCAGCTCCTTAACAGACTTCCCTGTGCCTCTTCCCTGCTGCCCCTGTACTACTTCTGCCCTTGGATCAGGGCCTCTTGCTCATGCCAAGCCCCAGCAGTCAGCCACTGCTCTGTCCAGAGTGCTACCTCCATGTGGCCTGCAGGGCGGGAGGCCTTCCCTCCCTGAGCTCCTGGGAGTGACTGCCCATGGGCTGCTTACAGCTCCCTTTTATATCAGGCTCCTGGGTCCTGACTGGCTATCCCACAGCCCCTTCCCATTGGCTGCCACTCCAAGGGCCCTCTTAACCCCTTCCTAGCCAGTGTGGGGCAGATGCCCCGCCACATACACCCAAAACCAGAATTTTATACCAGTTTAATTGTCTGTTTTAAAATGGATTTCAGTGAAACTGGTGTGAATCAAAAAGTTGGGGGGAAGAATTCATTTTGGGTTGAACAAAATGTTTTTCTTTGACCAAATCAAAATGCTTTGTTTGATTTTGATAATTTGTAAACATCTTTTTGGGGGGGTTTACTGACGTGAAATGAAAATTTGAAATGAAAATGCATTTCAAACTGAAAAATTGAAATGTTTCAGTTTTCTAAGAATTTTTACTTTATTTTATTTTTTAGAGTTTGGGGGTGTGCTTCCCGCCCCCTCCCCCCTCCCCCCCCCAAAAAAAAAAAAACAATTTGGCAGAACTGACACAAATCCACCATTTCAGTGTTGCTGAAAAAAAGTTTCAGTCAAACTATTTTTCTCAGCTCTGATCGGGTTCCCAGTGCACTTGGTGCTGTACACCCACAGAATAAAATAATAGTCCTTGCACCAAAAATGTAACAATCCAAAACAGCTGGCTAACCACGAAAAGAATCCTTCACTGACAGCAGCCACTGTCTCTTAAAAACCAAATAATCCTAAAAATTAGAAGTTATGACTGAGGGCCTGCAGTGGAAAAAACTAAACTTAACCAGAAAAATATTTCACTTAACACACAACAGACAGAAGGTGCATCGCTATAGGATGCCACATAAAAGATACATTTCCTGCTATTTAGCCAGTTGCTCAATCTGGTTCTCATTATCCATAAAACCGACACGTGGCTTAATTTCCTGTTTTCAAGTGTGTTGCATTTATGATGTGTTTGTCAAGTCCCCAACCCAGTTTCCTGTTTTCATTTCTCTTCTCCTCCAGCCTTGACCTCCCTGGCATCATCCTTCCCTGCTGCTCTCCTAGCTCACCTCCCTACCCTTCTATCCCAACCTCTGCCATTGGACTTGCTTTGTGTTCTGCCAAGCCCCAATAATCTCCATTATATGGACGTGGCGCTGTGTTATATGAGTAGGAGTGGAAATCTGGGCAACCAAGAGATGATGTGATCGTGCAGATATTTTAACAGCAGCTTGTTACATCCTAAGAGAGCCCCACTTATCATAAAAGCAGTTTTAGCCCTTTACCACATCACGTCAAATTCTTTTTATGCCTAAATATTTCTTTTGTATAGAATACTGTCCTCGGTGACAGTGTTTTGGGTGCTTAAAAATCCCACTTTTAAGCTGGGAAATAATGGTCTAGACTGGCGGGGCGGGGAGAAATGTGTGTACATGTAACAGCAGCATTTATGTCAGTGAAAGCATAAATTCAGTGAGCGTCTGAGCATTTAAAGCAGAAATGACTCTTTTTATTAGCCATGAAAAGGCACCAGCTAGTTGGAATCCCACGTTCTGGTGGTTCTGTATAGCAACATGGCAGTGTAACATATGTTCTGTTTCATTTCGTCATTTGAGCCGTGTCATTGGAAAACCTAGTAATTAGCAACATTGGGGTTTGGATTTACCATGAAAAGCCCAGACCTTCTCCGTCAGTCACAATGATTCGCTTTTAGTCCCAGTGACTAATCAGATCGAGATTACACTCTGATGAGATTTATTCTGGAACTTTATGGAGCTCTGGCTCCCTTCCACTCCCATTACATATGGTTAAGGCACTCCCTTTCCCATCCAGAAACAATCAATCTCTGAGACACTGACTGAGCACTTGAGTGGGATTGATTCTCCACTCAGTTACACCAATTCCGTGGCAATATGACTGTGCTGAAATCAACAGGCCAGATCCCTAGCTGGTGCTAACTGGCTTGGCTCCACCGCAGCTCAGCAGCACACCCCAATTTACATCATATGAGCCCAGGTGAGCTCCAGCAGCTGGAGTAACAGAGCAGAGAACAGCTCTGTAGATCTCTTTCATATATTTACTCGCTGTGAATATCTCGGGGGGTGGGGGAGGGTTCACGACAGGAAAACACAACAAATGTATACTGTAGAATCCCACTCCTCAAGTTGCTTTGAGGCCCCATGTTGAATTTCTCCCTCCCGTTTCATCCTTGCGACTCCACCGAAGTTCCCACTGCTCCACCCGTTTTCATCTTTCTATCTAAAGGGATCCTTTGGCATCAAGGCTAGAAAGCAAGCTCTGTTTGAGACACCATGCATGTGTCAGAGCAGCATTTTCAGACGTCTGAGTCACACAGTCATGCTCTCAGACTTTCAAGAGCACCGCTCAGCACACTGGATTGCAAGGGTCACCACAGGACCTGCTGGGAGCTCAGCACATTTGCAACTCCACCCCTTATTTAGTTACCTGAAGCCATGGCCCTGACTGTGGGGGTCAAGCCCTTGGAAATACCATTGCCGAGGGCAACCATTGATAGGACAAGCCCTATTCTCTGGGCCTTCAGCCCCAGAGTGTGAAAGGGAGGAAAACCTGGGTTTGGGGTCATGCTTACAACAGCAGACTTTCAACCTGGACATTTCTGGGTTTTCCTGCCCCCAGATGAGTCCAGACTGAAATTTAAGGTAGGCTGGGCCTACTTATAAAATTAAGCTATCAACTATTACGAATAAGATGTCTATTGCAAAAATTTTGGGGTGGCTGGAATTCCTTTTTGAAAAGAAGTGATTGAGTCTTATTGCATCACCCATGTGCTGATTTTCTTCTCTAAGCATGTCTGGTATTTCATCGGGGTAACTTCTTTTCCTATGATTAATGGCCCCTCTTGAATGACCAGCCTCCCTAATGAAATTTTCTTCTATAATTAACTCCTCTATACCTCAGTGGCTCCATATCTTGCAAGGATATCTTATGATCCTATCTTGTGATGGGTGCCAACTCAGGTATTACTCAATTTTCATCTCCGCAAACTCCAATCTCCTTTTGTTAGGAAAGGGGGAACTTGATGACAAACAAGTGCTGGACTGTTGACTAAATGAAATCCAGGTGGCTCACACCTTTTGAACTGAGTAAAAACATGTAGGTCTTTCCCCTGTTTTTGTTTAGATTTCCTTTGTTCTCTCATGTAATTACCAAAAGAGGCTTTGAAAACACTGAACTTAAAGAGGGAAGCAATCCCTCTAGCAAGCACGCTCTTTAAGACGGAGAAATCATTCTAGACGCAGAACTGTCATCTCACCCCGCTTTCTTCTGGGACTATGGATCCAAGCTCTCAGAAAAGTTGTCAAGAATTGAAACCACCACCTCTTGCCGGCCTTGGTGAGGAAAATTGCTTCTGCAGCTAATATATACTGGACTTTTGGCTTGGGGGCTCGTTTTATAAGTGTAGTAATTAAAGCCTTGCTGCCATTATCAAACGAGTGTCATGTCAATTCCTGAACACACTAATATCAGATCCCAGTTGGTCAGGTAACAATGAGCATCAGTTCAACCAGGAGAGAAGAGCAACGCATCTTCTCTGCAGATCTCCCAGGGAGTTAGCTGTCTCTCAAAGTGTCCGTGTACCACCCTTAAATACAAGTGGGAGTTACGGGCATGTAGCGAAGAAGGATTAACAGTATACTCCCATGGCTTTTGAAAAGCAGATAATACTTAGACTAGCAGTTCCATTCATGGACATTGGGTCTCTGAGACCTCTGGATAATGTGCTAAGATTCGGTGTAAAGAACAAAACACTTTGTTAGGTAGATGTCTACTTTGAGCTAACTCCTAAGTCCTGCTCATTTACAGCATGTAGATCAGGAGTAGCTCCACGGGAGAGTCATGCCCCATCATGCCTTACGTCTACTATTTGTTTGTCTCCTAAGCCAAATAACCCACTAGGCCTTAAATTCACTACAATGGGCCAGAGTCTTATTTACACCAAGGGCCCTCTGCACTGCTCTGGGAGTGGGAAAGGGTCTCAGTGTAAATGAGAACATGGCCCAATGGCTTTAGTTGGAATAAAGTAGCAACAAAAAGAAAATAAAGGAACACCACAAACGTATCCCTTTGCACTGTGTGAGGTCCATTTCCTTTCTAGGCCTGACCCTCTGCTAGTGTAAATCAGTTGGGCTCCCTGAAGTCAATGATGCGATGTTGATTTACCCAACTTCAGCTCTCCAGGTGCAGATGAGATCAGTGTCCAACTTAGCTTCAATTGAGCTGCCACTTTTTGGACTCTGAGAGTTTCAGACCTTAAAGGTGCAATAATCACACTCAGCCATTACTGCTTTTAACGCGTCACACACTACACTGCTAAACTTAGGTTCTGTTCTTTGGAGGCTGTCTCTGCTTCGTGTATTCCAAAATCCTAATCAGGAAAATGGAGAGGTTCTCTCTAGGCCTCCGCTCATTCCCAGACAATCAGAGATCCATATATGCCATCTCTTGCAATCATTAGGAGGTAGGTAGTCGGCTTGGTTACTTTTAAAGAAAAGGTTTTTCAATGTACATGGAACATGTTAGAGCTCTCCTGATGCAGCTTGGCACAGCTCCACTGATGTCTCTGGAGCTGCACCTACCAATGCCAGCAGAGAATCGGGCCTGCTGTGAACAGATGTCACTCTGTACTACACAGTACTTTCTTGTTCTGTTGCAAGGGAAGAATTTAAAAGCCAAGGGCCCAGATCTTTGCCAGGCCGGGGAGACAGTGGGTATAATTTTCAAAAGCAACTTAGGTGTCAAAGTCTTACTGAAAGACAATGGGCCTTGGGCACTTCTGAAAGCTGAACTTCAATGGAGCTATGTCAATTTGTAGCCAGGTAAGGATACAGTCATGTGTCTTTACTGCGGCCTGGAGAATTCTCTCTCTTACGTGCTTATATAGCGCCCGTTACCTTTGTATCTGAGCGCCTCACAATCTTCAATGTATTTATCGTCACAACATCCCTGTGAGAGAGGGAAGTGCAGTTATCTCCATTGTACAGCTGAGGGACTGAGGCACAGAGAGGCTAAGTGACTTGCTCAAGGTCACACAGGTAGTTCATGACAGAGGAGGGAAAAGAACCTAGATCTCCCAAATCTCAGGCTAGCCCCATAGCCATTCCTCTCCATCCTTCCTTGCCTACTGAAAGTTTGAAATAGGCTTTGGGTTTCCTTGTCAGCTGTTGCTGAGGGGCTGAGATCAGGTCCCTCATGCGTCTGGTTCTTTATGTAGGATCTATTCCTTCCCACTGTACGATTCCCACCTGCTCAACTCCTGGGAAGAAATTCTGCATGGAAACCATCAGTGGAGAGAGGGCCAATGGGTAAGAGCAGGCAGCTTTGGTCTGGGTAGAAGTCATTCTATGATGGCTTTCAAGGGCAAAAAGGGAGGTATCAACCTGCAGTGCTCATTCGTACCAGATTTCTTTTCAGTGCCAAGCCATAACTCTCACACACAGGTATGATTACTGGAAGTAATTGTATTCCTGACATCAGCTCTCTGCGTTCATGGTTCCAAAAGTGAAATCCAATGAGCCAGATCTTCACCTGCTGTAAATTGGCGTCACTCCATTAACTTCAGCTGAGACCTACCCCAGCTGAGAATCTAGCCCAGTAAAGTTCCTTTTAAAATCATATGCCATGATCATTCAGGCAGCAAAAGATGGTTCTTCATCTCCCCTCATTCCTCTCACACGTCCCTCATTTCAAGGGACTGTCACTCATTGTCGTCCCAACATTACCTACTTTCCATACAAATTTGGTGTCTTTTATTGTTTAAAATGGTTTACATCAGAAATAAAGAATCATGAATTCGAGGCTAAAAGAAGAGCTGTTGACACCTCAGGAAGGAAATCACGGCCATTGATATTTCCTGAATGAATAAGTGTTTGGGGTCCCTCGTTTTGGGTCTTGGGCATATTTCATCCTGTTTGGGTCTTGGGTGTGGAGTTGTGATGCTCTGTTGTAGCTCCAATTGACCAGTCTCTCTTTGAACTCTGTCACACACAATGTTCCAGAAAGTTCCTTGTGAGCTAGTGTTGATCAAAATGTTCAATGGTAAGGATTTTTTCCTGACAGAAAATGGCTTTCTGTCTAAACTGAAATATTTGGGAAAAAAAGTTTCCATTGTATTTATAAAAAAAAAAAAAAAAAAAAAAGCGTGGATTTCAGTTTTTCCCCATGAAAATCGGTAGGGATTGAAAAAACTAATTGTTTTTTCCTCAAAATTTTCACGGTGAAAAATAATTTAATGTCCTATTAAATTAAATATAGCATAATTATAATACATCTAAATATAATATAATTCCTATTTTGACCAGTGGTATTGTGTTCAGTACTATTATTATTGTGATAGCACATAGACCAGGACCCCCATTGTGCCAGGCACTGTACAAACCCAGAACAAAAAGACAGTCAGATTAGTCAATCTTAACTGCCTCCCCACTCAGTTAGAGGCTGATTCACCGCTGTGGTGCTCCAGTTTTGTACTTGCGTTCCACCATCATTGAAGTTACCCTGGACTATAACTGGGGGGATGTGGGGAACAGAGCAGGTCAAAAATGAAATTGAAAATTCAACTACGTAGTTGAAAGTTTTTCACCAAAAATTTCCGAACATTTTCAACATTCAGAGAGGGGCCTGATCTGGGGAGCAGGAGCAGCCCACGGCATCATCAGCTCTGCTCTCACTGTCTGCTTTTGGCTTATCAGAAACCTAAAGTCACGGCTAAGGTTTCTTCACACTTTAGAAATGTTTGCCAGGCATCTGAAAAGCTTGTTGTGTCCCCTCCTTTCTTGTTTACTTTGATTCCACAATTCTACAGGCCATTGTTCCGGGTTTTGGTCTTTTCAGGAAGTTAAGAGATCTGCCTGTTGCTCTCTTTTATTTTGCCTTGAAGATGAATTGATTGTAAGCAGGTTACTGGCGTTCAAGCACAAAAAACACACAGCTGCTGCAGCTATGCAGTGAGAAAGGATGGTTTTAACGTGGATGTTGCAACAAGCACTGTCTAGGTGAGGTTAGAATCCAGCCCCCCCAGGGAGATAAAGAAGTCAGGCAATTATGGACTGGGTGTCATAACTCTCTAGCTGGAAAGCATCCAAGCAATGTTATGTCATATGGACTTACCCAGCAGGTCTTCAAGGCAATCTGGTACTGTAAACTAACCAACTCCTGCAGAGCCTTAGGAAGGGGGCCGGTGGTGCGTGGTGTGAGAGACAGACTTGTTTACACAAATTTCACTGACGTTTTTATTAAATTGTACGGTCCTTTTTGAAATGTTTATTTTGGCATTGCTTTCCAGCCAGCAAACTCCCTGCTCCCTCCCAAATTCACCATCTTATTGCTAAGAAGTTTGGAAGCTCTCTAATAAAACATGGTGCAGCGTGGGAATGGTCAGAGACCCAAGACCAGGTGTTGGAAAGAGGAAAGAAAATCATGAAGGAGGCACCAGTCCTGAAGCACGTGGTGAGATTCAATGTGAAGTTTCAGAAGGGGCTTAGGGGCAGCCAGCACGCCGCAGCATTTGCTAGTCAAGCCCTGACAGATGCAGGAAGGGGATGTGCTCAGATAGGAAAGGACCGATTCCATTAGCTTGGGATGGACTGATTCCATCATTTCTCCTGGGGCACAAGGTGGGCATGCAATCTGAGCTCAAGCCATTAGAAAGCATCATCTGCTGCGTGCACTCAATGCACGTTATTGAGACTGCAGCTCTGTAAGGTGAGGATATGGTATTGCCCAGTCATCGCTGATGGCAGATACATTGAGCAGGGCACATCTTCCAGAGTCCAGCACAGATGACTGCGTGGGACAGGAGAAAGAGAGTCTCTCAACATGCTACAATACCTTTGCATCTCCGAGGGGGGGCTCCAGACAATCCAGCACGGCACCAGGCAGGATGGGGGTGTTACAGGCAGGAAAATGATTCACACTCTAGGGCTGGCCAGATCGCAAGGATCAAAAGGCACAGGAGGTTCCTTCCCCCACTAGCAGGTGAGGGCTGAACTGTGCGTGCATGATGTGATGTGTGCAGTAATCCCCACAGATTTAATACCTGACGTGCTCTTCTCAGACAATGGGCCACAGCGCACTGTAGCAGAATTCAAGAGAGTCAACACCAGATGGAAATGTGAGCATGAGACGTCTTCCCCTGGGTGCCCACAATGCAGTGGGAAGGTAGAGTCGGCAGTAAAAACAGCCCAGAGACTGATGGCAAAGGAGAACAGCCAGTACGGGATGTTGGACCACTGCAATACAGCCTCCCAGGGACTAGATAATGGCCCAGTACAGAGCCTGATGGGCCAGAGAACCAAGACTCTGCATCCTATGGGGTGGTCTGCTGCATCCCAGCAGACGAATGATGGGCAGTACACAGATGCAGTTAAGATGATGCTGAGCTAGGCAGGCAGCTGCTACAACAAAGGACCCAAGGACCTGAGGCCACCATGCACAGGTGAGCAGGTCTGGGTGCAACCATCAAACAGCCACACAAAGCGATGGCAAAAGGCAGCCGCCCACGCTGGGCTAGGACACAAAACCCAATCACAGCCGCGGACTAGCGGCAGACAGCTGGCACCCAGACGGATGGGCCAAGGCTGGAACCAGGAGCCCTTAGAACGAGCCTCAGCCATCCGCTGGCCAGACGTGGGACAGTCAGAAGGAACAAGGTGAGAGAGGAGCAACCCAGAGGACCAACAGGACGCCACCCACCAGAATAAAGGAAGTGACAGGATGGAAGTAAGGCCCTCGTCAGCCACGATGGGCTGGCAATAAAGGCTACGGGCTAGACCCACAAAGGGATTTGGGTGCCTAATGCCCAAACCACCACTCAGCTGCTGCCCCACCCTGAGGCCCCTACGTTTCCACCAGGAGGCGCGCACAAAGCTGTTTAGGTCCTGATGCCACTGTGTGACGGACAAGCTGGTCCAACACTAGCTCACATCTAAGCCCCTGTGACCTGCTGAAACTAGGTGTCCCCCTGCCTATGGCCCCAGAAGGACCCAATCTAGTAGGTCTAGCCCAATGGGCCTCAATCTGCAGGCACGGCTGGAACACAAACAGCAGCAAAAGGAACGTGATCCAAAGATTGGCTTGGATATTATCAGAAGAGTCCAGTCTAAGGATAATTATTTTATCAGTATAATAATAGTAACTTAGGGCTGTTGTGGGGCACAATCCATGAATCCCTGTCCCGTGCTTTGAAGGTGCTGCAGAGTATTATTTCTTCGTTCGCTCGTGTTTAAAACGCACCCATCCACTGTGCTATTGCAGGCCCACGTCTGCACGTTTGCTTTTGTTATTGTTTTTTGCTGCTCTGTGCAGAGGGCCCGAGGCAAGGCCACTGATGTTGATGAAAATACACCCGCTTCAACCTGGCTGGAAAACGAGAATCCCATTTTTTCAAAAAACCTGGTGGTTTCGTTCCTCAGCCAGACACAAGCGAGACCTTCTGAAATCTTTTATGAAAAAAGCAGAGCGCGTGAGAGCCCCTGGCAATATCTCCAGCCCAGCAGTTCCAACACTCAGCTAGGGCGTGGGAGACCTAGATTGCCCATGTCCCACCTGAGTGCCCTAACCTCTGGGCTCGTGGTTATTCTAGGGTCAGCCCCCTCACTCTCTTTTGCTTTGTGTAACAAATTGGTACCACAAAATGCACATCTACACAGCCCGGGCAGCAAGCCCCCTTCGATGGACTCAAGCCTGTGCTGCGGTGCTAAAAATAGCCGTGGAGACAGTACTTTTCAGTTGTGGCTCGGCCTCTGTAGCCCAGCCCCCGCTCTAGGCTTCAAAGTCTACTCTCCAGCCCAAGCCGCAGTGTCAACACAGCTATTGTTAGCGCCCTAGTGCGAACCCTACAAGCCCAAGTCTGTCGGCCGGGCTCCGAGGCTCACAGAGCCAGAGGCTATGTAGAGACAGCGGGGAAAAGACTGGCTCTGGTGGTTAGTGCACTCAGCTGACATGTGGCTCTTCTGGGGCGAGTGGGTCTCTGCTCTCTCTCAGGTCCATCTGAGAAACCTTCTGGCCCAAAGTTTTGTCAAAACCCGTATGTTTGTGCGAAAGAAATCAGTTTAAACGACACGGCAGCTTCTGACGAAAAGGCATTTCGTCAAAGAATTTTGACCAGCTCTCTGCCCAGTGCTCTTAAGGGCCTCGGGTCCTGCTGGTCTGTACGTTCACCTTAGATAACTTGCTCTGTCACATGCACCGCTCTGCCTCCCTGCAAGGATCTGGAGCGCCTCTGCCCTCTGCCAGCCCCAGACTCCTCCAGTGTTTATTCAACTCACCCCTGCAAAATGGAAAACCTGATGTGCATCCAGCTCAGCCCTGCCCCACTTCCACCAGGGGATAACGTCACCACAAAGAGGGCCTGTGTGGGAGACCCCCCTCGCACTGTGCTGAGAGGAGTCATAAAGCTCCTTTAAGCGGCTCAGCACAAAGAATGGTCTGTTACTGCACAGGCTGGCTGGCTCGCCATCTCCCTCCACCAGGCACTGACGTGAGTCATCTCTCAGTGCTGCCAGGTCAGAAAGCACAAGAGGACCAGGGCTGGCGGGAGGGGGAGAGATTAGGAAATGTGTGTGTGTGTGTCTGGTAACTAACGAGCATCTGTAAGGAGAAGAAAGCTGCTGACTGTGATACCCGCGGTAGGTATCACCAGATAACTCTACAAAGTGGTCTCTCCATTAAGAAAATGTTGTCCACCTGGCTCTGATACAGACACCCTTTGCTGACTCTCGTAAGTCAAATTAAAATAATTTTCCACGTGGACACCGGCTTTTTTGACAAAATGGGAATTTTAGCAAAGAATGCCCAATTTGGTCAATATTTTGGGTGGGAGGGGTTAATCTGAAACTTTTTTATTTTCCGATGTAAAATCCCAAAATGAGTCAAAGAAAAATTTTGGCAAAACCCAAAAAGATGTTCCTTTTCATCTACATTTTTCACAGAAATAAATAAAACCACATCCCCACCTGCTTCAGTCATGAGTCCCGCAATATTTAGTGTTGGTCGTAAAGCCCCAGCTCCTGGAGGCAGGTGATTGCACAAGAAACTTGACTTTCGTTCAAAAATATTTTTTTAAAAAAGAAAAAGCTTCTAGCCTTTATGGGTGTGAAGAAAATCTTGAAAATGTGACTCCTATAGGTTCAAAAAACAGAAGGCAAATTTAAAAAAACCCAAATTTTATTAGTTTTTAAAATCTCATTATTTTTAAACCAATCTTATGGTTTTTGAGGAGGACCTCACTTGTGCTATTTTGAATACTTTGGGTTGGCAAAAGTAGTCCAATAGACTTTGGCTATGTCTACACCACAGCAGCACAGCTATGGCCTTGCAGTTGTGCTGCCATAGCATAGTAGACACTTCTTACATCAGTCGAAGGGGTTTTCCCATCAATGTAGTTAATCCACCCTTCCAAGTGATGGTAGCTAAATTGACAGAAGAATTCTTCTGTTAACCTGGCTGTGTCTACAGGAGGGGTTTGGTGGACCTAACTCTGATGACACTGGGTGTGAATTTTTTCACGGCCCTGAGCCATAGTTAGGTAAATCTAATCTTTAGGCGGAGAGCAGCCTGTGACAAGCTAAGATTTTTGAAGGATCATAAGGGTGTTAGGCACCTACCTCCGACTGAATTTCAACTCCCTTTAACACTTCTTTCAGAATTAGAACTTAAATCTATCCGCTTCAATTTCCCCATCTGTAAAGTGAGGCACAGGGCTAAGGTGCAACCCTACAATAACAAATCCATGTGTATGAGTGGTGGAGAGGCTATAGACACACATTGGTACGTCAAATTTGCAAGAGGTCTTTAAAAAGCAGCCTTTGGTGGGAGGGGAGATGAAATGATTAAACCTTATGAAATCGGTTTGCACCAGCGGCTGATCTCCAAAGTCCATTGGAGTCAACAGAAAGACTCCCACCGACTTCAGTGGCTTTAGGAGCCATCCTTTCATACTGGAAAAGCAAACAGCAGCCGAAATCGTATTGAAGGGGGAAGATAAAATGCAAAAGAGCAAAGAGGATCAGAGAAAGCAGCCAAAGGGGAGAAATAAATAGATGTCAAAAGAAAGTCTCCCCAAAGCTGATGAAGGACAGGAGCTGTTAAACAGGGGACCCTGACAGGATCCATAAAGCCCATATAAAACAGCAGTAACCCCAGCCAACTTCGTGACACTCAGATCCATGCCTGGGGAAAGATCCTTGCTGCGAAGCGTGTGTCATGCAGCTCTCAAGAGAGTTACACATGTAAACCAGTAGCAGAGATGTTGCTTCATGACAACAGCATTTCTTGGAGGAATTCCAGGCCTGTGAGCAGGGGAGCTTAGCTCTGACCAGCGACCTCACTGCTGCAAGGGAACAAGGGTAGAAATAGACGAGAGCCAGGTATGGCCTTTGTGCAGTTCTTGTCTGTAAGCAGCAGAGAGAACATGAGGCAAGAAGATGCAGCCAGATCATACACGCTGTGCTCTGCGCTAGAGGTGATGCCCCGCTATACCACGGCCTAGCATGGGCAGTCAGGTCTAGTGAGGGGAACCAGAGTCTGGAGCCAGGAGCTGGAGCCAGAAACCAGAAATCAGGAACAAGGCAAAGGAGCAGGATCTGTCATAACAGCCAGCTGAGGACTCACCTAGTTGCACAAACAACTTCCTGGAATCCTTTCCAGGTTTGAGCAGTGTGCCTGGACCAAGCAGGGACCCGAGAGCACCACCAATCAGGCACATCTTGTGGTACTTGGTCTCAGAGCCCATTGATGGCTGCTCTGCCAGAGCTGTCGGATGGTGCTGTTGGTGTGGTGGTCATCCAAGGACCAGCAGCTCCAAGCGCTTAGACCAGTGGATCCTCCCATGCTGTTGGCACTGCCTGGGGGAATAAGCCACTCAGCACACACAGTGTGGAGAGCGTTGCTGGCAGAAGCAAGCAGTCCCGGCAACGTTACAGTGGTCTGGGAGTTACAGTGGACAAGAAGCTGGATATGAGTTAACAGTGTGTCTTTATTGCCAAGAAGGCTATTGGGCTGCATTAGTAGGAGCATTGCCAGCAGATCAAGGGAAGTGATTATTCCCCTCTATTTGGCACTGCTGAGGCCACATTGGGAGTATTGTGTCCAGTTTTGGGCCCCCCACTACAGGAAGGATGTGGACAAATTGGAGAGAGTCCAGCGGAGGGCAACAAAAATGATTAGGGGACTGGTGCACATGACTTATGAGGAGAGGCTGAGGGAACTAGGCTTGTTTAGTCTGCAGAAGAGAAGAATGAGGGGGGATTTGATAGCAGCCTTTAATTATCTGAAAGGGGGTTCCAGGGAGGACAGAGCTAGGCTGTTCTCAGTGGTGGCTGATGACAGTACTAGAAGCAATGGTCTCAAGTCGTAGTGGGGGAGGTCTAGGTTGGATATTAGGAAAAGCTTTCTCACTAGGAGGGTGGTGAAGCACTGGAATGGGTTACCTAGGGAGGTGGTGGAATCTCCATCCTTAGAGGTTTTTAAGGTGTGGCTTGACAAAGCCTTGGCTGGGATGGTTTAGTTGAGCTTGGTCCTGCTTTGAGCAGGGGGCTGGACTAGGTGACCTCCTGAGGTCCCTTCCAACCCTGATCTTCTATGATTCTATGATAAGGTCTGAGGACACGGGAAATGCACGCAGGGGAAGGAAGAATAAAGCCCTCGCAGCAGGTGAGCAGGGTCCTCCTCTGCAACATGTGGACAGTTGACTGGATTCCCAAGGCCTAAAAAAGAAAAAAGGTGGCTCCGAGCCAGGCCTAAGACTTACCCCAGGTGAGGGGCCTAGTTAGCAATACACAGACTGGTGGACGAGGAGTCATCTCCTCCAAAGCCTAGCTAAATACCAGCCTGGTGGCTCAACGCTCCATTGGAGAGGTGGTGCAATGAAGCCATCAGGTAACTATGGCTTCTTGAGGAGCTGACCATAATCCCTGGTGAGTGAGCTCCCTGCTTTGGGCCAGCCACATCTGTTGGTCAGGGAGGTAACGGAGGACAAAGGTGCGCCCCTCACCTTCCTTTCTGTGACTGCTGGCAGCCAGGCCGGCACTGGCAGGGAACAGGCACTGCACTCTCCTAGGGGGATTCCCACCCTCCATTGCACCAGCCAAGGAGGAGGAAGCTCTTGGGCAGCTGGAGTTGGGCCCGTAGATATTAGCACTCACTTGTGTCTTTAGGGTCTGATCCAGCTCCCATAGAAGTCAATGGAATGGCTCCCCATTGCCTTCAGGGGGCGTTGGGCCGGTAAGAGCTACTGGCAAGGGCTAGGATTTACTGTTCAGACACCATTAACAGCACTGACGTTGCCAATCCCTGCTGTGCAAAAATCGCAAGTCAAACACCCCTTCCCCCAAATAAGAGGCTCCACGTAAATATTATGAGACTTATACAAACAGCTTTGGGTACGTTGTCTCTGCCTTCAGATTGCTGACCTGCTGGGGGGCATTCGGCTGGTGGTTGCCAGCTTTACTCTGCAACCAAGAAGAAACCTACTTTTTTAAAAACACCAAGGCGAGACTGTTGTAATTGTGTGACTCCAGGAGCGGGGGCTCTCAGACACCCCCCCAAATGTCATGGGCCTCGTGACAAGATTGCAAGAGTTGGCAGTGCTCCTTATCCCTCCACCCCCTTTTCTATACAATAAGCCAGTTAAGCCCAAAACCCTTCACATGTATGCCCAGAGGTCCTGTTTCACAATACAGGGCACTCATTATGGTAACTGGGTTTTATCTAGGCTTGGGATCAGCCCCAATGCAGCCAATGGTGTAGCTAGACATGGTCAAATCCCAAGTGCACATGAAAGAAAACAGCACTGGTGTGGCTAACCCCAGTTTCAAGCAAGGTTAAGATGCAACCATGCAAATGGCATCTACTCTGTCTACACCGGTGATTGGAATCATGGCAAAGCCCCAGGGTTGTCAAAGCAGTTGGCCTAGTCTCTGGAGAGGTCGGTATATTGTGCATTGCTCAACAGGAAACCCCACTGGCTGCTTAAATTGTGGCATAAGAAAACTCCAAAGCGAGTCCCATCCTCTCCCCACCCCGTATGATGATGGCACTGAAAGGGAGGCTGTGAAAGTCAAGAGTTAAAGTGTTGAAGGGATGGAAGAGAAGATCTCCAGGGCTCTAGCTGGGAGCTGGTTGGGGATGATTAGACAGACAGACAGATTATTGCCTTTGGATATGCTCATCCAGTGGGAATAGGCACATAGAATCATAGAATTGTAGGGCTGGAAGGGACCTCGAAAGGTCATCTAGTCCAGTCCCCTGCACTCAGAGCAGGACCAAGCATTATCTAGACCAGCAGTTTCCAACCTGTGGTCCACGGACCCCTGGTGGTCCATGAGGCTACCACAGAGGGCCCGCAGAAAAGAAAAATAACAACATCCTCACCAAGGAAAAGTACAATTTCAAATAAAATTAGTAGCATGTGGCCAAATATTTGAAGGTTGAAAAGGGGTCCACACACTTGAGAAGGTTGGGAACTGCTGACTGGAAAAAAGCAAATATAGTGCCCATCTTCAAAAAAGGGAGGAAAGAGGATCCAGGGAACTACAGACTGGTCAGCCTCACCTCAATCCCTGGAAAATCATGGAGCAGGTCCTTAAGGAATCCATTTTAAGGCACTTGGAAGAGAGGAAGGTGATCAGGAACAGTGAACACGGTTTCACCAAGGGAAAGTCATGCCTGACCAACCTGATTGCTTTCTATGATGAGGTGACTGGCTCTGTGGATGTAGGGAAGGCGGTGGATGTGATATACCTTGACTTTAGCAAAGCTTTTGATATTGTCTCTCACAGTATTCTTATCAGCAAGTTAAAGAAGTATGGGTTGGATGAATGGACTATAAAATGGATAGAGAACTGGCTAGAGCATAGGGCTCAACGAGTAGTGATCAATGGCTCCATGTCTAGCTGGCAACCGGTCACAAGCGGAGTTCCCCAGGGATCGGTCCTGGGGCCGGTTTTGTTCAACATCTTTATTAATGATCTGGAGGATGGGGTAGATTGCACCCTCAGCAAGTTTGCGGACGACACTAAGCTGGGGGGAGTGGTAGATACTCTGGAAGGTAGGAATAGGATACAGAGTGACCTAAACAAACTGGAGGATTGGGCCAAAAGAAATCTAATGTGGTTCAACAAAGAAAAGTGCAGAGTCCTCCACTTAGGAAGGAAGAATCCCATGCACAGCTATAGACTGGGGACCGACGAGCTGGGCAGCAGCTCTGCAGAAAAGGACCTGGGGGTAACAGTGGATAAAAAGCTGGATATGAGTCAGCAGTGTGCCCTGGTTGTCAAGAAGGCTAATGGCATATTGGGCTGCATTAGCAGGGGCATTGCCAGCAGGTCACGGGAAGTGATTATTCCCCTCTATTCGGCATTGGTGAGGCCGCATTTAGAATATTGTGTCCAGTTTTGGGCCCCCCACTACAAAAAGGATGTGGACAAGTTGGAGAGAGTCCAGTGGAGAGCAACAAAAATGATTAGGGGGCTGGAGCACAGGACTTATGAGGAGAGGCTGAGGGAACTGGGCTTGTTTAGTCTGCAAAAGAGAAGAATGAGGGGGGATTTGATAGCAGCCTTTAACTACCTGAAAGGGAGTTCCAGGGAGGATGGGGCTAGGCTGTTCTCAGTAGTGGCAGATGACAGAACAAGGAGCAACGGTCTCAAGTTGCAGGGCGGGAGGTCTAGGTTGGACATTAGGAAAAAGTTTTTCACTAGGAGGGTGGTGAAGCACTGGAATGGGTTATCTAGGGAGGTGGTGGAATCTCCATCCTTAGAGGTTTTTAAACTGAGGCTTGACAAAGCCCTGGCTGAGATGATATAGCTGAGGTTAGTCCTGCTTTGAGCAGGGGGTTGGACTAGATGACCTCCTGAGGTCCCTTCCAACCCTAATATTCTATTATTCTATGATGTAGGCCATCCCTGACAGGTGTCTATCCAACCTGCACTTAAAAATCTCCAATGATGGAGATTCCACAGCCTCCCTAGGCAATTTATTCCAGTGCTTTACTATGCTAACAGTTAGGAAGTTTTTCCTAATGTCCAATCTAAACTGCCCTTGCTGCAATTTAAGCCCATTGCTTCTTGTCCTAGCCTCAGAAGTTAATGAGAAAATTTTTCTCTCTCCTCCTTGTAACAATCTTCATGTACTTGAAAACTGTTATGTCCTCCCTCAGTCTTCTCTTCTCCAGACTAAACAAGCCCAATTTTTTCAATCTTACCTCACAGGTCCTGTTTTCTAAATCTTTAACCATCTTTTATTTTTTTGCTCTTCTCTGGACTTCCTCCAATTTGTCCATATCTTTCCTGCAATGTGGTGCCCAGAACTGGACACAATACTCCACTTGAGGCCTAATCAACGTGGAGTAGAGCGGATTCTTGTATCTAGCTTACAACACTCCTACTAATACATCCCAGAATGATGATTGCTTTTTTTGCAGCAGTGTTACACTGTTGATTCATATTTATCATGAGATCCTCTATGATCCCCAGCTCCCTTTCCGCAGCACTCCTTCCTAGGCAGTCATTTCCCATTTTGTATGTGTGCAATTGATTGTTTCTTCCTAAATGGAGTACTTTGCATTTGTCCTTATTGAATTTCATCCTATTTACTTCAGACCCATTTCTCCAGTTTGTCCAGATCATTTTGAATTTTAATTCTATCCTCCACAGCACTTGCAACCTCTCCCAGCTTTGGTATCGTCCACAAACTTTCTAAGCCATTCTCTATGCCATTCTCTAAATCATTGATGAAGATATTGAACAGAAGTAGACCCAGAACTGATCCCTGCGGGACCCCACTCGATATGCCCTTCCAGCTTGATTGTGAACTACTGATAACTACATAGTTTTCCAACCAGTTATGCATCCATATTATAGTAGCTCCATCTAGATTGTATTGCTCTAGTTTGTTTATAAGATACATGTGAGAGTATCAAAAGCCTTACTAAAGTCAAGATCTACCACATCCACCACTTCCCCCCTATCTACAAGACTTGTTATGCTGTCAAAGAAAACTAGCAGATTGTTCTTGACAAATCCATGCTGACTGTTACTTATCACCTTATTATCTTCTAGGTGTTTGCAAACTGACTATTTAATTATTTGCTACATTATCTTTCTGGTACTGAAGTTAAGCTGACTGGTCTGCAATCCCCGGGTTGTCCTTATTCCCTTTTTTATAGATTGGCACTATATTTGCCCTTTTCCAGTCCTCTGGAATCTCTCCCATCTTCCATGACTTTTCTAAGGCAATGGTTCAGATATCTTCTCAGTCAGCTATTTGAGTATTCTAGGATGTATTTCATCAAGCCCTGGTGATCTAAAGACATCTAACTAGTCTAAGTAATTTTTAACTTGTTCTTTCCCTATTTTAGCCTCTGATCCTACCTCATTTTATCGACATTCACTATCTTAGACAGCCAATTGTGACTAACTTTTTGATGAAAACTGAAACAAAAAGGTCATTCAGCACTTCTGCCATTTCCACATTTTCTGTTATTGTTTTCCCCCCGTCATTGAGTAACGGGCCTACCCTGTCCTTGGTCTCCCTCTTGCATCTAATGTATTTGTAGAATATTTTCTTGTTACCCTTTATGTCTCTAGCTAGTTAAATCTTGTTTTGTGCCTTGGCCTTTCTAATTTTGTCCCAACAGACTTGTGTTATTTGTTTATATTCATCCTTTGGAATTTGGCCTAGTTTCCACTTTTTGTAGGACTCTTTTTTTTTTTTTTTTTTTTTAGTTTCAGATCATTGAAGAGCTCCTGCTTAAGCCACGGTGGTCTCTTGCCCTACTTCCCATCTTTCTTATGCAGTGGGATAGTTTGCTCTTGTGCCATTAATAATGTCTCTTTGAAAAACTGTCAACTCTCTTGAATTGCTTTCCCCCTTAGACTTGCTTCCCAAGGGATCTTACCTACCAACTCCCTGAATTTGCTAAAGTCTGCCTTCTTGTGATCCATTTATCTTTATTCTGCTGTTTTCCCTCCTACCATTCCTTAGAATCATGAACTCTTGTCATTTCAGGATCACATCTACCCAAGCTGCCTTCCACTTTCAAATTCTCAACCAGTTCCTCCCTATTTGTCAAAATCAAATCTTGAACAACCTCTCCACAATAGCTTTATCCATCTTCTGAAATAAAAAATCGTCTCCAATGCATTCCAATAACTTGTTGGATAATCTGTGCCCTGCTATTTTCCAGACGATGTCTGGGTAGTTGAAGTCTCCCATCACCACCACCAAGTCTTGTGCTTTGGATGATTTTGTTAGTTGTTTATAAAAAGCCTCATCCACCTCTTCTTCCTGGTTAGGTGGTCTGTAGTAGACCCCTACCATGACATCACCCTTGTTTTTTACCCTTTTATCCTTACCCAGAGACTTTCAACAAGTCTGTCTCCTATTTCCATCTCAACCTCAGTCCAAGTGTATACATTTTTGATATACAAGACAAACCTCCTCCTTTTTTCCCCTGCCTGTCCTTCCTGAGAAAGCAGTACCCTTCTATCTCATTATTCCAGTCATGTGTATTATCCCACCAAGTCTCTGTGATGTCAACTGTGTCATAGTTGTGTTTATTAACTAGCATTTCTAGTTCTTCCTGCTTATTACCCATACTCCCTCATTAGTAAACAGACATCTAAGATACTGATTTGATTTCCGCCCTGTGTTCTCTCTTCTTGTCTCTCCCTAATCCCACCTTTAACAGCCCATTCTCCCCACAAATTCCAACCCTTCTCCCAGGTCTCCATGTTTACGGTAAAGCACATTCTTAAGTACTTTGCTGGATCACGGCCTCTATTGCCACTGAAACCAATAGCAGCTGTAGACACATGCCCAAGGCAAACTTCAGCAAGCTGTAGATAAACTATTGTTATTAAACTGAAGTTCAAGTTCTAAAAGAGCATTAAACTCAGTGTTCTAAAGCCCTCTTCTGACAGGCAGACTACATGGAAATCATCTTCCTCCTGTGAAGTTTACACCTTCACCATTGTGTGGGATCTCAGGAATGGGATAATATTTTGTCCTGTCTATTAAATGTTCTTATCAGTGTCTTCCAAAGCAATGATGAGAGTATATGACAGTTCAGGGAAATATTCTCCTGCTTCCCCCATGCCCATGCTCATTTTGTTTGTGGCCAGTTAAAAAGACAGTTAAAAAAAAAGGACAGATTGGCAAGGCAAAGGGGTGCTATTTAGCGTGAGAGAAAGTGCCAGGGAAGGGAAGGCACGCTGACCTCTGCTGCTATAGAGGTAAATCATTTTTAATGTTCCCCTAATTCTCTACATGCTGCCTTACTCATGTTTCATTGCTTGTTTTTTTCTTTAAGGTGCTTTCACAATTATTCTTGTGACACCAGGGATTGGTGACCCATGAGAGGATCAAAAATAGAATAATCCCAAAGCATCATCATCAAAAATAGAATCTTCCCAAAGTTAAATGGAAGAGCTTTATTCCAGTCAGAAGCCTGAACCAAAGTTCCAGCATGGAGCACCATTTATTAGATAATTAGGAACTTATAGAGTTCCCTACCCATCTCTCTTAATTAATTATAGACTGAATTCTTTACCCTCATACTGCCCACAACTGTTGACTCTCTAGCGCCCCCTAGTGGGTAACTACAGCATGGCTACTGAAAGGAAGTTGAACGATTAGAGGTGGATGAAATTTTTTATCTGAAACTTTTTTTTTTAATGAAAAAAATGCAGATTTGGGTCAATGAAACAATTCACAAATTTGGGCTGATTTTAGTGGAGTGTCTCAGTCAAAAGAGATCTTCAGAAATATTGAAATGGTTCATTTCAGGAAGACGTTTTGGAATTTGGATTGACCCAAAATGAATGTTTTTGGGTCCGTTTTTCTGACCTGCACCTGAACCGAATATTTGGTTATTCGCACAGCCCTATCAAAGAGGATAAACTCCTCAGTGCAGGGGCTGCCTCTTATTCTGTGTGTATGGACAATGCCCAGCACAGTACACCCTCAAATTGGCACAAGCCTCTAGGAACTGCAGTGATACCAACACTAATTAGAACTGAGAAACTTTGAATATCTTAACCTGTGTTTTCTACCAGGCATTTTGGAGACTCGTCTTCCATTAATGTTAATGGAAGTTGGGTATCCAAATCCCTCCGGCTGCTTTGAAGACCTCCGGTGGAATCTTTGATCTGAAACTCTACCCTCACAAAATTGAGTAGTTCCCAGATCTAAACCAAACTTTTATTGTTTTAATTTTGTTCTTCAAAAGCCCAATCCAGCTGAGATGGTTTTGCAACGCAGAGACCACTTGAATTTCCCCATGATAGAGAAGCACCTAAATTCAAACCTTTTAATTGAACCACTTGACCTGAGGTTGCTCAGATAAGTTGGGAACTAGATCCAAACCAACCCAGAGTCTGTTTCCCATGTGACTCACATAGCGTGTGGTTACTGTTGTTCTCAGGCAGGACCCAAGTTTATTTTTCCTTTGGAATTTGCGTGGCTGGACGAACCATAATGAACCAGGGCAGAACCCCACTTCAGATTACCGGCTGTGATATTGCATTGTTTTCATAAAGTCAGAGTTTAAGGCCAGAAAGGACCATTTGATCAGCTAGTCTGATCTCCTGTGTAACACAGGCCAAATAATTTCATCTAGTTACTTCTTTGTTGAGCCAATAACTTCACATTGAACTAAAGAATATCCTCCCGAAAGGCATCCAGTCATGATCAAAGAAGCATAGTCCATTTGTCTCTACCTTTCAGTTCTGTCTCTTATCCACCGCTGAGCCCCATTCTCCTCACCTAGCCAAATGCCAGTCTCCACGCCTCAGGCTTCGCCCAGCCAGTCATACTCTGCCCCTCTAGACTCTCCTGCCAATCCCAGCCTCCCCTCCTGCCCAGTCCCATTCCCAGGGCCCAATATCTCTGATGAACACAACATCTGAGCCATGTTTTCGAAAGATCTCTGAACCCATAAAAGGAAGCGATCAAAAAAATTGCACAGCACCCAATAATAAAGTACCCACTTGCTCTTCCCCCAGTGAGAGCAATGGGGGCTGCTGGCCCTTTGCAAATAGGAGGGGACATGCCTGCATGAGGATTCAGTTTGTAAGAGTCATGGCCTGTATCCTGGTCCAGGTGCACCACTTTCTCTCAGTCACATCCTGAGCCTTGTATTTGCTAAGCAGAAGGTCTTGCTTCATCACCGCCTGAGAGTGCCAATAGCTTGGTTTGACCACAGGGAAAATGGCTCCTCTGATTGGCCCAAAGGCAGTGCTGGGTGCTTGTCTGGCCTCAGAAGTTCCTCAACAGAAGGAGAAGAGGTGGCGTTATTTATGTTCTTGGAGCCTGGTTTTGCAGCCAAACTAGCTTGCATGTTTGTAACAGAATGAGCAATTTTATGTCAAACCTTTCTTCGATTTCAGATGGACAGCAGGATCAGAGACACACACTCTCTCCACTCCCCCAATCCCCCTCCCAGTGCAGCATACTGCCCTGCCCCACAACAACATTGTGTCCTACTGAAAACATGACCTTGCCCATCCCCTGAAACAGAGACACAGTGTGGTGTAATGGACAGCGCAATCTAGGGGCCCAAGGAGAGCTGGTTTCCACTCTTGGCTCTGACAGCGGCGTCCTGCAGGCAAGTCTTTGGCTGTTTCCCTTCCCCCCGTTTGCCTACTTATGCTGTAAACTCTTTAGGGCATCAACTGCATCTTGCTGTGGCTATCCAGCACCTAGTGCTGTGTTGGCCACTTATGATACTAATCATATTGAGAAAGGAGACCTTCAGAACGGAGCCCTTTCTACAACCAGTTCTAGACCCATCAACTGGGCTCATAAATGTAGGGTGAAATTCATCTCTGGGAAGAGGGCCTAGTCGTTCCACTTTAGTCTTCAAGCTAGTGCATGCACACAGGGGGTATTTTACCCATCATGAACTAAATCAACACATGCTGTATATACACATTTCTTTGGTAGGATTGGGATTCAGAGCTACATTCAAAAATTAGGGCACAGCAATGCAACATGATCTCAATTGTCCTTATACAATGACAACGAGAAATGCATCCTCTGCCCAACTGATGGAAGGAAATCAAGCAGTTTGTGATGCATATTTAATTTATATACACAAACCCACACATACACACGCAGCATGTAAGAGCTATTTGGACATATTATTAGTGTTGCCTTGCATGGAATACAATGTACTCACTAACAATTAATGATGTTACATTATAGATTGGGGCTTTTAGCACCACAACACCACCTAGTATTAAAGTTGCCTGACACCTTCCATTTTAAGACCCTGTTTTCCGTTGTTTATAAGTTTGCCAAACTTTCACCCTTTCGTGTGTATGTATGATTCCCCCACCTCCACAAACAGATTTTATACAGACAGCCCTGCTTGGGCTCCATAATCATACTGCTACCAATGCAGCACCGGCACCACTGCAGCATCTAGAGCCCTCAATAGCCAAAGACCCATGGCCAAGATTTGGCTCAATAAGCCTGGTCTGCTCTATGCTGCAGTAGACAAGATGCGCCACTGAAAACCACCTAATTGCACATTATTTTTATATAGAGTCAGATCTTCATTTGATGTAAATTGGGCCCCAGTCAGTGTAGCTGTGCTGATTTACAGCAGATGAGGATCTGGCCCAGGGGCTTCTAAGCCCTCACCCATCACATCTGAAATTCACGATTACATTTAAAAATGCTCCGCTTTGGTTTTTCCCAGAGGTGAAAGTGAGACCACGCTCTGCTGATCACAGTGGGGGTTGTTAGATAAATCCAAGAGCTGTCAAGATTTCGGGCCAGCTTCCCAGCTGGAGTAAATCAGTGAAGTCACTGAGGCAATGCCAGTTTACACCCGCTGAGAAGCTAGCCCATCCCATCATTTCAAGACTAAGAGATAGGCTGCCATGCTGGTCCTTTTCAAACATCCCAAGATAGTTTTCTTGTGAACGGTTTTCTTTTTGAACCCCTGAAATTTTGCTTTTCCCAGGCACTTTTGGGGCACTTGCTACTCTTAACGCCTCTTCGTACAAAAGTGCAATGATCCATTTTCACAAGAAACAGGAAGAAACCTGGAGGCAGTGCTGGGACCACCTTTGAAATGCTGTAGCTGTTGGTAAGGTCTGTGCGGCTGCCCTGCCCTTAAAGGGAGTTCCATTCTCCCACGGACCTTTAAATCCTTACAAGTGATGCGGCCTGTAGACTTCACACGTTACAGGCATGGCGGAGCCATCAAGCATCAGTAACAATTTCTGACAGCATCACACGAAGCCATTGTAAATATGCCAAGGCCGATTAGGAGTTATGTAGGCGCCAAGAAAACGAAAACTGAGCATGTCATGTGAATGTAGACAGCCTCCTGAGGCTTCTGTAGCCTTATGTAAACCACATCAAGGATTACAACACTCATGAAAAACTTGGAGGTGACCTTTCAGCAGAGAGCCACCAGCACGTAGCTCTGGCTAATAATCACAGATCCTCCTTCTCCCAGCATGCTCCACTAAAAACACACCAGAGAAGAGAATGCTCCAGTGTTTGAGGCCCCACCCTAGGATGCTGGAGACCTGGGATCAGTTCTCTGCTCTGCCCCACTTCGAGGGGACATCTTAGCATCTCTATGCCTCTATGCCTCGGTTCCCCATCTGTGAAATGGGAACAACAGCACTTCCCTCAGAGGGGTGTTGGGGAGGATAAATACACCAAAGATTATGCGGTGCCCAGATACCATGGTGATGAGGGCCATATAAGTGCCTACCACTTGATTGCTACTGGAGTCCAGAAGGGTGAGGATCTGATTTCCAACCAGACCTTGTGCACTCACTTTATACATCCACTATGGCATACATGAATACTATTCCATATAGGTTCTCATGCCATGCTCATCACCATAGTACCCGAAAACCTTCCAGTAGACCATTAGTCAACGTGTCTACACATCTGTCACATGCTGTTTGTTCCCTCATTCTCTCCCCAGAGGGACAAGTATGTGCAGTGGAGCATCTTGGTTTAGTAAGGTATTATATGCAACCTTGTCACTGTGTTTATGTGAGAGAAGGCAAAGGCAAAGAAATGCACCTGACAGTTGGCATAGAAGGTTGTGAGGTTTTTGATAGTCCTTAGTTCCTGGCGGAGCTTGTTCTACAGCCTCTGACCGCCCCCAGTTCCGTCTCCTGCACAGACAAGCTTTATTCTTATTGTTGAGAGTTTCATTGTGCCAGAGGAGCACAGTTGTTGACCACCGTCTTCGTCTTGGAGCTTTAGACAATCTCGTAGGTATCCAGGGCCCATGTCATAGATCATTTTGAAGACAAGCGCCAAGACCTGGAATGTGATTCAATATTCTATGGGAAGCCAGCATAGTGAGCAGAGGGCAGGTGTGATGTGCTCATAGTAGCCTGAGTTGCTGAGGAGACGCAATGGCATCCGTACAAGTTGGAGTTTCCTGAGTGCTGAAGGCTTCATGCCCATGTAGATTGCGTTGCTGTAATCCAGCCGAGAGGTGGCAGGGGCACAAATACCTGAGGTCAGGTCTTTGTCCACCAGGATGGGATGGACAAAGCCAGGCAGAGATGGTAGAAAGGCTACTCATGGATGGTGCTAGGTGAGAGCTCAGCATCAGTGAGCAATCCAAGAGTCCTCCTGGGCTACAGAGCGAACTGGCCGATTGTGGGTGTGTATCTTCAATCAAGGAGACTGCACCAAGGCTGCAAAGTCTTCACAGGGCTTTCTCCACCAGCATCCCCTCTGTTTTGCTCGGGTTCAACTTCAGCCAGCTGCTCGTCATCCATGGGCTGATCTCATCCAAGCACTGGGCCATTGTGGTGGTCGTGCTGTGGTCATGTGTGGCGATGGGTAGGTAAGAGCTGTGTATCATCTGCTTAAAAGAATATAAAGTGCCCTAAAAGGGCCATGAAAAAGCACCATTTCAGGGGTACAACTGGACACAGAAACATTTCACAAATACAGTTCTTTGCTGTGGCACAGCTCTGCTACCCAGAGGCTCAAAGTTCCCACAGATCCTTTCTCTCCCATCATGCCCCACTACAAATGTACCAATAAGGATCTGTGATGGGTTGTGGGAGCAGCATGGTGAAATATTATCTGTGTGGGGAGGAGAGCAGGGATGGAAAAGAGGCTGAAAATAATTACCCCCTCTCCCGCCCCGCCACACACACACACTTGTTCTTTGTGTGGTGCAGGAGAGGAGTGGGGTGCAAATGAAAAGCTGGGGGAAGGAGCAGCAAGGAATAGAGGAGAAGGTGCAAAGGACAACGATGCTGGAGCAGAGCACAGTCCAAGCTTTGGGGATACTTTACATTAGCCCTGGGGGCTAAGAATATGCCTTCTTCAGAACCAAGATTTTAGGAATAGGTCTTTAACAAGTGATCCATGGGCCTGATCCAAAGCCTGTTGAAGTCAATGGAAGGACTCCCGTCGACTTGAATGCGTCCGGGACCAGGCTCTATCACATTAACCTGCGTGCTTCCTCAATGACTGGGAGCCCCTATAAACCAGGCTGACTGTCTGTGATTATTACCATGCATGTAAACCGTACCAAAGATACAAACCGGCCTCTTGTGTTTAATAATCTGTGATGACTAATGGGCTGACTGTATCTGGTTATATCTCTAACATGGCCTTGCCTTTCACTCCTACTAATGACACAGGTGTCTCCATTTACTGAAATCACATCTGGCTTTTCTACAGAAGGTGAATTCCTCTAAATGTCACATTTGATTTCTCACGAGCTGCCCTTTTAAAGCAGTGCTTTTAATTGAATTACTCCAGAGAATATGAGTAATGCCTCATATGTTATTTCATGGAGCCTGTTTTGCCCTTATTTGGACAGCGGGACATAACTGTGATCCCGGGCACATTTTTCCTTCTTTAAATCACAAAAGAAATACCAGATCTCATTTCTTATACCCAGATTCCTTAACCCTTTGATGACCAAAACATCCATGCCATTTTCTCCTTTGAGTTTCTACAATCACTTTATGCTGTGTGATTTAATTCATTATTTTCTACACTTTTGAATGGAGCAAACAGGTATTTGGTGCCCATGAAAGTCAAGGGATGGGCTCCCACCCCCACCCTATTTTTCTTTGTTCTTCATTTCAAGGCTATAGAAAAGGCAGTTACTTATTCCCTGCTCCTGCAATGAACTTCAGGCAGACATTTCTCTGCCCTCACACAGAGCCCTGGTTTTCCCTGAGCTCATTGCCGGCTCGGGGCCTCAAAGAGAAAATAAAAGGACTATGTATGTTTGCCAGACCACTGAAATACCCAGTGATCCCTCTGCAATTCACAGCTTTGTGAGAGAAGAATGACCACTTCAGGTTTTTCCATTATTCACATGCCATTGCAGCATCAAGGAGAAAGTGGCTCAGATCACAGCCCTTCTCTCTGTAGAGTAGAGCTGGTCCATATCTTTTCAACCTTTTTTTTTTGTGTGTGTGTGGGGGGAGGGGGGGTGTCAAAAAATGGCTTTTTTTATAAATGAGAAATTTCACAAAATTTGACTTTTGCTAAATTGTTTTTTAAATCTTTCTTTTTCAAATAAAAAATGTTGATTGAAATGGTTTTTCTTTTACTTAAAAACCCCTTAATTTCAGTAAAAGAAACATTTCAGTAAAGTTTGGGCGGGGGAGGAAGAAGTGATAACAAATTTTGAAAAATGAGTCCATTTTAAACTTAAAAGAACTTCACCATGGGTTTGTTTTTTTGGTTTTTTTTTTTTTGCTAATTTAAAAATTAGGGCTGATTGAAAAATATTCCACCAAAAAGTGGGGTTTCAACAGAATGAACAACGAGAGTCCTGTAGCACCTTAATGACTAACAAATTTCTGCAGGCATAAGCTTCCGTGGGCTGCAACTCCAGAAAGTATCTGTTTTCCATGGGAAAAAATTGACAATTCCCCCCTTCCCTCCCATTTTTTGTCAACATTTTGCACAGGAAAGAAATTCCCTCGGGATCCTTTGAAATTCCCAGTGCCAGGGCTGCAATGTCCCCAAAGGATATTAAGGGTGAGTGCTGAGGGGAGAACACTTGTGGATGAGGAATGTTTGTAGCACATTAGGCAACCCCACTCTCCCACCGGGAGCTCACTTGCCCTTTCCAGCCCACCGAGCGTGACCTAATGCTCACATTCCAGCAGCAAAAACCATGTCCAAGAGAACAGCATCTGCTCGACACTGCTCCAGTCGAGATGAGGATAGCCACCAAGCAAAGACAGGGAGATGGGAAACCAATGGGTTGGGTCCTCAACTGAGCTAAACCGGAGGAGCTCCACTGAAGCCAATGAGGTTATGCAAATGTACCCCAGGTTGAGGTCAGACAAGCTGGCCCAGGTCGAAGTCAGATAAGCAAGGCACAAGGGAGAGAAGACAAATAGGTGAAGCAGTATTATACTAGAGCAGTGGTTCCCAACCTTTTTGAGTGAAAGCCCCACTAGTTAGCATCAGGTAAAACTCGCGCCCCCCCTTACTCCACGCTCACCGGTCATAAACACATATAACCCCTATAAACACATCTAATAATAATAATAACAACAACAACACTACATTACACAAATAATAACAATAACCAATGACTCTTACCTGAGTAAGAAGCTAAGCCTTCCCTGGCGCAGCCGCCACCGCACACCCCATGTGGCTCTTCGCATCCGTCATGGACTCGGGAATGGAGGTGGGCCCTGGCGGGTTGGCCGGGGCTGCTCCAGGCCCCCACTGGCACGGGGCTGCTCTTCTCTGGACGGGTGTCTAGCCAGTGCAGGGCTGGGGGGGGCTGCTCCTCCACTCCAGCCCATGCAAAGCTTGGGGGGGCTGCACCCAGCATGGAGCTCGGGGGGCTAAATGGCCTCAATATTACTGAAGCCTCATAGACCCCCTGTAATCTTTGGTGCCCCCCACAAGGGGGGGTCTCACCGTAGGTTGGGAACCGTTGTACTAGAGGGCAGCAGGCTGGGGAGGGGGGAAAAGAAAGAAGAATGGGCAGCCACCATAAGGGAAAGCGCTAGGGAGGAAATTTACACCAGCCTGCACGCTCTGGCGTAAACAGAAAGAGCAATGCGTTTGTGTGGGTAAAACATCGCCCCATGAGTTATGTGACATGTGCTTCCTGCCCTGACAGAACCCCAGCTTTCTGAAGGTGGCAGTGGAAGCCCTGGAGGGAGAGCTCACCCTCCAACCTCACACCCAGCTTTGGGGTTCAGTGTTCCTCAGCAAGCGACGGTGGGAACGGCACTGGGCGTGGGGGCCTTTCACCGCTAGGATCCTGGGATGAATCCAGCCCAGATCACAGCAACTGAAAGTCAGGCCAACAACTGGTGAGAGGCCTGTGGGAGCTTCATAGATGGTCACAAAAGCTACCCTCAAAACTGGCACCCAGGGCCCACGGGATCCAGGGCCCACGGGAGTCAGTGGAAAGACTCCCATTGGCTTCAATGAGCTTTGGATCAGGGCCTATCTAAGCACGCTGGGGGGAAAGTCACACCAAGTGAGGGATGCATATGGAGACCCAACCACCTTTTAATATCCAGGCTGCCCATCTTCCTCAGAACTTCAGTACGCTGGCGAGCCCAGCATGAGCGGAGGCTTTTTTATCTCAACTTATTCTGTGGGTAAATTGTGGACTTCATCTGCAGTCCTGCCAAGCCGGCATATTCCATATGCTCTGGAGTCATTCATGGGAAAGAATAACGCTGCTGCGCTGAAGTGAGGCGGGCGAGAAAAGGGTGTTCATCGTCTCAAGGTGAGAGACGAGAGGAAGACAATCTATTTGATTTCCTAAATTGCATAGTAACAATATTATTGTTAGCACCATTCAGAATAATACCCAGCTCTTATATTGCACTTTTCATCAGAAGATCGCAAATCGCTTTACAAAGGAGATCAGTATCATTATCCCCATTGTACAGATGGGGTCACTGAGGCACAGAGAGGGGAAGTGACTTCTCCAAGGCCATCCAGCAGGTCAGGGACACAATTGGGGCTCTCTGGAATCACAGTACAGCATGCTCTCCACTAGGCTGTTACTGTAATGCAATGGAGCTTGCAAAAACAAATCATACTCATCACCGAGGTCAGTAATGGCTCAAGGGAGCTACAACAGCTGAGAGCTATTTGGGGACCTAAGTGAAAGGGATTATTCATCTCGTGCAGGTTATAGTAAATAAGAATCCACATTGCGACTAATTGGCACCCCTAGTATATCAGCAGGGAAAAGAAAGGATATAGAGAGTGACTTACATCTTAGCACTAGAGTCATTCTCTCAGGAAAGAGGCAGGGAACTTGCACAGCTACTACCCCTACTATACCAACTTTGGAACGAGACAGGGGACTCCACTTCCAGGCTTGTCAATCCAGTCCCTTTTCAACAGCAGGAAAGTCATTTCTAAAAGTGCTATGATGTTTGCAGAAAAATGACCTTTCTGTTTTTCATAAGGAAGCTAGAATACATGATAGGCACATCATGCATTTCAGGGGACAGAGAGACACCGCGCAATAAAAATAACAGCTGCCTTCAGACGCTTCGAAGGATCCTGTTGATTTGTTGATTTTCTTCCTTTGCTCCTGACACACCTTCAGTAAGGGCTTTCACTTTTAATAGATCAAACAAAGAGTTCCCAGTACAGTATAAGCATTACGTGGCCAAACCAAGGACAAACGTCTCTTCGATAACACGGATGGAAAGTGTAATGATATCAGATAGTGTCTACTCTCCTTTGAGGTCATTTTGGCCAGCCTGAACTCTGCTTGTGCTGTGGATTTCTTCTTCATCAGAAACCCTTGATTGGAAGAAGCCTGTTATTAACATTAGGAGCTGGCAGACCCTTTGGAAAAGCTGCATATTTAGAAAACTCTTCTCTGATTTCAGCTCTACAAACCACGCTTGCACTTGAAAATCAGCTGGGGTTCCCTGAAGAGCCAGCTTAACTCTTTGACAGCAGTTTTCAAGTGGCATCCCAGGGCTAAACTCTAGGAAAGTATTCCTGAAGAACACCAGTAAAATTCCAATAAAAACACTAGTGTAATGCCTAGTGACTAGAGCATTGAACTGGACTTCAAAAGACCAGGACTCCCTGCTCTGTGCCTCAGTTTCTCCATCTGTAAAATGAAGATAATTATCCTGCCCTCCTTTGCAGGGTGCTTTGAGATGTACTGGTTCAGAGTGCTATATAAAAGACAGGTGATGTTATCATTGGATGTCACAGAGTGAGATATCAGTGGAATATGAACAGCAGTAAAATATTAGCACTGACTTTTCCATATTCCTTCACTGTCTTGGGACCAAAGCCTCAGCTGGTGTAAATAGAGGGAAGGGTGGAGACATGCCTCCATCTACTTCCCATCTCTTTCCTCCCTGCTTTGGGCAATAAATTGAAAACTAACCTAGGGAAATACTTAAAAAAAAAAAAAAACAATGCACACACAGGCTGTGGAACTCATTGCCACATGAAATTATTGAGGCAAAGATTAAAAAAAATACTAAACGTGTATGCACAGCTGTTCTTGTCTCCCAAGCACTATGACTCCTGAACATTCACTACCCGTTACACATGAGGCAGAGTATGGCTTTTATGTAGTGAGGGCTAGTCAATATATAAGCATTTTGCTCTCAAAGTCATCACCACAATGTGTTAGGATGATGCCCCCCTGCAGTGGGAGACACAATGCAGAAATGCCACAGTTGTTCACACCACAATCCTGCAGCCCCATGAAGGAGACTGAAGGTGTTTGGAAACCTTGTGTGCACAGCAGACGTGAATGGGCAGCTTGGAAAATTAATTGCTGTGACATCTGTTACCTTCCCTGTGTGCAAATACCAGCCTGCCAATGGTATAAGGAGGATACAAATATTTACAGACAAGGCGAGGGACGGGGCATTGCCAGCCCTGTTAGTCACAAGAATTCCCACTGGCTGCACAAACAAACCCTGCAGCGCTGCCAATTACATCACTTTGACCTGGATCCCAACGATTCCTGCAGTTAAAGGCAAAGTCAAGTCAGAATGGGGCAGCCATAAAACAGAGGGAATCTTTTAGCCGTCCCTTTAACAGCGAAGCAGACCCACCACCCCAGGCGGTCACTGGAGCACTGTGGCACACCAGACCTTTGGCAACATGCCCGCTGTGCTGGGGACGCAGAGGGACACGTTGGAGGCACTTCAGCTGCTTAGCCATTTCAGATGCAGCTCCTGGGAGCTCCCTTCTAAGCGCCCACCCACCCCCCAAAGGGACAGGGTTATTCACCACGCTGCCTGCCAGGAAAGGGTGCAAATGTAACCCACTGAGGAGGGTGGGCTACGGGTTCTTCTCTGTGCCAGTCTTCAGAGGAGATGAGTCTGTTACTGGATCTAGCAGTACAGCTCATGCTTGGGCTTTGGGCAATGCACTGGGAAGCCAGAGGTTGCTGGTTCAAAGCCCGCCAGGGCCCCCGGCAGCAGTCTCCCCAGAGGCTTTCAACTCGCATGTTGTAGGATGCCCCCCGCCGGCTCCTCCCGAAACAACCTCCTCCCCCTGCCAACAATAGCAGCAGCCTGGACACATGGTGCAGTGGTTAATACAACAGACTGGGTTACTGATTCAAATCCCTCCAGGGCCCCCAGTTCAATAGCAGCATGTTAGCCAAGAGGGTAACCAGCACACAAATCCCCCAGGTCCAATTGGTTGAACAAAGCAGCTCCAAACTTGGCCTGTAGGAGACAGCCTAATAGAGGTGCACTGATAGCCTCATACCCTTACTAGTCCTTCCTTTTTGTGGAGAGCAACTAAGTCTGTAGGTCCCACTGGCCAGGGTTGTAGTTAACTAGCTGCAAAGGAATGGATACAGTTACAGATGTACGGAATTAATACAAGCCACTTGCTAATATATTGATTCCCATATGGAGTTCCTTGCTGCAGATGATACTAATACAGCCCTTGCCGTGAGTTCCAGCCAGCTGTTTGATTTCCTTTGTCCTCTCCCCTTCAATATGCAACGAGGGTATTAAGAGACAGAGCAAATATATGCAAAAAGTGGCAGAAAAAATATTAGACCTTAAGGAAAACACACCAAGCAAACACCTCTTTCTCACTACAAAAGCAGTTGTGATTTACAGTAGGATAGTTTCCAGTGTTTTCCTGCTCAGAGCAGACGAAGGGTTTCCTGTCTTCCATAGCAACAATCTTGCATTTACTGAATACCTAGACAGCGCCAATGATCCTTGCAGCAGTATAAAAAGTTTTAAAGTGGCACCACATCGGAGCTCACCCGCTTTATTCACGTCTAACTCTATCACCCCAAATGTCATTCTAGCTTTTACCCAAATAGCCAAAGACTGCCCACCCCAATAACCCTAAAATCCACCTCAAAAAACAAAAACAAAATAAACTATAAAAAAATAAGTCATGCTTGCAAAACATAAATAGTTAATAATCACACCAAAATGAAAATGCAGCATAACAAAGCAAAACCCATAAGGTAGCATAAAAGTTTATCCCTATTAAAAAAAACCTCAAAATAAGAACTTTCGGTTTGGTTCTACAATCATCCCCCTGAAGCATCGGTGCGCACCGGCAAACCCCTGCTCCCTCCTTCATGTCTTAGCCACCTGGCCAGTGGACTAACACGAGCCATAAAGGCTGGGAACTATACTTTTTAAAACCTTTGTATTCACAATAACCTTGCCGTATTGCCTTGTCCCTCTGAATAAGATCCTGCTGTTTATTTTTTATAAGGATAACAACAGCTTGGGGGCTGGGAAACCAAAATCAACATTTAATATCTGTGCCTGGCTGCAGTGACTCCAAGGGAGTTAGGCAGATATACGGCAGCTGAGGATCCAGCCCCTAACGAGGAAGTAGCCTATCAACAATTTGTATCTCTCGCGCTAGGGCCACTCAGAAATGGAGAGGCCTCTTTGCCAGTGAGGTTTTTCTTTGCTCACCGTGTTGTCTTTTCAGTGTAACCAGAAGCAAATTTGGCTTTCAGAGTTTATGCAGATTTGAATCTTGATGGTTTCCCAACCGCTACTGCCAGCCAAACACTCTCCCTGTTAAAATGTATCCCCTCCGGATACATCCCGTAACTCCAGTGGTGTCGGTGGGGCTACGCTAATTTAAATCTGGCCCGAACTTTTGCAGTAATCAGACACCAAGTAAATCTCAGGTCAGTTTCCTGGGCCATAGGCTGCTCCATGACTGCAGCCACGTGGTGCTTTACTCTTAAAGAGACTGCAGTGTATTCCTGTGGCGGCGTACCATGGGTCTCCGGTGCCCCAGGTACCATACTAACATTGGCGCCCGCACCCGTTGTGGCAGCGCCCCACAGGGGGGGGGTCTGTGGGTCCATGTCCCACTCTCCCCCACTCCCTCCCCCCGTCACTGGGAGGAATAAAGCATGCCCAGCAGAAATGAAGAGGGTAGCAGCAATTTGCTCATTGAATGAGCGCCTCCAATATCTCCCTGAATTAAAAAATGCATTGCTTTCCCTCAGCCCAGAATTTGGGCCCAGATTCAGGAAAATACTGAGGCACTTGCTTCAGATCTGTTACTTTCCTGAGCAGGGATGGAGTAGAGCACGTACTTGAGCGTTTTCCACAACCAGAGCTCGCCATGCGTAGCAACTTATGAGAATATCTTTCAGCGGCTCCCTGGCATAAATTGTGCAGCCTGCAAGGTACAAAGCTGTGAGCTAAGCCATGAGCGTATATGAAGGGTATCCAGAGTCCAGGGGGGAGAAAAAGGGGAGAGAAGGCAAAAGCTAAGACAGTATGTGGGGTGAGAAACAGTCTTGCTCCAGCCATAAACAGACTTCTTCACACATTCAAAGGAAAGTTGAGTTGTGTTAATCCTATAGCTGCAGGATCCCAGCAATATGACAATTCAGACCCATCCTGCAGGCTCGTTGTAAATATATGTGAAATGCTTTTCTGCCACTCCTTTCACACACAGTGACCCAAACTAACAAGAGCATTTACTCAAGAGAAGGGCTGGGAAGGTTTGCAAACAGCAGCGACACAGACTTTGCAGACTGTCTGAGGAATCAAAACACAATGCGGAGATTATGTGACTTACAGAGCAAAGCAAGAGCCAGCTTCTGTACTGTGAGAAGAGAAGTCAGCTGTTCCCAAGAGGAAGGGTTGCAGTAGCTGGCCCTACTGCTCTGGCCTCCATTCTAGTGCTACAAAGAGCTGAGACCAGAAGAACCGAGAGGAGGATGATTAAAGCACTGCACTGGGACTCAGGTGATCTGGGTTCAATTCTCACCTTTGCCACAGACTCCCTATGGGACCTTGGACAAGTCACTTAACCTCTCTGTGCCTCAGTTCCCCATCTGTAAAGCTGCCATGGCCGGGATTGTCACTTAGGCCCAGATCCTCAAAGGAAATGATGTGCCTAACTCTCATCGGTTTCACCTAAATACCTTTGAGGATCTGAGCCTTACTATGTATGCCCTAGGCCCAGCACAATTGGGGCCTGATCTTAGTTGGTGGTTCTTGGTGCGAATTTAACACAAATGATAATAAATACCAGCAACAGGTAAAAGACTCCACAGAAACTAGCTAATTCAGGGTCTTACAAAATAGAGATGGTGTAGCCTATAGGATGGTTTATGTTCAAGTGGCATTGGGGCCTAAAGTAGCCTGAGTCTAGAGGAGTATGGGAAATTGAAGTTGCTAGTGTGAGAAAGTTAGAGATAAGTTGCAGACACAGTGTTATGAGCAAGTAAGAGTTAGCAAGGACATGAGCCAGGTTTATGTTCCCCTTACGTTTTGCTCAGAGTTTGAGCAAGGTCTTTAAAGAAGTGTTTGAGAATATCTTATTAAAAATCTAAATCTATTGATTGTCTGGGAAGAACATTGGGGCAGATGTTAATTGAAATAATGTGTAATGTCAATAGCCAATAAAGGGGTGGTGGGAATATAATTATGGTAAGGGGCAGTTTAATGTTAATTAATGTTATAATGGATTAGAAAAGGAGTAGCCTTGCTAAACTGTGGGGGAGAGCTCCACTTAACATCAGAAGGACACCGTTAGGGTCCAAGATTATACGGCTGTACTCCACTCTGTCAGTGGACTGGTCCCCCACCAACACACCATGCCAGCCTCGAGTGTAAGTAGAATTAGCGTATGTCTACACTGACGCCAGCAAACTCACCGCTGTCAGAGCAATCCATCCAGATCGACTGAGAGGCAGTGAAGACATGCTCAATCGATCCGGAAGTCAATCTATTAAAACCAGCTCCGAAAAAAGCGTAGCGCTGCGTCGACAGGTATCCATTTCCCATCAGCGCAGCAGAGACGGTGCACTAAACAGGAGTTACGAAGTCAATGGAAGTTACACAAGCTACTCTGTGTAGCTTGCATAACTCCCATCGACTGCCACTGAATTTCCCCAGCAGCATAGACCAGGCCTGTATTTTATATCGTGCAAGCGGTAATTGCATGACGGTTTGCTTAACTCACCACTTTCCTTTTTAATAAAGTTTGGTTTTATCATTCCAAGTGGTCCTCTCTGACCTAGAGACTTGAAACTGAAACTTGAGTCGAGTTTTCTTGCACCCTTATCTTTAACAGCTCAATATTAATTGTGGACATTTCAACATAAAGGGTACAAAAGAGTACAGTGGAGGATAGGATCAGGATGCAAACTAGCTCCACCTTCAGGAAAGGCAGTGAACTGCATGAGATCTAAAACTCTACACAATTACCTTCAAGATCCTGGCTGTCTTACAGTCAGCTTTATTTTCCACCAGTTTCTTGGTGTCTGGGATCCACTCTGAATGAATAAGCGCTCCTTGGTCATTGAAGCATCTCATCCATTTCTTCAGAGAAGCACAGGTTGAAAGAGAACTTTCTTCAGTCACTATAGCCCACATAGGGCAGTAAATCTCCTCTGCTACATCGGGATGTTGTCAAAGAATGTGGGGGTCACGCCCTGATCCCCATGACCACAAAAGGGGGCTGTGCAGAGTTCCTTGCTCATATGATTTCTGCACAATCTCAGACTCTTGTTATAATTGATTTTGCTAAGATGACTGCAAACACCAGATCCTCTATTAATGCCCACCGGAATGTTCTTTGCTCATTCTTGGTTCTTTCTGGGAAATTCTACTTTGCGGTTATTGGAAATAATTGTTTATATTACGGTAGGATCTCTGACTGAGATCAGGGCCCCATTGTTCTAGTAAGAGACTGTCCCTGCCCCAAAGAGTTTACAATCTAAGTACACAATTAAGTGGGAGAAAATATATTGTTACCCACATTTTACAGAGGGGAACCTTAGGCACAGAGAGATTGATGAAACCAATGGGAGTTAGGCACCTAAATACCTTTGAGGATCTGGGCCTAAGTAACTTCCTCAAGGTCACACACTAGGATTGAACCCAGAGCTGTCAAAGTCAAGTTCAGACTCTTAACTACAAGACTATACTTCCTCCTCCCAGCAAAGTGTGTATCCAACACGTTAATGAAGTTCTTAATGGCTTTTCCACTAATATCCCCAACTTCTGTGAACCAATCCCACCTTCCCGTTTCTCAAACCTCACATATTTCCTGTTCTCCAGTCCCCTGGGATTTGGAGACAGAGGCTCATGGTTTCCCCTCTGACCCCACGATTGTACACTGAATTACCAGCATCGACACAGACAGTCTGCAGAGCTCACGCCCACATAGAAGGTTTTCTCCACAGCCAGAACGGCGCAAAACTTAACATTTATTCAAATTAAACTCAGTTCTGGTCTGCACTACAGAGCTTTGCCAGTAACACATGCCTTCTGTCAGCACAGCCTTGCACATGTCCATGCTCCACTTTCAGTCCCACCGACAAACGCCTGAACTTCTGCCAGCCAGTTCAGTGTTGATAAATGCAAAGTAATGCACACTGGAAAACATAATCCCAACTATGCATGCAAAATGATGGGAGTCTAAATTAGTTGTTACCACTCAAGAAAGATCTTGGAGTCATTGTGGATAGTTACCAGCTAACATCTGCTCAATGTGCAGCAGCAGTCAAAAAAGCTAACAGAATGGAACCATTAGGAACAGAATACATAATAAAACAGAAAATATCATAATGCCACTATATAAATGCATGGTGCACCCACATCTTGAATTCTGTGTGCAGTTTTGGACACCCCATCCCAAAAAAGGTACATTAGAATTGGAAAAGGTACAGAGAGTGGCAACTAAAATGATTAAGAGTATAGAACAGCTTCCATATGAGGAGAGATTAAAAAGACTGGGACAATTCAGCTTGAAATGACAGAGGGGGTATGAGAGAGGTCTATAAAATTGTCAATGGCATGGAGAAAGTGAAGAAGGAAGTGTCATTTACGCCTTCCTATCACACAAGAACCAGGAGTCACCCAATGAAATTAAGAGGCAGCGGGTTTCAAACAAACAGAAGGAAGTACTTCTCACACAACACACAGTCACAACCTGTGGAGCTCATTGCCAGGGAATGTTGTGAAGGCCAAAACTATAACAGGGTTCAAAGAAGAATTGGATACGTTCATGGAGGATAGGTCCATCAATGGCTATTAGCCAAGATGGTCAGGGGAGCAACCCCATGCTCTGGGTGTCCCCAAACCTCTGAGTGCCAGAAGCTGGGCCTGGATGTCCAGGGGTAGAGCACGCAGTAATTGTCCTGTTCTGTTCATTCTAAAGCACCTGGCATTGGCCACTGTCAGCAGACAGGATACTGGGCTAGATGGGCCAATGGTCTGACCCAGCATGCCGTTCTTATGTTCAAATTAAACCAGCTCTGAGTGGCACAGGCTGTCTCCCGGCACTCTTCCACCAGTACTACGCCTTCTGCAGGCAGAAAAACACCTTCTGGTAAAATAAAAAGCAAACAATGTCAATATAATTCAATGCACTCTCAACACCAAAAGCAAAACACACACAAACCAGCAGTTCAGCAAATTAAATACATTGGAAATATGAAGGGATGCTTGTATTTGCCCATCCCAGTGACTGGGCAGCCAGGCCACATGAGTTCGCTGAAATCCCATTGTGAACTTACTGGATGCAGGTCTGCTAGCTGAAAACATAATAATTTGGTTTTCGAGTCTGGACTGGTCTACGCTACAGTTAGGTTGGCTTAACTACATCACTCAGGGCTGTGAAAAATTTCACGTCCTGCGCAAAATAACTAAGTTAACCTGAGCCCAGTGTAAACCGAGGTGGATTTACCATCGCAACAGAAGAACTTCTTCAGTCGCTCTAGTAAATGTCTATGCTACAGCAGCGCAGCCACTGTAGCGTTTCTAGGGTAGGCAGAGCCTGGAAGTCCAAAACAAATTCCTCACATGCTGTGTTGGGTTTCATGAAACAGGTAGAAGCTGTTGCTGGCGCAGGGACTTCACTTGGATTGGCTTACAGAACGAGCTGGTGACCACAATTCTTCTCTGCTCACAGATCGTCAGATTTACATAGGTCTGGATGTCCCTTTTGTCCTCTGATCCAATTTTTCTGAAGTTTTCAAGCACGTATTGCTTGATCTTTGCCTGCATGGTCTTGCTGCCTTGTTTCTTCCACTGGAGTATGACATTTCCCACGCCACTCTGCGGTGAACTCTGGGGGCACAACTGCTGTGAAGAACTCACCTAGGCCCGTACGCTGCCGACCTTAAGCCATCTTGAGCAGCTGCCGTCTCTGGGCCTTTGGCACCTTCACGAATGATATATCCACCAGGATCACCACCTGTAATAAGTTCAGTAGTATTTACTACATTGTCCCTGCACTTAGCCAGGACAGGGCTATAGGGTTTGAAAAGCACCCCCTTATACGCACCATGCTGTGTGCTACTGCAGTGGTGTGCAATCTGGGGGGCATGCCCCCGTGTGGGCACAAGAGGTTCAGGGGAGTGCAACAAAACTTTGTTAATATCACTTTTCACAGCAGACCTATTAGCGCCCCACTGCCACCCTTACTTCTGCGCTGCGGCTGGCAGCAGCTCTGAAGACAGCACCAGCAGTGCAGAAGTAAGGGTAGCAATGGGGCGCTGGTAAGTCTGCTGCGAAAAGTGATATTAACAAATATTTTTGAAATCTATGTTTGCAGTTTGCAATACTTGGTGTTTCCTACTTCCTAATAATCTTTACCTAATCTTAGAAATTTAGTAATAAAAATCTATCTTTCATTCGTTCCACCAACTTACAAAAAGCAAAGCAAAACAAAACCCAAAACCCAGTTTCAGATTACAAGTAATGGAGCGGAGGACCTACAAATTCCATGAATGGTAAGGGGGTGGGAGGGGGTGACTGGAAAAGTTTGCGCATCACTATACTATTGCATAGCCCTGAAGCGTGCAGCAGTGTGACATTGTTCTGTTTATACTTTTATGCAGATCTATATGGGGGAAAATGTTAGGGAGCCGTGGCACCTGTTACCTGGCAGCTCTGTGTTCTTGGGGAACCAGGGCGCAAAACCCCTACTGTCTCTGGCTCACCTGAATTCCCCCCCTTTCCCCTGCCCCTGCTTGAACCAGAAACCAAAGGCATCTCAGTATGAAAAGGCAGGGGAAGACACAGCTAAAACCCTCCCAACAAGGGTGATACATCTCCTCTAGCCTCATCTACATCAAAGATGTAAAAGGAGGCATCTCAATTAGCACATCGAATGGAGAAAAGAAGCCTCATCTACATCGAAGATGGAACAAGAATTAGCATAGCGTATGGAGAAGCAACCTCCAAAGCAGGGACTGCACTGAACTCTGGGATTGGCAAAGCGGGGACGCACTACACGATGGGAGATCTCTGCTCTTGATGTAAATGAACTAACACCTGCACACATCCACGGGAACTTCCCCTCTTCCTGACTGATCCTGGGGGCTCTGCCTGTCTCAAGCGCTCCAGACCCTAAGCTGAACAGCCTGTCTCCTGGGAACCTTTGAGCTGCATGGAGTGGTGAGACACCACACCCCCCCTACTTCCCCCAACACTCTCTGTCTTTCTCAGTCCAGATATAACTTTCTACTTTTGTAATCAAACCTGGGTTAGCTTTCTCCAATACCCCAACTGTAACTGTGTAGTATTGTAAGCATTTGATTGTTTTTCTCTCCTTGCATGGTATTACTATTAGTATCATAAGTTTTATATACCTGGCAATAAACTAACTGTTATAATCAAGCTGGTTGCAAATCTCTCTCTCTCAACTTCCTATCTCGCTCTGCAGGAACACTTCTTTTACCTAAGCCAAAGATCCCTGGAGTGTCCAAAAATCCTATGGGGTTTGCTCATCAAGGGTGTTACTGCTAGAATAATTGTAGAGTGAGGGGAGAGGCAGCTGAAAAGTGCTGCTCTACCTAGCCTATGGAGTCCAGGGGCATATAAGGGTGCAGCTGAAAGCGTTGTTTGACCCAGCATGATTGAGTCCAGGGGCAAATAAGGGGGGCAGCTGAAAAGTGCTGTTTGGACCCAGCCTGCTCAGAAGTGTGTTCTACTCTGGTGCGTTGCAAAGGGGCATATAAGGGTGGCCACTGAAAGTGCTGTGTCACCCAGCCTGCTGAGTTCAGGGACATATAAGGGGTCAGCTGAGAGTGCTGATAGCCTGGTCCGCTCAGACGCACTCGGTTAATCTGGAATGTGTGTGTGTGTATCTGTGGGGGGTTTATTTGAATCTGGGGCTGGAGGAACCCAACCCTGAAAACCTTAGGTCCTGCAGGATAGCTCCATTGGGAGCGGACTTGTAGCCATATGAACACACAAGTAACACAAGCAGTCCATTAATAGAATCACACCCCCCTTCCAGGAAGGTAACCCTAATAAATGAGTATACCTCACGGTGACAGGCAAATCTGGTAATACACCTACCCTTTGATGTCTGCTAATCCCAAAAATCTAACAATGGTTCTGTCTGGTTGCTTATCAGTGACCTTGACCAGGTATCTTTGAGAGCCACCCCCTCCACATCTGTTGGAATACTGACCAGGATAAGGAGAAGAAAGAAATGAGAACACAAATCGGCCTCACTGGGTCAGAAATGGTCCATCTAGCCCAGTATCCTGTCTTCTAGTAGTGGCCAGTGCCAAGGGCTTCAGAGGGAAATAACAGAACAGAGCAATTATTGAGTGATCCATCCCATCATCCAGTCCCAGCTTCTGGCAGTCAGAGGTTTAGGGACACGCAGAGCGTGGGGTTGCATTGTTCTTGGAGCTGTTCAAAGAGTCTTGAGTCCAGAGTCTACGAGACCAGGGAATGCTTGCTGGAGGAAAGGCAGGAAGGCCGAGATGAGAAAGCTTCCAATGGCCTAGACCCAGCAGCCGTTACACGGCATAGACTATTCCTTCAAGGGCAGGGACATAGACGCCCCACCACCAATATACCCGGCAATTGCATACCTTCCACTCCCCCGCCAGGAGGGCAACAAGGAAAACTGCTAGGAGTACATGCATGCTACTGACCTGTGATGCAGCCAGCACCGCGCACTCTCTTTTGAGTAGTGTGTTTGCTGCGCATCACCTCACCATAAAGCTCTGTGATCACCAGAACCTGTGGTATTCTCTGTCTCTCAACAGAGATACCAGCCTGTCAATCAGTAACCCCCCCAGCAGATTCACAACCGTTCATAGCCTGGCCAAGGACTGTGTACTCACAAAGCAACACCACAAAGCAGCACGCTCTCTGGCCAGGGCATGCTTCAGACCCCCTCCCCTGAACCTGCACAGTGTCTGGTGGGCCCTGGTAACAGCCCTTTGGCCAGGCCGCTCGCAATCAGCTGAGTCTGTCCTCTTCCTCCCTCCACCCTGCTGGTTACATTTCTCCCCTGCCCTCACAAATATCCTGTAAAACACAACATGCGGCAACAACTGCAGGACGTTTGGCTCTCTGAGATACAGCCTGGCCATAAGACATCTCCATCTCTCCCTCCATCAACCCAAGGCACGCTCTCTGGGCATCCAGCACCTGCACAGGCAAGAGTGGAATTTTTCCTTGCTGCGGTCCACATGCCGTGTTTGGCTTCTGGAGCCAGAGAAGCCGAGGGCAGGCTGGGACCCTGCGATGCATAGTTGGCATTGCAACCTCTCCTGTGTGAACATGCCAGACCAGGAAAAATCTCCCTGCTTTTGGGAAAGTCGTTTCCTAAAGAGGTGAGCGTCGTGCGCCTTCCCTGCCCAGCCAACGGTAACGTCAGTGAAACACACCGGGTGATCCACCAGCACTTGCATCACCACGGAGAAGTCCCCCTTTCTGTTTATGTACTCAGAGGCAAGGTGGGAGATAGGAGCCCGATCAGGATATGCTTGCCATCTGTCGCCCCACCACGGTGAGGGAAACCCACTGCATCAAATCCATCAATTATTTCCTGCTTATCCCAGTCCTGGGCGACAGGATATGCTGAACGGCCCTTGCATACCTGGAAGATGATCACCCCACCTCACCCTCCTAGAGATTTTCCAACTCCAGACTGGCTGCCCACAGTCCAATAGAAATTCAGGCTTGCAAGCTTCCACAGCACGACAGCCACCCATGTCTTCACTGTCCGAGCAGCTCTCATTCTAGTGTCTCTGCACCGGGAGACTGGCGTGAACTTGGCCCACGGATCCAGGAACGTGGCCTTCCACCTCCAAACGTTCTGCAGCTGATTGTCCTATGCGGGAGCCCCCCCTCCATGTGACGCTCATTTCACAGGCCCAGAACTATCAAGTTATGGCGTTCAGCTGGTCAGCGAATGCCTATGGCATTCTCCACTCCTTAGCCGTCTCATTTTCACTGCTGCACATGCGGCCGCTGGGGCGCTAGTTGTAGTTCCCCTGAACACAAAAGGATCCTCCACCTTGGCTCAAAACCAGACGAGAGCGCTCCGCTGATCTGTTCAGCATCCCTGCCAGCAAGATAGTGATATTGAAAACCAGCACAGGACAGAGCAGGTTTATCGGACATAAAACTCTTAGAATTTTATAAAAAGGTCCAAAAAAAAAAAAAAAAAAAAAAGACAATTGGGTGCTGGAAGAGAGCGAATTATGGGAACTTGACCCCAAACGTCCATAATTTCCTGAAAGGGGAACTGATGCCCTACAATGCCCCACAAAAAAAATTCCCCAGGAGGCAGCGCATTGGACAGTGACAAAGAAACTGGGATGCTTACCCACAGTGCCCTACACTGGAAGGACGTGCAGCACCAGCAAATGACGTGCTCTAGTGACACAGCAACGCCAGCGGCTGTTGGCCGGCAGAAATACCAACTTTCTAGCATGGATGTGGCCTCAGTTTGTGCCGACGTGGACAAGCACTGCTGAATGGCACAGAACTGGCAGAGTCACGTTAGCAAATGCACCGCAAGTTAATTTTCCTCATCCATGACGATGACCCCGTCTTCCTGCACAGAGTTCCAGGAAGGCGAGAGAGCGACAGTTGAGTCACAAGCCGAAGTCTCACTATACTGCATGTGATCGAAGGCTCTGATCTGCCAGCATCAGTGCAAAGGCTTAGCTCTGTGCACACGTGCAAAGGCAAGCTGCTGAATAATCACAGCTCGGGTCGTATGCCCCAGAACAGACGTACCCCTGAGCAGGGTCATAAGCTCTTGCTCCTCTGTGAGACTCCATGAATCAGCGTTTTTAAAACCTCTATTTTAACATGGATCATCTCCTCCTCTTCTACCTTATCGCCTCCATTTTGACCTGTTTGGTCTGCCACAGGTTTATGCAAGGCCCAGCTCCAAGGAAAATTAAATCAAAATTAGCATTAGCCACTTAAAAAAGAAAGTCTGAGGCGACGTCTTACGTCATCTTCTCCCAACCCTCCTCCCCCTCAACATTTACAGATGGATTGATTGTGTGGGCAGCAGCCACTATCCGCAGTTGTGTGGTGCCATCACATTTCTGTAATCTACTGTATGAACGCAGAACTGGCAACCAAACAGATGTGCGATTTCAACAGCTGGATCGTCCAACAACTTGCTGCTACTTTTTTTTATAGTCATGCTGTGCCAGATAGGGTTAGTTACCAGGTGTCGAGGGCTGTCTAAGCCTGCCATCTACAGGATTGGAAGGGAAGAATACCACAACCACTTGTATTCCCACAGCCCGACAGGAAACTCAGTAGGGGTAGGGTACTTCAGATGCTAAGACCTTATTGTGATAAAGGTAAAGCACCTCTCTAGTGAGGTCAGGTATACTGACATAAATGTGTTTTACACTGAGAGCTTTTTCCTGTGCAGGCAGGGGAGTAACAATCATAGCACATGGACTTTTTATATTGAGAGAACTGCATCCACAATAGGGATTTTAACCAGTATAATTATTTCCATTAAACACACACCCACTTAAGTGAAACAGCTACATCAGTACAACCGAAGTGCAGATCAGCCATTTAAATTACAGCATTACGACTGATTGACAGAATCCCACTTAAAATGTCACTGAAGTTTAGAGTAGGTGTAACCTTTCCAAGGCTAACTTTAAAAAAAAATTCAAAGCCCAGGAAATGCAGCATGGCGGTCACATTTCTCAGGCTAGGCACTTACGCTCCAATGACAACCACTTTAACTCTGCCCCACTATGGCAAAGACAATACAGCAGTCCCTGATAAAAGATCAAGCAAGTACACAAGAGAGATGGCCCCTGGGGTACTTGTTATGCCATATTGCCAGCTGCCTCCATTAAAAAATTGAGACTGGCTTTTTTTCCTTTTTTTAAAAAGCTTTCTAACAAATTTTATGTTCTGTGTTTTTTAGCCTTTATAGTGCACTTGGGTCACATCCTCAAACTTTCCTCCGCAACCAGGAGGGCTAGAAACTTTCATTTAATGAAAGGTAAGACAAGATTTTCTCCCCCCACTCACCCAATTCCAGAAGCAGGGGCTTTAAGAAACACCCCAAATATTACAAGAGCTGGCAACGCTACTTACGCAAGGTCCATACCCAAAATGTTAAAAGCCACTAGCTCTGCACTTGGGGAGTCAATTGTATGTTGGAAAGTGACAAAGAAAAGAGAATTAAGGAACTGCATTCACCCACCCTGTATTTCAGGTGTCTCACCTACTAAACCCCTCATGTGAATCATGGCAATTGTCAGGTTGACCATCTCCCCGGGTCTGAACTAACCTACTGAGATTCAGGGAAACATAATGGTTTTTTTTTTTAATTTTAGGAGATAGAAGTCAGGTTCATAGTGGACACAGTAACACCCTTAACTATGGTGTGGCCACCACAACACTGTAGTGTCATTACTGCCCTCAGGTCAGTAGCCACCAGGCTTAACAAGTGAGTGGGTATCTGCTAGAGAGCTAGTACCTTTCACTGGCTTGAAAGCTGGTCAGCTCCCTCCTAGAGGTACATACACTATGTGAAGCGAGGTGCTGGGAGCACAGAGCACTTGTCTAGTGATTGTCACACACACCCCTCAGAATACAATAGCACCCCCTGCTGGCTGCTATTGCTTTGCACACTCACCCCATAGACTTCCAGCCTCAGACTACTGAGCACCAAGCACAAAGACCTGTGGAGGTGGACAGAGGCAGCACAGGCTAGGCCTACAGCCTGATCTGCAACTGACACTCCCCTTGAGGAGGGTGGGGCAGTCTTCTGTCCAGCCAGCACCCTTTCACGCCAGTGTGAGGGCCCCACTCCTTCAGTCGTCCCCCTCCCCCATCTCCCAAGCCTGCTTGAGTCAATAAACATCGCTTGCAGACAGGTTAATATTTTGGGGAGGAAGGGGTACTATTTCAGAGAAGAGGGTGGTTACAGAAAAATTAAAAAAAAAAAAAAAAAAAAGACGAGGCCAGCAGGTAGCTAATGGCTATTTTTCCTGGTAATTCAGGTTTTTCTCCAGCCCCACACTTCAGATGGTGACAGACTAAATGTTTCAAGGCACCTTTTGTCAGGCTACTATTGGAGCAGCTCTTAAGCTTGTGGGACACATGAGTTTTCAAGCATGTGGCTGCTAGCCCCTGCCGCCCACCAGCACACCTGATGGAGAAAGCAGTACAGATTGCTATGAATTCTGCAACACAGAGCCCCAACATCAACTCTGGGCTGCAGGGTCACTTCCCCTTTTATAAGACTGGGCCCAGCTCAGCTACTTGGGGGCTGGCAACTTGGAAAGATGTTGCCCTTGCTTTAGAGGATGGGAGGCTCAAACAGCACATGACCAATTCAAGCTTTAAGAGTCACAATGGACCATCAACCTGAGGCTTGTTTTTGCCTAATTACAACAGTCTTTCAGATTAGATAGATGTGTAACTGTTTTCAGATCATGAAAGGCTTTCTTCCCCTCAACTAGCTGGGTGTTTAAATCCCATCTCTACAGAAGGTTTATTATACAATATCATTTAGTTTATAGAAAACACACTTAATAGTATTAGACATCTTTATTTTTGCTGTATTGCTTGTGTACAAATACTGCACGTAGTTATAGAAATCCAAAATATACTGTAGTAGAAATTGGTCTATGAAGTGGAATGTTAAGATATTTTACCTTATAAAATTGCTTAAGAATGTCGTACATAAGTTCCTCCCAAATATGAGCTTATTTAACATACTGTGGGCTATATAGATCGAGATTGCAGTGCCACCTTCATTTCATTAAACTCTACCCTTTGAAAGAATTGCCCCTTTTTATTGTTAGAAAACTGGTCAACATTCTGGAATCTAGTACTTGTACTTTTTGCCTACCTTGAGATATTAACTCAACAGGAAATTAGCTACATCCAAGTAATTAACATACAATTCAGCTTTCATTTATACCATGGAAGACAATATTGATGTCCACATGGTTACATATTAGTCAAACAAAATGTTTGAGAAAGTGTCTTTATTTATATACTTTAACCTAATGAAGTCAAGCTAAATATAAAATTTTCCCATGGCTGTTGAGTGCAACTGATGCTGTTTTTTCCACATTGTTTCAGAGTAAGGCGCCTTAGTTGTTCTTGAACAAGTCAATGCAGCTTTGCAGGAGAGAGACACTGTTCTGGAAGTGAAGACAATTAATTCTGATGAATGAGAAGCAGGGATCAAAAACAGGCAACAAATCAATTCTCACACAATGGAAACAAGTGAGCTTAGCAATTTTTGTATTTTGAGGTTCTCAAGAATGGGCAGGCTTAATTTTCTGCTCTCTTGAGGTATGAAAACTGCATTAGTATAGTCACTACAACGACCATTAGAGAAGGATGCTAAGGTTGCACAGACAAGCATTCAAGTTAGGAAGTGCCAAAATTAAGGTTACTTGTGCAACCTTAATTCTGCCCCTTGTAAGTGTGCACATACAGTCAATTAAGAGATCACAGACTATCCTCCTCCACCCATAGGAGGCATCTCATTCAGTGCTCAAGATGACTGGTACTCAGGTAAGAAGGGAGCTGGTTGCTCATGTTTTCTTACCTTCATCTGATGGGTGGCCCCATGCCTTATTTACTGCACCCCATCCCTACCCTGCAATGACTGCAGAATTATCAGTTTCTTCATGGGCTTTTCTATGGTGCTCAATATAAACAAACAGTGTTTGCAAGATCTTCTGTGCAACTCATGAGACGGGAAGTACTATCCCCATTTTACAGCTGGAGAACTGAGGCACAGGGAGATTCAAGGCCAAGATTTGCAAGTGGTCACTACCAGTGGATGCCTGAATGATTAATGACCGACAGATGCCTGCAGTCTGATCAATCAGGGGTGCTGAGCACGTGCATTTGGGGGTATGAATGCTCAGCACTCTTGAGAATGAGGCCTGAGGAGTCTCAAGTTTGCTCCCAGAAGATGAGGAACACAGTGGCCCCCTGTGAATTTAAGTAGCTTGCCCAACACCACAGAGTCTGTGGAAAAGACTCGGGAGAAGTGGGTCCTATCTTCTTCCTGCAGCATTCTCTACACCACCTTTCAACTACTGCAGTGAATAAGTAGGGGTCCTACAAGCAGCTTCGTTATCTGCACTGGTTACTCAATCCCTGAGCACCCTCCAGCCTGCATACAGAATAAGGCACAGGCCTGTAGAGAAAGTTAGTATGTGACATTAAAGACCATCATAACATGCACACACAGGAGGAGCCAAACCAATCAGGCTTTTCCTAGTTTCAGGAAAGTTGGCTTTGCAAACGTCACCTTTTTTAAAAGGTAATTGTAGTTGCCTGGCTTTACGAGAGGAGAGAACAATCCTCTAACGTGCAACCAGAGTACAATGCCATTTAACCAGGAACAAGGTTTGTTTTAGGTTTATGCGGTCCCCGAAGTTGTGCAACCGCTGTACATTTCTTACCTGAGGGAGCGACAGCTTACCTTCGCATGCTTGATTTCCAGCTCAGCCATTTCAATTAGATTTTTACGAAAGGCTGCTATTCTCTTCCGTTTAAAGCTGATCAGCTCTTCAACACAAGAGGGAGGGAATATATGTATATACAATTTGAGGAGGTGCCCTTTACTCCCCCCATACACACTATATCACATTGCCAAATTAAAACATTAAGTGTGGCAACATTTGTACTCATGCAGTTGGCAAGTCAGGCCACCCTAATGTGACTGACAGATGGCAAGTGGCATTCAGCACTCAGAACAAGTTTGACACCTCTGCCTAGCGCCTCCTCTGCGGGATAGCATCCCCAAGGAGTTAAAGTTCTCAAGAGAATAGAGCCAAGAACGTCAAGGAATAGCCCTTAAGGCCTCCGGTTTCCCTCTAGAAGGAAGAGTCTCAATAGCAATAGGGTGACTCCTGTACAACAGCCAAGGAATCTGACTCCTTTGCAGCATAGGGAGACTGACTAGAGGGAGCTAGTACAGAAGAAAGGGAGCTAAGTCCATTTAAACCCTGCATAACGTGGCTAGACTCCATGTGTAAGGAATCTGCAGAGAAAGGAAGTGTGGCTTACCTGATCTATGATGGTGTTTTAAGTGGCTGGCAGCCAGCCAATGCATTGCTCCTCCTCTCTGCATGCAGGCAGGTCAGACAAGAGGGATACCCATTGCTGGGCTGCCAGACAGACGTTCTAGAAGCGTAAGAGAACCACCACAAAGCATGGGGTTGCTCACCTCATCTGCTTATGTATTTGCATTCCTTCCTTCATCCCTTGCCTGCTTTGTCCTAGATTAAGCTGTTTGTAGTAGGAACCTGTCTAACATCCTTGCAGAATCCCTAGCATACACCAAAGATGGCTATATAAACGAAAGAGGACTACGTTAGAAAGATGGACAGTGACTCGATACTCTAGATAGTCCAGCAGAAATGGGAATCAACCACTTTTTGCTTTAAAAAAAAAAAAAAAAAAGCTAGTCTAGACTTATGTACATACTCCTAGGTAGCAGTGGTAGAATGTAATGTGCAGTAGACTATTAGAGTAATCAGCGCTTAAGAACGGCCATATTGGGTCAGGTCAATGGTCCATCTAGCTCAGTGTCCTGTCTCCCGACAGTGGCCAATGCCAAGTGCTTCAGAGGGAATGAAGAGACTGGCAATCAAGCTTGTCATTCATGCTGCAGTACTACATGGACTTTTATGCAAAATATGTACTTTGTAGAATGTTTTGAGATCCTTAAATCAAACATTAAGCCTCCCACAAAGTAAAGTAATGATTTTATATGAAAAAACTGCAGCACCAAGAAGTTAAGTCACCTACCTGAAGTCAGAGCAAGTCAGAAGCAGATCTCCAGCTAGAACCAAATTCTTAGTTCTCTGCTCTAGCTGCTAGATCATGTCAGTGCTATGGAGTGGCACAGTTATGCATCTTAAAGTGTGCTGTTTGTAATGCATGTACTGAAACCAACCATTAAGTCAGTTTCATAAATAAAGTTTTCCTTCAGACTAGTCAGAAGAGTCATTCCACATGTGACCTTCTGATGTTTCAGTCCTGTATGTATTGCTGCGGAGGTGTGCGCATAGTTCTCAAATTGTATTTGGCCACAAGAGAATCTGCCAACAGACATGTACATGCATGTTCTGGACAGCCGTGTGAGCACTTACAGATCACTTTCACCCTTGTGCAAAAGGTGCAGAGATGATCGGGGGAAGTGTGGTGGTGGTGGTGGTGGTAATAGCTGACCTGCAAGTTCTGCCTTGGAATGCCCCTCCTAGCCTGTAGAGCAGCCTTGTGAGTGGGGATTAGTTGGAAAGCAGCAAGAATTAGGGGATGACTCTTTTCTCTTGCATGCGTTACCACTATGCTTGTGCTCTGGTCATAGACTCACTCTAAAGTCAGACGGGACCAATATGATCATCTAATCTGACCTCCTGCACAATGCAGGCCACAGAACCTCACCCACCCTCTCCTGTAATAGATCCCTGACCCATGACTGAGTTACCAGAGTTCTCAAATCATGGTTTAAAGACTTTAAGGTACAGAGAATCCACCAGCAAGTGAGCCATGCCCCATGCTACAGAGGAAGGGTTTAGTCTTTTTTCCCCATTAGATCTCTCACTAGACCTGCAAATCCTGGACCACAGATCTCTACCCAATTTGGCCCTCGATGTCACGTCGGTGAAGGGATTTAGTTCCAAAGTTACCTTTGGTTGGAGGCCAAGGAAAATGCAGGACAATTAAAGCAGCATAAGGAATAGGTCCCTGTTCTTACTTCAGTGTTACAATTCTCTGCTTAGTTTGAACACCAGATGACCAACCGTTTAATTGAGGTCACTGTTTACTAGAAAGGGATATTTAGGGATGGTGAGACTTGTCCACATGATGTAAAACTGTTGTTCACTTGGCTCTACCTTACCCAGAGAACCTGCTAACCTAGAGAGAAGAGTTAGGAGAAATGGGACTTTTGGGTGAGTTGTAGAGCACAGGGCTTCATGAAGTTACTATGGAGAAATTGCAAGGATGCAGAGGATTCATGGCATTTAGTGCAGGGTGATGTCGTTTTACCTTCTTTTGCAGATTCGGAAAGCTTTTCAAACTTTTGACAGCAGTCTTGCTGATGTATTTCTGCCAGTCTGACATCTTTGCTTTTCAATCTAGCTTTGTCCAGCGCTTTGTTTGAATTTTCATAGTCTGCAAGAGCCCGGGTACGTCTGTACAGGAGATCCTTGAGGAGGAGGGGGGTGGGGGGAAGAAGATAGGATGTTATTCTTGTGTATTAAGAGAATCCAGAACCAATGTCTTTAGATGCTGCACTTTGGTTCAGGGTGAATTGAGTTAAATCAAGGCGATTTAAAATCACTGATTTAAATCAAGAGAAAATCATTGATTTAAAATTAAGTTTCCCATGGATACTTCACATATTTCTTAAACAAGGGTGCAAATCTGATCACTAAAACGTTAATTTACAACTCAATGCAGCATTTTACAACAACATCTAGGAAGGTATACTTCGTGTAATTTTTTAGATAAATTAATAAAAATCAAGTTAGGAAATAGCACATAATACTCATTACCTTTGTCAAGTTGTGGATGCAGCAGAACATTAGGAATGGTAAGAACTAAATCTCACACACACACTAGCACTTTTATTTTATTAAAGTGAATCTTAAATGTTACATAAATGTTTCACATTTGCAATTGCAGCAGTCTGAGTTGCCAGCTGTCCTTAAACTCTTTAAATTTTATTACTCTGACAAGTCATCAACACTAAACATACGCGATCCTTAAATCTTCCCCACTCCCACTGTCATTTTTATTCATAGACAAATAGAAATACGAGTTTTCCTGCTTTTTCAACTCCGTCGATTTCTCAACTTTGAATGATTAATACCAAATGATGAAAATATTCTTTGTGCCTGCAGAGGAAGCTACCGCTGTGAAAAGTTAGCTTAGCAACTGAAAGAACTCTGTTTCAAGGTGTCTGGCTAATGATTTCCACCAATTCAGGGGAGTGACTGTTCAAAACATCAGTAAACATGTACTGTTTAAATGGTTCCACTCCAGTCCTGAAATTTATTATGACTGGCCTAACTGAGGAGTGATTTTGAGATGATGCTGCCATCTTCAGAAGTTAGGCATCTACTTTATATCTGAGGTGGAGAATGTTCGCAAGAAAATGAGGTGGAGTTAAGTGCTTTATCCATTCACTTCTTTATTGCCTGCAGTTTAACTTTCTGGTAAGGTATTTTCTTCAGTGTCTTTTGAAGTGCACTCCAAATTTCAACAGAATCTTATTAGGCTTGTGTTGCTTTCCTTCATCCAAGATAATTTTATCCACATCTTCAGAGCCCTGGAGTTGCTCTTCCTTCCCTACAAGCCCTCATATTATGGATAGAATACATCTGCTCAAGGAAGGCTAGGCAGGACTTTCTGAAGCCCATTAATGTCAGTCACTCCCTATGCACTAACACTGCATCTATACTAATCTAGAAATACTTCAGACTAGGACACTGTTTTGGATAAAAGAATGGCTGTAAGGCATCAATGCACTGTAGAACTATTTAGGCTATTGAGACCTTACTGTTTGAGTGGAAGTGTACACTATAGAGTGTGTATTGCTCATGAGCCACAGTTTGGCCACCCTGATCAATGTGATCGGCATGGAACACTGACCAGCAATAAAGTTTGCTCTATTGCATACAGAAGGTCCCACCATAAACTTGATCTAATGATGGAATATGAAGTCTGTCATGGATTTGATATGAACTTCAAAGCAATGAAAAGTGGTAGGAGGCACGTGCATTTTGAATCTTAAACATTAAGGGTGCAGTTATCATAGACGAGGATTGGAAGGGACCTCAGGAGGTCATCTAGTCCAACCCCCTGCTCAAAGTAGGCCCAGGCCCAACTAAATCATGAAAATAAATCATGAAAAATGAACGAGAGTTCTGTAGCACTTTAAAGACTAACAAAATTATCATGAAAGCACTCAGTGTGGAGTTAAGTCTGTCCCCATTGAAGTCATGTGTTCTATTACTTGAATGGGAGCAACATTAGGACTACGTTAAGCACTTTGGAAAGTCATATCCTAGAGCTTTAAGAGAATGGTGACAGCTCAGGGTGTGTCTGCACAGCAAAGAAAAACCCATGGCTGGCCCATGCCAGCCAACCCAGGCTCACGGGGCTCTTTCATTGCGGTGTAGACTTCCAGGCTCAGGCTAGAACCAGCGCTCTGGGACTTCCATCCTGCAGGAAAGAGCAGCAGCAGTGAAAGAGCCCTGCAGTCTGAGTCGACTGGCACTGGCCAGCTGCAGGTTCTCCTTTGCTGTGCAGACATACCCTCATGGGACTTGGAACATAACATTGGGCCTACTGAGTCAGGCCAATGGTCCTTCCAGCCCAGTATCCTGCCTTCTGACAGTGGCTAATGCCAGATGCTTCCTAGGGAATGAAGGGCAATCCTCAAGTGAGCCATCCCATCTTCCAGTCCCAGCATCAGGCAGTCAGAGGCTTAGGGACACCTAAAGCATGGGGTTGCAACCCTGCCATCTTAGCTAACAACCACTGGTGGGCTCATCCTCCTGGAACTTAATTCTTTTTTGAGCCCAGTTATACTTTTGGCCTTCACAAGCTCCCCTGCCAAGGAGTTCCATAAGCTGATGGACATTCTTTAGACAATGTACATTTTGTTTGTTTTAAACCTGCTGTTTATTCATTTCATTAAGGGACTCTTGGTTCTTGTGTTATGTAAAGGGGTAAAAAATGTTTCCTTATTCACTTTCTCCATACAATTTAGGATTTTATAGACCTCTATCATATCCCCCCTCACCCGTCATCTCTTCCAATCTGAACAGTCCCAGTCTCATCTCTTCTCATATGAAAGCTGTTCCATATCCCTAATCATTTTTGTTGCCCTTCCCTGTACCTCTTCCATTTCTAATGTATCTGAGGTGGGGTGACCAGAACTGCACGCAGTATACAAGCTGTGGGTGTGTCATGGATTTATGTAGGGGCATTAGAATATTTACTGTGTTACCCTTTCCTAATATTCTGTTAGCTTTTGACTGCTATTGCACATTGAGCAGATGTTTGTGGGGAGCTATCCACAATGACTCCAAGATCTCTTCCTTGTGTTACCAGCTAATTTAGGACTTCATCATTTTGAATGAATAATTGGGATGTTTTCTAATGTACATTACTTTGCATTTATCAACACTGAATTTCATCTATCATTCTGCCATTTTGTTGCCCAGTCACCCAGTTTTGTAAAATCCCTTTGTAACTCTTTGCAGTCAGCTTTGGACTTAACTATCTTGAGTAATTGTGTGTCATCTGCAAACTCTGCCATACATCACTGCTCACCCCTTTCCACATCATTTGATTATATTGAACAGCACTGGTCCCAATACAGATCCCTGGGGATCACTGCTTACCTCTCTCCACTGTGAAAACTGAACATTTATTCCTACCTTTTAACCAGTTACTGATCCTTCACAGGACATACTTTCTTATCCCATGACTGCTTATGAGCCTTTGGTGAGGGACCTTGTTAAAGACTTTCTGAAGGCCTAAGCACATTATATCCACTTGATCAACCTTGTCCACATGCTCGTTGACCCTCTCCAAGGATTCTACTAGATTGGTGAGGCATGATTTCCCCTTTACAAAAGCTATGTCGACTCTTTTTTAAAACAATTGGCATCACATTAGCTATCCTTCAAGCATCTGGTAGAGAAGCTGATTTAAGAGCTGTTATATAGCACAGTTAGTAGTTTTGCAATTTCATATCCGAGTTTTCAGAACTCTCGGATGAAACCCATCTGGTCCTAGTGACTTACTACTTTTTAAACTGATCAGTTTGTTCCAAAACCTCCCTTATTGATACCTCAATCAGGGATAGTTCCTCAGCTGTGTCATCTAAAATGAATGGATCAGGTGTGGGGATCTCCCACAGATCCTCTGCAGTGAAGATTAATATAAAGAATTCATTTAGCTTCTCTGCAATTGGCCTTGCCTTCCTTTAGTGCTCCTTTAGCACCTCAACCATTCAGTGGTCCCACTGGTTGTTTGGCAGGCTTCCTGCTTCTTATGTACTTAAATGTTTGCTTTAGAGTTTGTCTCTGTTGCTAAGTGCTCTTCAAATTCTTTTTTTGACCTGCCTAATTATACTTAACTTGCCAGAGCTTATGCTTCTTTTTCTTCTTCAGTGAAATTTGACTTCCAATTTTTAAAGGATGCCTTTTTGCCTCACAGCCTGTTTTACTGTTAAGTCATGGTGGCATTTTTTTTGGTCCTCTTTTTTTAATGGGGGGGGGGGGGCAGGGCGGGGGGGAGATATATATTTAATTTGAACCTCTATTATGGTGTTATAACATTTCCATGCAGTTTGCAGGTCTTTCACTCTTGACTATTCCTTTTAATTTCCATTTAGCTAACTTCTTTGTACTTCCCCTTTCTGAAGTTAAATGCTACTGTGGTGAGTTTTTTGGTATTTCCTCCACTCCTGCCAAGGATGTTAAATGGAATTATACTATGGTCGCTATTACCAAGCAGTTCAGCTTTATTTGCCTCTTGACTTAGTCCTAAGTGGAGCACAGGACCTGGTCCAAGAATTGCCTCTCCCCGTAAGGTTTCCAGGACTAGTTGCTCCAAAAAGCCATCAATAGCGTTATTAGTTATTAATAGAAACTGTCTCTGCATCCCGTCCTAAAGTGACATGTACCCAATCAAGATGGGGATAGAAAACGCAGTTGAGGATTTCAGCTATTTTTATAATCTGTCTAATCAGCCTGAACATTTCATAATCACCCTGGTCAGAAGTATGAGATATGGAGGCTCTCCTCTAAGGTACTTGCCTGAATCCAACCCACTTTGGTAGTAAGAACGGCTTACATTAAGTGGTAGAAAGGGAGCCCAAATCATTTAGGCTTTAACTACTTGAGAGTCTACCCAGCTGATCGCTTAAATAGCGGATTGCATTTGCTGAGCTAGCAGATTCCTGGTTTAGAGGGAGGAGCAGCTTGTCAAGGGTCCCCTCACATAATAATGCCTTGCTCTCAATGTCCCTAATTTGCTCCCCAGAACATGCACAGCATGTCTATTTTTCCAGGCACCATAGGGGTGGGGGGAGAAGGTCTGAGGCTGTATGCTTTTTATTTATTTATTTAATAATAAACACACGTGCACAAGCTTGTGTGCACAATAGCAAGTTAGGAATAAGGTCAGTGAATACGGAATGAGCTTTACCCGAAGTGGCTCACCTTTGCTGCTTCTATGTTGAGCATGTAGTATCTTAATAGTTCAGACATCTTTAAGTCTTCATCAGATGAAACGCGACTCTCTACTTTCTACAGAAGAAACGAGTAGATATGAATGATGTAACGAGAGATGGCAAAACCTAGATTTACAGCTCCTCAAAGCAAAGTGGCTCTTACCCTGAGTTTTTCAAAGAGCTCAGCAACTTTCAACAAGTACCTAAGAAAGGCACAAAGAAAAAACAAGTCATTTTATGGCAATCTGTAATGCAGCACTTAAAGAGCTCAAGATTAGTTAGCATTAGAGCAGAAACCTATGCAAGTTTGTACATTGGTGTAGGTGCAGGTTTAGGCAAGTCCTTATTTGAATGGGGAAACTTGAGTACAGGAAAGAAAATGTGTCAGGACTGAAACAGACAGCATGAGCAGAAAACAAGAAGCTTTTAGCTTTAGCCTCCTTATGAAAGTTTACCCAACTTTAAGCTTTATTTCAAGGAGCTTGTCTTTGTGCTCTAAGGCCACAGAGAAGTGGCTAATAACGCTTACAGGACATCACCTTTAGTGTATACATTTTGCATCGCACCACACACTTATTTATGCAAGTCATTCAGGCCTTCTATACCTAAAAGACAGCTCTTCTTAATGGATCTGTCCCAGTAATAATTGGCCTGGTAACAAATTAACATTGCTGACTTGCATGAAGCAAAGAGCTTTGGTGTAAACATAATTATGGATCATTGTTGGCCCAAACACATGAACACCCAATGAGTGATTTCAGTGCATTCTGGGAAGATACTGACAGCTATCCCATGCCACCTTAATAGCATATAAGAAGTCTCAGGTGTTGCAAGTGCTCCTCTAATATGTCCCAAAGGCAATGTGCTCTAGTACACCTGGTTACAGGAGCTAGGAAGAAGGAAGACTGGCCAACCTGTTTTTAGTGTAGAAGGGCCACCTGACTACCTGTAAAGTCTGACTTCATTCCTGGAAGACAGCCATGTGTCAGACTACTACAGGCTCCATGCAAAGGAGACACATGGTTAGTTGCCCCCACACATGCCAAGTTTACAGACAAGCTTGTCAAGCAGAGGGTACAAACCAAAGTTCTCCTTTAGACAGGGAGTCTATAACAAGGCTAAAAGCTTGGTCAGACATCCTGGGCACCAGGAGTCCAACTCTGCTGAATTAAAACAATCCTAGTTGAAAAACATTAAGTGGAGCTGCATATGCAGCTAAAAAAAGGTAAGTGTGCCACCAGTCAAAACAAAACAAACCACATTTTGAACACCAGTGCTAGAGACACTGAACACCAAGGAGAGGACCTCAGACAAAGCCAGGATTCAGTTGTACTTGATACCTTGTCTTGGATTTTTGTATCCATGGAACAATTAGCAGGATTGCTTACTTTTTAGTGACTGTGGGCTCTTCTAAAGCCAGGCTGTTCAAGCAAGCTGAAGTGTGGATGTAGTCATCTGCCACATCTGCAGGAACAAGGACAATGCTTTCAGTTTCGTCTCCAAGGACATACATTGACCGTTTACATAGAAAAGCTTTGTAAAAAGAGTTCACTTTTATGTGATCTTGTCATCTTATCTGCTTTTGCGCATGCATCCTTGATTCTGTTGTAGTAGTTTACTAGGAAAGTCTTCTCTTGCTCAAAGAAGTCATCTACCTCCTGAAAAGAGAATCATCTGTTAGACCAATTGCACTGTTCAGAGCATTAGCATCTCCTTTCTTTACCAATGGAGTTCAACAAGAAACTTTAAACCTTGGCCACTATGTAGTGCAGCATTTGCCATTAAGTGTGGCTACACATTTCTAGCCTTCACTTCATAATATACACAAACAAGCCAAAGCCACTAAAAGTGTTTCTCTAGTATGTTTCCTTGTTTACATGAAGTGATGAGGGAGCCCTTTAACATGGTGGCACTGATTTTTCTTCTTTTGACCTCTCTTTACCCAACTTGGGTCTTTAGTGAAGAGCCCCATGGCATCATGGGCTGCAAGTTACTGATGTTGCATAGGCCTGATTCCCCAGGCCAGAGGAGTGTGATCATCAGCAGTTTGAAAAAAAAAACAAAACACCATAGTTCAGAAGTTATGGTTCTTTCAATCATAACTAGTATTTAGCATTACAGCATATACTATAAAGTTTAGTGTTTTACTACATACTTAATGCAGCCAATTCATTAACCTGGTAATCCACTTAAAGCACAAACACAGGAAAGGACAGTCAAAATTGATACAGGTGAGAACTGAAAGAAAAACCTTTATCACATTCAACACTTAAATAGTGCAACTGCAACATGTGATGCATGCGCTTCTGTTGCCCTGCAATTTAGAAGGTTATGAGAAACATTGGAAATGTTGCAAACAAACAAACAGTTACCTGGACTTTTCCTTGTCTAAAAACAGCTGTTACTAAATGCTGTCCAAAACCACACTCAGCACCTCCTCACGTTATGAACACTTCAAAGATGACTACTTCTCCACACAGTCTGCAGGTGTTGGATTTTTATAGCATTTTTATCGTGTGGCATTTCTGAGAAAACCTCAGGTCATAGGAGGTTACGCATTGTCGTCTGAAGGTGCAGCAGTTCAGTGGCCAGTCTGCCAAGCTTTCACTGCATGTTCACAGTTCCACCGTTCTAGTGGAATGCAGCTGTCATAAGAGGTGGTATTTGTGCCAGAGCAAGGCTGTCCTTCAGGTACCAAACATCAACCTTATGTAGAGTTTTGCAATGAAGACTGGAATCTTGAATTTGACCTGGTCTTCCATTGGTAAGTGTTTATTCAGAAGCAGGGAGTCTAGGTGAACAGGTGTCAGACTATCTTATCAGAGAGTAGAGCAGATTCCTTCAGTGGAGGATATTACAGTGATCAAGAGGGGAGCACTACAAAACTGCACCACCCTTTCTTTCCAGGACTCACCTTCAGCTGGCTGTTCTTCATACAGGTGCAAATATCAGCCAGACCCCTGGATAGCTGGGAGATGGTGCTACATGCTTGTGATGTAAAGGGGATTCAACTGGCGCCCTGTGTTACCGACATCATAGATCACTACTTATAGTCTTAGTGGCATATACATGTTGGACATGAGATTACTCAGAGTCCGCCCTTGGAGAGGAGCAGGTGACCATCTTAAGTCTGGCTGCACTCTGGGGGATGGAACGAGGAGCACCACTGAAGCCAAGCCACTAATCCCTGCTACAATGGAGTGGGACATCATGATTTCATGGCAGGACATATTTAATGCTGTGGAGAAGTCCAGCAATTGAGTGTGGCCAAATGACCTTTGGACAAGGCCAACAAGAGGAGATCAGCGCCACCAACATCATTTGTTCCTGGTTGGAGACCAGATTGGTGGGGAGATTATCTGGCATATTGGGAATAATTTATTGGCCAATTAGAGACAGTCCTTCGAAAATTCTCTACTAGCTTTTCTAGAGTTTAGATACTGGACTATGACTAGAGACTGAGCTGAGTTACAATGTAGGACTGCCAGCAAGTGTTAAAGCTGGGGGAAAGAAGAAGATTACCCTTCTCAAAGTCCTAGTACTTCCTACAGCATGAATGGCTTGACTCAGAGGAAAGTTCATGCCAATGCAGCCTCTAATACCACAAGAGGCTGTCTTGGATGCAGGCAATTTTCGCCAAGAAGATGCCCAACAACCCTTCAGTGGGATGTACTGGTTTATGGAGCTAAGTGGAGAAATTCCAGTACTATTAGATATTTAGACGTTTTAGCCGATGACCACATTTTTACCCAGGGAGTTATTAACTATACTCATGGAAGTTTCTTTAACTTCTTAAGTAGGATATTACTAGGTGACTCTTCACTGTGTACTGAAACTTTAGGTGTTTTAGGGAAAAAGATTGACTCTTTGGATGCCCAATTCCAGTATTTATATCCTTAGAGACCAGGATCTGCCAATTTCATCCCCTACTTAATAGACATGTACTTTCTCAGTGCAGGTAGGTTTTACCCTATTCAGACACAATCAAGTGCTCTCAATACTCTACAATGGATTGGCTTGATCCTTCAGACTTAATTTACTTACCTCATATTTCCTATCGAGTATACTAGTGACAAAGCTAAGAGAAACCCACACCAGGAATAAAGTAATCCTACATAACAAAGCAAAAGTGAAAAGATGGCTGTTGGAAGGAAAGGAAAAAGTCTTACCTTAACTCCAGAGAAGAGGACTTCATCAGCACTCTTCACCACACTCTTAAAAAAGCCACCAAACATTTCTTTTGTATTTTTTCTCCGAACACTTAGCTAAAACACAATAAAAGAATTTTAGGAGTGTAAGAAGTAGTTCACAAAGACAACCTTCAAGTTTAATAATGTACTAGTGATGTCACCTGTAAGTGATGTTTGTACCATACTAAGTTCTAGGTATATTTTAAAGTGATTGAATTGCAAGTTGCCTCTAAAATTCCTGTTCTCAAGTTGTAGCACCAGAGATGTCTTTTTGTAACAAAGGGACTACTGTTAGAAACATGGGAGTTGAACTTGTCTGTGTTGAATTCATTTATGAACAGGGATGTTACAGTCTTCTCCACAGTTGCCAGTGCATTCAAAATACACATTATTTCAGTAGCTTGTATTTAGTCCCTCAGAAGAAAGATGAAACACACAAAGAGATTTTATGTAATGGGCATGTTACATAGGAACCCCTATGGTTGGAGAAACCAGACCTAGGAACTAAGGTGTGCAGGCTGTCCAAAGCAGCTGAATTTTATCAGGGTGGCTATAAAAGTCATTTTTAAAAAACAAAAAGGGAATTTAAGTAGTAAGTACTTTTTAAAAAATCCTAATCTAAAGTAAATTCTTGAAATCATGACAAAGTATGTTAAAGCCTATAATTATTGTAATACTTAAAAACAATGAATATTTGAGAAGTATATTTGCTATTGAAGTTTTAAAGTAAGTCACTGGAACCAAAGTTTGTTGAAGGGCTAAACCAGTTTAACAGCCTTTTCTGCAGGTGCAGAGAGATTTTCTTCATTTTTATGTCTTCAACTAGTTCAATTCAATGAGGAGTTTATTCAAAAGTAGAGAAACCAGGTCGAGGTTGAAAGTGCAGGAAAGCTTGTTCTGCCCTTACCACGCCCCCCCCCCCCCCCACTTCTAAACTAAACTATAAAAACGTGTACGGGGATGACATCTACAAGTTCTAATATCTGGAAGGACATGACAACCAGAACAGTCAGTTCAATTCACTGCCTACAGTAAATGCTTGAAGTTTATCAAAATCTTTGATTTAAGACTTGCTTATTTTTCTTATATAACCAGAACATTTAAGGTAGTTTTAAATAAAATGTTTTTAATTAACTTTCAATTTCCCTCTAAATGCAGCTTGACACAAGTCATGAGTAAAAAATTTAGTATGTGAGCCAGATTTTTCTAAAGTGTAAAAAATAAATGTAAAATTAAGCAATTCTAGATCTTAAAATATTGATCTAGTGTATATCCCAGATAGCCAAAAGTAGTACCAAATTACATCACCCATGAGAAGCAGCCTCTTTTGGAAGATACCTAAAAGGTACCCATGCAAAACAAGATTTGAATCAGCAATTTAAATCAAGGCTTCCTGATTTAAGTCCTGGTTTGAAATTTCTTTTAAGTCAGTCCAGTCTGGTTTGTATGTCACAGCTTTCATTTTGAGGCAATGAGATTTCTGTCAAAGACTGAAAAAGCTTTAAGTGAGATGGAATTTTTGGCCCTATGATATCCTCTGAGATGTTGATTGTACAATCTTACATAGGTATCAGCATGCATCCTATGTAGGATTGTGTGTTTACATTATCAATTTTGTTACAACTATAGCAAATTCTCAACGAATATGTGGAACCTGACTGCATTCTTAACATCCTGTCCCAGAGGTGCAGAGGAAATGTAGGAAGGTTCCTTACATCCTGGTCGTACTCCAGGAAAACATGGAAGTTGCGATCTTTGTTGAGCACAGGATGAGAAGAAAGTCGCTGAAGGAAAACTTCATGTGATGATACAGTCTTCTTAAAGACAGCAAGGTATTCACTGGAAGACCAAGAAAAAAAAAATCTCAAAGTTAAGCGCTGATGAAGATGTGTAGTCTATACTGCCTACTTTACTGCATAAAGTGTTACTCTGGAAGAAATAAATTTCATTTAATGTTTCAAGATTTCAGCCCTGGGCTTCTGAACAAGCATTCCTGTCTCCAGCTGGCCATTTCCAATATATTTTAGAATTCATATGACGGCCCAAAGAAGTCTTATGAAGGTTAGAGAGACAAGATGGGAAGGCTAATATCTTTTATTGGACCAACTTTTGTTGGACACACACACACACACACACACACCCACCCACCCACCCCCCCCCCCCCCTCTTCTTCAGAGCTGGGAAAGGTACTAAGGTTGTTAGGCATTTAGGTGGTTTTTCCTAACACCAAGTCCAAGACTTCATAGAAACAGAGACATGGTTAAAGGTGTTATGGTGCAGTTACCCTTCAAGCCAGAACCCTATTTTAACAGGGGTGGTGCTACCATGCAAGTAGATCCCCCATCAAGATGCAGATCTGACTTTAGTGTCTACACACAGCTCTATTACACTTACGCTTCTAGTTCTTGCTTCATTTTCACAAATTCTTCTTTTGTCATAGAGACTTCTCCTTCCCCAAGTTTCTGCATCTTTTCTCGGGGACCATCAAAGTCAGGCTTTGAAGGCGCTGGTGGTATCTAGTCAATATAAAATAGATTGTATTGGTTGCTAGTGCCTACCACTCTGTAGTGAAGGTTCCTGGAGTTTCCATAGCTACCTGCCCTTTTTAACCCAGGTTTTGTGTAGTGCAGTTTGTCTGTGGAAGCAATAGAGCCTATCCAGAGTGGCCATATCTTTTATCATATGATGTGGAGACATGGGCCTGCATTTCTGTACTGCCTCCTGGCCCCCGTTCAACTGTGATCAGCATGGCTCCTGGAGAAGCTGTACTAATGAAGACTCTCCACCAGCTCTACCCCAGCACCCAACACTGAGGTGTTAAATTCTCAGAAGTCCTGGAGCATGTGGTCTCTGTCAATGTCTCCCTCTCCAGAAAGGCTTCTGTGGGGTAACAAGTGATACCAGAATGGGGGCAAATTAACCCTGCAGTATCTGCAGGATCCCCATGCCATAAATTTGCAAGAGTGGAGGGTATGGCCCCATGTTTTCAGACAGTTCAGGGAAGACAAAAGCAAAACAAAAGCTACAACAGAGTCTGCATAGTTAAGATACCAGTCAGGAAATGCTAGTAGTATTTAGTTTAGCATAGTGTCCTTACTAACTTCCCCTTAGCAACATCTCAGGTTCCCATTATAAAATGCAATCCTAAGCAAAATATCAACACTTACAATAAGTCCTGCATACTCTTCAGTTTCAATAAGCGTATCATGTAGCCACACAAAATCTTCATGCTGCCTTGTAACTGAAAAGTCCGGGCTTTGAAAGGTTGGCAGTGTAGTCTGGAAGAGAAGAGATACAGAAGTCCTACTGTTTTGTAAGCTAGTGCTTTTAGAGGAAGTTTTGTTCATTAGTTTCTACAGCAAGCACTTTTGACTAGTAAAGGACATGCCTAACGGCTTTTCTAGTATTGGCTGGTCCTGAGTTAAAGTGAGCCTTCTTTACATACCTCCTTTAGTACTGAAGGGATATTTTGTAGGAACAAGATATTCAAGTGTGCCATACTACTGAAGCCAACCAGAATTATGAGTAATGATACCTAGCTCTTACATAGTGCTTTCAGCAGTAGATCTCAAACCACTCCACAAAAAGGCAAGTATCAATATCCCCATTTTACAGACAGGGAAACAGCGGCACAGGGAGGTTGATTTCCCTCCACTACTGCTTAGCAAAGCTAAGAGCCACAGTATTGATCTGTCTGACGACTCAAGACAGTCTCTCTGCATCAGTTACTTGGTTTGGCAGGCAAAAAGAATAATTTGAAGAGTAATTAGCAAGAGACAAAAAAAAACCCAGTAAAAAAAGTACATGGGAAGCATGAAGCCTGCTAAACAATCGGCGGGGGGTGGGGGGAGGGGGGTGTAGAAGAAGGAGAAGAGGGACAACCAAGGTGCCAAAGTAGCATTCAAGAAAGATACAGCCATTGTGGAGAAGCTAAAATGAATTATTTGCATCACTGCAGATGAGCGAAATTCCCACACCTGATCCATTCTTTTTACATGACAAGTCTGAGGAACTGTCCCAGACCAAGGCCTGGTCTGCACTTACTGTGAAATTTGGCAGCAGTCAATGGGAGATACACAAGTTACTCTACGTAGCTTGCGTATCTCCCGGTAGACTTCCTAAATTAGGATGAGCATGGTGTCCCTACTACGCTGCACCAATGGGAAATGTGTTTCTGTCAACACAGCGTTACTCTTTCTGGGAGTGGATTTATTAAGTTGATTTCTGGATCAATTGGAAGTGGAGACCCACTCACTTAATTGATCCTGAAGAATCGATCTGACAGCAGCAAATTTGCAGTCAGTGAAGACATACCCTGAGGTGTCAATAGAAGGGGTTGTTGAACAAATTGACTGTCTTCAAAACTCTTGATGAATCCCATCTGGTCCTGATGACTTATTACTGTTTAATTTATCAAATGTGAAATAATGGAACAATTAACTGTGGCACATATCCAACTGATTAAATAAATTTCTGTACCAGATGACTGGAGGACAGCTAACATGACACCAGTTTTTTTAAAAAGGCTCAGGAGGAGTTCCTGGCAGTTATAGGCCAGTATGCCTAACTTCAGTACCAGGCAAACTGGTTGAAACTATAGTAAAAAACAGAATTAATCAGACACAGATGAACACAACTTATTGGGGAAGAGTCAACATAGCTTTTGTATAGGGAAATGCCTTGATCTACTAAATTCTTTGGGGGGGGGGGTAGGGGAGAGGAGTAACAAACATGTTGATAAGGTGATCTAGTGAATATGGTGTACTTGGACTTTCAGAAAGCCCTTGACATGGTTCCAAACCAAAGGCTCTTAAGCAAAGTAAGCAGCCATGGGATAAGAGGGAAGGTCCCCTCATGGATCAGTCACTGGTTAAAAAGACAAGAAACAAAGGGTAGGAATAAATGGTCAGCTTTTAGAACAGCAAGAGGTAAATAGCAGATCCCTCATCAATCTGTAGTGGGACCACAGCTGTTCAACATATTAATAAATTATATGGAAAAAGGGGTAAACAGTGGGTGGCAAATTTTGCAGAGGATATAAAAATTACTCAAGATAGTTGAGTTACAAAGGATCTCACAAAACTGCATAACTAGGCAACAAAATGGCAGATGAAATTCAATGTTGATAACTGCAATGTAATGCACATTGGAAAATGTAATCCCAACTACACATACAGAATGATGGGTCTAAATTAGCTGTTCCCACTCAAGAGAGAGAGTCATTAAAAAAATCGTTCTCTGAAAACATCTGCTCAATGTGCAGCAGCCGTCAAAAGATTTAACAGAATGTTAGGAACAGGAGAGTCAGAAAATCTCATAATGCTACTGTGTAAATCCATAATACGCTCTCATCTTGAATACTGCATGCAATTCTAATAGCTCTTTAGATGGGGCGATCAGGATTGGAACAGGTACAGAGAGGGGCAATAAAAATAGGGGTGTGGAACAGCTTACATATGAGGAGAGATTAAAAAGATGGGGACTGTTCATCTTGGAAAGATTACTAAAAAGGGATATGATAGAGATCTATAAAATCATGAATGGTGTAGAGAAAGCGAACAGTGAAGTGTTATTCACCCCTTCACATAATAAGAAGCCAGGGGTCACCCAATGAAATTAAAGGCAGCAGGTTTCAAACAAACAAAAAAAGAAGTACTCCTTCAGACACAGACACCCTGTGGAACTCATTGCCAGAGGAGATTGTGAAGGCCAAAAGTATAGAATTAGATAAGTTCCTAAAGAATAGGCCCATCAATGGCTATTAGCCAAGATAATCAGGGATGCAACCCCATGCTCTGGGTATCCCTAAGCCTCAGATTGCCAGTAGATGGGGGTGGACAACAGGAACTGGATCACTCAATAATTGACTTGTTCTGTTGTTCATTCTTTCTTAATCACCTGGCAGTGGTCACTGTTGGAAGACCGGATACTGGGCTGGATGGACCATTGGTCTGACCCAGTACAGCTGTTATGTTTAAGGCCTTTTTTTTTTGTTTTTTGTTTTAAATGAAAGCCTAAAATCTAGGAGTTAATGATGTAGGGCCGTTTGATGACAGGTTGTTTCCTACTTGCCTCGTTCAAGTTAATTTTAAGTCTGCATATTAATCACTTTCCCCTTTCACCCGGAACTTACCTTAGTATGTACGGTGAACTTTACTTTATCTTTTTCACTCAGGGCATCCGGGATGTCAATTTGGAGGGAAGGATCCATATTCAGATCCACAGACACAGCCCTCAGCTGAAAAACAAGTATTTAAGCCTAAAAATCAGACGTCAGATTAATTTAGTCCATCTTGGTTTGCCTATAATCTAAAATTGGCAAGGACAGTGCACAACCAGAAACTCTTAATATCTTGAAAAAGATGCAGATCTTCAGACAGATGTGTCATTGTCATGTGATTGTACGCTTTATCTGAAGGGATGCACAAGAACTACAAATCGTCCCCTACTCTAAACACATAGCAAGAAGTTTTGGAACTTGGAATGAAGTTTAAACAGACATAAATCAGTAGCCTTTTGAAGAGGCCTTAAAGGACCTGCAAAGGGTTTTCAGAAGCTGGGTTTGTTGCCTTTTATACATAGAGTATAAAGCAGTTTTCAAAATTTTCCCTGCTTGTTTATCAGGAACAAAGTCTGCTCTTCCTAGATTTTGTTGGAGGTCTTGGGTCAGGGACAGGGGCACACATCAGCATAGTTGATGTTTGTAAGTTCTTGCCCTTTAACTTAAAAATCAGGTGTGTTGAAGCTTAGAGACATTGTTTCTTTCAATGTTTAGCCAGTAACTTTTAAAGATGTGTTTACAAAGGTCTGGATTAAGTAATTAGAAGCCTTTCCACAATGACCGAAAGCTGAGCAAGTTTACTAGTTTTCTGGTCATTGTCTACCTTTACAGATTCCACCAGACCTTTTTTCTAAAATCAAAAACAAACTAAAGAAATGGACCATCAAGGGTCTTTGCAGATTATAAATGCAAAGTAAGGCACAAACCCAGTTGCACTTTGAGAGCTCACTTTTCAACAAAAAACAAATGGGGCAGTTAATAGTAAATTGGATTTTGGAAGACTGGGAGATCCAAAGTTAAGGTTCCACTTAAAATGCAGCTGTTTGGGGGTATAGAAGTCAGACATCCTGAATTCTGCCCCATACCAGCACACTTCCCCCATCTTCTAGCCATCTTTCTAGCCTGCAGGCCTTTTGATCCAGACTTTCTTCAAATTTCAGTTTTTGAAGTCTTTGGCTCATTTGTAAGCCTCTCGTATTTGGATAAACACTATTTGTGCCATTTATTATAAGCAGCTATGATTAGTACGGAGTACAGAAGTCAGTTTCTTCTTCCTGCCACCCCTCCCCTCCTACCACAGATGCAGCCCCTTCAGCTGCCCAGCCTCAAACTTCCTGTCCCCTGAGCCATTCTTCCCCAACCCCAGCCCCAAATAAATATCTTTTAAAAAAGTAAGTCTGGTAATTAACCTAACATCTCCTCCCTTCCAGAGGTTGCCGCCTTTCTAAGTGGTGAAATCTTCAGGGATGCGTCTGCAAAGTGTGATCACAACATCTAGCACACTGCCCATCCCACCACTCTTCAGTCCTAATTAGCAATTAAGTGCACCACTGCAAAATACAGTTGTGCTCTGTACATGAAGAGCATAGTTAATAGCTAATTCTACAGCCACCACCGTCAGAGGTCGTGCTCCTCTCTAGAGTGAAACTGAAGTTTCTAAGCTGAGCTGTCTGGAAATGCAGAGAGCCTATTATTCAAGTCTTTCGAACACTGACTCTCCACATCTCAGCTATCTGAGAAGTTTGCCATGAATCTTCAATAAATATTATACATGAGGACTAGGATGCGATTGATTTGAGGTTGTTCCCTTAGTTCTGCAGAGATTAGCAGCACACTGTAGAGATGAGAGTTTGAGGTTTAACAAAAAAGAGTCTTGCACAACTTTAAAGATACATCAGTTTGATAATTAGGGCCAGGAACAAGGTCCACACATGGCCAGCTAAGAGAGGCAGAAAGTATTATAGCACCTCAATTTAAACTTGTTTTCAGAACACCCAGCACTGAGCTCTCAGATGCAGCTATTTTCACCACGCATTAGATAACAGGCATGTTTTCAAAGCTTAACCTTAAAGAGAAGATGTTTAAGTAGGGCTGATGAAGTGTGTTTTAGATGCTAACGGTAACTGACAGAGGAAGAGGCTGTGTGGGCCCCTCTGCTTCTTCACACCTTTCAAAACCTTCATATATTGCAATTGCCCTCCCCTCACAGTTACAAATTCAGATCTTGCTGTCTACCCTGGAAGGCAAAGACTAACTGGAGGTCTGGCAGGTTTATATCACCACAGATACCATTAGGAGTGGAAGTGAGGGTTAGGACTGTTTATATCTATTTAACTAACTACTTGGAGGAATGATTGGTTAGATTCAAGCACCCCCAAGCCCTTTAATTAAGGGCTAAAAGATCCGTTGATGCTCGGATTCAAAGTAACAGGAGCACAGAACTTTGCCTTCCAGATGTTTTATAATTTGGGCCTTTTGTGTAGTTTAAGTCTCAGGCCAACACCATTTGTTCTACAGCAGCAAAGAAGAGGAACAAAGCTAGTTTCTCTCCTTTCTAGGACACTTTTCCATTTCCATGTAACATTTTAGCACCAAGCACCATTTTAGTTGTAGCATGTGCCAATTTGCTAAGCAGCTGAATAGCCTACTCAACTGATTGAGCCCTGTACATGCTAGATTCCTAAGGTCATAAATTGCAGAAGTTATTTGAAAGGACAGAGCCCAAACTTTCCCATTCAAACAGATTAAACCTCAGGATTGCTCCCTGCACTCCACACCAAGAAGTGAAAGAAAGAAACCAAGTTAGTTTGCAGGGACTGTACCAATCAAGTATTCTTACCTTCCCCCCCCCCCCTTTTTTTTTTATTAAAGTGTTCCTCAGGCAAGGGATGGTGTGTTGCTTTCTCATTTTTGAGAGAGAGAGAGAGAGAGAGAGAGAGAGAGAGAGAGAAGCAAATTTCCTGCTGCTTAGCCTAGTTTCTTTTGTCGTTAACTTGGGCTCAGCAAGCAGATCATGTGATTACTCTCTATCCCAGGACAAACAGGAATAGAACATATTGCAGTAGCTTTTTGCTTGGTTAGCAGATTACAGATGCCTAAACATTGTGAGGTGAAAGCTTTGGAAACCAAGCTAAACGCAAATATGTTATTCGCCAGCTTTAGTCATTTGCATTTCAGTAACATCTAAGTAGGATGACCAGGTGTCCCGAGTTATTGGGGACAGTCCCGATAGTCTGGGCTGTGTCCTACATAGGCGCTTATTACCCCCCCACACCTGTCCAGATTTTTCACACTTGCTATCTGATCACCCAACATCTAAGAGCCTCAGCCTAACCAAATTTGGGTCCCCACTACAGTATGGGCCACGTATTTAAGAGTCTCTGGCCTCAGAGTTTACAATCTAATTAAAAGTGGGAATACTTCTGTCATGATATCTAGACCTTAGAAAACTGTGCCAGAGAGATTAAGTGATGCACCCAAGGTCACATCACAGGAAGTCTGTGGAAGAGCTGGTAATCTAACCCAGTTACTTAGCCACTTGGCCATCCTCCTTTAAAAAATAGAATTTTGAATACACCAGTCCCAGGAAAGAAAGCAACACTCCAACTCTGTAGCAGATTCTCTTACAGATGTTCTTAGCTTTTACCCACAATGCACTAGTGAGACATTCAGATAGCGAGAACTCCGTTAGTAAATATGAAACATTGCTACTGAAAGAGACCTGCAATGTTAATCTGTCACCCACATGTCAATCCCAGGGCAAGACAGCATCTGTGATAAGTGTACTGCTATAAAATCCTGTACTGGTGGACAAGTTTCATGCAGCATCAATGACATTTTTATGCAAGATTAGCTAGTTTGCTTGTAACCCTAAGCTTCGGCATTAGGGTGTCTTTCACCAGCACTAAAGACATCAGCTTGACAGCCCGGAAATGAACAAAACCCTCCATTTATCCCCATGCGCTGCCCTGTCAGAGTGCCTCAACACCAACCAGGACAGGAATGCCCTCAGTTTCCCAGGCTTGACAGGGCAGTCAAATATGCAAGTGCCAAATAGCTCCATGACACTTGGCAGGCCTGCATAAGAGACAGACCTGCATTTGTTGACCCATTACTATTATCAGTCAGCACCACATGGTCGGCACTTCCCCTGCCTTTCATTTTGTAGAATAGCAAGGAAGGGTTATTTAAGTCACCTTGCCCTACCATGACCTTTTAGGAAGGGAAGGATAAAAAGGTTAAACAGAGAAAGCATGTACAATCAGCCATTATGCAGCAGAATACTTAAGCGCTCGCTGCCCGCAAGACCAACTTTTACAGGAAGTCGGAATGTGTTTTGAGCTCCCAGTTCTTATTTTTGCAGGCCCATCTGCTAGAGTGCCTGGCTCCAAACCACTTATAAGCATTGTCTACATAATATGTACTACTTTAAGAACTGCTTGGTTCCCCCTAGTAGCATACAGCCACTGCCAAGTGCTCCAACACAGGATCTAGATATTATTTGGGTTAGATTTGCCTTTGACAACACTAAATACCATGAGTCTGAACTGTTGTATTGTCAGTATGAACAAGTGGTCCTACTACTATACCAGAGTGAACTAGTGTTTTTTTCAAATCTTCCAAAATTGACTGTTTCTAGGAGCTATGCTGGGAACCATGGGATAGATACCTATAGAAAACTGCAACTGAAATAGTTTGCTACAGCTCTGTTGATATGGGGGGGGGGGGGAGGGGAAGGAAATCGATGGTTCAGAACACAAATCAGCATGGTGAGTGTGGACACAAACTGTTCAAGCTTAATTTGGTTCAAACAGGAGCAGCTGAAACCTCTAACAAGAAGGTTTTTGGATCAATCTCTGGTGGCATAACCTTGCCTTAGTAGTGCCTTTTAGGCCTGATCAGTTTAACTTGGGCTGAACACAGCATCCCTGTCAGTCAGGTTAACCGAACCAAGGCTCACTGCAGTTCTGTTGTGTATGGAGAGAAACTGTTCAATGTTCGCTAACGAAGACAGTAAGACAGGATTAACAGTTTTGTTTCAATTACTGATAAGGTGTTATAAGAGTAGACCTCAAGGCACATACAAGGATTTAAGAGCCTACTATTTTGAGGTTACTTATCTTTGCTGTCCAAACAGGATCAACAGGCAAAACACAAACTGCTGAGTCTGAAGAGAGCGATAAGCCAAAGGAAGCAACGTTCTTTCAGCTAGTTTTCAAGAAAAGTGTTACACAAGCCAGCCAGGCCTACAGTTGTGAGCTGTAATTTTAGACTATTTTGTAGAAAAAGAAGTTACAGTGCAGAGGGTGGGGGACACAAATGGCCTTGGAACTAGTTGGTGACTAGGGAAAGTGAGTCATATGTTGCAAACTGTTTCACCACAGCCACCAACAAGAGACATGAAAAGGTCCAAGAGAGATGGGGAAGAGAGTAAGTAATGAATTCAAGTGACTGTCACTGTAATATCTTGACTGAAGCCTACATTTCAAAATTTTGCCAATGATTCATTCTAAATCAAGTTAGTTTAGTGCCACTAAGATAAGCTATTTTAACTTTAACAAGTTTCTCTGCAGCATTTAGACTATGAACTACACCAGTCACAGGAGGAAAAGTCTAGCCAATATTATCTATTACCACCTCATTCCACAGGGCAGGGACACATTCCAGGTGCATGCAATCCTGTGCTAATGATCCACATGCCTTGATCTCTGGACCAGACATGCTAGCAGTGCTACTGGCATCTTAAAGGTCTGTCTGCACTAGACTTTTGAAGGTTCCCCTGCTGCACTGAGCTACAGATGCACTAATGTAGACTGGCATTTGCTAGGATGTCTACACTACAGCTTCTACTGCTGGTCACACCATCGCAGCCACACTGGCACAGAAAAGCTTACACATTCCTAGCAGAGACAAGGCTACGAAGGGAAAATGACTGGATAAAAATCTGCATGTGCATGTGACTATCACATGCAGACCTTCTTTGTTCAGTACTCAACAAGTACTTCAACTTGCAACAGTGGGCTGTGGTTTAGCCTGGGGGGGGAAGGAGGGGGGAGATAAAACAACCTTCAAACTCTTGGGTTTTAGAATCATCTAGTTATTTTCGCCTTCAGAAAAGGAATGAGACAACAACAATGCACTTTTTAAAATAGCATGGGGTTAAACGCCATCTCTGTACCATAATCAAATCCTGTGGAGTCCCTTCTTGTAGAGCAACCAGTCACATAGTTCGCATGTCATATACCCATATGTAAGCTTATGCCTAAAGAAAAGCTACCACCCCACTTCTGAGTTAGGAAGCACTATTATCCCCATTGTACATATGGGGAAGTGAAGCATAGGCACATTAAGGGCTAGATTCACCAAGAAATTTAGGCTTGGTGGTGCTGAGTATTGCCAATACTAACTTTTAGGTGCTTAGAAAAAATAAAAAAATCACTGACCCACAAAGCCAGAGTTCGGTTCCCAGTCCATTGTCTCGCCCAGGCTCTCTCTCCAGGCGCCTTGGAATGGAGTTGACAGAAGCCAGCATGCCCACTGATTCACTGCCTGAGATGCCCCTTTCCCTGGCATATCCCATGGGCTGAGTATTAAGCCCCCCTCCACCTCCATTTTCAGAGGGTTCAGTGCCTAAATCGAGGCTGCAGGAAGACCCCTCCCTCTGCTTGGGCTTCTCAACTGCCAATCTTCTTGTGGTGTTAAACAGCTATGTCATTTTTGCAAGAAGCCAGCAGAGAGGAAGAGAACAGAAGCCCTCCCTCGTTAACTTTCAGCCTAGTGATTAGGGTACTCACTTGGGATGTGGCAATGCCCCACCACAACCATTGGAGCAGGAGAAAGGATTTATTTAGGGCTTTGCCACCTCCCAGGTGAGTGCTCTAAGCAGTGGGCTAGGGGATATTCTGATGTTTTGGCTCCCTCAATCTCTCCTGAGGAAGCTGAGGCCTAGTGGTTAGAGCCCACACCAGGGTGGTGGGAGCCCCAGGATCCTGTGCTCCAGCTCCAATGGCTGCTTTTAATCATTTCTCCACACTGAAAGATCTTCAACAGGAGATGTTCAGAAAGTGCCACTCCAGAACATCCCATAGCCCACTGACTCAGGCACTCATCTGAGCCACAGCACATCCCTGTTCAAATTTCTCCTCCCCCTCAGGTGGAAGAGGGACTTGTTTCCTCTTCTCCAGCAGATTGCAATGCAGTAGATGGAGCAGGAAGCAGTAGGAGGGGAGGCAGAAGCCACTTGTCACCCTGCAAAGCAGGCACCAGCTTGACCTCTAACAAGAGGGGCAAAATTAATGCATCAAAGTAACCTTAGATATGTATTTTTTATGCTTTCAAGTGTTTGGTTATCTTGAATAACTGAAGTTGGTTGTTTCTATACAGTGTTCATAAATTTTCCCTGGAAGTACTGTTATGTTCTTTCAAATCTGATTCCAGTTTATACTCCTTTGTCTGAAATGAAGTTTTAAAAAAAACCAACTGACACCATCAACGGCAAGCGAGGCAGGCATCTTATTTTAGGAACTTCACCCAGAAGTGTTTGATTTTACTTCAGTGCTGTAAGGTTGGAAAGTTAGCCAATAGCTACAATTTTAGTCAGCATACCCGTAGTAAGTGTCTAACTTGTTTGCTGTTTTGGAGATTTAAACCACTAAAATATTACTATGGCTTTAGTTACCCTAAAATTCTACTGCCTTGATTACAAGTTGTAGATTATAACGGTTTTGTCCCCTCATTTGGCCATGACCCACTAACTTTATATTGACTCTTAAATGTTGGTGCATTTCCCCCCCCACTCCCAAAGTCAAATGCATTTGCCCACCGTAGCTGCAAATTCAGTCTTTAAGCACCAAATGACAGGAGTGTTATACTGGACGCTAGCAAGCACTGAGACAAAGCCAAGTGCTTTCAGCCACGCAAAAGGCAGAGCTATTGTGCAAGTCTCTGAATAGTTATTGATTTGGATGCCAAACAATTAGATGTTAAAGTTATTGCAATAATAGAAGGCGACCCCATAGTTTAAATAATGGCTTGGCACTCTGAAGTGTCATCACCACAACCACATCAGTAAACTTGCTTTGAACATCTTAGATACAGCACGTAGACACAAGCAGTAAGAATATACTGCACATATATTTCTTTCATCAATCCTGCACGTGTCCAGGAGCGCCTCATTAGGCATTTTAGTTATTAGCTGGGACAGTGGAACAAAAATCAATTGTTACTAAAAATGAAAACTGGATATTTCTCAGTTTATGAAGTCACTTTGCTTTTAGCCAGTTATCTTTAAAGCTACACCCTTTCTTCATGCAGAGCAAAATCAATTAATTTCATTGAAATACATGTTGGCTGCTAGATCTTAGAATTTGTAGCCAAGAAACAAATATGGAACAAGTGTTATGAGTAAGATTCCAGTTAGTTGTATTTCTATTGGACACACTATAGCACTATGCTCTAGAGTTGTTAGATGTATAGAAAAAAAATCTGTTCTATTTAATTTCTGATCCTCGTGTTCTTAAATGATGTTTCCTGGCATCTAGTCAGGAAAACTTGCTTTGACATATTCTAGAAAGACATCACTGGCCATATCTTAAACATTAAGTCATCTACAGATCCTAATACAAATTAAGAAGCAGGACTACGCTGCACGCTTCAAATACTAAGCATGCAGTTTCAAATTTCCTTTCAGTTTTACTGAAATATGTACTCAAATCTTCATTTACGAGAGTAGATATATAATACAAAGAGATACAAGGTTATGCAATATTTTAATTAGTTGTGCAACCAGAATAAAGTCAGGACGTGCAAACGTTAGTTCCCAAAGCTTGCCCACATCAGTCCTGATATTTTAATGTGTTTTATAAGGAGTATTAAGCTAGACATGTAACCAGAAAAACAGGACCATGCACTATATGTGTACAATGCATGTTAGTGTTGCTATTAATACCTTAATATCTGCATTTCCCCATCACAGATTTTAACTGGGGAAGCTTAGAGTTGCAATTAGATTAATTTGAGCTTTAAGCAAGGAAAGAGTATGTCTACACAGGGATAAAAGACCAGCGGCACAGTCATGGATGGCCCAGATTAGCTGACTCAGGCTCTCGGGGCTAAACATTGCAGTGTAGACAGGCTCCCAGAGCTTGGGCTTCAGCCTGACCCCCAATGTACATGCAGCAATTTTTCAGCCCTGGAGTCTGAGCTCTGTGAGCTTGAGTCAGCCGACCTGGGCCAGCCATGGGTTTTTCCCCTATATAAACATACCCTGGAAGCAAGAAGACATTGTCCCTGGTTTAGGGTTATTATTTCAGCCTTATTTGTTAAGCACCAGAGTGAGGTGGACTGGACTGAAGGACAAACTCTCACCACTGTTACTACTGATCCAGATTGTTTTCCAAGTGAAGTCAGAAGGGCTGTGCCCACACAGTTCTGAAGAGATCCCACCACTGTAATTCCACTAGTGTTGGCATCTATGGTTCAAGCAGTGTTACTGATGGCCCGCCAGCACTTCAGGTTGGATGACATGGTGGCAGAATGCTGGCAGCCGATCTATACTAGTGCTCCCAGTCAGTGAGGTCAAGCAAAACCCACAGCCCTTCAATGCAGAGAACAGATTTAACAGCAACAGAACCAGTCTAATTTCACAGCAGCTCAGGTGGAGGTTTGAGATTCTCCATCCTGTCATCAGCACTGATAGCTGAGGGTATAGCAGTGTGTAACCTCTGCCCATTCATCGCAAGTCAGATTTTCATGCAGGAGAGAACCATTACGCAATAAGAATCTCAACTACCATAATGTTCAACTGGTCCAAACAGACATACCATAGATATAAAGCAGCCAGCACCAAGCAGGGAGAAAGCTGCTGAGTAGGGCTTGCCTGCCTCCCGTCCTCTCAGCAACACAGGTCCAAGTAGCCTTATCTACCAGCAGTGCTCTCTACAGGTGGACCCAGAATTTAAGAAATCTTATTTCCCCCAGAAAAGCCCTAGCAGCAGCAGCCACCAGGAGAAGGAAGCTACTCTTCAGTCTCCAGAAGCAGCACTATTCTTGTACTGTTGGTTCACAGGAGCCATCATTGTAGTATCTGATCACCTGCTCACTCTCCCTCTGAAAGTCTCCACTCACACCCTCCACCAGTATCAGCCCAGGATGTCAAGGAACTGGAACAACTCCACTTGTCCTGGAAAGGCTGCTAACTACTTCACCTAAGAGCACCTAGGGACTAAAGTGTACCCAAAAATCTACTTGTCCAAGGACTAAGCCTGCTAATACCTCTGACCATCACACCTACACCACCACACCACTGCTGAAGTACCACCCTCCCCCCATAATTTAAGCAATACACTAACTGTCTGGTTGAGCAATATGCTTCGCCTTCTATTCAGGGCTTATTTTCAAGTGCAACTTTCTACAACTGGATAAACAGCAGAATATAGTCAATTTCACTGGTCCTTGCTAAATATATTTATGTTCTAATATCTGACCAGCAAGAGAGCTGTTAGAGTTCTGTAGGACAGTAGGTATCAAATAAATGGGTAAGTACTGGTGAAGTTTGTCAAGTGAGTGAGTTGGGTGAATAGCTACAATTTTTTTTATTTATTTATTTATTTTAAATATAAAGTGTCTTTCCCTTTCCTGGCTTCACATCACTTTTCCTTCCTCCAATAGATCATGCTGTCCTTTCCATTCCATTTCCTGTTCTCTTCAGTCTACTTCCCTCCCTCCCCACCCTTCCCTCTTTCCATGGGTTCTGTTTTCTACTTTCTGCTCTCTTCTTCCACTTTGCCTGCTCTTACAGCACACTTTTCAAAGGTATGCCTCTCCCACAGAGTCCTCACCACATGGGTATCAAGTTGCTAACAAAGGGCCTAAACCTACTAACAGGACCAGCACAAAATTGGGCCCCCCTTCTCCCACACTGTCTGGGAAGAGCCAACTTTCTCCCAGCTATTGGAAAAAAAGTAGTGTTGGAACTCCTTACTAGTGTGCTGTGCCTGGACCCTGCCTGGGGACTGGTCTACCATCATCTGGCCAGTAGGTGTCATGTTTGAAGCCACCCCAACCCTGGGAAAAGGAGCACTCTTTTCTCCCATCGCCCAATCCTCAGCCCCTTCCAGAACTTCCTGGCTGCTATGAAGGTTGTCAGTAGTATCCATTATTCTACCACTCTCTCAGCTTTCTAGCTGCTGCAGGAAGTATCTCCATCACCCCACCCCTCAGCCAGCATGTTTTGGGATCTTCTTCCTCAGTAAATAACTCCACTGCCTGCCTAGGCTGTTGTGCCAAGCTTTCTCCAAGCAGCAGAGCAAGACTAATTCAACTGTCAGTTTTCACAGATGCTATTAACCCTGTGGTAGCAGCAAAGGCTGACCAGTTTACAGTCTGCAGCCGCCATCTGATAGAGGCAGGGCACTGGTTTATTTGGGGAGTTCTTTTGCAACCAGAGGTGCTAAAAGGACTTAAAGAAAGTTCAGATTCTGCAAAAGTTGATAGAGGCTTTCCAGAAACAGTGTCTTAAGTGATATCTACACTTAAACCGTTGCAGCTGTGCTGCTGTAGTACTTCAACATCGACACACCCTACAGCAATGGGAGAGGTTTGTTTGCCCATTGCTATAGTTAATCCACCTCCCTGAGAGGAGACAGCTAGGTTGCTAGGAAAATTCTTCTGTCAGCCTAATGCAGTCTGGGTCTACAACTAGGTTTAGGTTGACTTAACTATGTCACTTGTGGGGTGTGGATTTTTCACACCCTCTAGCGATTTAACTGAGACACCCTAAATTTTAGTGTAGGCCTGGCCCTAGTCACCTGGGCAAGTAATCACTCTATCCTCAGCCTCCTTGAAACCAGGAGTCTAAAGGAAGAGGCAAGTTTGAATTCTCCTCTGAAAGACCACCTGCTCCAATTCTGTACCACTTCACCATCTCTATACACCTTCTGGATTTTTAATATAACTTAAAAACAAACTCAAGTGGCAAGTTGTTTAATCAGCCTACTTAGCTCCTCCTAATGGTCTTCTCTATCCTCTCCATTTACTTTCCTCCAGCTGGACCAGCATACCACTCCTCCCAGACCCTTCCTAACTCCAACCTATCATACTTACACACCCTTCCCCCTCTCTCACTTTTCATCACAGTGTAAAAACGCAGAATACCAATTCCCACCAAGAAGCTTAGATTATGGATCAGAGGTCAGACACACTTAAATGTCATTTGGGCCACAACTATCAAGAACAAGCAGAACCTAAGCTTTTGTTTCAAGTACCTACCTAACCCTTGTGTAACTTTCCAATTGTCACTCTAGCATAATCAGCACAGCATTACCTCCCTGAGTTTGCAGCCAGCTTGAAATACTGATTGAAATGCTCCTCCCCACTAAATTCACTGGGATGTTAATGCCAAAGCTGACACTTTAAGATCAACATTAACCATTTCGTTAACCAGGTTTCAGCAGACAGAGAGGAAACAGGAAGTGAAATCCACAAGGAAAGAAATAGAGGGAGCAGGAACAGCTGTGGTCCTAAAAGGTAGCCAATTTTCTAATTGTTACTTCTGAATGAAATATTGATAAAATAAGCAGTGAAAGAAGTTTAGTTACTACACAGAGACCATGTTTCTACCCTTGATCTTCACGCAAACCTCTCAAAGACAACAGTGGAAACTCCATCACAGATTGAAGGCAGGGAGGGACAGTCATTTTAAGTTTATACCTGGCCTACAGACCCTGTATGTCCTCCAGACAACACAACTGAAAGTGGCCTTGCCTACATGGACACAGAGCAGGCTTTCTAGTCACTTTAACACAATTCCAGTGAGCCAACAGCTGAAGAAAGCACCTTTTCTGCCCATGCAAATCATCTCAGGATACTGCAAGAGAGCTTCCGAGAAGTTATACAACTTCTGCTTTCTCTACAAGTTCCAGACCTAATGTGCCATTTCAGAACTGAAGTATACAAGGGAAACCTAGTGAGACTTCATGGTTGCTGTGAAGTGTATTACAAAATGTGTGCCGGTTCTAATTTTCCTCATGTTTACTGCAGCATTTAAACTGAAGGTGCCTCTTAAAAATCACAGTCTTCCAGAGGAAAACTTGTATGACACCAACAGGAGACACTGCCTTTGCCTCAACATTTATGACTGTTGCCCTCCACTTTCTCCCCCACAAAAGTAGTGATGGTGGTCTGATCTCAGGGCAGGACCATAACCTTGCTTAGTGTAAAATAGATGTACAGAAAAGCAAGGCAATTTTAATAGGCAATGCTCAGATTAAAAGCCACCACAGACACAAAGGTTTAAGTTTTGTAAGGCCACACAAAGGGCTTATTCACAGCTGGGCAGTTTACTGTTAAAAATGGACATTCACACAGCTCGTCCAAGATCTTGGAGAAATGGCTAACTAGTGCTGGCTATAGAAAGTGTAAAATGGGCTATGAGTCATGGTAGGGTGTGCCAGGTAAATATATCTCAGTAAGTTTGTTTTAAAATGAATTTGAATTGGCCCAACACTGTTAGAAGTCTGCATGTCCCAGCAAATACCACCCTAAGCTAGTATCAGTCATTTCCAACAACAGCCATAATAATTAGCTTCTTGTCCTCCCCCAAGAGCTCCCACATGCCAGTCCTTTAGGGCTCACTCCTCCAGGGTTTCAAGATACCGCCATTACAGGAAAACTGAATGTGGACAGTGATTAAGGACATGCAGCCTGTGTTTCCATCTAGAAGTCATGGCTATGTCACAGGTAACAGCATGACCCAGGAAGACTGGATCACGGAGGAAGATCAGCTGTCTGAAACAGACTCCAGAAAAGACTGAAGCAATGCTAACGGGATGAGATAATCTTGTTTGAGCACCAGCAGTTTATATGCTGCTCTGGCAGTTGAGTTTCCAATCCTTGGGTTAAAGTGGAAACATTGACCTTCAATAAGGAGGGCAGCAGCAATCTCCCCAGAAGGAACTTCAATTTCCAGCTCATACGCCATTCATTGCTCTTGAACAAAGAGCTGTAATTCCTGTGTTCTTCGTCAGCTGGCTGGACTACTGCAACTCAGAGGCAGAATGCTAGATATAGCCTATATGCATTGTCTAAACATTTAAATGTTATTTGTTCAGTACTTCCATGAAACATTCAGCAGATTTTATTAGGACATTTTGCTCCCTTTTAAGACCACTGCTATTTCTGCCCTTTGTTTCTCTTCCTTCCCCATCCTACTTTCTGTTTCACCATCTCCTCCTTTCTTCCCTACAGCAACTCATGTTTTTCCCCAACCCCCTTGCGGGCTTCACTAAGACCCCACCCCTCAATCCATCTGTTCAAGTGATCAGCAGTTAAATAAAATTGCTGACATAAGTGTCATTGAGCTTTAGAGTTCAAGCCCAACAGGTTAATGGGGGCTGGGAGAAATTCAGCCTTCTCCATCATTGTTTCAGCTGTCTGCAGACTCAGAAAGACAACAGCACATCAGTTAACATTCTGATCACATTTGGAAAGTTCTCTTTGCAACCATGAAGACTAGATAGTCCAAGTCAGTCATATAAGTAGATGGAAAGACCCGATCCTGCCCACAGATCAGGTACTTGTCTTAAGTCATATACTGTTTTCATGCCTTTAAGCACTCCCTTGGTACTTCATTGGAGCTGTGGGGATTACGTTCCTCCCTACTGTATTAAACAGAAAATCTTAAGTACAGGCTGCATTTTGTTTAAGGCATGTGGGTTTTCAGCTTTCAAAGAAACTGAAATCACTCATTGGTTCCAGGACAGTTATTCCTTAGAGCCTCAAGGGACCCCAGTGTCAGCAGTCACTGTGCCCTGGAGACAGACGGCAGGAGTGTGTTAGTTACAGCAGGAGGCACAGCACCACCCCAGCCTTTGAGCTACCCAGTGACACTGACACAACCCAGGCGCACACACTCCAGAGGAGTTTAAAGCAGGGCCAGGCAGCAGGGCAGGAGAAAGGCAGTGGAACAGGGAACGAGGAGCGGGCAGGGAGCAGAGCACAAGGGGAAGTCAAGCAACAGGTCCACCCTGGGGGGGTGGGGAGGAGGCAAGGGCGGCTCAGCCAGCAGCCCCAAGGAGGGCCGCGGGGGATCGCAGCCCCAGCGGGACGGGGGAAGCAGCCCAGGGGGTGCGGAGGGGGGTCCCAGCCCTAGGGCGCCCCACAGCAGCACGAGGAGCCGCCCCGCCCCGCCCGTACCTTCCTCGTCTCCTCCTCGTCGGGCAGCTCGGCCATGGCGTCCACCGCTCTACGGCCGCGCTCCTTCCCCCACACTCAGCGCCGCGCCACGCACGGCCACCAGCCGCCCCCGCGGCGGCTCATATAGGCTCAGGCCACCTGACCCGACCCAGCGGAACGGGGCCGGGCACCTCCTCCTCCTCAGCGCCGCCCCCACCTTCCCAGCAGCCCGCGCGCGGCACACCATAGAGACCTAAACGCCTTTCCCAGAAGGGAGCACTCGCCTGGCTTCGGGAGGCCATTTTGGATCCGGGCGGGAAAAGCCTTGCTGGGCATGTACGTGTGGTGACGCTGCCCTTAGTTCAGGGGGGGGCCGCTTGGGAAGGGAGAGAGACACCGCCCCCTCGCGCCGCCGGCCTTCCTATCGCGCCAGTTAGCCTCCCGCTGACGTCAATCTCAACCGCCGAGCTCCGCGCCGCGGCGAAATGCATTGTGGGCGTGGTAGTTCCCAGGATCAAGGAGCTTTACAACCTATAGGCTGAGAGGAGGTGGGGGAGAACTACAAATCCCGAGAGGCGGCGCTCCGCTCAGCCTCTGGCGGGAAGGTCGCGCGGCGTGGAGCACTGGCGGCCTGCCGGGTGAGTGGAAGTACGGCCGGCCGGCGGAAGGGTGCTTGCCTGGATGCGGCGCAAGGACGCCGAGGCCGGCGAGAGGGACGGGCGGGGCTGAGGCTGTCGGGGCCTGGCCCCGTGCAAGGACCCCGGCTGGGGGAGCTGCCCCCACTAGCCTGCGGGGCGGGTGGGACCCGCGCTGGGCCCTTCCTGAACTCGGGGCCGCCCCAAGCCGGGTGGAGACAGCGCTCCCCTGTCCCCTCCGCGGAGGCGGTGCCGGTGCTCCTCATCCCGCCACGGCCAAGCGCTTTGCAGAGGCGGACAGCGCGCCGTTATCCCCATTTTACGGATGGGGAAACTGAGGCCCAGAGCGGGGAAAGTGAGTTGGCTGTGGCCACCCAGCAGGCCAGTGGCAGAGCTGAGAACAGAGCCCAGCTCTCCCGAGTCCCAGTTGGCTGCTGTAGCCACTAAGCCACGCTGCCTCATTCCAACACACGTTCCCCAGCCTACAGAAATTTTATCTTGCCCTATTAAAAATCAGCCTCCAGTGAGCCTCTTGCTCTAATTTAGTAAAAACTGGCAGCATCTGTTGCCCAATGGATAGCGTGCTGGACTGGGATTCAGAAGACCTGGTTTCTAGACCTGGTGTGTCCCTTTGCCTTTTAGTGCCTCAGTTTCCCTATCTATGAAATGGGGATAATGTTACTGATCTTTTTTGTCAAGAGCTCTATGGATGAAAAGTACAATATAAGAGTTAGGTACTATTGTTATAAATAAGTAATGTTCATTGCAGTTACCACTGAGGTGAAATTAATGGCTTATGTTTGCCACCCAATAGGCAGCAGTGAAGGAGTAGGGCTAGATATTTTCATTTTCCCTTGCAAATTATTATGGGTTCTTCATGCACTAAGTTCTGTGCCCTGAATCACATGATCTTTGTGATGAAGTGTTTCATTTCCAATGGTATTTGTGTGTCAGCCACTAGAGGGCAATGGGCACATGCATGCTTGCAGGTAGGTTACAAATTTCCCCCAATCCCTAAAGTTGGATTAGTAGTGTGAGCAAGAGAGAACAGATTATATCCCGATCAAGATTTTTGTAATGAAACAATGTTTCCCTGAAACAATTTGCTTCTGGTAACAAAGTCTGACCTTTAGATATCAATTTGCTTCTCTCACCATTTCCCATCATCTCATTTTGACAATTTTCATAATCTATGCCTCTGTCATAATTTGCAAACATCACTCCTTGTTCTTTGTCCAGCAAGTAGCAAATTATGACAGGTAACTGACCTAAATCAGAGACTGGAAATAATTCCATTAACAATGAAGAATGCTCAAAACATAAAACAGGATTTAAGAAGAGTGTCTTTTGGAAAGAACAGATTGTTTTAATAAATTGTCTATTTGTTAAGCTTCTGTCCAGTGATTTATAGCAAACGGGCATAGAAACCAGGAAATATAACACACACTGGAAACCCAAAATGAACTGAGTTTATAATTGTCTCAGAAGAATTGAAACTGATGTGTAGTTAATGCAAAGTACTTCCTTACACTACCAAAAAGAATTTAAAAAAACTTCTCCCTAAAAAGAATGGAGAAAACTTCTACTATAGGAAGAACAAGACTGCAGAAAATCAGCCTGCCACCAAATAAAAAATACGTAATATGAAATTTGCAATTAATTTCAATGAAATTTAGCTGGTCAGAATATAGCCCATCGTATAAAACCCATCTACATTGTTACTACTGTGAAATCTGACCTATACACTTGATGTTCTAATTTTGGCAATAGTTGCATACCTTGTCTCAATAATAAAACCGTTGAAATGGATTGGTCTGCCCTTCCCTATTACACCTGACTGCTCTATTTTTCTGTGCTGGCAGGAAACTAAACTTGACAAGAGTCTGAATGTCAGGATGCTCAGAGCAAGATTCATGTCAATTTCCCATTGTTGCACACTGGAAAAAAGCAAACAAATGTAACTGGACACAGCACAATCCTAATTTTTTTTTAAAAAGGTAGATCAAGATTTTGGCTTCTCCCTTTCATCTTGGATATGGTCTTCTCTGCTATTCAAATGTAATAATGGGGAAATCATATATTTTAGTATTCAAAATGTCATAATAGGAAAGGTTTCCTTTTTTAAAGTACCTTACATTTTTATTCTCAACAACAACAAAATCACAATAACTAGGTTGACCAGGAGGTTTGTGATTTATTTTTCATTTCCACTACAGACTTTACAGTTTCCCAAAGGAGTTAACTTGCATTATACAAACAACTGCAAACAATTATGGGATGGAAAATTTTGGAGAGCTTTTCTCTTATAGTCTATGATATAATCCTAAAATTTACTAGCAATTCCCATGATGATGAATTGTTGTTATAGGGAAGCACCTTAACGGAGACTGCACAAGGTCCTTTGTCACTAGGATTTCTCCATCTACTAAGCTATAGGTGCTTTTGGGCAAGTTATTCTGTGAACCCCATTGACTTCACCGAAGCGCCACATGAGCACAGGGATGTCTCTGCCCAGAATAACTTGTAAGATCAAGACCTTTGTATTTTTTTTTTCTAGTTCTCCTATTGTTTGAACAGTGTCTGGAGTGTTTGAGAAATGCAGTGAAAGAAATGAGAAATACCAAAGTGTTCCAAGAACAAAGGAGCAATGTTAGCCTGCCATACATGTTGCCTGCATGTTTTATTTGCAGAACATGGAATGATGTAACTTTGATTGTTAAGTGGATAGTTCTCAATAGGAGGAAAATTAAACCCTGATCTTGCAAGGACTTGTGCATATGTTTAATTTTAAGCACAATAGGAGTCACACTAATTTAAATGCAACTACTCAGGATCAGAGCCAAAAATTGCAACTAAAACATACTTTTTAGAGCCAGGCTATAAAATAGACTTTCTTGGCCTGCAGCTTTTATTAAAGAAATATCCTAGAATCTGTTCACTTAAAATTAGGACTTTGTAGACCTTTCCAAACTGAAACTAAAACAATTTTAATTTAAAATATATATTCTCCAAAAGCGCTTAAACTGGTATTTGAAGATTGCAAATACTTTTAGTTATCTCCCTTTCTAGACTTCTCCAAGTCTCAGCTTTCCAAGTTCCATAGCGCTGCTGCCTGCCTTCTCACATGTACAGAGAAGAACGGACATATCACCACCATTCCCCAAGAGCTCATCTGCCCTCTCTAGTCAATTAATTTTACTTCAGGGACTTGCTTCTGTCTAGCCCACGTAGCTTGTCTCTTTCTCCCTTCATGTTTATGGTCATCTTCTTCGCTGTACCTTCATGCAGTTTTGCTTCTGTAAGAGGTTCTGCACTGCAGCTTCTCCCACTTCCAACAGCCTTCTTTTATCTCTCAACCTTGTTTCAAATCTGAAAAACCTCTTTTTTTTTCCCTTTGTCTACACCTCTTATTTTCTCTTTCTATCTGCATTACTTCTCACTATTACTGTGTTGTTTAACTCAAAGTGGTTGGAGTTCAGTTGATATGAAAGGCACTAATGAATACCATGCAGTTTTAATTTGTACAGTAAGATGATAGCTTGATGATACTAAAGTAACTCTTCAAATCATGGAAATTCTTTTTCTACAGGAGGAAATTATGGAAGGTTATAAACGCTTCTAACAGAAGAGAGAGAACTCTAAGCTTAACCATCTATCAATGCAGCTTTTGGAAATGAAATCCCTCCAGCTCTTAACCAGAAAATCTGGGAGACTAAAAATGCTGTTGACAGAACATTTTTGCAAAAAGCAAGTCCCATGTGTGTGCCTGTGTACCTCCTCCTACCTTTGTAGCAAGAAGAAAAAAGAGAGTGGTTATGAACATGTTGACCAAGAAAAATACATGAACTTGGTCCGTTCTGTTACATCTTCCAAAGCCAGCCCTCGGACACCAGAAACATTGTTTGAAGAAGATAATTTGATATATGGACCAGTGAGTAAGTGTAAACCTCCAGTTAAGGATGTTGATGCAAAAATTCCAAAAACCTGGGTCCCTCTATTAAGCTCCAGTAAGAGAACTATGCCTCCACACAGTGACCCGAAGTTTCCGCTGAAAATCAGTTTACAAAGGCACAGGCTGCCCAGTGTGACAAGTATTCTTCAGCAGACCATGCCTTCGGAACAGGCATTCTACCTGGAGAGATGGAAGCAGCGGATGATATTGGAACTTGGAAAAGATGGTTTTGCAGAATATACTAAAAGTAAGTCTAATGAAAGTGCTCCTGAAAATAATGGGTCATGCCCATAGCTAGTGTAAATCAGCATAACTGCAGGTTCAGGCCCTAAAAGACATGTACATTGCATATCTGTACAGCAGCATCCATTTCTGAATCCCAGAGCGCTTTGCAAGAATACCTGGTCTTAATGGGCCACATTTTGAAGTCTTCCCTGATTGCTTATTGAGGGACACTTCTACTGACTACGTGAACCTCAGGGGTTGAACCAATAATTTAATGGTACTCAGTGGTAAAGTGGGATTAGAATTTAGGTGTTCCTTGCTCTAATCCCCATTATTTTGGTAGTACTTATTAGAAACTGCAACAAGTTGATATTTCCCTCTTGATTTATGGAGTTTGACTTGCACTTCTACAGATAGAAGGATGATATTTTTTCATGTTTGGGAATAAAATGATTCATTGCACTACATAACACTACAGTATAACATTGATTATCTGAGGGTCATGGGACGCACAGAATTTTTGGATAACTGCAGATGACAGTTCTGCAGACTTTGATATTTGCATTCAGGGACCCAGACCTGGAGTGCAAATTTCAAAGCCTGCTGGCCAGTTCTCATTACAGACCGCTGGCTCTCTCAAGAGGCCTAAGGCTCTTTAGCTATGTGTCTTTGGTCTTGTTGTGTGCTCCAAACCAAGCAGCATCTGGAGAGCCACACAGCTTGCTTGATATACTGAAGTCCTTAAAAAATTACAGAATTTGGCATAGCAAGTTTTCTGCGAAGTCCTAATGCATATCAGATCTTTAATTCATAATGACTGCCAGCTAAATTCCCCATGGTCAGTGGGGCTAGGCACCATAGTCCTGCTGAAACACCCAGCCTTGAGGATGCTGGCGAGCTCTTGTTCTACCTAGAGCTTGGTTGATACTTTGACACTTCTTATAGAAATGTTTACTCAACTGAAAAGCTGAATTTGCTGTATTCAGACCCCTTTTGTGTTCTTGAATATTTTCGTGAACAAACATACTGGCTGGAATGTTCTATACAAACTGCACATTTTAAGCAGCTATCATTCCTAACTCAAATTCCTAACTCTTATCCTAAGAGTTATGTTCAGTCAGGTAACAGATGCATCCAATCAAAACTAACCATCACAGCTTTGATCTCAAATACAGTGAACTGCTCGCAAACATTCTACATGCCAAGACTGATTCATAGAAATTGAATGGCAAATACATTTGACTAAAGAATAAATCTGAGCACATAGTAAATTATTCCTGGAAAATTCATGAACTCAGAGGCTAATTTAGATTAATACCTTTAAATAATTCCATTGTTTGGCAATGAAACTTTTTTGTTTTGTTCCTTTCCCCTTCCTACACCCTTGAGATTGCTTCAGCACCAAAATTGGGGCTGATTTTAGGGTCACAACTATCTAGTAGTTTTTAAAATATGTATTTACCCCATATATGAGCACTGCTTATTAAGAAAGGGGTTTTAAAGATCTTTTTTCTGTCATCTTTCATAGACCTCTTCCTTCAGGGAAAGCTTTTCCATGCAGCTTTGGAATCTGTATTTTTGTCTGAAGAGAGCCCATTGAAGGAGCAGGAAAAAGATACCGCTGTTTCTGGGTACTTGGCAAGTGTGCAGCATGTCCTGAGACACATCAGTGGAGTAAAAGCTCTTGAAAGTGCAGTTCAACATGAGACTCTTCAGTATTTGGGCCTTGTAGATTGTGTGGCTGAGTATCGGTAAGATGCTGGTTTTCTTATGTCCCACGGTGTTTTATATGTCTTTGGTGACCAAACAGCTGGCTTGTGGGCCATTCTGTCCTGCTTGATATGGGGCTCAGATGGTAGGCCATATGGAATAGCAGCTGGGAGGTTGAGTGGACTGGGGAAGGAAGCCAGAGAGGCTGTGGAACTGAAGAGGCATAAAAGCAGCAGCATCAGGGGTGGAACATGGGAGGTCAAGCAGGTTCAGAGTGAGCAATAGGGGTGAGGGGAGAGGAATAGATGTGATCTCAGATTGCCTGGCTAACAGCAGTGCTGCTTTTCTTTTAGCAAGCAGCCTCTGTACACCATTGGAATGGTACATGCGCATAAAAGGGTTAAATGAACTAGAGCATTGTCATCTAGAACTGCCACTGGTATTTGTACTTATTGGTTCCCTGGATCTAACCCAGCCTGTGAAGAAGGAGTTCATAATTCAGTCTGGCACCAGCAATGTGATAATAACAAATGACATCTCCTCAGCAGGAACAAGAGAAATAAAGTAAAGTGTTTGACTACGTGTCTGATGTCACGTTTTTCATCAGCACTAAATTTAACTAAAATACTCCCCTCTCTTGCTTGGTTTTACAGAGGCCAGTTATGTGTGATTGACTGGAAGACTTCTGAGAAATCAAAGCCATATCTCCGGGACACATTTGACAACCCATTACAGGTTGTAGCATATGCCGGAGCCATAAACCATGATGCTAATTATGACTTCCAGGTCAGTAGGCCCACTACCTGCTGAGACAAGCAGGAGTGTCCACATCAACTTCATTTTCCCCACTCACGTCCTATAGTCACCTGCTCAATAGAACTGCAGCTAGCTTTTGCACACTTGTATCTGTCCCAGCTTAAGTTAATTTCAACATCATTGTTTCTCCTGCTGCCTCTCTTAGTCAGCAGTATATTGTCATTGTACATACGGAACTTTCCATTCAGCTGCACCATTTGCTAAGGGCCTGATATTGAGAAGTGCTGAGCTCCGAAATCTCCAGCTGAAGCTAGTGGGAGCTGCAGGTGCATGGCCCTCCAGAAAGTCATACCCTTATGCAGCAAGTCAGTTTACAGTGAGAACATAGCATCTGGGCAATGCAAAGTGGGGGAGAAAAGCCATCCAGCTCCGTGCTGCTTTGCGTGAGTGTGGTATGTGAAAGGGGAAGAGAGGAATCAAAAGGAGAGCAGGCAGACAAGGAAACAAGCTAACAATAAGTACCCCGGTTGCCTCCTAGAAAAAGAGTGCCTTACTCCACTGGCAATTGAATGGATGTGGTTAAATGCCCTCCTTAAACCCTAGGGAACATTGCTCATTTCCTTAGTGGTGAAGGGAAGTGATGCCCATTACTCAACAGCTGAGAAAGGAATGGTGTTTATAGACTCCAAAGGGGGTTTACTTGGCCTGAAAGATGACAGTTCCTGATTTGGAGCCTTGGAGAGGGAAGATTAAAGCAGGAGAAAATGAAAGGATACACAAGGCCCTGTCAAGGACTTTCTAGGAAAGGATAGAAACTGATCAGATAAGCTGAGGACTTGTGTAGTACTGTGGCAGGATCATTTCATTGAGAAATATAGGAAGTAGCTACATGGTTCTGTTCCTTTTTAAAAAAAAAAAAAAAGGTTCCAATAACAGGCCAGTGATATCACCTTATTCTTCAAAGTCAATGGGAATTTTTCCAATGTCCAGAACACAGGATTAGACCGTAAAGACCTGATATTCAGGGTTGCTGAGCACCTGCAACTCCAAGTCAGTGAGCACTCCATACCTTTGAAAACAGCTCCGAGTCCTTTATTGTGAATAACATTGCTAATAATGTCATTGATCTGCATTGTACAAATGCAGTGTAATTTTTGCATATTGATATTGAACTACTGATGTCCTGCTTTTCATTGCAGGTTAATTGTGGACTCATTGTGGTTGCTTATAAAGATGGCTCCCCTGCACATCCACATTTCATGGACTTGGCTCTGTGCTCTCAGTATTGGAACAAATGGCTCCTGCGCCTTGAAGAATACACGGAGAAGGAAAAGAATAATAATACAATCAAGTCCAATTAGAGGGGTGTGATCTGAGCACAAAACTGAAGCAGGAAGTCCTGAGTTCTAATCTAGGTTCTGTTACTGACTCCTTTTTTGATCTTAGTTAAATCACCTACGGGTGCAAGAAGGATTTAATGGGCCAACTTAAATTGGGCTGATCCTTACATTTTGCAGCAAGCTTTTATAAACTCTAAGACAATAAAATGTTCCCATGATTAAAGAAAAAATCCCGTTAAAAGTTTGTGTAAGCAAACCATCGCATTCATGCAGTGTTTGAAACCTAACCCTTGCTGAACTGAGGACATGAAAGTGAAGCTGACTCTGAACCAAAGCAAAACTTGCATTGGCAGAGCTGAGAGAAATGCAAACAATAAAGAACCTAAGGAGTGGCAAGTAGACTGGATTTTGAACATTTCAACTCTTGCTAATCTCTCATCTATTTACAACATGTGCCTTTTATGTTGACAGTGTACCTTTTGAAGGTGGGAAAACAGCAAGTGTTAAAAATGATAATTAAACCTGCATTAAGCAATCACTAATAATGTTAAGAAAAATAGGTTGCTTTAGCAGAAGAGACCTCCAAAAGAGGAGCAGAAATATATTTAGCATAGCTGGAGACTACGCCTAAGCGCCCCCTAAAACAAGAAGTTGCTCTAACAAGAGTAGCCTCTCATACAGGTTTCTCTGCCTTAGTACAAAGCTGCATCTCTTGCATAGTGCAAAGGTGAGAAGGAAACTCAAACTTTGTACCTTAGGGCTCAACTGGGCAGTGAGTTCCATGCAAAGACTCCTGTGCCCACACAGCCCCACTGATTTCACAGTGTGTTGCATTAGACTAAGTCCCCTTTGTTTCATTTCTTTGTTTCTTTTGAATCAGACACTTGGGTTTTTCTTGTCATCACTCAGGATAATATATGTAAAGTATAACTGATACTTAAGTCTAAAGACCACCAACCAGACAGTACCAGAAAAGGTTTGCGTTTGAACAGAAGAAGGGCCATACTGGGTCAGACTAATGGTCATAGACTTTAAGGTCAGAAGGAGCCATCTAGCCCAGTATCCTGTCTTCCAAAAGTGACCAGTGCCAGACGCTTCAAAGCAAATGAACAGAACAGAGCAATTATCGAGTGATCCATCCCTTAACCTCCAACTGCCAGAAGCTAGGGCTGGATGACATGAGACAGCTGGAGCATGGGGTTGTATCCGTGACCATCTTCACTAATAGCCATTGATGGACCAATCCTCCAGGAACTGATCCAATTCTTTTTTGAACCTAGTTATACCTCGCCTTCACAACATCCCCTGACAGTGAGTTCCATAAGTTGACTGTGTATTATATGAAAAAGTCCTTCCTTAAGTTTGTTTTAAACCTGCTGTCTAATCACTTTCTCCACACCATTCATCATCAGAATCTTTGTCTTATACCCTGAAGTAGTGACTTTTCTAAAATAAACAGTCCCAGTCTTTTTAATCTCTCCTCAAATGGAAGCTGTTCCATACCCTGAATCGGTTTTGTTGCCCTTCTCTGTACCTTTTCCAATTCTAATATATCTTTTCTGAGATGGGGCACCCAGAACTCCATGCAGTATTCAAGATGTGGGCATACCATGGATTTATACAGAGGCATTATGATATGTTCTGTCTTACTTATCTATACCTTTCCTTGTGGTTCCTAACACAGTTAGCTTTTTTCACTGCCACTGCACATTTAACAGATGATTTCAGAGAACTATCCACAATGACTCCAAAATCTCTTGCTTGAGTGGTAATAACTAATTTAGACCCCACCATTTTGCATGTACAGTTGGGATTATGTTTTCCAGTGTGCATTACTTTGCACTTGTTAACTCTGAATTTCATCTGCCATTTTAGTGCCCAGTCATCCAGTTTTGTGAGGTCCCTTTGTAACTTTTTGCAGTCCGCTTAGGACTTAGCTATCGACTAATTTTGTATTATTTTCAAACTTTGCCACCTCACTGTTCACCCTCTTTCCCAGATCATTTATGAATATGTTGAACAGTACAGGTTCCAGTACAGATCTTTAGAAGACCCTGCTATTTGACTCTTTCCATTGTGAAAACTGACCATTTTTCCTGCCCTTTTTTTCCTATCTTGTAACCAGTTACTTATCCGTGACAGGACCTCCCATCTTATCCCATGACTGCTTACTTTGCTTAAGAGCTTTTGGTGTGGGGCCTTGGCAAAGGCTTTCTGAAAGTTCTAGTATCCAATGTCACCTGGATCACCCTTGTCCACATGCTTGTTGACACCCTCAAAGAACTCTAATAGTGTCGTGAAGCATGATTTTCTTTTCAAAAGCCCTGTTGACTCTTCAACAAATAGTGTTCATCTATGTGTGTGATAATTCTGTTCTTTACTATAGTTTCAACCATTTTGTCTAGTACTGAAGTTAGGCTTACCAGCCTGTAATTGCCAGGATCACCTCGTGAGCCTTTTTTTAATATCAGCGTTGCATTACCTATCTTCCAGGCATCTGGTACAGAGGCTTATTTAAACAATGGGTTACATACTACAGTTAGTAGTTTTGCAATTTCATATTTGAGTTCCTTCAGAACTCTTAGGTGAATGCCATCTGGACCTGATGACTTATTACTGTTAAATTTTATCAGTTTTTTTCAAAAACACCTCTACTGACACCAGTTCCTCAGATTTATCACATAAAAAGAATGGCTCAGGTGTGGGAAGCTCCCTCATCCTCTGCAGTGAAGACAGATGCGAGGAATTTATTTCGCTTCTGTGCAACGGCCTTTTCTTCCTTGAGTGCTCCTTTTCCCCCTCAATTATCCATAGACCCCCACTGATTGTTTGGTAGACTTCCTGCTTCTGATGTACTTTTAAAAAAAAAATGTGGGTTTTGTGTCTTGCTAGTTGCTCTTCAAATTTTCTTTGACTGCCTAATTATATCTTATACTTGATTTGCCAGTTTGTTCCTTTCTAGTTTCCTTAATAGAACTTGACTTCCAATTTTTAAAGGATGCCTTTTTGCTTCTAACAACCTCTTTTTACTCCGCTGTATAGCCATGCTGACATATTTTTGGTCATCTTACTGTTTTTATTTGGGTGGCTGGGAGGGGAGGAATACATTCAGTTTGAACCTCTATGATGGTATTTCCATGCACTTGCAGGAATTTCACACTTTTCATTGTTACTTTTAATTTCCACTTAACTAGCTTCCTCACTTTTGTGTAATTCCCCTTTTTGAAGTTAAATGCTACTGTGATGGGTTTCTTTGGTATTTCCCCCCCTACAGTGATAAATTTAATTGCATTATGGATGCTATCCATAATGGGAAAAGTTGATACATATAGAAAGCAACACCAGCGAAGAGGAGACCTTCAGTATTTATTCAATATTTACTAAACTACCTTATTACCCTTTCTTCTTACAAACTCGTTTTTATGAAAGGAGTCTCAAAAGTGACTCCTGTATTTTAGAATTAATTATTATTGATAAACTTTTTATTTAGTCAATTTAACATAATCAATGGAAAGGAAGGACTCTTCTGTAGTACGTGTATGGTTGCCATCTTTACTTGATTATTTTAGAACTATAGCTAACTTTCAGTTCTTAAATCTTCATAAGAGGGCCTGATCTGAAAAATCACAGAGTAAGTTTTCCAAAAAATATAGTGGCATCAATATACATCTGAACCCACCAAAGTTCTGATTCTGCAATTAGTTCTGCATGGGTGGGCCCCCTTTGTCTACACAACAAAGAGGTATGTTCACCTCTTGGGCCAGATGCTGTGCACGACTGAGTATTTAATCAGGAATTGCCTCTCTCCAGGACCAGCTGTTCCAAGAAGCTGTCATTAAATGGTGCATAGGATGCAGAGAGAAAGTTTCTGTCCCAAGGTGACGTATTCAGTCATTATGGGGACAGTTGAAATCCCCCATTATCATTGCATTTTCTGTTTTTGTAGCTTCTGTAACCTCCTTGACCTTTTCACACTCACTATCACCATCCTGCCGAAGAGGGTCAGTAATATATTCATACTGCTATATTCTTATTATTGAAGCATGGACTTTCTAGCCACAGAGATTCTTTGTTCAAGCAGGTTGGAGAAACTTAAATCTGTAGATAGAAAGACAAACTTGAATTTATAACTCCTGCAAGAGCACACAGCAGTGTGGGAAAACTATGCAGTGAAACTCCAAATCAGCTATTATGGCACTTACTTGTTCACACCTTCCCGTGAATTATGTGTTTACTTAAGGGCTAATTAGATTCATAATTTAAAACCTAAAATGTGACAGAGGCCCGTTTGTGGTTCACTGCTGTGTTAGTAACTCTTGTCAGGCCTGACATACTCACTAACGCTTGTCATAAGTTCTTTCTAAATGGTGGAAGATATCAATAGTAAATTAATAACTTAGTAACACATCATGCAAGAATATTAATTATGTACAGGGTGTGTGCAAAGAATTATGAATATAGACTAGAATTATTTTCTGAAGATGTGTTTTTCAAGCAGTGCATAAATCCAATCTACCCTAGACAAAGGAACATGTATTTGCTTGTCAGGCTGAGACAAGGGCGATCTATTTACATAAAAGGTAACAAAGTTATCAAGTGGGGGAGAAGACAGCTTGATGACTACACCCGAGCAGGAGAGAGAGACGTTATCTGGACTATAAAGCAGGCGATCTGAACCTCAAATCAACTGATTGATACACTTTTATAATACAGTAATATTGTATACAGATTTTTTTCTGAAAGCTGATGGCACACTGATGGTTAATATCATTGTGAAATGTATGTATTAACACCGTATGAGAAAATGGGGATACTTTACTTTAGTCTGTAACCAAAGACTGGGAGAAACGGGCTCCCTCCCAGATAGGAAGCAAGGGAGCTATCTACCTGTTTCCAATTAAATTAAGCAAGGTGTGACCCCAAACAATAGAAAACCTATTTACATTCAGATCAGCAGGGGGATGGGAAGTCCCCGGGAAGGGAAGAACTGCATGAGGTCATCATGAGTCTAGGGACAAAACAGTAAGTTTGAGTAGATATAAGGAGAGAGGAGACGCCATCTTGGCAACCATCACTGGACAGAACTCTTACAAGGTAAGAAAGATGGGTCCTTCAACCAAGAGGCTCAAAGTGTCTGGAACTGGAAGTCGGGTAAGGACCTTGAACAAAGACTGTCTCTTGTTAAGGGGGTCTTAGCCATTCAAAAGCGTATTTTTACTTTTGTTTGTAACCCTTTCTAAGTTTATTCCTTCTACGTGGTGTCACGTAACCTATGTCCTTGTGTTAATAAACTTGTTTTATTTTTATAATTACAACAACCCAGGCCTGTGTTTGAAGGGAAGGGAGTGTTTACCCACAGCTAAATTAATAAGCTGTTATGTGTTTCTGTCTCTTTAAAGGAGCAAACAAATCATATTTTTCTCTTAGTGTTCCATGGGAGGGCTGGACTCGTCAGGGTAGACACCACTGGGGAAATTCAGGACTGGAAGCATATTGGGATCATCTTGCCAAGCAGAACTGGAGTGTGGCCGGGGGTAACAAGCAGGCTTCTGGAATTGGAAATGCTGAGTTAGAGTTCTTAACCCACAGACACTCAGAGCAGGCTTGTATGCTGGCTGAGAGCATCTAGACAGGAGAACCAGAGCCACAGGGCCTGTTGAGGCACTTAGAGTTACAGTGATACAACCCCTCACTTGCCTGGACTGCATCCCAGAATGTGACACTAACATCCAGGCCTAAACGCTACATTTAGATGGCTAAGATGACTAGAGGGCTGCCACAATAATGCTACCTGATCTGCAGGGATGTCCCACAAGTCAGAATGGCAGTGTTTAGGTGAGCAGTTTCAAGTACGTTACACAATGGGCAATATTTTGTGGAAGGGTGAACCTGTATATATGTCAAAGGGATGGCAGGGGAACGTATAAACTAAGAAACAAGAGAAGGCAGCAGGCTCTAAGCTGAAGTTAGGTTGGATCATCTCTGTGAATGGCCAATAAAAAAGAGAGTCGAGAGTTGCAAAACCAGGCGCACAACATTAGAATGCTGAAATTGTTTAATAGGTGACACAGCCATGAGGGGTCTGCATGCAGTGTAGCATTCCAGCCTGGAGGCGGCCCAAAAGAGACAAAGTTGGATGGGCTGTAAAGAAGCTGCTTCTGGCTGCAGTTGATTTGTTTTATTTAGTGAACACCTTCTATTTAATGAGGAGAAACTGATTCCAATCCTCAAGACCATTTCCAAATCCATACTTAGGGTTTGCACCACTGCAGGCAAAGGGAGCATGATCAGCACCAAAGTGGTCAGCGGTGGGGCAGGAAAGGTTACTCAGGACTTTTGAAAGTCTGGCCACCTAGGCTGGGTCTACACATTTTTTTTTTTAACACCACAACTATGTTGGTTACCTTTTTTTTAATCAGTAGTAGTAAAATACTTACACCACTACAACCCTAGCATGGATGTAGTTATACCCATATAAAGATGCCTTATACTGTTATAGCTTATGCCTCTTCCTATACACGATTTTTCAATTCAATAGCTGTAACAGCAAATCTTTATAAAACTTGACTTTAAGGGAAGTTCTGGAACAGCCCCAACATCATAAAATCAGGCTTTATTAAGAATATCCTACCAAGCCAGTACCAGGCACAGTTACACTAGACCCCAGTCAAATGTAAAAAGCATGCACTAATGATGTAGTTGCTCATTTTTATTTATGTTTTAAGTATAACTTTCATGTGGGCACATACACACCCCAGTCTGCTAAGAGGGTGCAATATATTGTAACTCATTTTCTAAGGTGGAAAGGCCAGACCAAGCAGCTCTGCAGCATGGTAACTAAATCCCCAGCCTGCCAGTTGAATTGATTCTAGAGACCGTCTGCACTGACCTTAAGAAAAGGAGAGACTTGACTAGTTTGTGGCACCTGGAGGCCTTCTCGTGTTTCTCTCTGTGGAGGAGCAAGGCAGTGGCAATGAACCATGGTCAGGACACAGGGACAAAGGCTTTCATTCATATGTGACACTCTGCACCCCCATGGTCACCCTTATAATGTAATTGTGTGTTATTTAATGCAGAGTATGTCATGTGAAATGTTTTTGAAATGCTCATGACGCACAGAGCATTATTGTTATAGTAATATGTTCGTTGCAATGGCATGTGTGTGGTTATGAGGTTTCACTATGTGATACTCACGAAGATCTGTCATCATAGCTTAAAACTTATCCAGGCAAAATGCTGGCGGAGCAGAGAAGCAGTTCTCACCTCATTAAGGTGTGTATAGAACAAACCTAGCTCAGCCTTCCAGGAACAAAGGACTGGCCTAGGCATCAACAAAGGAACCACGATAAGGTGATGTGCACTTACTCAGGACATGGATAAAACCATACAAGGACGTTATTTGTCACCTGATCCTCAAGGGAGTTCTCACAGCAAAGTAGAGTAAAATGGGCTCCAGGAGTGGGGGATTGGGGTGACTCAACCATTCACCAGTCCAGCTTGCACCTGGGGAAACATCCCATCAAGTCTGATTTTTATCTTCGGTGTCCTTGATACCAGACTAGTACCAGCAGCTCTTCCAGGCACTACGTACAGCTGGGACCCCCACATGGGCTGCATCCAGCTGTGCAAGAGTTTCCACACGTTCATTCCCATCTCCCACTCCTAGGGAAGGAGTCTATGAATACAGAGCAATAGACAATGTTCTAGCTAGCAAAGGAACTTCATGGAGCCTAGAGCCCATCTCCTGGGATTACTCCTGTAACAGACTCCTGGCCACAGTCATCCGCATCACCGCACAGGTACTTTCCAAGCTCTGGAGCTTCACAGGATTTTCAGTAAGAGATGAATAGATCACATGGCATAACCAGTCCAATCCTGGGTGGAGGGGGAATATAGCACCCCCTGCTAGAGAGGGAAAAACACTCCCTGAATGAGGATGAAGTTTGACACTCGTGTCTACTAAAGCCTTTCTCCTCCCCTTGGGGAGCACTGTGAGGAGGGATCCTTCCCAGCGGATGAGCCGGGAGAAATTAAAACAAAAATGTGGAGCGCTCCTGGGAATCTTTTCCCAGTGGGTGCTCGCTGTACAATCATATACCTAGACTGCAAACTCTGGGGGCAGAGATCAGCTTTTTGTTCTGTGTTTGTTCAGCACTGCAGGGTTCTGATGCATGACTAGGGCTCCAAGGTGATAGCACAATACAAATAATAAATGTTTCTTTACCCCGCAAAGCCTGTCTGAACACATCTGGGACATGGCAGGATTTTGATTTCAACCTATGTCACAGGGTCCTACTTACAGCTAGGATGCCACCTCCTGGTTGTGCTGGGGAATCAGCGCTTTCCAGGTCCAATGCTTCCTTCTGCCACTTGTTGCATGCCTCTCTCCCTCACACTCTGAGACTCCAGCTGCCCTCCTTTTCATGGTTTGGCCCTCCAGCCAGTTTATTATGTTTTCCCCTTTCTGGGGTATCAAAGCTTTTCCACAGAAACTGTCTCAGGCAGGCTTATTCACTGCCAGCTAGTGGTATTGCCCCAGTGCCTGGTAGGGGAACTCGGGTCTGCCCTCTACTCCAGGTTCCAACTCAAGGACCCTGTAATCAGCAGCCAAGCTCTTCACAGTAGCCTAGAAGGGGCAGATTAATCAACTAGGCCACATCTGAGGGGAATTAAGTGGCCCAATTAATCCCCTGAATGATGATGGAGCCCAGCTGAGAAGGAAGAGGTGGGGCTAGGAAAAGGCTCAGGGAAACAGCAGCAAGGTTTAAAATAATTCTTTGTACATGGAATTCAGTTTATTAAAGTATCCCTTATAAGTGTTCCCATTACATAGGACAGTAAATGTCTTATTCTTTACAGCAAAGCTTCACTTTATTAAGATTCTTTCAAGGCTCCAAGCACCCCCAGTCCTGTTGCATAAAATAGCTGCTTCATTAAGAAATGCTTAAGAGCACCCGAAAGCTTCCCCCCCACACACACACACACACACACAAAAAGCTGTAGCAGATGTCTGCACGAGGACCAAGGCAATCACACAAAATTTAGTTTTTACAGACACAACCAGAGTCTGACATCATTTTCATATATTAATTATGGAGGTGCTGATCAGTGCCATAGTTCAGGGTGAGTTCCATTTTGAAGTGAAGCAGTGATTCAGACTCTTTGTTTTGTGTGCAAAATCAGTGTGTCCTCCCCAAACTTACAGCACTTGTTCTTGGAGTACAGAATGAGTTTTCTGATAATTTACAATTCATGAGTGTATGCATTCAAACAGGGTCCTTTAACCAATTAGCATTGGCATCAGGTTTTTCTCTGTCTGGAATGAGCTTAAGAGAGTAGAGCACCAATTGCCACCCTTCCTTGCCAGCTAATTTGCATTGGCTGTAATGACTCAGTGGTACCAGGCAGACTGGACACAAGTGCCAAGAGTTCTCACTGATGGATGACTTGGCCCAACTGGCACTGATCGTCAAAGATTCCATTTGGTGGCGGCATCTCGTTTGGGCATCAGAGTTTGTAAGGCTCCCAAATAGCACCGCTGCTTGACTCCATTAAGCACTGAGCCAGCACAGCCAGAGGAACCAGAGTGGGAGTAAAGGGGAAGCCCTTAAACACAGAGACATTGGGACTCTGGGACTTGAGTCTTTCACTCCTTGGTCTCACTAACACAGACTTCTAAACCAATAAGTCAATTGCAGACAAAGGGCCAGATTCACCAGTACACTTTGGTTTATTTGTGCTGTTCTGGCAATGCAAGGTAGCTCTACACTTAGCTGACATGGCTCTTGCCCTCTGGCTGCTTTGCACTGCTTTGTTTATCCCAGTGAATCTGCCCTTGAAAATTTAATTTTTTAAAATGTGGTTTAAGGTTGAGGCCATGTACCTTCAAATCACTAGAAATATATGGTAGCAGTCTCTTTGGATTTCTTATTTAGTGTTCGTCTATGACAATTTTTAAAAACTAGGGAAATTCCCATAAAAAACATATATATTAAGAGGGCATTAAGGTTAAACGTGTATCTCAGTGGTTAAAGGATTAAACAACCATTATAGGGAGGAGATAGTGATCTGAAAACCAAGCATTATAAAACCAGGAAAATCAGAGTTAAAGTAAGAACGTGTTAAAGTAAGAAATGCACAGTTCAGGCACCCAAAACAATCTTAACTCTGCCCTAGAGTCATGCAATGGGGGGAAAGAATATATGAAAAAAATCTAATATCTTTAAAATTCATTTTCTTCTAATCTGGGATTATAAATCCTAGCAACCTTAATCATAATCACATGGTTACTGCCTGGTGTCATTACAGAGCAGAGTTAAGGTTGTTTGGGTGTATTGACTGTGCATTTCTTACTTTATGATACATACTCTCATCCTTAACTTCATTTTACTGTAGATTTTCATTTGGGAATAATATTAATGCTACCTAGCTCTTATCTAGCACTTTTCATCCACAGATCTCAAAGCACCTTACAAAGATGGTCAGTATTGTTCATTATCTCCATTATACAAACAGGGAAACTGAGTCACAGAAAGGTGACGTGACTTGCCCAAGGTTACACCGCAGGCCAGTGTCAGAGCTGGGAACTGAAGTGGAGTCTCCCAAGTACCAGTCCAGGGTTCCATCCACAGGCTATGCTGCCTCCCCAAAATTTTTCCTTTTTTCCCCTCATGATTAAAAAAGCCTTGTAATTTGCATTAAATTGAGAATATTTCTTCCAAGTTGAGGATCTAGCAACATCAACAGACTGTCATCACCAAAAGGACAAGATGCCTGCTATTACACAGATCCCTTTCAAAGCTGTTTAAAAAAATATCCTACATGTAAACTTCATTGCATGTGACCACTGTAATCCACTGTGTTATTCATCTTCCTCATCTTCTCCGGGATCCCTCTGTAGGACAGAGGTCAGTTTATTCTGTAAGACGGCTGCCAGCTTTTTAGAGGTTTTCTTGAGGAAAGCACTTGCGGGGTGAGCGTTACTGACATGCAGATACAAGTCCTCTTGCGTTGGGCCCGTGTAGCCACAATCTTCGCAGACGTAAAGTTTATCGCGCCGCTGCTTGTATGCATATTGCTGCTGCACCCCATGGATCTTTTTAAGGTGAGATTCCAGAGAACACCGCTGGGTAAAAGCCTTGTTGCAAATCTCACATTTGTAAGGACGAATTCCTACAAGAGCAGAAGATGTTTATTATTAATGATTACGAATCATGTTTATTGCAATAACACTTCGGGACCAACCAAGAAAGGAAACCAATTACGCTAGGCTCCAAACACTGATTAGTAGACAGTCCCTGCTACAAATTGCATATGATCTAAATAAATATTTACACTTTCTTATGCTAAGGTTTTCTGAAGTGGGTGCCTCAGGCAAGGCCACCTACATTTATATTAGGCACCTCCACCCTATTTCAGGAAAGCACAAAAGCTGTTCAGTGACTTATGCACGTATTGCCATCTCTCATGATATTGACTTTGATGGGACCAGGTTTCATCCTATATTTCCAGTCCTCATGGTTTCAGGGAAAAACCTGAAAATGTTTTCCCCTAAAGACTCAATACCCAACAAGGCAAATTAAAATAAAACAAAACACCCTCATGATTTTTAAGCCAATCTTATGGTTTTCAGGGACTTGGCTCATGAGTTTTGAACTCGTAGGGTTGCACATAATGAATAAATTGCCTGATTCTCAAAAGTGCTGAGCACCCACTGACTTCTAGCGGGATTATGGAGTACTCAGCACTAATTCAGACCACTTATTTCATTGTCTACATACAGATTTAGGAGCCTGGTCAAAAATGTGGGCTTTAGTTTTTATTATTAACAAATGCTATGCACAAAATCCTTCTGCTGGAAAAATCTGGGCACTCAGCAGATTTCTGCATGCCATTAAAGTTTCCAAGCTGACAAACCTCTCCCTATTACGTACTACACTGGTGCAGCCCTCAGACACTACAGCAATTAGTATGCTGTAAGAACCTATATTTCTATTATTGTTTATTTCTAGCTACCAATGTTCTTGGTGTTGTACATCAAAGATAGTCCCTGCTGCAAACAGCTTACAATCTAAAAGGACAGACAGAGTAGCCAGGACACACTGGAACAGAAGACCAGAATGGCCACCCTGGGTCGGACCAATGGTCCATCTAGCCCAGTATCCTGTCTACTGACAATGGCCAATGCCAGGTGCTTCAGAGGGAATGAACAGAATGGCAATTACTGAGTGACCAGTTTGCCCTGTTGTCCACTCCCAGCTTCTGGCAAACAGAGGCTACGGACATTCAGAGCATGGGGTTGGATCCTGGACCAGCGTGGCTAGCAGCCATTGATGGATCTATCCTCCATGAACTTGTCTACTTCTTTTCTGAACCCAGTTATAGTTTTGGCCTTTGGAAGATCTAGAGGACAGTGTTTTACCACTCACAGCTTGTGGGCATCCCAATAACAGCCTCTGCTCTGACCTCCAACAGATCACTACCAAGACATAGCACTTTTTGAACTGTCCTTTTCTTAAGTTGGCTTTGCGTAGAACACTTGTTTCGGCACACAATGCTCAGGCCCCAACCCTGCAAAGATTTTGCACATATGAATGGGACTACTCAGAGTGTTAAGCACACATGTAAATCTTTGCAGGATCAGGGCCTCCGGGCTTATCTACACTATACTGCTACACAGTGCTTACTTTGTACCGGGGCTCAAGAAATATTTTTATATTCATAACTGATGCAGCAAGCCCAAAGTTGCTGGCTATGAACTGCCAAGTCTAAAGGTGCCAGGGCTAAGCCCTGGCATAAATTAAGCACTGGCACTACAGCAGCACAGCAATGGCACTGTAGCGCCATCATGTACATTAGGGAAGAGGATTTTCTGGTGCTGTAGGTAATTCACCCCTTCTGAGAGGCGGTAGCCAGGTCGATGGAAAAAATTCTTCTGTCAACCTAGTAGTATCTTCACTAGAGGTTAGGTCAACTTACCTATGTCTTGGGGGGAGGGGGTGAATTTTTCACACCCCTGAGCAACGTAACTAGGTCAATTTAAGCAACTTAGCTGTACCTCTGTAGACGGTGCAATGTAGAGGTACCCGAGACAGTATTTAGTTATAGGCTGTACTGGCCTTTCTCTGGTGGCCCCATTTGTTTCTGCAGAATTTAAGCTTTCATTGCAGGGGCAAAAGCTTCTAGTCCTTGGGCTGTGTCTCTAGCCTTCCAGATGTGAACCAGCACAGTGCCGTCTTAGGACTTGTCCACACACAGAAGCTGCACTGGTTTGACTTAAATTGGTTTAAAAAATTATTTAATTAAACCAGCACAAATCCCAGCATAGACATTCTCAGACTGGTTTTAAACCAATTATATCAGTTTAGCTTGAGCCTAATTTTACTGATGCAAGCTAAACTAATACAAGCAAGGTTTAAACTGATCCAAATGTTCATACACATTACACTGGCACAACAAAATCAATATCAAAATCCTACATTTAGGACTTGTCTACACATGGAAATTTACAAAACAGCTATTCTGCAAGAAAAGCTATTTTGGTAAATTTCCATGTGTAGGCAAACCCTTAGTTGAAGTGGTGCAATTTTGAGTTTAGACGTTCTTATCCTGCAAATATTTATTCACATGTACTAACAGTTTGCAAGCTCAGGGCTTTACAGGTGCAGCCAGACAGAAATAAAAGTAAAAGAGGAGTAAAATATTCCCAGTTATATATATGGGTAGTAATTTTGTAATCTAATTATGCTAATATACACCTTCATCATTGACAACTCAACTACTGGATCATTTTAGCAGAAACATCCAGCTAATTTGAGGCTGGAGGAGGCACATTTTTCTAATAGTGTTGAAATGTTTGTCCCAAACACACTAGCAGCATAGCACCATAGTGTAGACGCTTCCTCCAGTGATGCAAGGGGTTTATCCATCCCTGTGGATAATTCATCTGTCCAAGCGACAGTAGCTACTAGGTCAACAGATTCTTTCGTCAACTTAGCTGCTTTTACACTGGGAGGTTAGAGGAGCATAACTACGGTGCTCGGGGGAGATGAATTTTACATAATTCCCTTTAAACCTAATTGGAATTCAGGGGAAATAGTCAAGTTTAAAACTGTGTCTCCGACAAACAAAATTTACCTCTTTTACAAATGCTACTTTTGATTAAACTAAAAGAATTTATGCTGGTTACTCTTTACATTCAATTCAGCTCAGGCAATGGAAAGAGACGAGTCAGTTTCACTTTCGTGTTCTCATGCACTACCACAAGGCGGTGAAGTTTTGGTTGCAAACATTGCAGGGAACAACAGTTTCACTGAAATGTCAAAATGTATTATGTATGGACACGTGTCCACTGGTCTTAGCTTTTTTTTTGTTCTTAATAAAAGCTTGTTTTTACAAAAACTAAACTTTGGGCCAAATTGAACCTAACCGTATGTCTCAAAATGTTGTTCCCTACTGTTCATCGCTTTCCACACACAAATTAAAGATCCCACAACACTTTTCAAATAGAGAGAAAGACAAGTATGTTGGCCAACGTTTTCTCAGTAAATTAGATGACAGTGTTTGCGTGGGAGCAGCTGCTAAGCAATAAATGCCCTGTTTGCCTACACAGCTATTGCAGCTAGATGTGCAATGGGGTACCTGGATAATTACGCCATATTTGGGTATACCATAAACAAAAAGGATAATCATGGCTGCACTGCAGCATCCCTAAGGTCCTGGTTAGTATTGAAACTGAGAACAATCAGGGAGCTTGCCCAACACCGAAGTCTGCATTCTGAGTGTCCAAATCCTGCAGCATGGGCTACCCACTGGCTAGTTTAGTGATCCCTATTTTATAGAATAGTCAACTTGCCCAAGAATGTCTGCAGTGGTGAGGCTGGAGTCTAGAGGTACCTCAGAAATTGCACTGATGTAACTAGATTGATTTAAGAGCGTCCACAAGAAGGTTGCCCTAGTTTAACTCAATCAATCAGTATTGATTTGGCTTAATTCACTATCTGCCACTATTACAAGAGTGTCCACACATAAGGGGTTGTACCAATTTAGACCTCCCCTGCGCGCACATTTATACCGGTTTACTTAAAATGGTGCAAATCCTTGTGTGAGCACTCTTATTCCAGTTTGACAGTGGCTTATTTTGGTTCAGCTTAATCCTGTTCCTAACTGGGTTAAGCTAAATTGGACCAAGAATGTCCACACAGCCTTTTATGCCTTAAATGTCACCACACAGTGCTGCACAGGCCCTTCGTTCAATGGGTGCAATTTCCAGGAAGGCCAAAGGAGAGTGATTCTGTCAGACAGCTGCCTGTGTGGGGCATCTGTGCTCAGGGCTATGAGAAGTCAGATTTGCTGTCTGGCTTCCCTCAAACCAGCCAGTATGGAAGGGAGGCAGAGCAGGATGGAACCAAACCAAACTTTAGTTATCCGAGGTTGTACTGGATATAAAACCAAATCCTATTCTGTGAAATTGCACCCCTTGACGATTCACACAAACACTGCTTTTTGTTGCCTGTAGGGGGCAGAGCACTTTAAGTTTAATAAAGGAACGTCGCACGTCCCAGCGAAACCTTCTCCCAGAGGCTCTCACCTGTATGAGTCCTTACGTGTCGCTTCAGATCAAAGGTGTCATTGAACCCTTTGCCACAGAAGGTGCACAGGTGTCTCTTCACTTGGTTGTGACACTTCACGTGACGGTTGAGCATCCGCTGCAAGCGAAAGCCTTTGCCGCACAGCTCACAGTTATGCATCGCAGCATCGTCGCAGGTGCCTGTCGTGAACTAACAGATGGAAATAAAACATGGTCGATCCAATTCTGGGTTGACAAGTCAGAACAAAGAACAGGGGCGATTCTCTCTCTGCACAGTGAAAAAGTCCTCACGATAAAAACTCAAGAGAAACTGAATGTTATCGCAAAGGAGAAATGGGTTTTTATTGTCTGAGGTCTTACTCCCAGATTGCAATGAGCTGTATGAGCTGATCTCTTGCACCCATGTTCCACACACCGATCTCCCTATCCATCATTAGGGCTGAAAGCATCATCAGGGCTTTCATCTCCTAAACCTTAAGGCAAGAGATCCCTCGCATCTGATCAAAACATGACACAGTGTTCCTGTGTTACATTTCCCTTCCCCAGACCCCCATTATCAGTGTCACAGCCCGGGATCTGAAAATAGAGTCTCATTTCACAATACACTGAATTAGCTGCCCAAGTGTATCCAGGGCCCGATTTTCAAAGTACAAAGGGCAGCTAGGTGCCCCGCTCCCATTGATGGTGCACCTTTAGCCCATATTTACTAACACATATCATGCCTGAACGTTTGTTTCAAAAGCATCATTTTTAAAAGCAACTCTTTAAAAACACTACAATCCCACTAAAGGGGTTGGAGCGATTTGAGTATGTGGGTTATTACAGTTAGTGCAATTGCATAGATTTGACTGTTGATTATTCCATATGGACCTGGACCAGATCTTCAGCGGGTGTCAATCAGCTTCGCTCCAGTTAAGTCAATGGAGCTACAGCCATTTACACCAGCTCAGGATTTGACATATCTAAGAATGTAATTCTTCAGAGTGAAGAGTTCTGCAGAAATGGCCTGAAATATTTTGTGAGCCTAGGAATAGAGAGGTGAAAAGGTAAACTCATATTTTTGGGGATCAGAGTTAAGGGTGCTATGTGGATTTTGATCTCTTGTTGAAACTTAAATGAGAGAGGACTGAGGGAATTATAGCATATGAAAGAGAACAGGATTTCTAAAGCTTGTGAAACAACCTTATTTGGGATTTCTTGCATTTGTTGTATGTCTGTTAGTCAGGAATGGATACCAGCTTCCTTATCGCCATGTTAATGTGTTTTTTTGTGTTGGAAGAGATGCAGATATCATGACATTGGGCTGGAAGGGGAGAAATGAGGAAGATTCCCTCCTCCACCACAAGGGATTGTCCAGGTGTTTCCAACCTGAGGCACAGATCAGACTTCAGCGGTTCTTCCAAGATTCACACAGACCTCAGGAGCTCCACAATGTATAGGGCAATATCCATAGCCCATTCAATGGACAAGGAGCCATCTCAGACTCCCTGCAGGTTTTTCCACTGGACGAAAGAGAACCCGTCATATAAGTCATAAACCAGGACAATAGAAACATGTGGTCATGAGAAAAAATGAAAATATTCTGAAGATTTATGCCCCTACTCCAGCAAAGCACTTCAGCACATGGCTCCCTGTAAACCTATGAATAGCCCATTGGCTTCACTGGAACGCCTCACACACTTAGTTAAGTATCTAGATATTTTTGCTGGATCAGGTCCTTAGTCCTTGCCTTCACATTTAACTCAGGGCTAGTCTACAACTGTGCCGCTGTAAGAACACTTGTGTGGCCACGTTATGTTGACAGAAGAGAGCTCTCCTGACGACATAATAAAAACCACCTACTGAGCGGCGGACATCAACGAAAGAGCGTCTCCCACCGACAGCGCTGTCCACACAAGCGCTTATGCTGGCAAAATTTATGTCGCTTGGGGTGTGTGTGTTTTTTTCACACCCTTGGGCAACAAAAGTTTTGCCGGCATAAGTGCTGGTGTAGACAAGGTCTAAGGCCTCATCTTCACAGGAAAGTTTTACCAGTTAGATAGGTATAACCCCCTAGACGGACATACTTAGCCACTCCACTACCAGGTTATTTTCAGTTCAGTTTAAACCCCTTCCCAAGAAACATAAACTAAACCAAAAAAAAAACCAAACAAACAAACCAGCCACCCTTATATCTGAATATGAGCGTCTACACAGGGGATTATTCAAAATCTATTAGAATTAACACTTTAGTTTATGCTGAAAAAACTTCCCCGGAAGGGAAAGGGCTAAATCGGTTTAGAATCATACCTTTAGTGAAATCAATGCCACTTTCCCGTGTAAATAAGCCTCCAATGTATCTCTAAGGACCTCCTTTTGCTATGTGTGATAGAACATATGATTTGTTTACCAAAAAAGTTTCTAGAGGTTTTGGTAGTGAAGATAATCTTTACAATATAAAACAGTGGGTGTCACTGTGCTGACTCTGCAGAGACTGAAACGATAAACCCAGTCTTCCCCTGTTCATCTCACTTGGCTGTTAATTAACTTTAAAGTATTATTATGGGTTAATCTTTTCATTCTTGATTCTAATACAAGAAAGATTGAGTTCACGTGAAGTGGCTGAAACAGATGCTGGTGATTCAGCCATTTGGAAGAATGTGCTTTATGGGGAAGGCTCAATGTTTTGATTATGCAAATAGTTAAGCATTATTTTGATTATCTGGATAGCCATGGTGCTTGCTGCTAGCCATTAAGGATATGTCTACACTGCAATAAGACCGGCAGCTGGCCTGGGTCAGCAGACTCAGGCTTATGGGGCTTGGGATGTAGGGTTATAAAACTGCAGTGTAGACATCCAGGTTGGGCTGGAGCGTGGGCTCTAAGACCTGGTGTGGGAAGAGCATCCCAGAGCTCAGGCTCCAGCCCAAATGTCTATACTGCAATTTTCTAGCTCCATAAACCGAGTCAGCTGATCTGGGCCAGCCACTCTGTGCCACAAGTCTTTTATCTCAGTGTAGACATTCACTTTCACCCTGTGGCTTAGAGAGTTTAGCTGTCAAGAGCTAAAAGGGAGTTTAGCAGACTCTTCAGAATCTGCAGTGCATTTAGTGGTGTTTCTAGAAAACTTGGGGTGTCCTGCAGAAATTAGGTTAATAAGATAACACATATTTCTCCATGATCTTCTCTGTGGCTTTAATAATACCAGGGATTAAAACGTAAGGGTCATAAATAAACTAGCCAGCAAAATAAATCCTAATAGAACTTCCACAGTTTGAGCAAAAAATAATCCAAAAATTCCCCGCAGATTCTATTCCTAGTTCCTAGCCATATATGGCCAAGATCCTGCAATCAGCTCTATACAAACACAAGGCTTTATCTATCTACACAGAGATCATGGCAGAATCAGGGCCTAAGGCAACACAAAGCTATTTTGTATTTAGCCAGAACACAAATAATAAATCATAATGAAAAGGCAGAGAATTAGATTATCCAGAAGCCCTGATCCTGATCCTCATCGTCAGTGGCAAAGCAATGCTATCAGAAAACTGTCTCACTGAAAAGATGAAAACAAAACAGTGAATTTTGAGAATATATGTGGAGCATATATGGAAATATATATGGCAAGAATAGCTATGTCTCACTCAAACTCACTGTGAGGGCTATGTGTACACTGGGAATATAGGTGTTGGCTTTTTGTTGATTTTATTTAACAAATAGATAGCTAACATGTGATGGCTAATGTTGTACATAGAAACGGCAGGTTATAGCAGCTCCGCTGAGGTAGCACTACAGTTTGCCTTGTCTATACTACGATTTTACAATGTGTTCGCCATCTCATCGTAAAAACACACCTATTATTCCCTAGCGTAGACAGAGCCCCTGGGATTGAGCCAACCTCCACTGAAGTCAATGGGAACATCTCCATTGACATTAATGGGAGCTGGAAAGGGATCTATTGTATTTTTCTCCCTATTCTTCCTCTCGATTCTACACTTTGAATGAAGGCCGTAGCAAGGCTGAACTCATTCGCTCGGATCAGGCTACTTTATCTTTTACACTGGGAAAGAGCACTCAGTCAATTGACCTTTTCCTGTCTTGCCATTTCTGCTGAAATCTCCATTACAATCCACCAGCTCTGCTTTGCGGGAATTTAGACTGATTTTTGACTCCACTCACTCAGGCGCCAAATATATATGTGTGCATGAGCGCATATGTGCCCGCCCCAAGCACACACAGAGGCTGAAATTTTCAAACTAGTTGGTTAATGGACAGTTCATGAACGGCAACAAAGATGAGTGTCTATATCCCCTAGGCTACCATGAGAATATCACCCACAGTTTTTGAAGGTGGGTATTTCCATAGTTTTATGTTTATTTAACTGAGGGGACATTTTTACAGCTGGAGAGGCAGAGGACATTGTCCCCCTCCCCCAAACTACAAGCCTCAGGCAGGTATGGAATTTGCCCCCCCTCCCAAGCACAGCCCCGTTGATCTGACTGGAGCTGTCCTCCCAACTATAGAAGTCCTACTACACCTATGAGTAGCCTCCCAGTGTGGCAGCTGATCACAGATAGCAGATGGTGTGGCCCAGATCCTCAAGGGTATTTAAGTGCCTAACTCCAATGGGAGTCAGGTGCCTAAATACCTTTGAGGATCTGAGCCCATGTTCTCCAGCTGACAGTGGTACATCAGGAGGCTGGATGTGCCTGCGAGGTGGCAATGTGATCATTGGAGGCTGGTACAGGGGGCTGCTCCTGTACCTTGATTTTTGATCTGACCACTGGGCGCTTCACAGCCAAGTCCAGAAGGGTCCCCCCGGCGTTCCCAATCTCCGCTGCTGGTTGAGGCGTCGGGGGATCGTTCGGCTCAGCCTCCCTAGTGCTGCTGGTGCTGCTGCTATTGCTCTCCAAGCTGCAGCTATCTTCGTTGCCGTAGTTCAGCAGCACGCAGCCGATCCTTCCTGGTGCGAGGCAGAGAACCGGGGTTACTGGGAAAGGGAAAGACGCTTGCTGCAAGGGAAAGCATGTGGTCCGGGTTCAGAACTACTGCAAGAGGAGTACAGCCCAGGGCAGGGGCAGCAGCAGCTGGGTGCAGGGGACAGCTGCAGTGCTGCCAGGGGCAGGCTGGGCACTGCCTGAGGCAGGCAGGGAGGGGGTTACCCAGGGGCAGGCAGGGCACTGCCCGGGGCAGGCTGGCAGAGAGCAGGCAGGGTGCTGCCCAGAGGCAGGCAGGCAGGGTGCAGGCTAGCAAGGGGCAGGGAGGCAGGGGGATACCCAGGCACAGGCAGGGGGCATGGAGGGGATACCCAGAGGCAGGCAGACAGGGGGCAGGGAGGCAGAGCGCTGCCTGGGGCAGGCTGGCAGGGGACAGGTGGAGGCAGGCAGGCAGAGGGCTGGCCATGGGCAGGCAGGTGGGGGGGGGGAAGGGACAGGCAGGTGGGGGCTGCCCAGGGGCAGGCAGGTGGGGGCGGGGGACAGGCAGGTGGGGGCTGCCCAGGGGCAGGCAGGTGTGGGGGCAGGCAGACAGGGGGCTGCCTTAGGCAGTCAGGCAGGGCTCAGGCTGGCAAGGGGCAGGGGGATATCCAGGGACAGGCTGGGGGCAAGGAGGGGATACCCCAGGGCAGGCTGGCAGGGGGAAGGCAGGGCACTGCCCAGGGCAGACAGGCAGGGGGCAGGCGGGAGGAGGACAGGCTGGGGGGGGTCAGCCAGGAGGTGGGAGGCAGGTAGGCAGGCGGGGAGGCAGGGGGGACGGGGCAGACGGGGGGCTGCGCAGGGCCGGCAGGGCGCTGTCGGAGGGCGCTGAGGGCAGGGTTGTGCCAGGCTCAGGCTGGGAGCAGCCGGCGGGGCCGGGCGGGGCGGGGCGGCGAACGGTGCAGCCGGAGTTAAACTCACACGCCCTGGTCCCAAAGTTCAAACAGCGCAGCCGGGCCCGCCCGCCCGACCCGGGCTTCCTCCTTCCCGTTATACCGTCCCCGCCCCGTGCCACAGCCGCCCTCGGGCACCAGGCTCAGGCTGTTCCGGGCGGCCCGTGGCGGGGAGGGGCATTGCCCCGGGCACAGGGTCCCGATCCCGGGGACCCCCACCCCGGGGCTTTGACTCTGGCCCGACGGGGCTGGGGGGCCGGGTCCTGCACCGCTATTGGGGCCCGGGCGGTCCCCGTGCGCCAGCCAGGATCAAGGGGGGGATGACCCCCCTCCCCCCGCGCACACTCAGCTCACACCCACCCCCCAGCTGCGCTTCAGTATCTGCCCCCCCCCCCCCGTGTCTTTCTCGCACACTCACCGCCCCCGGCCCGCCCCGCCCCGTCGGACAGCTGGAAATCTCCGCGCCCCTTCCCGCACCGCTGGGGGGATCCCCTCTCCCCGGCGGGCAGGGGAGCTCCCCGATTTATACCCGGGGGTGGGGGGGCCGTCATGACTTCCCCCGGGGCCGGGCTGCAAAGCCAGCGGTTTGGGAGCACTAGGCAGGTGAGACCGGCCTGGTCCGCCCCCCCCCAGCCACGATCCCCGGGGCAGGCCCCCCCGCACTGCCCGGCCAGGAGCGGGGGCGCAGCGCTTGGCTGTCCCCAGCCGCCCGGCGCGGGAGCGCAGGGGAGGCCGGCGCGGGGGGGGGGGGCGGTGTGTGAGTGTCCCGTGTGTGTCCCCCCCCCCCCGGTACCTGGGACGTAGGTGTCGGCTCGCTCCTCGTCCGGCAGCTCGTCCCAGCTGCGGCTGGCCGGCTGCGGGCTGCGCCTCTTCACCAGGAAGGCTCTGGGCATGGTGCGGGCGGGCGCCGCGCTTCTCCCGTCCCCTGCCGCCGGGTGAGGTGCCGCCTGCCCCCGGCCCGGGATCGCAGCCGCCCCCCAGCTGGGGCCGCCGCCCGCCCGCCGTCGGTGCTTGCCGGAGCAGGGGAGCCGAGACCACGCGCGCCCGGCGGCGGGTGGCACTGGGGGGCGGGGGGGGGGATGGAAAAGGCACCAGGAAACTCGCTGGCTCGCCCGCCCGGCCGGGAGCATGCGTGCTCCACATAACGGTGTCAACAAGCCTCCTACCTGTCCGACCGGTTGGAGCGGCTGCCTCCCCCTCCCTCCCTCCCTCCAGTCCCGGCCCGGCCCTTCCTCGGGCACGTTCTTTGCCAAAGAATGCAGCGGCGGGGGGGGGACCCCGGGGTGTTCTCCTTCCCCCCCTCCCTGCTGCAGCCACCCCCAGCCACCTGGGGGGCTGGGATCGGTGTGCATCGGGCACACACACACACACTCACACACACACACACTGGGCTTTATCGGGCATCGCCCTCCCAGTCCCAGCCGCTTGCAGCAGCAGCAGCTCCCAGACACTCGTGTGCACCAGGACACCCTCCGGCGCGCCACACACACACACGCTCCGATCTCCGAGCGCGGGTCTCCGGGCTCCACGTCGGGGCACCCCCACCCTCAGCCCCACCCCTCCTCCTCCTCCTCCTGCAGGAGCTGCTGCGCTGGCTGACATTTGAAGCCGGGCAGCTGCAGGCATTTTGCGGGCTGCTTTGCATGCAACGATCTTCAGATGTCTGGCGAGAGGAGAGAGATGCCTCCCAGCGACGGAGGGGTGGGACCTCCCTCACCTCGCCCTGCTTCCCCGAGCCGACTTTACCTGCTGGAAACCTGAGAGGCTGCCAGGCAGGCAGCATGGAGGCCGCTGTACCTGGGGGAGGGACACAACGGTTTTCCTACCTCCTCTTAACGGACTGAGGGAAAGCGCTCTGGGAAACTTGGCTTCCCTCTCCGCGCTCTTTCGGCAGGAAAGGGACATAGCCGGGCTTGAAAGCAAGACGGGGACAAGGTCTATAGCATGCAGCGAAGAGTCGAATGACTGCAAGTTGCAAGGGCGGAGCGAGTTAAGAGCGGAGAGATTTCGGGGGACCCATTTATTTCCTACGGTGCTTCTCCCCCAACCCCTCACCCCAGCAGCGTTTTCACCCGTCTCAGGGCGGGGTTGATCTTGCATTGCACGGGAACTTCTCAAAGCCAAGTTTATTCACTGAACTGGCCTGCTCCCAAATGGGAAGCCATTGTGACTAGCAGAAATCAGTGCCCCCAATTCTTCCTGGGGGGCGGATTCTCCTAGCTGCATTGACTTTAGTGGAGCTCTTCCTGATTAGCGGTGGAGAAAGGGAGATTAGAATCTACCGGGCCAAGGCAATGATTAACAATTTTGTATTCGTTCCAGTTTCACATCCAGCACCCCCCTGCGTCAGGGTTAATATACCTGGGTCATGAGTATTGTAGCACGGCATGTCACACTAACGACATCTAGCAGGGCGGTGATTCACAAAGCCACTCATCTCCACACTGATCTTGGCTCAGCTCAAGGAAGGAGCATGTTTTCTTCTGGTAACACATTCAAACCTGCCTGCTGCAATCCTATTAGGGTCTAATCCTGCCCCATTGACGTGAATGGGAGCTTTTCTATTGACATCTGTGGAGCAGTGGTTCAGACCTCTAGATTTCAAACGAACAACACAAAGCAAGGCGAGCTGCACCCACTTTGCCCTGTTAACAGTTAAGAAGGGAAGAACCGAGCTGTTCTCGCCATGGCTAACTTGTGAAGTGTTCTTATTGTTAAAGGATTTAAAAAACCTTGGCAGTTCTGAGCGTCCCGCTGAGTGCAGTGGGAGGGGGTCCTCAGCGTGAGACCTGGATGAAATCCTGGCCCCCCCTTTGAAACCAATGGAAGTTTTGCAGTTGATTTAAATGGGGGCCAGAGTTTCACCTTGTAGTGTCTAACCTGGTGTGTAAACAGGCTTCTCTTGTCAATCTTTAGCCTTTGTTTTATGATGAGTAGTTGTTAATCGCTGACAGTATGCTGGGGACAAGACAAAAATAAAGCCCCGAAGAGTATTTCCACCTAAACTAGAGTTGGTAGAACTTCTTCAAGCAAAAAACAGTACAAAAGGTAATCAAAAACGGCCTTTTTTTTTCCAAATCGAAAATTTTTATAATATTTTTCAGTTTTTCGTTTTATCTACAAAATTGGAAAACGAAAAATTTAGTTATTTGGGGAGTTGTTATTATTATGGTTTTGGTTTACAATTGTTTTCATTTTCTTCTCCATTCTCTTTTCCCCTTTTTCAATCCTCCTTTTTTTCTCCATCTTTTTTTCTTTTTCCATCCTCTCTTTTTCAGGGGCAAAATGGAAAAAGAAATGAGAGGAGGAGAGAGAGAAATTAAAAAGAAAACAAATTAAACATTAACAGTTAAATAAAAATTCACAAAATAAAGGAAAAAATTGCTTTTCAAAACCCATAAAACAAACTGATTTGGATTTTTTACATTTTTTTTTCTTTTTGCAGTTCTCCCCTCCCCTTGCATTTTTCAGCCAACTTGACTAAAAATTATTGTTACACCCTAACTAAACAAGACTGGAATCCATTCCCACTAAACTCATACACATATTATTACAATTACAAATTACATCACTTTTCAGCAAGGTGGCCACCTTCCGTGCTCAGGGTAAAATGCTGGTTCTATTGAAGCAAACCAGAGTTTTGCCATTAATTTCTGTGCGGACAGGATTTCACTCCAAGGGGCAGATCAAAGCCTAAAGGCTTGTGCAGTTAGACAGTTTGCACCAATGTAGCTAAATAGATTTATCTACACTATTGCAAACCCCTGCTATGGTTTGCAAACTTTTTGAGACTGGGTTGTCACTGTCCTATGGTTGTACAATGCCTAGCCCAGTGGGTCTGGAACTTCTAGATGCTACTACCATACCAATTATTAATAATACAGACATGCACCAGTATAACTAGATAGATTTAAAATCCATTTTGTTACACTGGGAGAAGTTTGCTAACACAGATAAACCCAAAGTCAATGGACAGAGTTTTACTAACTCCAGTGGACTACAAATCACCTTCTAAGGCCTGGTCTATGTGCAGGTTTTAACCAATTCAGTTAAAGAAGTGTGATTTCTTGCCAAAATAGTTATAACAGTACATGCACTAGGGTGGACAAAGTTATAGTGATATAAACGGTGTGGTGTGTAAATGTATAAATATACATTGCACTTTTCTCTTCCAGTATAGGAAGTGCTGGTATAAAGTATAAATCCGTTGTATACTGATGTAACTGTGTCCACACCAGGGGTAATAGTTACCAGTGTGTAATAGTAATTACATTAACTATACACGGATAGTTAGTACAACTTCTATGTGCAGACAACTCCTTAGAAAGGGCAATTGTAATTAAAAGCTTTAAAAACTCCATTTCACCCTTTCTTAGCAGTGAGTAGTACTTCTTACTTTATTTATAGTTCTGGGCATAATAGGAGTGCAGTTTTTCTTTTAATCTTTTTTAAAAACCCACTAAAAACCTATACATTTCCACAAGGATGAGTTAAAATGACTGATACCAAACTCATGAAATCCCACATGACGGGAGGTCAGTAGCATACTCATTTATAGTGTAATCATGAGTGGAGGGAATTTGGCCCCATTGTGTCCATTTATACAAGATTGGCATATATGTATTTATTAATTAATTTAGCTTTAGTTTAAAAGAAACCCCTCCAAAAAAGCCACCTCCTCCCAACCTCTGGGCCCCCTTCCTTGCCATTATATTTAAATTCACAGACAGAGTTGGTTGGAAATTTTTTGTCATAACTTTTTTTTATTTTTACAAAGGCTGATTTTTACAAAATTGAAATGTTTAGAAAAACAGTAGTTGGGGGGGAACCCCAAAATGTCCTGTTTTGACATTTTCAGAGAGGAACACTCCGATTTTTCGTTTTGAAACAGCTTTTTGAAAAAGATTTCATATTTTTATGTATTTTTCTAAACAAAGTTTAACAAGGCCAAAATTAGAAGAAAATGATCACACTGGAATACATTTGATCAACCCAAAACAATTTTTTTTTTCAAAATTTCACTTGGCAGGAAATTTCAGCTTTTTTTTTTTTTTTTGGTTGGTTGGTTGTTTTTTGTTTTGTTTAGGAACAGAGAACATTTTGAAATCATGGAATTTCCCATGAAACAGAAAATCCAGTTCCCACTCAACTCTAATCCCAAGAATCTAGGAGATAGAGTGAAAACCAAGCAAAGCACTTATCTTTCCTCTCAGGCACTTATCTTTGCCTACCAGGCATCATTATGTCTACACTTAAAAAGCTACAGCAGCACAATTATAGTGCTGCAGCTGTGTCACTATATCTCTGTCTACAGTGTAGAAGACACCAAAGTGTATGTGTACACTTAAAATACTACAGCAGCATCAGCGAAGATAATCCACCTCCCTAAGAGCAGTAGCTAGGTCAATAGAAGAATTCTTCCATCAACCTAGCTCCATCTACACCAGGGGTTAGGTCGGCATAGCTATGACACTCAGGGGTATGGATTTTCCACACATGCCCCCAGAGACGTATCTATGCCAATGTAAGTTTTCAGTGTGGGCCAGCCCTTAGTCACCAACCATGCAACCAATCCACTTTAAACTGCACCATCTTTTCCCACCGAACAGAAATCCCACCCTCAGCCCCCTTTTGCCAATGCCCTCTCAGACAGATGGGTCTGGAAGCGCAACACAGTCTGGCTATTTCAGATGTTGTTGACTCAGAGGGGTAGGGTGAAGCTCTTTTCTCTACCATCCCCTCTCCCCTTTTTACGGAGGAGGAACCAAGCACAAAGGCCTCTGCTGATGCAATAGCAGTGGTTTGAGGATTCAGAAAGATGCAGGTAATTAGATGTGATTTTTGTGATACAGGTAATTAAAAAACATCCAGCCACCTGCTTGTTAAAATACATCTGCCATCAGAAACTTTGTACACTAGGCACTGTTGCCAACACCGGGTGGCCTGTGTTAGCAATGTTGGGAGCCCCTAGTGTAGACAGCCTGAGCCTGCCCTGAACCAACACCATTTTAAGCATGGTTTCAATCAGACCTGTGAGCAGGATTCAATGAGAGTGTCTAATACAACAAGGCAGCTGGCAGCCCATCTGCACTGGGGCCTGCACCGGCGCTAACATTGCTGGTGCTGCATCAATGTGAGCGACTCTGGGAAACGTTTGGAAAGTTCCCCTAGCAAAGACAAAATTAAATGATGATAGGGAGCTACAGTACCGTACTAAGGGGATGATCAGAGCCCAGCAAAGTTAATGGAAATATTTTAGTGGGCTTTATTTCAGAGTCTAATACCATTATTCATGGCCTTCCTACCAGGCCTTTTCCTGTTGTGTTATCTAGTCAGGGAAGATTAAAAATCATTACATATATAGATAGATAGACATAGATGTACACCTACAATGTTGCTGTAGCCGTGTTGCTCCCAGGATACAAGAGAGACGAGGTAATATCTTTTATTGAACCAATTTCTATTGGTGAAAGAGACAAGCATTTGAGTTACATGGAGCTCTTCATCAAGGTCTGGGAAAGGAAAGGTAGCTACTCCAAGTGTCACCGCTAAATACAAGGTGGAACAGATTGGTAAGCATAAGGAGTTAGCACAAGTTGAATCAGACCATTCAAAGCGAAGTGGGCAATTAACCCCTCTGCAGTTATAGGAGAAAGGAGGGTTACAGGTTGTTATAATGAAACCAATGTCTCTATGTCAATCTCTAGTGCCTAGCCAAGTTATGAAGTTAAGCTCCCAGGCTCATCTTTTGAAGATGTTGTGCAGGTTTTCCGTGAGGATGAGGGATGAGGTGATAGGGTGTTTTTGTTTTTTATCATTTTCCTATGTGAGTTCATTCAAGAGCGTCGTGATTGTCTCATTTCACCCACATACATAGTTGTTGTTGGGGCATTTAAAGCAGTGGATGAGGTACACCACATGTTGTGATAGCCATGTGTAATACCCAGGCTTACTGAAAGGTGTTTGGGTGGGCAGGGTGGATCATCAAAGCAATGGAGAGATGTCTGCAGGGTTTACATCCATTGTGCTGGCAGGGTCTGGTGCCACTTTGAGTTAGTGTAATGTCCTGTTCTGTGGGGAGCTTGTTTTTGATGATGAGCTTGGTGAGATGGAAGACAGGGTTCAGGAAAGATATTTTCAGGATGTGCCACCCATCAAATATGGGTTTTAATTGGTTAATGATTGATAGCCAATAAACCCATAGTCTAAAGTATTAGAATTCTGCTTTGTTACCCTCTAGAACCCATCTGAGGATCTATATGCTTCCCCCTTTTTTATTTCACTCATTTATGATTATTAAACAAACTGAAAGTGTGTATTATATGGATGCATATGTATGTTGCTACCTATGCCCTAGGTGTCTGCACACTAACTGTAACAATAATCAGAATAGGACTTAGCACTTTTATTGCACTTTTCATCTTCAAAGTGCTGTACACTCATTCATTAAGATAACGATAACAGACAGATCTTCAGTGCCTTTCATTCAAAGCTACCAACATCACTTTACAAACACAGGGCCGGAAATGGGGCACACATCCCCCTCCCCCAGTACTTTTTCACCACAGAAACCATTCAATCTCTCTTCTTTTAATGTCCACTTTATATAATTTATTAAAGTCGCCTCCACCAAGCACCTGTACAGTGCAATGCAACTACTCTAATACCTATGACCTTATTACCTTCAGCCCTTGCTCATTAGGGCTCTGGAGGGAAAGAGATTTCCCTTTCCTCTGATCATCTATAGTCTGGGCCCAACTAGCCTTGTCCTGGCCCCTAAGCTAACATTTCCTGCCTGCCTTTTACCAAGCTAGTCAGTTGATGGGCCAATTGGTTCCTTAACTCACCCAGTTTCCCTGTCTGATTAGCCAATTCCTCCCTATGTCCTCAGTTGACCATTGCTGGGGAAACTGGTTGAGGCTACAGTGATCAGAGTGCTGACTCATCTATTAGACCACAGCAGCACTCTGTCACAGCACAGGGCCCTTATCTTGGAAACATTTAAGCACGTACCTCCTGCTTCAGCCCAGGGAGGATGGACGAGATGACATCTTGAGGTCCTTTCTAGCCCTACAGTTCTATGATTCTATTTGGATATCCTTACTTGTACCAGTAATCCCAGAGATTATCCCAATGAATAAAATTATACACAAGTGTTTTTTGGGACAGGGTCCTTGGAGACAGATTACAAAGCCCTTACACTGGTGAACAATGAGGTCTGGACTACACTTAAATATTAGTTCAACCTAGCCACATCGCTCAGGGGTCTGAAAAATTTTGCAGCCTGTCCAATGTAGTTAGGATCAACCTAGCCACTTATGTAGATGAGTATAGGTCAACAGAAGACTTCTTCCATTGAACTAGCTAACACCTCTTGGAAAGGTGAATTCACTACATCGACAGAAAACCCCCTTCCATGAATGCAGCAAGCATCTACACTACAGGGCTATAGTGCCATCGTTGTGTCCCTGACATTACCTGACTCACACAAGCAGTCCAATCAAGGGGAGTAACTTGCTCACCAGCGTGAATAAGGATCTCACAGGCTGGACCTTAACAAACTGAAATACAAACTACAGCATACAAAGGAATTGCTTTGTCCACTTGGAGATGCAGCCCTCTCTGAGGTGAACCACATTGGCTGTTTATCAGTCCGCAACACATGACCCAGCAATAATCACTGACATTGGTTCCAGAATCCAAAGGCTGGGCTTTTCAGAAGCATTCATCATTGACCTAACAGTGCTGTTGATGGTAAAATTAACTCCAACGGCAGTAGAACTAAACAGATGCTGAAAATCCCACCCAAATAGAATCAAAACATAAGAGGCTCTCTCTTGTATTATATAAGCTTCTTGTGAGTGACGGTGACTCATATAGGAGTCTATTTTACTCTCAGAACTTAAGCATAACTCTCACTACCACCCCTGCAGGTTAGTGTATGTGCGTGCACTGTGGAAGAGGCGACCACAGAGTGCCTTCAGGGAGTCTGAACAATAATAAAACTCATCATTTTTTTAAAATGAGGTGTAATTTCTCTGTTATGTCTGAGATTTCGCTTCAGGTCAAGAGGCATTTAATTGATTTTTGCAATGCTTTCAAGTCGAGGGTTCTTTTATTTTAACCACTCCTTGTCATTTAAGCCCAAAGGGTTAGCAAATTACGTTACTCATAAGCCTCATGAACCAATAATGCACTGCCGATTATCACGTTTGGGTCTTGAAGATGTTCTTGGCTTTTTAAAATGTCTGATAGGCGGCTCCCATTTAGCAAGGCACTTAAGCTCAGGCTGTACTTTAATCAGAGGCTTACAATTAGGCATGTGCTTAAGTACCTACCTAAATCAGGGACTAAATGATCTAAAAACTTTTCCTCTTCTGCATGTTGGTAGAACTATCAGGCTGTGCTGTTCTTCAAAAGGCGTTTGGTAACATCAGTTCAGCACACTGTAAGGCGCTGATCCTGCAATGCTTGTGCCTTATCTTCACTAGAAAAAACAGGTGTTCTTACTCGAGCTAGCTAACATGGGGTACAATCCCAGTGAAGACAAGGCAGCTTGTTTTCATACAAGTTAGCTGGTTGAATAAAAGACTATAGTGGAGTCTTGCCTTCCCTAGGATTTTACCTAGAGTTAAGGTCACATCATTTTTCAGAGGTATGTCTACACAGTAATCAAGAGGCACAATTTCAGCATGTGTAACATACTGGAACGAGCTATGATCTAACTAGCAGCACAGGCAGAGACATGGGCTAGTGCCCGAGAACAATCCTGCCTTGGATACCTTGTACGCACTTGAGTAGCTAACCCCTGCTTCTGCAGCTACACTGCTGCTTTTAGCAAGCTAGTTTAATCAAAGCTAGCTCAGGTATGCCTACAAGTGCTGTCCCGCTTGTAGTGTAGCCACAGCCCTTGGGCCTGTGCTTAACATGACAGAAGAGGAGTCCCAGTAAAGTCAATTGCATGGGTAAAAATGCACTGATATGGTTATGGTGGGAGAAAACCCTAATGTAGATACACTATGCTGGTGCAAAGTGGAGCTGATGACAATGCAACAAAAATTTGGTAATCACCACTCCTGCAAATTTTCTGAAGGTAGGCAAGTCCTTACTGAGGTTCTCCCTTGCTGAAAGCATTTTAATGAATGTCACCAGGGAAGGAGAAAAATGTACCCTTTAAAAAAAAAATCTTTTGAGGCCTCCTTCAAAGTGGATTTTTTTTAAATGGAAAAAAAATGCAAGTTGACAGTATCCTTTTCTAGCCATCTGTTGAATGTATGTGGTTCATGGGGTGTACACAGTGTTATCACTGTAATGACTTAATAAATAACAATAATAATGGGATAATAGCATGCAAAGCTTTTTATAGAATATTTTGAATTTCAGCCTTAGCTGGGTGGAGTAAAGTATCTACTGTGTTAAAGTAACATTCTGGGTGTAACAAGTCAAATGAAATTACCATATGCCCTCCAGTGTCGGAGCACAATGGGCCACACCCATAACTACTTTACAACTAAAATGTGTTTCATTATGGAGTCAGGCAGTGTAGGGGGGAGAGAGAGAGAGAAAAACTGATCAAATGGTACTGAGACGAGAAAGGCAGTACAACTTGCTTACGCTGCTTTGCAATAACATGCAATACCAGTTTTGGAATCTATGCAGCAAAATGACAGCATACTCCCCAGCAGTTATTTTGTGGCTTTTACAAATTCCCTTCAATCAGTCGTTGATTCTCCAGCTCTTATAGTCCATTTGAGTTTAGACAAACTGAAACAGACAACGGGCAGGGACTGGATGGCTCAGAGAACCGACTGACAGTGGAGCATAGAGCAGTGGGTTACCAGCAGGGTTTGAATTGGGATGAGTTATGCAAATTGGGGCATGCCCACCCACCTGTGTTGCAGAATCTAAGCTTTCATTTAAAAAAATGTACATCTTATGGTTGTGAAGCAAACCTTAAGAATACAAACCAAGAGTAATAGTGGTGTCTGCAGGAAGCCTGAAACCATAGGTCTGAGGGGTTTGAGCTGCCCCACATCATCTAAGTGAGGTGTTGACTCCAGTGCCAACACCTTATTATGGACTGGGATATAGGCGATCTGGCCTAGTAGTCAGAGCAGGAGTCAGGTCTAGTGGGTAGAGCAGGCATCCAGATGAGGAAAGAAGCCAAGGATCAGCAGGAGAATCAACTGCCAATTACCAGAGCCAGAACCAGGAATCAAAGCTGAGGATCAAAGCCGAAGTCAGATACCAAATGCCAGAGTCTGGGTCAGAAGTCAGAGGCCAGGGTCGGAGTTAAGACTGGTCACTGCTGATTGGAGGCAAGATGTAAGATCAGGAACTGGAAGAAAGGCATGGATCAAGTACAGAGCAGGTGCACAGTGGGAACAGGAGTGAAGGCTGGAGCTGGGGTGAGGCAGGAGCGGAGCAGGAATCAGGCTGGGGGCAAGCACAAGCAGGGTCCAATCATGCAGCCACAACAGGAAACCACCTTGTTGCTGAGACAAACTTCTTCCTGTGCTTTCTTCTGGACCAGTGGGCGGATCCAGGCAATCCACCAATCAGTGCTCCTGTGGATGTTGCTTGGCTGAGGCTATCAGCCCCCCAGCGCTCAGCAGACACTGGGTGGAGGCCAGGATGCAGCAGCTGTCTGGTAAGTCCCAGGCCCGGGTCCAGATCTGGGACCTCACATGCCTGAGCTAAGCCCTTGCTGAAATGTCAACCCTGCTAACTATTGCACTGCAATTCAGAAGGGGGAGGGGTGCTTGTGTTATATAAAACCACTGCACAATCTGCCGTGAGCGACGTCTCACTTCGGCACCACAAGTGGGTGGCAGGTGGGAGTCACCACCGCTTCTTTTTCTTCAGTCAAGAATGAGTCAAGCCTAAGGAGCCAATCGGGGTGTCTGAGCGCACTGAAGGGAAGCCAACCCAGAGCAGCCCAGAACCCATGGACCACTCCACGCAGATTCTTCTCCACCAGGCGAATCCCCACATTGCTGCTTAAGCTGGCTTTCCTTTGCCAGAGCAGTGTAAAGCAGTGAGAAGTGAGGGCAGGATCTGGCCCAATATCTTAACACTGGTGAAGGAAATGTGGAAAAGAAGACCCGGGTGAATACTGTACAGTGCATGGCACAGCATGTGGAAGATAGCTCATCCAAACTCATACATGCTGCCCAAACCAACATTCCACCTGGGTTATATGCTAGCTACGGTGCATTCTTGGAAGCAGTTTTATTTGACCCATGCCCCCAACTTTGTCTCCACGTTTTGTATTTGCTCATAGGAACGCAATATGAATTTGGTGTGGTTCTTTCCCTGTGAACCCCCACTGTTTGGATTTTAACTCCCCCTCACCCGCAATAGGTACCTGCAAGGTTAGAGCATTCACAGCAGTTTCCATATTTGTGTGAATGCACAACAGACACAGTTGTATTGCAACCTTCTTTATGGAGAGCTGTAATACAATTCAGAGCTCAGTCTCAACAAGTGCCTAGTGACCCCAGTCCTAGCTTCAGGGATATTCTTTTATTGGGCAAGTTGTCTGAAAGATCGTTCCATGATTATCCTGTTTAGACTATTTGGCAGTGTCTATTTCTTGGGGTGAGAAGTAGATAGAAAAGGAAAGCTGAGCAGCAGCTCTGGTGTTCTCCAGTATAATATTTTAAAGACTTGATGATGTCCAGCGGAGGGCAACAAAAATGATTGGGCGCTGGAGCACAAGACTTATGAGGAGAAGCTGAGGGAACTAGGCTTGTTTAGTCTGCAGAAGAGAAGAATGAGTGGGGATTTGATAGCAGCCTTTAACTACCTGAAAGGGGGTTCCAGGGAGGATGGAGCTAGGCTGCTATCAATGGTAGTAGATGACAGAACAAGGAGCAATGGTCTCAAGTTGCAGTGGGGGAGGCCTAGGTTGGACATTAGGAAAAAGTTTTTCATTAGGAGGGTGGTGAAGCACTGGAATGGGTTACCTAGGGAGGTGGTGGAATCTCCATCTTCAGAGGTTTTTAAGCTGCGGCTTGACAAAGCCCTGTCTGGGATGATTTAGCTGAGGTTAGTCCTGCTTTGAGCAGGGGGTTGGACTAGATGACCTCCTGAGGTCCCTTCCAACTCTAATCTTCTATGATTCTATGATTCTATGTTTGAATGATCCAGAAATGTATTGTGGGCCTGATTCAAAGCCCACTAAAGTCCATGGGAGTTTTTCCATTGACATTAGTGAACTTTGGATCAGACCTATAACACATGAGAGTACAATGTGCCTGAGCCCCGTGCAATGAAAAATACAAATCTTGGGCCAGATTCTGATCTCACTTAGCCTGGGATAAAAATGGGGTGACCTCCTTGAAGCCAGTGGTATGACTCTGGATTTATACTGCTGTAATTGAGATCAGAATCTAGGATCCATCGGCTTCTCAGGACCCAAGGAGTGATCTGCTTTCTTTGTATGTGGAGCAAGATGGGAGATAAAACCAGTTTTATATAAGGGGAAATGGCTCCCATGATTACAGTAGAAACACTGCACTAAGCACGTCTCCTTTTTCACTTTCAAGGCACCCACAACCCTGAAGTACAGTATTTCTGCTTGCATCACCTTGCAATCCATCCAAGCTTCTTGCTTTACCTCTCCCTTTGTCTCCTTCACCTGCTCCAGACTTTGTGCCTTGTTTCTTACCACCCATTGCACATAGAGCAGCCTCCTGATCAATGCATCCTCTCACTCTCTTTCTTTAACTGCTGCCAAGCCCCTCCCTCTGTCACCAAAATACCTACATTGTACTACTACGGTCTGGTTGTGTCCTAGCCAAGAGGTGGCCTCCCATCTGTCAAAGCCTTCTTGTGGCCTCACATCACAAACTCCCTGGTTTATGAAAGCCCTCCCCAAAATCCCAAAGTACCAGCCTTCGAACTCCACTGATCGCAAAGTCCTCCCATGCACCCTCACAGGCAGACAGAATAACCACAGCATAAGAACCCTGCACAGACCATTAAGTCAAGAAAATGGTAAGACAAGTTGTCAGTAAGCGCTAATTATATTGCTAACTTGTGGCCCAGTAGTTTTGTATGGGTGGTGCTTTGGAAGAGTTCGGAAGGCTAAAAGCACTCAGAAACACCCTAAAGTTTCCCGACTCATCCCTCTGACACTGTACATGCTGTCTGTACAAAGTATTGGCTGCTTAGTAGAATTTGTTAGGGGGACTTGATCGTTCAGGGGACTAGATCTGTTTTGGGCCACTAGTTCAAATCTGTATGTGGCTGAAGTTAGTGTATAAAATAGCTTTTGGGTGGTCTGTGTGATGAATGTTGCTTGTTCTTGTCATATAGATGCTTATGTCTTGCCCAAAGTGCAGGGGACAGGACTAGATCACCTCTCGAGATCCCTTCCAGGCTTACACTTCTCTGATTCTATGTTGCAACTGATGTCTTTCTTGGCTGTCTCAGAAGAGAGGCCAGGAACAGAATCAGCAAGGAAAGTGACTGATCCCCTTACACCAGGTTTAAAAATCATTGGCAGGGAGGGTTCTGCTATCACTGTACTTCTGTGGCTAAACAGAAAGTTCAGTCTCCGGTCCTGATACCTTCTGCTCTATACAGGTTTTTATACCACGCTCATCAGCATAGTCTCTGAGTGCCTTCCAGCAGTGCATTAAGCCACATGACTACACCTCTGTCATGTGTTGTTTGTTCTCTCATTCTCTTCCCTGAAGGGGGGAACATGTGCAGCAGATTCTTGTTTTGGTAGTGTGTGTCTTTTTCTTTTTAATATACCTGTTGCTCTCTGTTTATGGTAGAGAAGGCAAGGTCAAAGAAATGCACCTTGCACTTGGAGCAGAAAGTGGTCAAGTTTGTGATAGCCCTTAGTTCCTGGAGGACTACTTCCCCATCTCAGAGTGCCCCCAGAGAAGGCTCTGTCTCCCACACAGACGAGCGTCACTCTTATTGTTGAGAATTCCATTGTCCCAGAAAACCAGAATTGTGGATCATGGTCTTCATCCCGGAAGTTTAGAGAATCTCTTAGCTGCCCTGGGCTCAGGTCGTGCAGCCCTTTCATGTTAAGTACTGAGGCCTTGAACGTGGTTTGATATTCTATGGGAAGCCAGTGTGGAGAGTGGAGGACAGGTTTGATATGTTCCTGGTAGCCCGTGTTGCTAAGGAGACGCACTGCAGCATTCTGTACTAGCTGGAATTTCCTAAATGCTAAAGGCTTCATGACCAGGTCTCCTCCATTGCAGTAGTCTAGCCAAGAGGTGACGGAGCCATGAATTACTGATCTTTGTCCACCAGGATGGGATGGAGTCTCCTAGCCAAGCAGAGATGATAGAAAGCGCTATTCACAGATGCTGCTATGTATTAGCTCAGCATCAATGAGGAACCCAAGAGTACTCCTAGGCTACAGACTGAATTGACCAATTGTGGGTGTGCATCTTCAACCAACGGAGACTTCACCTTGGCTTCAAGCTCTTCAGAATGCTTTCCTTTGCCTACCAGCATCACCTCTGTCTTCACTGGGTTTAGCTTTAGGAAGTTGTTCATTCATGAGCTGATCTCATCTAAGCACCGTCCTGGTAGTGCAGTGGTTGAATGTGGTGAAAGGAAGGTAGAACTGGGTATCATCTGCATATTGTTGGCATATGAGTCCATGTCACCTGACCAGTTCATCTAGTGGTTGCATGTGAATGTTGAAAAGGACCAAAGAATTAAACATTGTGGAATTCCACAAGTGGGGGCTCTAGGGGTGGAGGTTCTATTTCCCATCACTGCTCGTTGGGCGTGTCCTTCCAGGAAGGACTCAGATCATTTTACTCCATTACTCTCGACCTCTGCCACCTCCGTCATGTGAAACAGAAGAATCTCATGGTCAACAGTGTCAAATGCTGCAGAAAGGTCCAGCAAGATGAGAATGGATATTTGTGTTAAGAACATAAGAGCATAAGAACGACCATACTGGGTCAGACCAATGGTCCGTCTAGCCCAGTATCCTGTCTTTTGACAGTAACCAATGCCAGGTGCTTCAGAGGGAATGAATAGAACAAGTAATCATTAAGTGATCCATCCTGTTGCCCATTCCCAGTCTCTGGCAAACAGCAATCCCTGCCTATTCTGGCTAATAGCCATTGATGGACCTTTCCTCCATGAATGTATCTAGTTCTTTTTTGAACCCCATTATAGTCTTGGCTTTCACAACTTCCTCTGGCAAGGAGTTCCACAGGTTGACTGTGCGCTGTGAAGATATACTTCCTTTTGTTCACTGCTGCCTATTAATTTCATTTGGTGACCCCTAGTTTTTGTGTTATGAGAGGAGTAAATAACACTTCTTATTTACTTTCACCGCACTAATCATCATTTTATAGACCTCTATCATATCCCCACTTAGTCATCTCTTTTCCAAGCTGAAAAGTCCCAGTCTTATTAATCTCTCCTCATAGGGAAGCTTTTCCATACCCCTAATCATTTTAGTTACCGTTTTGTGTGCCTTTTCCAATTCCAATGTATCTTTTTTGAGATGGTGTGATGGATCTGCACACAAGTATTCAAGATGTGGGCGTACCATGGATTTATAAAGAGGCAATACAACATTTTCTGTGTTCTCTCTCTCTTTCCTAATGAGTCCCAACATTTTGTTAGTTCTGTCTGCCACTGCACATTGAGTGGATGTTTTCAGAGAACTCTCCACAGTGACTCCAAAATATCTTTCTTGAGTATTAACAGCTAATTTAAATCCCTTCATTTTATATGTATAGTTGAAATTATGTTTTCCAATGTGCATTACTTTGCATTTATCAATATTGAATTTCATCTGCCATTTTTGTTGCCCGGTCACCCAGGTTTGTGAGATCGCTTTGTAACTCTTCACAGTCTGCTTTGGACTTAACTATCTTGAGTAGTTTTGTATCATCTGCAAATTTTGCCACCTCACTGTTTATCCTTTTTCCACATCATTTATGAATATGTTGAACATTACTGATCCCAGTACAGATCCCTGGGGAACACCGCTATTTACCTCTCCATTCTGAAAACTGACCATTTATTCCTACCTTTTGTTTCCTATCTTTTAACCAATTCCTGATCCAGGAGAGGACCTTCCCTCTTATCCCGTGTCTGCTTACTTTGCTTAAGAGCCTTTTGTGATGGACTTTGTCAAAGACTTTCTGAAAATCTAAGTACACTATATCCACTAGATCACCCTTGCCTACATACTTTTTGACTCCCTTGAAGAATTCTAGTAGATTGGTGAGGCATGATCTCCCTTTACAAAAACCATGTTGACTCTTCCCCAACAAATCACATTCACCTGTGTGTCTGATAATTCTGTTCTTTACTATAGTTTCAACCAATTGCCTGGTACTGAGATTAAGTTTACCAGCCTGTAATTGCTGGGATTGCCTCTGGAGCCTTTTTAAAAAATTGGCATCACATTAGCTATCCTCCAGTCATCTGGTACAAAAGCTGATTTAAATGATAGGTTACACATCCCAGTTAGTAATTCTGCAATTTCACATTTGAGTTCCTTCAGAACTCTTGGGTGGATACCATCCGTTCCTGGTGAACTGTTATTACTGTTTAATTTATCAATTTATTCCCAAACCTCCTCTAATGACACCTCAATTTGCGACAGTTCCTCAGATTTGTCACCTAAAAAGAATGGCTCAGGTTTGGGAATCTCCCTTACATCCTCAGTCATGAAGACAGATGAAAAGAATTCACTTAGTATCTCGATTGTCCAATGGCCCCACTGGTTGTTTAGCAGGTTTCCTGTTTCTGATGTACTTAAACATTTTTTTGCTGTTACTTTTTGAGTCTTTGGCTAGCTGTTCTTCAAATTCTTTTTTGGCCTTCCTAATTATATTTTTACACTTCACTTGCCAGAGTTTAATCAACCTGAGCATTTCACAGTCACTATCACCATCCTGGTCAGGTGGTCGGTAATATATCCCTACTGCTACATTCTTCTTATTCAAGCATGGAATTACTATCCATAGAGATTCTGTGGCACAGTTTGGTTGATTTAAGTTTTTTATTTCATTTGACTCTATGCTTTCTTTCACATCTAGTGCCACTCTCCCACCTATAGTGTCCTTTCGATATATCTTGCAGCCCGGTATTACTGTGTCCGATTGATTATCCTCATTCCACCAAGTTTTTGTGATGCCTATTATATCAGTATCCTCATTTAATATGAGGCACTCTAGTTTACCCATATTACTATTTAGACTTCTAGCATTTGTATATAAGCACTTAAAATATTGCCACTGTTTAGCTGTCTGCCATTATGTGATGTAATTGCATGGGACCTTTTGTATTTAACAGTTTCTCATCAGATCCTACCTATATTTTATCCTCTTCCATCCTCCCCTTCTTTCTAAGATATAGAGAATCTCCATTAATAGATCCTCCCCTAAGGAATGTCTCTCTCCAAACCACGTGCTCCTCCACATCTGTCTGTATTCCCCCGGCCCTTAGTTTAAAACCTGCTCTACGACCTTTTTAATTTTATGTGCCAGCAATCCGGTTCCATTTTGGTTTAGTTGAATCCCATCCTTCCTGTCTAGACTCCCCCTTTCCCAAAAGATTCCCCAGTTCCTAATACATCTAAACCCCTCCTCCCTACCCCATCGTCTCATCCACGCATTGAGACCCTGCAGTTCAGCCTGTCTAACTGGCCCTGTGTACGGAACTGGAAGAATTTCAGACTATGCTACCATGGAGGTCCTGGACTTCAATCTCTTATCTAGCAGCCTAAATTTGGCCTCTAGGACCTTTCTCTGCTCCTTCCTTATGTCACTGGTACCTACATGTACTTCGACCACTGGCTCCTCCCCAGCACCACACATAAATCTGTCCAGGTGTCTCGAGAGATCTGCAACCTTTGCACTTGGCAGGCAAGTCACCATGCGGCTCTCCCAGTCATCACAAACCCAACTATCTATGTTTCTAATGCTTGAGTCCCCCATTACTATTACCTGTCTTTTCTAATAACTGAAGTTCCCTCCCCCAGAGAGGTATCCTCAGTGCAAGAGGAACCATGACACCATCTGGAAGGAGGGTCCCAACTACGGGATCATTTCCCTCCACTCCAGTTTGATGTTCTCCTGCCCTGAGACTTTCATCCTCCTCAGCAGTACAGAGACTGTCATACCGGGGATGGGACTGTTCTACTGTGTCCCGGAAAGTCTCATCTGTGTATCTCTCTATCTCCCTTAGCTCCTCCAGTTCAGCCACCCTGGGCTCCAAAGCCCAGAGCTCCTTGCACTGAATGTGCACATATGCCAGAATGTAAATGAAGAGTATCTACACCCCCCCCCACACTCTCCCATTCAGCTCCCTCGCAAAACTCCCGTTAGCTGCCCATGATCACTAGCTCCTCTGGTCACTCAGGAGCGGGCTTTTTAAACCCTGGTTCTCCCTGAGTAGCCCCGCCCCTTGGTTAAGGGTGATGGGTGCTAACGGACTTAGGGAGAAAAGCTTTGTTAAGAAGCCCTGAGCCTTGCCGAGCAGGCCGCTAGGATCAGCACACGGTCCCCCAAACAAACAGACCACACGAGATACTTCAGTCAAGAAGCAAGCACACCACAACCACACACACACACTTAACAAACTCACCCTGAGGTTCATGTAGTCGCTCCTCCTTCACCTGGAGACCTCCCTCACAAAACTCCCCTCTGTTAGCTGTTCCTGTTCGTTAGCTTTAACCATTCACAGGGGCCTATCATCGATCAGTCCACTAACGTGGTTTCGGTTCTGTGTCCTGGCCTGAATCCATATTGTACTGGGCCTCGAATGTTGGCTTCAGTTACCTAAGCTTCTGGTTTGCCTCTCGCTAGTTAGCGTCTTTAGGAGCTTGCTCAGAAATGGGAGGTTTGACGCTGGGCAGTAGTTGGCAAGGCCTGAAGTACGCCGGGTGGGTTTCTCCGTGTCGGTCGCACTATTGCACGTTTGAAGGGAGGGAGGGAAGATTCACTCTCTGAATGAGGCGTTGGCCAGGGTGGCACTAGTTGTTCACGGCTCTTTCACAAACCAGGAAGGGCAAGAGACGGATTCCCAAATCTTGAGTCAAGACTCCTTTTGGGTGTCCAGAACTTCCTGAGGCGTGAACGTACTGCACTCTGGGAATGCAGGTGGGAGGTTGGGGGTGGACGCGGGTGGAGCAGACCCAGGCTGCTTGAGAAGGCTTCCCATGCAATCTTGGCAGCGAAGTTGGATGATAGTTCTTCGCAGCGCTTTGCTGTTCGGCTCTGATGCAGGTTGTGGGTATTGGGGATTGATTAAGTGGTTTACCGCCCTGCACAGCTCCTAGAGGTGAGATGTGGCATTCAGAAAGGAAGCCAATAGGAAGGTTCTCTTGGCCTGCAGTACAGCCTCGGCATGCCTCTGAGGCATTCGTTATGTTTCATCCTGTCTGAATCATCCTTTGCTTTTTGCCTTTGGTGCTCGAGTTTCTGCTCCTCTCTAGCCATCCAGCACAGGGTGTCAAAAAACAAGGGAGATCTGTGTGGGTCATCGGGAGGAAGGCAGCAAATGTATCAAGGGCTGAGAGCAGTGTACGATAGTAATGATTCACCAGGTCCTCAACTCCTTGTCTTGGGGGTGGGGCACTGTTGTGATTTAGCAGGCGATGGAATTTGTTGAAGTCCGTAAATCATCCAGTTTGAAGCAGGATCATTGGTCTTTCGTGTTGCCTGAGTGATGGAAGGTCTCTGACCACTGTTCTAATGATGTGATTGTCGGTCCAAGATGGTGGCGGTTGTGATGTCCTCTATCTTAATGTTTAGGATGAAGATCAGATCTAGGGTGTGACCAGCTATGTGGGTTAGACCTTGCTGGAGCCGATGGGAGTTGGGCACCTACAAACAATAAAACAACACGACATAAAAACTTGCCTGTTCTCATTAATTCATCAGCAGAGTAGAGAGATGATCACTGGAGACTGTCAGGCTGCAAAGACCCTCCTGCTGTTGAAAATACTGTTGAGTATTGGATTCTTTCTCTTAGGATCCTCTGAAAATTCAGGTCTCTTCACACCATTTTTAAAAGTAGCATTTCTGCCTAACTTTGCCTTTTTTATTATTGCAGTTTGTTACATTTTCACACGAGCCATCCAGTATTAACCAAACAAACCAGCCAAGTGAAAAGGAAAGAAATCATGCTGCACCTGTTCTTTTTGTGTCTGTTTTATTCTAAATGCTGCATCAAAGCTCTCAATTGCAATCTAGCTTGTCAAACAGTATGAAATTGCTCCTGTTGAATGGATGAGAGGCAAGTTTGCCTTGCTGTATATTAACACATTTGGATAGCTTTCTCCTCCTGATGAATTATTGTGTATTCCAACACAGATTACAATTGCACATTGTTCTTCCACAATTCAATTCCCCAGGCTATTGGAATGCGTTACTCGATCCTTTTTCTTTTTCTTTAGCAGCAGTGGGCTGGGTGGTAGGGGGGAGCCTGTTGTATGCACCAACCAATGGCAATTTTGGCTTTCTACTTGAGATTAGCTTCAATTTAGCCATCAGCGGCCAGTAACCAGTGTAGCTGCACCGGGTCAAATGCCATACGTAGACAAGGAAAGCCATGATTGGATTGGCTGAGTTTACTCCAATTCACTCACTCACTCACACACACACACGTGTGCTCTTTTTCCAAATTGGAGGTTGAGGGATGTCTTTAACCCTAATCACCACCCAAAAAAGTGTAGGGATTGCATTAATAAATACAGGCAACTTTGAGCTTGGAAGAGAAGTTTGTTTATCTCACTTTATTTAGTCATCAAGGTACAAAGCACCTCACTGAAGTGATATTCAGCAGCTATTATTTTATTATTTTTAACACTATTCCCCCCAAAAATAAAAGAAGTTGCCTATGCCCCAGCTGTCTGTCATATACACACATACACTTGCAGACTCTCGCACACGGGCGCTTACACTCACGTGTGCTCATGTTTACCCCCACATGTGTGCACACACTTGCTCACACCCAGACTCTCTTTCACACGTGCTCACACCCAGAGTCTCTCACACAAACCTGTGCTCATGCCCACTCAGACGCTCATGCACGTGGGCTCACTCTCATGCACACAAACATGCTCTCACCCCCACACCGCTGCTCTGTTCTGGAATTCCGGCTCCCACCCTGGGAGATGGTGGTTGGGGCACCAGGCTCGTGTAGTCCAGAGTGGTGGGTGCTGGGGCCCCAATGACACTGCTGAGTGCTGGGGAGATGGGTTGGCGAGGGGGTGTGCTCCCTCCCACTGCTTCTGGCACTTGCTGCACCCTGGGGTTCCCGCTGCGTCCCAAGGAGGTGGTTGATGGGCTCCTTCCTTCCATGTTTCATGGAGCCACAGGGGCTGCGGGAGGCCAAGTGCCCCAGCAACACCCTTGATGAGCCCAAAGGGGGTGGGACCTGCTAGTTCACCCATCATCCACATGACTGCTCCTGGCAGTAATCTCATTGGACATATTACTCACAAAATACAGGCACAGATGGAGACATTGGCCACTCTTTAAAAGGATGAGTAGGCAACACACTTAGCTGTGTCATAAAGACATAAACCCAGAGCCCTGGCTGACTTTGCTCTGCAGGGACACGTCTTCCTTAAAGATGATTATAACCCTTTACTTTCAACACCCCGCACTAAAAGTCTTTCGGTACTGTTTGCATTTTGTTTTCCTAATAATGCCTGTTACAGGAGGACATTCAATGCAATTTAAAGGCAACACGTTTAAAACAGATGAAAGAAACTACTTTTCCACCAAAGTACATGGTTAACCATTGGAACTCACTGCCGCAATAGATGGTTGAAACCAATAACTTAGTAGGATTCAAAATAAGAGCAGACATTTATATGGATCATGAGAACATCCCAAGTTATAACAATAACAAGAGCATGGCAGGGATACAAATACTTGTGCTTCACGGCATAATTCAACCTCTAACTAATAAGGGTCAGGAGGAAATTTTCCCTCGTGGCAGATTATCCCATAACTACCCATTGCAGGGCTTCCTGCAGGTCTGATCCAGTCTAGTAGTTCCTATGTTCCTAAAAATAATTAAAACTCTTTTGTAAAAAACTTTTTTCCCTGAAGTTCACACTTCGCTATTAAATTGTACCAAAGGGGGTGAGTGGGCTGTATTTTAGGACAGCTGCATTTTCAACTCTGCAGACAATATCTGTGTTAGCATTCCCTTTAAACATAAACCTTGCATTACAGAAATCTCCTGTACTAGGAGTAAAAATGGCAACTTTTACACTGTGCTGGGACTTCCTCGTGCATGTCATACAATCTGTCGTACTATAATCTGTTGGACTCAAACATGAAAATTACATCTCCTTATAGTTAGGAATATAGTTCTATTTACATCAGACTGTCTGCCAGTCGTGCTTGGTGTACAGTACTCAACCAGGACCTGCCGGTTGTTTTCTCCTGATAGCGTTCGTACCGAGAGGCCTATGAGCGTTGTCTATACTGAACTTCTTTTCCTGAAGTTTCCCATCATTGCTACCACTGGTCCAGTTCCCCAGGTGGTACCAGAGGTAGGGGTGCTAGCATAGACAGGACAATGGCGGCTTCTGGTGTTTTCAGCCCCCTGTCACCTAGATCTGCTCTGAACAATATTGGACACCAGGACTAGAACACTGGGAGCTGGTCTTCACTAGTGGTCCCGTTGGTGGACCTACACTTATTGTGATAGTAGCAGGGGGAAACTTTGGCGGGGGAGAAGCTAGTAAGGTGGATGTCCCAATGCCAGACTGCTTGAAAATGGCTCTGACTGATGATTCACCCTCCCTGTGGCAGACTGTGATTCTTGGTTTGCTCACTGCTTTGAAAGATCTGCTTATAGGTCAGTTATGCAAACATCTAAAGAAATGCGAGTGTCAAGTGTGGTACTTGGGACCTCCATTTGGAGCTCTTTGTCAGAAGCATCTGTGAAGCATAAGGCTTTTATGTGTTAAATGCCCATTCACTTCAACTGACCTGATTCTTCTCTGTCTTGCTCCTTGCCTGTCATTTACTCGGGTGTAAAGTGAGTGCCATGTGGATGTAAAACGCTGCTAAATTGGAATGGGAGCATTTTACATTCCCTTTGCATTCGGCCTGCACAGGGATAAATGACTACACAAGGGGCAAGTGTATAGGGCCAGATCTACAGGTGATGTAAATTGATATCCTTCCCTTAAAGTCAACACATGGAGCACACTGGCATACATGAGTTGAGGATCTAGCCCTCTGGGTTTGTACTCTTTTTCCTAGTACAATGCCCCCATGCCTAATCAATCCTACTGCCGTCTTTGAGCATTGGCACAACATAATACATCAGTAATTCCCAGAGAGAGGAAAGTGTATTCATTGTTTTAACTGCTTGTTTTCCCCACTACTTCTGTTTACAGGGAGGCAAGTATTTGGGCATTAATTTGCCAGAGCTATTAATTGGTATTAGATCAGAGCGGAACGAGAAATGGCATATCAACTTTTAAACTTTGCTACCGTGTGACCAGTCCAGAGTAAAAACCTCAGACTTGACCCAGCAGCTGAACAGAATAACAAAGGATCTTTCACAGAAGATGGCGTTAGACAAGGATTTTATAGTGGGCTAGATTACGCATATTGGTAAACCCCCTACTCCAAGCTCCATTGATTTTAATGCAACAACTTGCTGAGTAAGGTACTATTTGACAGGAGTCAAGCTATCAGATGTCAGCCTAATCTAGGTGTTTTATACCACAGCTGCCTATCACCATTGTATCTGGTATGTTGCAGCCCAGCCCTAAGGGATGTTTAACAAGAAAATAGGGGAAATGAAACACAAATGGAACCTGGGGTTGGTTGATTTGTTTTTTGCAATGGTTGGACAAATTTATTTTACCATAAAAACAGATGGAAGAAGAAAGCACATAGCTTACATGATAGAAAGCATGCTTTTCATTTCATATCCTACCGCCCTGGCTTTCAGTAACGCTGGGAAAGTCCCTCGTAGCTTTGGAGTGATACGCTGAGTGTCACTTGTATACGGATCATATTAAATAATTTCAATAGTGCTTGGAGGCCTCAGCTGAGATCTGGACCTGGTAACACGAGGCGCTGTACTCCCACACCTCAGACACTTCCTGCCCCAGACAGTTTACAGTCTGAATACACAAGGCAGACAAGGGATGGGAAGGGAAACAGTCACACAGCAGGTCAGGGGCAGAACTGAACTGAACTCAGATCTCTTAGCAGAGTTCTGTCGTTGCCCATTGGACTATAGTGGCTGTCATTAGACATGCTCTATTCTAACTAACATACAGCTAACTGGCCTTTTGGAAAGGCACCCCGAGTCTATACAATTATGCAGCAATCTTATTGGCTTGTTTGTACTGGCCCTGCTCCTTTCAGATTCACTCCCACCCCTGATGTGATGGGTTTCCCTTCTGTGCCCCTGTTGCTGAGTACAGGTGGTGTTGGGAGAAATGTCCCCTGTATATTAAGGCTCCTAGAAGTGGAACTGAGTTGGGCTAGGCTGGGAGGACGTGCAAGAGCAAATGATGCCTCAGGTACAAAGCTTGTATAACAGAGAGCCAAGCAGAACAGCCCCGACTCTCCATGGTAGTGAGGTGCTTAACTCCCATTGAAATCAATAGGAGTTAGGTGCCTCTTAAATTCTTTTGGAGGATCTGCATTGAGGGACGTACATTCACCAGCAGCCCCTGCTGGGGGGGGTTTTCAGCATCACTTGTACTGCATCCAACACAGCCCTTCTGCTGCCACCCAGAAAAGTGAGGCTATGGCCCTACTCACCACCTCCCCAGATACGCTCTCTGCTGCCAGGAGCACTAGTATCCCTGCACTGCTGTGTAGGCCTCGTGGGAGGGGAGTGAGGAAGGGGATTCTTGTGATCTCTCCCCTGCCCCCCCACCCCAGTGTGTCCACACGGAGGGTCTGTGATTTGGTGCCCAGAATTCCGTCCTGGGGAACTCCCAGAATGCAAACCACAGGCAGAATTACCTTTGTCATGCAAACTGCTGCCTAGTTCTTTCTGGATTACTTCACTAGGATTTTGGCATACGGGGGCCTTTATCACCGTTGTATTTTACAATGTTTGCCGACAAAACACGCCTCAAAATGTATTGCCCAGACTAAATTCCCAGCATTACAGCTGCTCTATCTGCCTCTCTCTTTCTATCTATGGAAAAGGTTGTGTGAAATAAAATGCCAATGTAATTATAAAGCTCTCTGGTTTTACACCCTCTTCCTGCTATTCGATTACGAGACTTTGGCCCCTAGCTCAAGGTATAACCTCCTGTAATTCATTATAGCCACAGAGGCTTTGGAAATGTGTTGGGTGATCGTCACATGGGTCAGAGGTTTGGTTCAATTCAGCAAACTGCCCCAAAATGTAGATTTTTGCCCCAAATGTATACGAACCCCTTGGGCCTACAAAACTAGGCTGGGAGACCTTACAAGGACAGAGTTCCTCACTGGCTTTCCAGTGTTTCCTGCTTCTGGCCTGAACCAGGAAGGGCAAAGGCAAATTAAAAGTAACTTTTTTACAAGGTGAATGGCAAAGGAAAATAAAAGATTGGCATTGTGCTCGTAACCTAAAAACCTGGTATTCTTAGCTCCGCTACTGGTCTGCTGGATGACCTTGTGCAAGTCACTTTGCCTGTGTAGGCCTCGGGTTTCCCATCTGTAAAATGGGGATAATGCTACTGACCTCCTTTGTAAAGTGCCTTGAGAGCTACTGATTAAAGTGCTGTATAACAGCTAGGTACCATGATTATTAGCTTCCATCGGAATGGTGTATTTCTCTGCTTTGTTTTAACCTTAGAAATATCAGGAATGTCAAGTTTGTTTTGTTTTTCCCTGGCTTTGCTGGAGAACTCATTGGAAGGCGCAGAGACATCGGAGTGTGAAGAGGTGGGATAATGAATCTGTAATAAAGAATCTTTTCTTCTCAGTGTTTCTCAGGCTTTTTAGTTAACAAGGTTCTAACAAAAATAACCAAAACCAAAACCAAACACAAACAATTAAACTCTGAATAAACCTGCCCCAGTTAATCAGGTTTTACTTGTATGGTGTCTCTGCTGTCACAATGTATCTGATTCTGCTCTCCAGGTGTGCGCAGTGTCTTCCAGGAAAAAGAGCAAAGATAAGACCTCCGTTTTTAACATTAAAAAAAGAAATTTTGGGGAGAAAAATATGAGTTTAAGAATCAGCCATTCTGTTTGTAATAACATTTAGAGAAGGGCTTCCATTCCCAAACACCTCACAGATGGTATACACAGCACAGCTGGCATAGCCAGCCCATAGCACACCGCACAACAGTTTGAGGCGGGAAATACATTGGCTAAGGACGCTCGGGCAAATTCCCACACTTAGAAAAAGGGCCATCATGGGATCCATAAAAGCCACACATTGCAGACAGGACTTTGAATTTTAAGGCCTCTTCTAGTAGACCCACTTTCAGTGAATTGCACAATACTTCATATATGTACATAATGCACCTCCAAACAAGCAAATACAGTTAGCAATTCATTATCAGTCTGCACATGGCACAAACATAAAATGTCAGGTAAGATCATAGACTCATGATGTTCTGGGGCTTTCTGACCATGACAAGAACCTTTGAATATCCTATAGAAAGTGCATGAATAAGCATCCTAATGATTTTTTTTTTCATTTGACAAAAGACATTTTTGTCTGAAGACCTGGTTAAAAAATAGTTCTCCACTCAGCATCTCACCTCAGATGTGCTACAGGGGCAACTGCACATGTGCCAGGCCTGTCTGCACTGGGGGAAAAGGATCTGCCATCCTGTCTATCTCTGTACTTATATGACATCCATTACCAGTGTAAATAAGCATCTCACAACACACCTGTGAGGTAGGGCAGTGCTGTTATCCCCTTAGTACACCTGAGAATTGAGGCACAGAAATGCTAAAAGTGACATGGCAAAGGTCACAGAGGGATTCTGTAGCAGAGGAGAGAATTAAACTCATTTCTCCTGAGTCACACTCCACTGCCTTCACAGTGCCATCCTTTCTCCCATACCCCACTCTGTTTTATGAGAGACCCAAGAGTGTATATGCTTCCCATATCAATGGAAGGGGGTTTTCCTCCAATGTAGGTAATCCATCTCTCCGAGGGGTGATAGCTAGGACCTAGCTCTGTTTACACTGGGTGTGAGGTCAATCTAACTACGTTGCAAAGGATGTGAAATTTTTTGACAGCCCTGAGTGATGTAGCTAGGTTAATCTAATTTGTCAATGTGACCAGGCCCATCTAATGTACTGTGATTTCCTGAAGCAGACAGTCTTCAACCTACCTGATTTTCCTGAAGCATTCAGCCTTGGACATTTGATTTTCTTCATTGCACAACTTAGATCCTTAGACATCTTTGAGGCAGGCCTGGACCAATAAGATCCACGTTGGCCGTGCAATACCCTGCAAGGCCCATTTGCTCATTTATTTCTGCATTCTCACTAAACCACCCTGATTTGGATTTTAGCTCTTTGCACTGCTAATAACAGATCCTCAGCTGGCATAAACCAGTGGCACTCCCCAGATGTCAATGGAGCTATGCTGATTGACACCAGTTGAGGATCTGGCCTGGATCTCTCCCCTGATCCTGGAATTGTAATGCCATGTGGTATCATTTTCTGTTACCAGATACACGCTTATTCATACTTCTGTCAATTAGTAAACATACCAGTGTGGACAAAACAGTTATGCCGAATTCAAATGTTATCAGCCAAGCCAATTTTGCACTTGCTGATTTAATCCTATTTGCTCACTAGACAGATATGAGAAGATTATAACTGAGAACAATGATTGGCTTCATACATTTCATGACGTTCGGTTTCCCACTTCATGACGTTCGGTTTCAGATATACCCCGGCATTTGATTGGTAGCAAACACTACAGCTGAGGTTGCAGAGCTGTTCCCAGGATCACCCTCCTCTTTTCACAGGCTCACAACTCCCTACACATAATTTTTTCAAAATCTCCTTTTGGGCTGATGTTTGGAATGGACAAACTCACAAATAGAAAAGCCACCAGGTTCACCTCAAAGAGATGGCAATAAAATCATCAAGTATTTTCTTTATGCTGCCACACAGTTTTGTTTTATAGGAAAGAGACAGAAAACAACAAAGATATATTAAAAGGTAAGATGCCCATTGATCATTCAGAATATCAGTACAAAATTGATTAGATTACAGGCGGAGCTGGTGGTAGTGTCACCAATTAAGGTTGCCTGACACTTCCCACTATAAGACTCTGTTTTCTCAAAGACAGCCTAGAAAGGAGTTGGGAACAGGGCTCGGGGGAGAGGGGTGCTGAAAAGAAGCCCCTGCATGCAGAAGAGCTCTTTGTCTGTTGGTCCTTCTTAGCTGGATTCTTGGTAGCTTGGATGGGGTTAAATTTGTTTGTTACTTGGCTGGAGGGCTCAGCCCGGTCTTTAGCAGAGGCTGGTGGGTGGAGAACTGAGACCTATCTTGGGGGAAGGAACCTGAGACAGAGTTGCCCAGCTGGAGGTGCTCCAGGACAGTCATGACCCCATGACAGTCAGGTGTGTCCCTTTTGCTGTCCCTAGGAAACTCTGGCTGAATCATAAGCCTTTGTGGACTGCAGCTTTTCCAAGTCTGGCTAGAGCTTTGCAGCTACATCCCCTGTAATTCCACCTGTGCTGAGCCTGTCCCATCCAGGGCTAGGCTGAGCAGGACGTTTCCTGCAGTTGCCACTCTGGGTAGGTGTGGGCCGGAGCCAGGAGCCAGTATGGAGAACAAGGAGCCTGTCTCTCCTGGGCACTCAGTGCCCCCGCTGATGTCCAGACAGCGAGGAAGAGGAGGCCACTGACTGATCTGAATGCGGGGGGGACAAGAGATGGACTGGGTGGGCACAGGGGGACCAGGAGGGCTTGTAGGTACTCCACTGCCCTGGGAGGAGGTAGGTAGGTTGATGGGATGCACTGTCTGCACTGGGGGTTAGGTCAGTTTAACTGCGTTGCTCAGGGGGAGTGGATTTTTCACTTATACCACCCTAATTTCCTAGTGTAGATGCCCCCTAGTGCCTTGGCTCAGGGCTGGTCATGGATGCTAAGGGCTGGGCTACATCAAAAAGTTATGTTGGCCTAGGTACGTCTTTCAGGGGTGTGATAAATTCATGCCCCTGAGGGTGGCATTACGCTGACCTAACCCTCACTGTAGACAGCATTAGGTCAATGGAAGAATTCTTCCATCGATTCAGTTACCGCCTCTCAGGGAGGTGGATTCCCTACGGTGACGGGAGAATCCCTCCCAGCCATGTAGTGAGAGTCTACCTGGAAGTTCTGCTGCTGTAGCATTTTAGGTACACATGTATCCTAAACATTGGACAAAGTCCCAGAGGTGGGGGAACATTGGTGGGAGGTAGACTGGATGCTGGGGGGCAGAGAGACAGGTTGGACAAGGAGCTGGGAAGTGGGGGGAACTGGGAGTGGCTGGGCAAATGGACTGGGAGACTGGGGGCGGGAAAACCAGGACAGGCTGAGCAAGGAGACTGACCAGGGGTAGGGAAGAGACAGGACTAATACAGACAGGTTGGAGAGGATGGAACAGAAAGGGTCAGGCTCCACAAGGGAACACGCTTCTCCAGAGCCTGGAATGGAACCCAAGGTTCCTAAAGCTCAACATTTCTCTGCTGTCAGCAAATATCTGTGAAACCCCTGGAAAGTGTCTTCCCCCTCCAGCTCTGGTCCACACAGAGGATGACAACCTACTACTGCCATCAATTACCCCATTAGCCCAAGAGGCAGAGATTGGTCAGTGTGTTGCCTCTTTTTTAAATGCTGAACTTCTTGACTTGAACAATGCAGGGTCTTCTGTGTGTTTGATGTATTATTTCTATTGTAGTAGCACCTGAAGACCCCGACTGAGATCCGAACTCCATTGGGCACGGTGCTGTGACAGTCTCAAAAAGCTAATGCACAAGGCAGATGGGGAAGTGACTTGCCCAAGGTGACATCACACCACTGGAAGAGCTGGGAATAGAATACAGGTTTCCTGCCCACTGTCTACTAAGTAAACCAGGTAGCCTCCCATATCTGTCATTTCAAACCAGAGTCTTGAGTCCCACCTAACACACAAGCTAGAGTGAACAGGAAGAAATCACAGGGAAATACAACTTCATAACCTTACACTTGGGTGGCTCATACTTCTTTTTCTTTTCATTTTTTTCTGCTTTTCTCTCTCTTTTCCCCTCCTCCATCTCTCCCACTTTCTTCTCTCCATTCAATTCTTCATCTCCTCTCTGACAATTGTTTCCTTCACTGCATTTTATTGCAGTGGAACACCAGGCAGGTCAGGGTAAAAGGAGACTAAAATGTATTCTGCCCTACCAGGGTGTGGTTATCCTTTGAGAGCTGCATTTCATACTCTTCTGTGCAAAAGTTATTTCCTCCGCAGCCTGGTTAGTGCTTTTTGTGCTGAAGCACTTGATGATGTACTCGGTGGGGCAGTTCTCCAGCACGGCAAATGTCGTCATAGCACCACAGAAGTCAGAGAGTCTATAACAATTTCTTCAGCTGAGAATCTGCCCCTGTCTATTCATACAATAATGGGTGTGGGGAGTTGGTCTGGTTTATGGCTTGATCCTTCAAATAATTACTATGGCCTGTAGTACTGGCTTCCATTTACTTCAGGTCCACACCATAGTAAATGCTGCCCGCAGTAGGTTTCCCAAGACTGACTCCAGCACGGTGGCTACCATCTGATGTGCCACCACACAAGAAGATGCTGCTGGACTACAAAATAACACCCCCAAAATTGGCAAGGACTTGGCAGCCGGGCCAGTCTAGCTCTGCTGCCTTCTCCAGCAGTTCGTAATGAGGACTCTGGTTGTTCTGGGCAAGAATACAAATGCAGACCTGTGAGTTTTTCCATAATAAACCAATCAGCCTGGAATGCGCAAAGATTTCTTTTTGTCTGTTTGTTTGTTTGGCAAGGTGGGTGAGGTAATATCTTTGATTGGGCCAACTTTGTCACCACTAAATACAAGGTGGAACACGTTGTTTAGCATAAGCAGTTAACATATATTTCAAGGGACCATTCAAGGTAGTCCCTGTGAGCTGCTTCTCTTCACTAGGTCTTGTGGTCACTCAGGAGCGGGCTTTTTAAACCCCTCTTCCCCCTGAGTAGCCCCGCCCCTTGGTTAAGGGTGATTGGTGCTAACGGGTGTAGGGAGCAAAGCCTTGTTAAGAAGCTCTCAGCCGTGCTGAGCAGGCCACTAGGATCAGCACACAGTCCCCCAAACAAACAGACCACACGAGATACTTCTGCCAAGCAGCAAGCACACCACAAACACCACACACACACACACACACACACACACACTACCAACAACAGACTCACCCCAAGGCTCACAAGGTCGCTCCTTCTTCATCTGGAGAACTCCCTCACAAAACTCCCGTTAGCTGTTCCTGTTGTGACGCCAAGACTATAACAGGGTTAAAAAAAGAACTAGATAAGTTCATGGAGGATAGATCCATCAATGGCTGCTAGCCACAATGGGCAGAGATGCAAGACCATGCTCTGAAGTGTCCCTAGCCTCTGTTTGCCACACACTGGGAATGGGTGACAGCGGATGGATCACTTGATGATTATCTGTTCTGTTCATTCCCTCTGAAGCACCTGGCATTGGCCACTGTCAAAAGACAGGATACTGGGCTAAATGGACCATTGGTCTGGCCCCGTAGGGATGTTCTTACGAAGTGGCCTGTTAACACTTTTCCAATCATAGGGGCGAAAGGGAAGAGGGAAAGTGTGCCAGGGTAGTTTAATGGATTACAGTTTGTAATAAACCATAAATCCAGTGTCTCTATGTGTCATATGATTCTTAGTATCTACCAAAGTTATACATTTTAGCTCCCAGGCTTCTCTTCTGAAGGTGTTATACAGGTTTCCACTAGGATGAGGACTGAGGCCAGCTCTGGACTGATCGCTTTGTAAAAAGTGATATGGTGCTTTTGACTTTTATCAGTTTTCTGTGTGAGTTCATTTGAGAGTGTAGTGATTATGTGGAATAATCAAGACAGTTGGAGCATGTAGTGCATGAAAGAAGGTACACTACATGTTGTGATAGGCACATGTAAGACCCACAGATCTTGAAAAGTGTTTGTTCTTTCAGCATTTTTTACCATGCTGGAAATGTGAATGGCTAACACTGGTTCTCAGACTGGTTGTCACGACCCCTCAGGGAGTCGTGACGTGATTATGTGGGGGTCGCAAGCTGTGAGCTCTGATCTCCAACACGCATGGGATGATAAGCTCCAAGCCCCACCACTTGCAGAGCTGTGGACCGCCACCCCAGCCAAGCATGGGGCTAAGAGACCTGAGCCAGGCCAAAAGCAGTGAGAAAAGGTAAATTCATTTTAAGCAATTGGGTTTAAATTTAGCATTTAACATAGCGTTAAATATAACAAATATGTTTTTAATTTCTAAGAGGGGTCATTCTCAGAGGCTTGCTGTGTGAAAGGGGTCACCAATACAAAAAGATTGAAAACCGCTGTAATCAGCCAAGCAATTCTGGTTCATGTTCTGTCATAACCACACAGCACTGGAGTTGCTGAACTACATTTAATAAGGAAATCAAGCCTATTTTGTTGGTGATTCTAACAGTGGCAAATGGAGAATTTCTCAACAAATTGTATCACATTTATGCTCCAATATGATCTGCAAAACACCAGAGGGAAACAGTTCAGCCATTAATGATTTTTGGGAGAAGAATTTATCCATTGTAAATACCCAACTTGAGGTATTTCTCAATATTTTTAAAGGGATGCCTACTGGCAATCTAGTCAGTTTCAAAAAGAATCCACAGTAGTTTTGGTGGCATCACCTTCCTGAGGGCTTGTCTACACTTGAAACAGTGCAGCTGTGTCCCTGTAGTGCTTCAGTGAAGACATTACCTTTGCTGACAGGAGGGGTTCTCCCACTGATGAAGTTTTAACCCACCTCCCTGGAAGGTGGTAGCCTGGTTGATGGAAGAATTCTTCCATCAATCTAGTGCTGTCTACATTAGAGTGGAGGGGTGTCAGGTCAGCTTAACTATGAGGGTGTTAACTTCAGTGTAGGAAACAATTTCAGATAGAAGAGACTTAGGGTGATGATGTCCTTTTAAAACCCTCGGTTTTCATGTAGACAGTTTGTGTGTTGCGTTGTCCTGATTCAAGCATGCTTTCTGTTTAGCATTTGTCTCCATTGCATGGTGTTGGAAGGGAAGGTTATCTGGGGGGATCATGGCATATTTGGGATCTGGGAGGGCTTGAAGTGGATAAATCTCCTGGGACATGAACTACCTGGTAGCCTATCCTACCTCGTCAGGAATGTGACCATGCAGGTGAAGGATAGATGACAGGTGCAGAGACATGCCTTAGGAAAAGCCTATTCCCCATTGACTCTTCCTCCAATCTGGCCTCGTTCCATCTCCCAAGTCTCCTGCAACCCCGAGTCAGGTCGGTCCTTCTTCATCTCCCACAGCCCCGAGTCCTGTCATGTGCTCCCTCTCCCTTCTCCTCCTCCCTCCCCAAGGCAACAGTGATAATATTGGCATGCTAAGACATCACAGCCCCTATTCTGCTTCCACAGCATCTATAACAGACAAACTGCCCCAGGAGCCATTTCTCTCTGGCTTCCTGTTTCTCCAAAGCTGTCTTCAGCTTTTCCCCCATTTTATCTTGGGTCTCCCCTGGCACCAGGCAGCAGCCGAGGTCCTGACCTGTCTCTCTCCCGGCCATTCCCATGCCAGGGGCTCCCCCACAGCACGGAACCTCAGAGATGCTCACGATAGAGGACCATGGTTAGGAGAAGCTGCTGCTGACTCCAGGGCAGAGAGGGTAGCGGGAGCCAGGGCTGGGTCGCTGACCCCTTAGGGGGCATCTGGCAGGTGTGGCCTCTCCCCTCAGCAGGGGCCACTCCCATGGAAAGTCTTGGGCAGGAGGCATTAATCCTGGAGTGCCTAATCCTGACTGGAAATGTAGGGGCTTGACTGGCCCCCCTCTACTCCTCTCAGTTACAGAGAGGTCCCAGAGGGGACGGGGGAGTCAGCAGCGAGGGGAGTCCATGCTCAAGGGGGCAGAGGCCAATTGCAGAACATCATGGCTTCCTCCATCCCCATTTCCCAGGCTGAGGTGCCCTGCAGGACTTCCTTGCCCTCTGGGGAGAGGAGCAGTTCCAGGTTGAGCTAGACACCAGAATGCCAGGATGTATGAGCAGCCCAAAGGAAAGAGAGGGGGCATGCCAAGGACACAGTCCAGTGCTGCAACAAAGCAACGGTGCTCGGGCAGTGGGAGAAACACAAGACTTCCAGCAATGGTGCCTGTACCTGTGACTCCTGTGCGGGGCTGGATGGGATTTTTGCCAGGGAAGCCACCACCAGACCCCAGCATGTTCTGGATGCCACCAAAGGCATGCAAGTGACCACGGATGCCAACCAGGAGGAAATTGCCCCAGACACCTAGGAGCTTTTTGGCACTCAAAAGCCTGAGGCACAGACTGCACCGGAAATGGCCCCTGCAATCCAGGTGAAGAACCACCCTGGTAGTGCTGGAGAGGGACCTCTTCTCCTAAGTATTATGTGCTACATTCTGTATTACAATACAAGTGTACAGGGGCATTTCAACAGCTTTGTGCCAGGTACCATCCGGGTGCTGCCATATTGGGTGGATGTGAGCTAGTAGCCTCTCTCCAAATGCTCAGCCTTTTATCACCACCCCCAGCCAGCTCTGAAGAATTTAAGCTCCAAAGCATTTATTTCCTCGAGAGATCAAATCCCACAATCACCGGCCAAACATGCTGACTCCCCATGCTGTTTAATGCTCCCTCACCCTCCAGATATATCTACTCTAGCACTGTCTCTTCCACAATCCCTGAGTGTCCACTTCATTTATTTCCCGCTTTCAGTGCTTAATCAGGCACCTTGCCTCCCCTCTTTTGGAGAGTTTCTATCTCCTTTATTCCATGCTTCCCCTGCCTAATCCTTTTGCCTCCCCGCTTTCAAGTCAGGTTCCGTCTCCTTTCTTTCTATCCTTGCTCCAGATTTCCACTGTTCCAGGTCCCTTCTTGCCTAGGATGACACTGGCCAAAAGATCCTTATACGGCAAAGCCAGCAGCTACGACTGCTGTGCTTCCTACACCTCACACCTCTGGACTGGAGACAGCGAGTGAATGTCCAGTGCTAGGGGTGGGAAGTTGTTTTCCGTTGATCACAGGTGGCACTATTGTCCTTGCAGCACACTTAGTGTTATTATAGAGACAATGCATTCTCATACAGTACTGCATTATTATTACACTGCCACAAAGTTTCACAGGCTGACAGAGATCAAGAGGGAATTGTGACAGGGTAGTGGGAGTCTCTCAAAATTTGAACAGCTGGGACTTGGAGTTTGCATTACCTCCTCCGTGAGGGCACTTGAAGCAGGTGTGTGCATGGAGCGTTACAGACAAAGAATGGACAGGTCTCTGCCTCGCGGAGCTTACAGTATAAACCAGATGTAAAACACAGCAAGGGGGTAACAAACAAAGGGGAAGGGGGCTGGGGAGGGGCAAAGATGACAGTAAAAGCCATGTGATCCAGTCACTAGGGCAACCTGACAACCAGAGTTCATCTCAGCTCGAACACGCTGACCTTGGGAAAGTCTCTGTGCTTCTGTTTCCCTTCCTTCTTTTAGCTGTTTTCTCTATTAATGCTATAAGCTTTTTGGGGCAGGGTCTGTCTCTTACTTACAACACCTAACACTAAGGCTCTGATCTCATTTGGGATACCTAGAGGTTACTATGCTACTACTCATAAATAGGCCTGATTTTGCTCTCTCACGGGCATAAATCATGCATAACTCCATTAGGACCAATGAAGTTTCAGTAGTGTAAAATCAGTGCTAGACAAAGAGAATCAAGCTCCCTGAGTCATGCTTTAGACATGTTCCCTGTGTCATTGGTTCTGTTTATTTTGTATATGCAGGCTTTAGATTCTGTAGCTTTACATTCTTTAGGAATTAGACTATCGGCAAAGGACTTGTGAAAGGACAAGAGTGACACTGGAAGGTTAATTGTCTACATGAGGGATATTTGCACTAGTGATGCTACAGATGTCATTACAGCAGTGCAACCCTCAATGAAGAGGCCTTGAACTGATGAAAATGGGGGTCATATAGGACTAAGTCATACCAGGGTCACCCCTGTTTTGAACCAGTGCAGCAAATCTTCATGCTAAGTTTGGAGTGGTATAGATCCACCAGTGCAAATGTCTCCAATGCAGACAGGGCCTAAATGAAGACAAAAAAAGGAAGGATTGGAAAGGGAAGCATGAAGTTGTGCGATTCACAGGATCAGGGAGGAGATTCCAGGCTGGGGGGCAATATGAGAAAAGGCCCAGACACCTGTTAGGGAGCAGAGGAGGGATGTAACAAGGAGGGCTGATGGCAGCAGAAGGCACAAAGAGTGTGATGGAAATGAAAACAAGATGTCAGTAACAGAGCTGATTCTTCAGATGCAGTTTGTGTGTTTTGTTTTCTTGTACACAAATATCAGCATCAATAACAAACTGTTCTTATCTGTTACTGTTCCTCTCTTGTAAGTGATGCTATTAAAAAGGGAGGTGGCCATGCCCAGGACCCCCTTGAGACAATGCACATCAGACTGGCACAGGAGGGTGTTGGTGACAGCCCAATGACTTAGTAAAGAAGCCCCCCTGCCGCAAGTGAACCTCCTTGTTGCAGTCAGATGCAGCAGGCTCTGGAGAGGCCCAGCATCACTCCAGCTAGCACAAAGCTAGAGAGCTGTTGAGGGAGCAGCCAAGGAAAGGCAGCAAGGAGGAAGTCAGGAGACGGCAGGAAGGCCTAAGGCTTGGCTACGGAGGTGGGAAGTAGCCACGCGCTCCCTCCCAAGGCAAGGGGGCTGGTGCGGGCTGTGGGGAGTCTCTGCACCTTAGCAGGCCCGTTGCACGTCATGGGGCTAGAAGAACATCACTGAAGGGGTGGGTGGGGGAATCTCTCCCCACAGCCCCAGGCTGGGCATGTCTGAGGCCCACATAGAGGAAGGTGGGGCTGCCAGCTCCTCTGAATGTACCAGGGCAAAGGGCCAGCAGCCCCTCCCGTGCTTGCATAGGGGCAATGGCCCAGCATCCCCTGCACAGTGACAGCAGCCCCATGTACCAGGGCAATGAGTCAGAACCGCGAGCACAGCCCTCCCCAGCAACCCCTGCACTGGGAACCACTACAGCCCCCGGCCAGGGCAACAACCTCCTGCTGCTGCTAGCCCCGACCTCGCCAGCCCTTCCCCGATCCCTTTCTCGGGTTTCGATTACTTTGGACTGGGCGGCGGGCAGGGAGAGGAAGCGGAGCGGGGAGCGATGCTTTCCGCGCTCTATTTGTTGGGCGAGCGAGTCAGCGCGCGCGCGCGCCGCGCGGCCTGGGGGCAGCAGTGAGTCTCCTCCCGCCCCCGGCAGTGGGCTGGCTGGCACGCGCACGCGGCTAGTTTACTGGCCGGCGCTCGCGCTCTCCCTGGCGCTCGCGCTCCGCCCGCTGTCGGCCGGGAGGGGGAGGGAAGGAAGGACGGACGGACGGGGATGTCGACGGTCTCCAAGGCGGTGCTGGGCATCTCCGCGCTGCTGTCGGCCGGGACGGTGCTGGGCGTGCACCTCCAGCAGAGACGCGTCAGGGAGGTGAGCGAACGTCGCATCAACTGCCGACGCCCCGCTGAGGGGGCCCGCCCGGCCCCTGGTCATGGAGCCGGGGGTGCCCCGCCCTGGGCAGGCGCGAGCACGCGCCGCGCGTATCGCTCGCGCGCAAACAACCCCACACCTGCCCCTCAGCCCCGCCCCCTCCCCCGGCCTCAGACACTGTCCTTCCCTCAGAGCCCCGCCCCTTCACCTCTGGCCCGGCGGCCCCGCCCAGCCCCTCGCGCTGGGCCCGCCCCTCCTGTCCTCACCCCTCACTAAGAGCAGCCCCCTCCTGCCCCGCCCCTTCACGTATGGCCCCGCCCCCATGCAGAGCCCCGCCCCTCCTGCCCCACTCCCACTTAAAGCCCTGCCCCCCTCATTGCCTAGGCCACACCCAGCACGCTGCCCTGCCCGGTGCCCTCCCGTAGCCCTGACCCTCTGGAAGAAACGTGGCATCGGGCTCTGGCCCTGGCCCTGGCCCTGTGGAGCCTCCCTGGCCCCCCTGCATGACATCCCGCTGGTCGGCGTCCGAACAAGGCCTGGAGAACGTTGGGACGCTCACGTGCTTCGCTTCATGCCTTCCCCTTCCTTGCCCGCATGTCCTGCCCCGGCACCAGCTCTCAGGCCTTGCTGCCCCCTGTGTAGGGCACAGAACCCCGGTTGGTCAGCCTGTACTCCACTCCGCTTCTAGGGCTCACTGGGGATATTTGTGGGCAGCTTCTTCACAGAGCAGTGAGCATGGGTGGGTACCGGGCACAGTTTACAAACCCCCTTTCCCCCCCGGACACCTGTCCTTTTTGTGTCGAGGGAGACCCTGGCACACATCTGCAGGGTGCATCAGGCTGCAGCCCCTCTTCTGGCTCCAGAACCTCCTACTGAGGTTCAGGCTTCACTTCTCCCCAAACCTGCTGGTCCACTCACACCCCATCCGTAGCCCCACAAAATCATGGGCCCTCCTCGTCAACTTTCTCCTGGCGCTGGCCATCCTTCACTCCAGGAGGAGGAAACTGGAAAGCATGGTGCTCTGCGACTGGGGGGCCTATTTCTGTTCCCTTGTTTGATCACGTCTCTTTGCCGAATTCCTCTCGGAAGTATCTACTGAGTCCTCAGGTGCCTTTGAGGAGCAGTGGGCGTTGTCTGGGTTTTTCTGCTCGGTGTCCTCTAGTGGTTGCTTGATTTTCAACCTTTGACCTACTTCTGTTCCTGTTTTCTCATTTGTTGCTCCGCTCACTTTTGGCCTGGGCTTATCAATTCCTCCCCCTTAGCGGAGGGCCTTTGGTTTTGGGCAGGCCTAGTCCTGCCTGTTCTAGATCTGCAAATAGTACCCCAGCCTTGCCTGTTCCCACTGCCCCTTCCCTTCTGGAGCCCTGCCCATCCCAGTGGCTTCCCTTTAACTGCATCCACCCCCTTCTGTGCTCCGCTCTCCCTCGGGTCTGCCCTGCCAGTCTCTGGGGGTGCAGTTTTTCCCTGCCCTCTCAGCAGCCAGGAGGTTCTGGGGTGGGGCTAAGAGGCAGAGAAAGAAAGTACCTCTTCACTACCAGCAACCAGGGGAGAGAGGCTGATCAGGAACATCATAGAGCCAAGGAACACCATACTGGCACCAGTCCCAGTGCTCTTCCTCATCCATCTGTCATGGCCCTCCTCTTTTAGCTCAGATCAGGATTAGGCTAGTAAATTTCACCCTTTGGCTAGTATATGTGCAGTAAATTTTCCAAGCTCCTATCACATCCTCAAGCTCATCTCCTAGAAGGGCAACATATAGGCATTCAGGTATTGAATTGATATGAGGGTAGACTTCTGTCTTGCTTAAGGCTGCATGTTGGTTGCTGATCTAAGTGGAGTTATGGGAGGTGATTGAGGAAGGGATTTGATGGGAGGCGGGGCATTGACTGACAACCTTTTGTTCCCTTGCATTTCACGGTTTGCACTGGTGGGTAGCAGTCTAGCAACCTAGTCTCAAAGGTTTTGTGTGGGCTTTAAACTTGAAAAGGTTCTTGCCTTGTACACACATCTGATAACTCTTGGTGAACTCCAGGCCTACAAGGTATGAAGTGTCAGTTGAGAAGATGCTGAGTCCATGTATGGAGGAACCTGACTAAAAGTGTTCTAATTCTGAATAAAATACTTGATTATAGGTGTGGGAGCACCACCTATAGCTAGGGTTGCCCAACACTTCCCATTTTAGGACCCTATTTTCAGTTTCTTATAACTTTGCCAAACTGTAATTTTTCAGATTGAAATTTGCTGGATGTATGTCTTTGGCTGATATAATTTTTTTTCCAGCTAAAATAATTCAGCCATTTTCAAGGACAACATTGGGGAAAATGCATTGTTTTGCCCATGATTAAGGATAAGATTTTGTCATGGTTATTTTTAGTAAAAGTCACGGATAGGTCACAGGCTCCCATGAATTTTTGTTTATTGCCTGTGACCTATCCGTGACTTTTACTAAAAATAACTGGGGGTGGGGGATGACAGCTGGAGCCCTGCCATGTGGGGTGGGACAGTTCTGGCTCTCCCCCTGGCTGAAGCAGCGGGATGGGGGTGTGGTGTGCGTAGCCACAGGGATGCACAGCCCCACCCGAAGAGGCAGAGCGGGCGCACAGTCCCAGTCGCAGCCATAGGCAGGCAGGAGCACATGGCCCTGTCTCCAGCTCCAGCCACAGCCTCAGAGGGGAGAGGTGCACAGCCCCGGCCAAAGCAGTAGAGGGGAGCATGCACAGTGCCCACAGCCACAGAGGCATGTGGCCTTGGCTCCAGCCTGGGGTGGGGAGGGGTGTGTGTACACAACTCTGGGTCTGGCCCAAGCCACAGGCAGGGGATGCCCGGCTTCAAGCCATGGGCAAGGGGGATGCACAGCCCCGGCCCAACCCATGCGTGAGGGAGAAGCACAGCACCCACCCTAGCTGAAGCTACAGGCGGGGACAGGGATGCACAGCCCCGATTGTGGGGCAGGGAGGGCCACAGTCCTAGCTCCAGCCGCTGACAGCTGAAGCCAAAGAAATCACGGAAGTTGGGTGAAATCACAGAATCCATGAATTCCCTGACCTCTGTGACTAAATTGTATCCTTACCCATGATAAAATAATCCTTTCAAATGGTTTGTTGAGAAGCACAAGCACCTTCTTGCTTTGGAGCAAAGGCTTGGCATTTGGCCTTTGTATGATAGATGGGCCTTTCTGTTCCTGTGAAAAACTGGCCATATTACAAATTTATAAGTCTTTGAAATACCTCATTTTGCACATGCTCAATAGAGACTTTTAAAGTTTAGTAGCTAACTTTATTGAAGATTCAGGCCTGGTCTACACTGACCGGGAAGTTCAGCAGCAATCGACGGGAGATATGCAAGCTACATAGAGTAGCTTGTGTATGTCCCATCGACTTCCTAACTTCTGCTTACCGCGGCGTCTTCAATTCACTGTACTGATGGGAAATGCGCTCCTGTCAGTACAGTGTTACCCTTTTTCTGGGGGTGGATTTATTAAATCCACTTCCGGATCAATTGAGCGGGTCTTCACTTCCACTCAGTCGATCCCAAAGAATCGATCTGACACCGGCGAATTTGCTGATGTCAGTGAAGACATACCCTCAATCTGCATTGAGTATGTGCAATCCTGGAGCGGTAGATTAGAAACGGAGCAGAACTTTCACTGCAATTGCTGTTTCACTGCTGTGTGTTTGGGTAGGGTCAGACACCAGAACTGAGAATAGGGAGACTGTCTTGTGCTCTTGATCCTCCCACTGTTTCATCACTAGGCGGGGGGTGGGAGAGGGGGACTGCCTGACTCATATGCAGAAGGTACACGAGTCTGACCAGGAAGGGGGTTATTGAAGGAATAGATTGAGACAAGGAGCCTGGTAGGGCAAAACTAGGTGCTAGGGGCTGTGCAAAGAAACTGGGATTAGGATAAGTAGCTGGTGAAACTAGGATTTGGATGGGCAGCCCAGCAGGGAAAATGGACTGGGTAGGCAATGAGATTTGGGATTAAGACCCTGGGGGATGCAGGAGAAAGGACTATGACAAGAGTCACACTTGGGAAGAAAAGATGTTCATTAAGTCAGCACCATCCATCCTGTGCACTGAATGAGGCAGGGATGCTGTGAGAAAAAATAGCATGTGATCATGTAATTAAAGACTGTATCATACTGCATCCATGCAACGGCCCGAATTAAGGAGGCATGTGAGGCGTTTCCTCACTTTTGAGTGTTTAACTTTGCAAATTTAGTGTTCTTCTAATGTAATTTGTGCATGTGTGTGTATGTAGAAGAGGAGGTGTGTAGTGGATAAATTCATGTGATCAATTCCTCAAAATATTTCATGTTTTTTTTTCAGGTTACAAAACTATGGGGATTTACCCTGACTCTTCCCACCTTTCTCTGTATCATTTCCAACACCACCACCCTCTTCTATAAGTTTCCATAGCCCCCTGCAACAATTCCTTCTTTAGACTTTCCCTGCTGACCAGGAGGCTTCTCTGCCCCAGTCCTGTCCCTTAGAACTGTGAAGATTCCTGTAGGGTTCAGAAGTGTTTCTGCTAGTACCTTCAACTTCAGCTCCATTCACAGCATAGTGTTGTTTCTTTGGTCAGACACATTCAAGATTGCCACTGTGCTCCTGACTGGAAATCCCAAAGGATGATGAATTACAACAGTTGTCCAGCAGACATTATGGCTGTATTGTCAGATCTGATGGATTGTGTGAAACCCTGTAAAGATGGAAGGTTCAGAAGAGCTTGTTGGCCAGCTGGGAAAACCTGTCTTGTGGAGCACTTGTTGGGTGGCCTGTGAAACAGTGTTTTGTCCCCATCTCTTTCCACCCAAATTGTAATATATTCATCTGTCCACCATGATCACACTGCTTTAGGCACAGACAGCTGGCCTTAAGATTTTAGGGAGGGTTAGTGAGATGATTCTTCAGGGTACACCTCAAAGTTAAGTGAATTTTACATGGAAGGTGTGTGCGCACTGGTTGATATTTTAGCATACCCTACAGTCCCGATGCAGAAGTGGATCCCAGCTGCCTGTTCCTTTTAACCCAAGTGGTCAGTTTAAATTGGTTCACATTTTCAAGACTCACCAGCAATAGGACCAAAAACTTCTTATTAAATGAAAGCTGAGATTCTCCATTACATTTCTAGTTCCCCCAAATCCAGGGCTGATGGCCATAGGCTTTAAGGGGGGGCCTAAAGATTACGGGGAGAGCAGAGTCCCTGCTTAGGGGCCAAAAGATCTGATTGCAGGGCAATGAGGGAAAGTAGGGAGATGAAATGAAAAAGATGGTATAGATATGAGAGGGACCGAGGCATGGATGGATACAGCCTCCAAAAGTTCACATAGATGCCCTATTTTCTTAGGTATAATCAAAGCCTGGTCTGTACTTAAAAGTTAGGCTGACAAAGGTATGGCACTCAAGGGTCTAAAGAATGAAAGAAGATTAGGGTTGGAAGGGACCTCAGGAGGTCAGCTAGTCCAACCCCGTGCTCAAAGCAGGACCAATCCCAGCTAAATCATCCAAACCAGGGCTTTGTCAAGCCGCACTTTGAAAACCTCTAGGGATAGAGATTCCACCACCTCCCTAGGTAACCCATTCCAGTGCTTCACCACTCTCCTAGTGAGAAAACTTTTCCTAATATCCAACCTAGACCTCTCCTACTGCAACTTGAGACCATTGCTCCTAGCTCTGTCATCTACTACCACTGAAAACAACCTAGCATTGAGGGCTGCTCACCTCCTCCCCGTTCTGTGCTTCCCAGTGCAGTAGCCTGGGAGCTGACTTTGTAAAGACAGAGGCAAAAAAAGCGTTGAGTACTTCAGCTTTTTTCTACATCATCTGTCATTAGGTTGCCTCCCCCATTCAGTAAGGGGCCCACACTTCCCTGACCACTTTCTTGTTACTAACATACCTGTAGAAACCCTTCTTGTTACCCTTCACATCCCTTGCTAGCTGCAACTCCAATTGTGCTTTGGTTTTCCTGATTTCATTCCTTCGTGCTCGAGCAGTATTTTTATATTCTTTCCTAGTCATCTGTCCAAGCTTCCACTTCTTGTAAGCTTCCTTTTTGTGTTTAAGCTCACCGAAGACTTCTTTGTTAAACCAAGCTGGTCGCCTGCCATATTTGCTATTCTTTCTGCACATCGGGATGGTTTGTTCCTGCGACCTCAATAAGGTTTCTTTGAAATACAGCCAGTTCTCTTGGACTCCTTTCCCCCTCATATTAGCCTCCCAAGGGATCCTGCCCATTAGCTCCCTGAGGGAGTCAAAGTCTGCTTTTCTGAAGTCCAGGGTCCATATCTTGCTGTTCTCCTTTCTTCCTTTTGTCAGGATTCTGAACCCATCTCATGGTCACTGCTGCCCAGGTTACCACCCACTTCTACTTCCCTTACGAATTCTTCAGTTTGTGAGCAGCAGATCAAGAGGAGCACGGCCCCTAGTAGGTTCCTCCAGCACTTGCACCAGGAAGTTGTCCACAACACTCTCCAAAAACTTCCTGCTTCCATCAACCTTACTACTGATGGAAATCTTCCATCAACTTTACTATTATTTGGGGAGGTGGTGTTCCTGCAGCAACAGAAAAACCCGTTCCATTGCTATGGGAAGCATCTATGCTGCGATGCTACAGAGGCATGACACCGTGTCTATGCTGTTGAAGTGCCCATAGCATTAAGCTATGACACCGTATCTTTGCTGTTGTAGCACCCATAGTGTAGACATGGCTCAGACCTTGCACATCTGTGTATTCTCTTCCCCCAGCTCTCCTGCACTGTATAAGCAAAAATAGCCTCTGTAAATTCCAGGGCCTGATAATCAGAGATTACTAATGTTTGTCTATGCTCAAAAGTGTACCAGTTTTTCTAAACTGTTTTTAAAATTAATTTTAGTTAAACCAATGCAGACCCCTAATATGGACATCCTTAAATCTGTCTATGCCTGGTTTATATCGATTTAATTTAAGAAATTTTTGGCCTTAGTGAACTAATTTGAGATAAACCAGGTGAATTTAAACTTGCGCAGGTTTAACTAAATTGATATAAAGACAAGCTGGTGCAACTTGTGTGTATAAGTCAGACCCAGGTAGGTTTGTATGTATTCTGATTCTGCTAATGATGGATCGTAGCTCTTAGTCATTTGGGACAAAATATAAAGGTATTTTTCAAAACCCACATACAGCTGTGTAGCACTAAAGTGAATGAAAGAAAACACAGCCTGGTAGATTACAAAACTGGTATTTTATTGGATAAAGAGACATGCTTGATGCCTGCTTTGGTCAAAATCTCTAGATCTTTTCTGTATTTTCATTAATTAATACAATCGAGGTAGTAGTCTGCCAGGATAGTAATAATTTGTAACCTGAGTTAAACTGATGGGAAAGAACCTTTCCCATCAGATTCATTTCCAGGGAGATTGATATTTTTTGAGTGAAATACTTTTTGTCTTTGCATCCATATTTTTTGAAAATAAGATAAAAAATTTCTTGCACAAAATGTATTTTTCTTGATGATTTTCATGAAATAAATTATTTCCCTTGAAATGTGTACTTATTTGGATTCCAGGTGAAAAACAAAGCCTTTTTCTATTAGAACTGATCAAATAATATTCACAGATAGTTTGTTTGATAATTTTTGTGTCAATTTTCAAATAAATTATTTGCAAATGTGATTTTTAGCTCCATTCAGCCAGCCCTGTATAGTATCAGACAATATTAATCCAATCAAGTATTCACCTCTTTTGTCATTTGTCTATTAATTTATTCATAAATGATTTTTTCCAGCATTCAGCCAGTCAACTGTAGCGCTTGTGAATACATTTGCATCCTGATCATGCAAAGTTTTATACCTAAGCTTAACTTTACACATATTGGTTAATAAATTAGACAGGCATATAAGCCTTTCAAGGATCAAGACCGTAGGTAGTAACAAAATATGGTCCTGATTCTGCAGTTGGATCCATGTGGACAGAACCCTGTGCCTTTTCCAGTATTGGTTTCCAGGCACCCCTTTCATCTGTTTCCCTAATCAAATATAATATTTTAATATCTTCTGTTAAATGTACCACCACCAGCTTGAAATCTAGTCAATTTCAAAGGTGCTAAAGTAGTTTCAGGTACTGCCCCGCCCATAGTCCCTCTGCCATTTTTTGTGATTTTGCAGATGTATTTTCTTGTGTTTAATATGCTTTTCTTTTCCCTATTGTTGTGCAAAACACCCACATTAACAAAAAGGGAAATTGACAAAGGTGCCGATTCAGCATTTGGATCCGCTTGCATGGATCCAGTTCCAGGATCAAGATCTGACTGACTAAACAGGGAAAATGGTGAAATTGACTGTACACAAAGTGCAGTGAACTCTATGTGGGTGGATCCCTACGTGTGCATTGGAATCTCCACTGAAGGCTTGGGGCTCTACGTGGGTGCAGAGGTCTGTCTATACAGAGTTCATTGCAGGATTAGGACCCAAAATGCTGTCAAGTACACAAGATAAACCAATGGAAAAACTGTTTCTCTTTCAGTTATAGTAATCCTATTAAATTCTCATTTTTAAAAACATAGCCTCCATGTTGTGTCTGTTAATGTCTATTTAACTTGAATGATTAATGAAATATTTTGAAGAAAGGACATATTTGTAGAATCAACACCTTCCTTTTTCTAGAGGCCACAATAAATATGCTGTGGGACTTACAACGGTCTCCAGCAAAACCAGGGAAGACTTTACATACCAGATATTTTCAAGTATTTAAAAAAAAAAAAAAAAAAAAGGCGGAAAGAAACTTTTTCAGGCCAGCTTTTATACATAATGAAGAAGCATAAAAGTTTTTCTTAACATTCTTTTCAGGTTACCTTCAAATTCTCAAGCAGAGAAGCACATATTGAGAAATTTGGGGCAGATTAGTTCAGTTCTGGTAAGAATGGGGGAGAAGTCGTAATCATCTAAGGGGAGATTGCTGTCTCTCCATAATATTGTAGAGCTTATCAGTATACAATATTTGCAGTTGTCCAATGCTTTATCATGACATTAAGATCACACAGCTAAAACAACAAATACAATATTCCTGGCATGCTACCAGTAGTTTATCAACAGCTACACATCAGATCTCAGCTCTTGTAATTTTAGATTCAAAACGTAACTCGGGTCACTAACAGAGAAGTAAAGGTTTGTAACAGTTATATGCTTGGCAGTGCCGTGACAGGGATTGAAATGCAAATGGGGATTAGTCCTGTGCAACCCAGGACAGCCTATAACAAATCATGTCTCTTTTATTTTCAGAGGCTGCATGAAGGAGTCATCAGAGACATTGAGAGACAAAGCCGTAAACTGGAAAACATTCGCCTTTTAAAAGAACAGATTACTCTGACCAAGCAACTGGAAGCAGAAAGAGACAAGATGTTAATGGAAAAAGGGTCCCAACAATCCTAGACCTAGAACTGAAATATTTCAATTTGGACTGACGGGCACAGCCAGGATTTATGTTTGACTATTCCCAGGTGTTTGAAGTCCATCTCCTTTAGATCCATTTTAATCAAGTCAAGGAAATTATATACATTAAGAAGTGCAAAGACAAAGTCTTTCCTCTAGCTTCAGTGTTTTCATGTGTACAGAGATATTGTGTCGGAGGCTTCACACCTGTCTGGTTCACCTTATATGGATGTATTTTAAATGCTGGGAGGGAGAGCCCCATGTAATGTAAAAACATAATTTTCTTCTCCTTGCCAAGAAGGGATGGATAATAACGTTCACATGACTGGGCTGATGAGTCGTCATGATGACGAAGCTACAAGGACATCAACTTCAGAAGGACTGGAGGAGGGTGAAGTGGAAGGGGAGACTCTCCTCATTGTTGAGTCCGAGGATCAGGCATCAGTGGATTTATCCCATGATCAGAGTGGGGACTCCTTGAACAGTGATGAGGGGGATGCATCCTGGATGGAGGAGATGTTCTATTACTGTGAGAAATGTCAGAAGTGGATACCAGCAAGTGAGAGTCAAGATTTTCTGTTATCTTTGTCATTTTCCTTTTATGGGTTTACTTGTTCTTTTTCCTCCAGAAAATAATGCATGTTCTTTTCCTGAATGTATGGCAGACAGTGATGTCTAGTGGATAGAGCTCCGGATTGGGACTCAGGAGACCCGGGTTATATTCTCAGCTCTCCCAGTGACCTGCTGAGTGACCTTGGGCAAGTCAGTTCCCTTCTCCGTGCCTCAGTTTCCCCATCTGTAAAACAGGGATAATGATACTTAATTCCTTTGTAAAGATCTACTGATGAAAAGAGCTACATAAGAGCTAACTATTATTATTTTCCTGATTGGTTTGTCATTTGAGTGGGTTGTATGAATAGATTCCAGCCTTCTGTATATAAGAATGGTTCCGTGGTATCCTGAACATAGATTAGCCTTCACAGAACAATATAATCCAGTAGCCGCAGCCCTGAGAAGAGGGTATTTTGTGCTAAATAGCTAAACTGATCTCTCCTATATCTCTGTTTAACATAATATAAACTCTTTTAGCTTTCTTCATATGCTAATACAATAGTTTTTACTTTCCAAAATCAATTTTGAGGCAGGAAATACTGAACTTTTCTGGCTTGGTCCAAACCTGTCAGTTCAACTGCCCAGTTTGCCAAAAGCTTTAGGGTGAAGTCCTTTCTCCAGTGAAGTCAATGGGAGTTTTGCCACTGACTTTACTAGAGCCAGGATTTCACGTTTAGTGTTCAGTAGGAAGAAGTTAAAGGGACACAGTCAACTTGAAGTCTAATCTATTTAGGTAGTACACCTGATCCTGAGTCATTTTGCCAGTGTTTGTAGTTTGACAATCAATTTTTTATGTTAAAAACATTTTTTTCTATCTTCTGTTGCTGTTTGAAAGACCCAAACAAGGGAAATTGATCACCAGAATGATCAGTGAAAGTGACCAGACACAAAGTGCTGTCAAATGCACAGTATGGACATGTATTTTTGTAATATCTTTTAGTTACAGTGTTTCAATTAGTCTGGGAAAGGTACTGAGAGTGTTATAGTGTCAATACCTTTCCCAGACCTGAAAAAGAGCTCTGTGTAGCTTGAAAGCTTGTCTCTTTCATAAACAGAAGTTGGTCCAATAAAAGATATTACCTCACCCACCTTGTATTTCTAATATACTGGGACCGACATGGCTACAATAACACTACATGTATTAAAATCTTTGGCTTTTTTTTACATGAATTCAAGTATTAAGTAGGAAAGCCCATCTTTAATGTGTGGGTTTTTTCTATTCATCCTTACTGGCTTCTCTAACTGTAAAATTAAGCACCACACCAAGTTTCTATAGTTCCTGTTATGGAATTATCAGAGTTGCTGATCTCTTGCTCAGCAGATAAACACTGTTCTGAATCCAAATTTATTTTGCTCCATTTTTCCTATGACTGAGGCATATCCCTTTTGCTTGTTTATTTTAGGTCAGCTGAGAGAACAACTCAGCTACCTCAAGGGAGATAACTTTTTCAGGTTTACTTGCTCTGATTGCTCAGAAGATGGGAAGGAGCAGTTTGAACGGCTGAGACTAACCTGGCAGCAAGTAAGTAAAAGCATTCACTCGAGCATAAGACCAACAGGACTTTCAAAAGTTGCTATGTGTACAATGTACATAAAACCTTGAAATTTGGAGTCAGTCACAGGTGGTGAAGAAATTTACCCATGAGTTTTCGGTGGATTGCTATTTACCTGCTTATCAGGAAGTGGACATTTTATGAGTAAATTGAAAAGATTGTCTTCATGTATTGTAAAGAGCCAAATTACCTATTTTTCATCCATGCTTATTGTTCAGTACAACTGAACACAAGTTTAGAAAAGCGAAGAGAATGTGATTTAGCGGCTGGGTGTTTAACAATTTTGGGGCATATGGGCACTGTTGGAAAAATAATACAGCAAAACACAAAATGTCCAATAAATTCTTGGAATGTTTTGGGAACAACTTCTTGTTTCAGATAGTAGAGGAAGTAACCAGGGGACAGCCATTTTAAATTTGATTCTGACTAACAGGAAGGAATTGGTTGTGAATCTGATGATGGAAGGCAGTTAGGGTGAAAGTGATCATGAAATAATAGCATTTATGATTCTAAGAAAAGGAAGAAGTGAGAGCAGCAGAGTAAGGACAATAGATTTTAAAAAACAGCCTTTAACAATTCCGAGAACTGGTAAGTAAGGTCTCATGGGGGAAAAGTTTCTAAGGGAAAAAGGAATTCTGGAGAGCTGGTAGTTTCTCAAAGAGACAATATCAAGAAGACAACAGCAAACTATCCTGATGCGAAGGAATGATGGGAAAAATAGTAATAGCCCAATATGGCTGCATCAGGAGGTCCTTAATGAATCCTACAAAAAGTGGAAACACGGACAAGTTGTTAAGGATGAGTACAAAAGAATAGTGCAAGCCAGTAGGCTAAGGCTAAGGCACATAAAATGAGGTACATATAGCAAGAGACATAAAAGGCAATAAAGAGAGGTTCTATAAATATATTAGGAGCAAGAGAAAGATGATAGAAAGTGTAGGTTCACTACTTAGCGAAGAAGGAGAGCTAATAAAGGATGAAACCAAGCAGGCTGAGGTGTTTAATGCCTATTTTGCTTCAGTCTTCACTAAAAAGATTAATTGTGACCAGATGCTTAACATTATTTAACAACAAGGTGGAAGAAACGCAAGGCAGACTAGGGAAAGTACAGGTTAAAGAATATTTAGATAAACTAGATGTATTCAAGTCAGCAGGGCACTATGGTACTTAAGGAACTAACTGAAGCAATTTTGGCATTATTAGTGATTATCTTGGAGAACTCATGAAGGACCAGTAAGATCACAAAGGACTGGAAAAGGGCAAATATAATACCTATCTTTAAAAAGGTGAACAAAGAGGACCCAAGGAATTATGAACCAGTCAGCTTAACTTTGATACCTGGAAAAATACTGAAACAAATTATTAAGCAATCATTCTGTAAGCACCTAGAGGATAATAGGGGAATAAGTAATTGCCAATGTGGATTTGTCAAGAACAAATCATGCCAAACTAACCAAAATTTCCTTCTTTGACAGGGTTACAGTGCTAGTGAACAGGGGAAATAGACGACATGATATATGGTTATTTTAGTAAGGCTTTTGACATAGTCCCACAAGACAGTCTCATAAGCAAACTAGGGAAATGTGGTCTAGATGAAATTACTATAAGGTAGATGCACTTGTTGAAAAATCACACTCAAAGAATAGTTATCAATGGTTCGCTGTCAGACTGGGAATACATATCTAGTGGGGTCCCATGAGACTGTCTAGGGTCCAGTACTGTTCAGCATTTACAATAAAGACTTGATAATGGAATGGAAAATATGCAGGTGTCACCAAACAGGGAGAGATTGCTAGCACTTTGGAGGACAGGATTAGAATTCAAAATGACCATGATAAATTGGAGAATTGGTCCGAGATCAAACAAAATGAAAAATTCAGTAAAGAGAAGTGCAAAGTGTTATACTTAGGAAAAAAATCAAAGGCATAATTACAGAATGGGGAATAACTGGCTAGGCAGTAGTACTGTTGAAAATAATCTGGGGTTATAATGGATCACAAATAGACTATAAAACAACAATGAGATGCAATTGTAAAAAAGGCAGATATAATTCTGGGGTGTATTCACAGGAAGGTGGTATGTAAGACATAGGAGGTAATTGTCCTGCTCAGCTCGGCATTGGTGAGGCCTCAGCTGGAGTATTGTATCCAATTCTGGGTGGCAGACTTTAAGAAAGGTGGACAAACTGGAAAGAGTCCAGAGGAGAGCAACAAAAATGGTAAAATATTAAGAAAACCTGACCTGTGCAGAAAGGTTAAAAAACTGGGCATGTTTAGTCTTAAGAAAAGAAGAGTGAGGGGGGGAACACGATGACAATCTTCAGATGCATTAAGGGCTGTTATAAAGAGGAAGGGTGATCTATTATTCTCCCTATTCACTGAAGGTAGGACAAGAAGTAATGGGCTTAATTTGCAGCAAAGGAGATTTAGGTTAGATATTAGGGAAAACTTTCTAACTATAAGGATAGTTAAGTACTGGAATAGGTTACCTAGAGAGGTTGTGGAATCCCTGTCATTAAAGTTTTAAAGAACAGTTCAGACAAACACCACTCACTTGTTCATGCCTTTCGGAATGGACTAGATGACCGCTCCAGGTCCCTTCCAGACCTATGATTCTTTGCAGTTTAAAGCCACTGGGATGTCAATGCAACAACAAAAGGGCTGCTGGGTCCCTGAAAACAAAGAAATCTCTGCTCCACACAGCTCAGAAAGGCTCCAGATCGGCTGCATGCATATTAGTAATAGTCTTTGTTGGGATTTACTGGTTTAGCCAGTCATGAAGCCGCATCAGCAAATGATCTCTGATTTACTTAGCAGTAATGTTGGTCCTACAGTAACATCTCTCTGAAGGATTCCTTACATGATATGCAGCTTAGTTTTGATTGCAATTGCAACCAAGAGCCCCAGTTGTCTTCATTGCAGGACTTCAAGGGCTTAGTAAATCTGACCAACTTTAAGGTGTTTCCCCAGTTCACTTTTGTTTTTAGGCAAGGTTGAGATATTTGCTCAGCTGGAATAGGACTGAGGCTGACTGAGGTACATCTTCTGTGTATAATAGTTAGAATGTTTGTCTGACCATTCAGTTTGGGAAGAGAAGGAGTTAGCCCTCTTAGACACGCTGCCACAAATGCTTATTTGTATCGCAGAATGGTGAATCTGACCCAGCTATGGTGGCTGCTGCTGGTCAGTGTTCTTTATTTCAGATGCAGGATTCCAGCCAGCACGTACAGTGCAGTGGTGCTGGGTCATACGTTTGTGCCCTCTGGGCAGTCGTGATGCTCTGCCTCAGCATGGATCATGAGAAGTGTCCACTTCCCTGTCCATTGCTGGCAGTCTGCTGCTCATGGGCCCAAGGGTTTGCATGACTATGCACATCTTCTAAATGAAGTTAGTAATAATACTCGATGCTTCAGAGTACTAGAGCTGATTTGTACTACTCCAGCTGGCACAAAGCAGACTCACAGCTGGCAGATCCAGCAACTTGAGGATTCAGCCTCCTTCAGGTGGCTTAGAGCTTCTGTAGTGGCTTCTATGTCACCCTCTTGTAGCAACCAGAACGGGCATATGGCCTGGTGAAAGGGGCTGCAGCCAGAGTGTCTTGACACCCCCGTGATCCTCAGCAATTCTTGACTCCAGAACAGCCTCTAGGGATCATTGGCAGTAGGTGGAAGATAAATAGAGCAGCCTGATAGCTGAATTTATGCCAGGGACTGGGCCGGTGCTAGGCAATCCTAGGATCTTAGAGATGCACTGGTGCCCCCCTCACTGTTCCTACTCCAAATGTGCACTGAGCTCAGCTTGGCTAGTCCAGAGATTCTGGTCCAATAAATGCTACTAGGATTAGACTATGTTGGTTTCTAGCGTGGAGGAAGAAGAGTGACAGAGGGGAGAGAAAAAGTCAGAGATAACAAGAAAGCAAGACAAGAGAAGACAAAGAAAATGCACCTTCCCAGAGGCAGTTTTAGACTAGAAGCAGTGCCTCCAGGATTGCAAGTCTGGGGTTGGGAAGTGGCAGAATCACCTTATCTGACATATGAAAACAAACAAAGACATGGATTCCTAGATCTTAAGGTGAGAAAGGGCTATTGAGACCATCTAATCTCACCTATTGAAATGACCAGTGTTTTTAAAATTCTGACCTGTGTTTTGTCATTAGAACACTATTCCACGTAGCTGTTTCTGCAGTGACCCTGGGTTCAGTGTGTAAATGTCTAGAGCAGCAATTATCAAACATGGAAAGGACTTTTGGAAAAAACTAGAGGGTGTATGTATTCTCCCATTAGCAGTAGTGGGAGCAAAGCTTAGAAACCCCCCATACTTTGTTAGGAGACCCTCTCCCCCCAGAGTAGGTTCCAGAGCCCTAAGTAGAGTATAAATCCCTATAGGAGACAGCCTCTAAGGGAGTTGAGTGTTTGACGGCAAGAGCTCTAATCCCATCTGCACCATTAATATTTGCATTCCAGGCTGAAATGGTTCAGTGTAATTGACAGTTTGTCCTCTTAGATTTATTCACAAATAAGACTGATTTCCAAAACTGTGCTTTAATTTTGGCACTTAGCAAGTCAATTGAGTTTGTTTGTGATGTATGTAAATGTGCTCTAAATGGACTGTGTTCAGTAAAGACAAAGCAAAAGCAGATTGATCCATGGGATATCATATATTTTAAGGATTTATCTGCTTTTACTGGATTCTAAGTGGAAAGAGACATTAAGCAAATAAAAATACCCAAAGGGTCCACACATTTCTACACGATTAGCAAACTGCACCATTTGGTACCCATCTTTTCTGGAGAGAAAAGACCTCCTGTCCCCAAATACAGTGATCTAGATCCTCAACCCTTTATGCCACTCATGCTGTTCAAAGAGGATGTAAAAAAGCATCACCAGATAGCTGAGGATTCCCCTGGCATGGGAGAATCCCTGGATGGAGTAAAGCAGATGAGCATGACGAACAATAGGAAGGAAGAAAGGATGAGTAAAAGTAACAAGATCATGGGTTGCATAGATTGGCTATGTGGTTGTGAATCAATTGGAAGCTTTGCATAAGTAGGGAAAATCAGCAAAGGAGAGGGTGTTTTCCCATCAGACAAAATGGTAATGGATCTTTTGAATCCGTTTCCTTTTGTGTTCCAGGTTGTCATGCTGGCGATGTACAACCTGTCCCTGGAAGGAACTGGCCGTCAAGGATACTTCAGATGGAAAGAAGATATTTGTGCTTTTATTGAGAAACACTGGACTTTCCTATTAGGGAACAGGTAAAGCCAGTGTTTCCCTGAAACTCAGAATGGAGATCAGACAGGGAAGAAATTGTGTTGCTCAGCTGGAAAACAGGAATCCCAAATTATTCAGAGATTTCTCTCCTTATTCAATTCAGGGCTGGCGAGAAGGAAGAAAGTGCAGGGCTTGACCTGCAGAACTCCAACAGGGATATGGAGGGATTTCTCAGGAAAAAGCCTGTTACTCAGTGAAAGAGAATTAGTGTTGTACAGAACTAGATATAGATCCTTGTACTTTTTTTGTGAAATTCCCAGATTCCTTTCAGTATAACCCTCCAAAATCATAACCCTAAAATCTCTCTTAATTGCCTCTGAACGCATAGGGCCTGATTCTAATCTCATTTACACAGGTGTAAATAAGGGAGAATGCCATCAAAATGAATAGAATTAAAGTGACACAAAACTGATGTGAGATCAGAACACGTAGAGAAAGAAACTGATCTTTCCTATTTCATCTTGTTTTGGATCTTTCCTTAATGAAATCTCTTGTTTACTGTCCACTACAAAACATTGTGACACTGTGATCTTTTTCACAGTATATGTTTTAGCTATAAACTAGAGGCAGGTTAAATAAAAGTGGCTCACTTTACGTTTTTAACTGCTCTTTGCTAGCCTGACAAATCCCGATGCACATCAAAGGTTGCTTGTACCATGTGTGACCTTTGGATGCCTGCTATAAGAAGAAAGCCAATATAAGATTTTCCTTCAGCAGGGATCGTTCTAGTTTCTAATTGATTTAATGGTGTCAGGAAAGAAGCTAACAGAATAAAAGGGCTTGTTCATAACTGATATCGCTTCTCTCTCTCAGCACAGTAGTTCGGCATTGTTTAGGCACATAGAGCATGAAGTGTGTTTTTCTAAGTATACCCTGCAACTCACTGAATCTGTTCTGACTCTGATGGAAAAGGACACGCATATGCCAATGGGGACAGAGTGGAGACAAAACAAACCTCTGCCGTTATAGATTGGATTGTCAACGTGGACATAAGTATCTGGCCTTTCTGTCTAATTGGAATATATTTCTTTGCTTTTATTGTTTTCTGTTTAAAACACGAGTACTTGATTTTTGTGTTACCCTGACCACCACCATTGATGGTACCAATAAAACAGGATTCAAATGAGGCAGCTCTCCCAGCAGGCTCTGCTTTTAGAGGTTTTAGCACTGACTCCCTTGGAGGTAGCAGCCTCATGATAAGAAGGCAGCTGATGGCCCATTCTCCCCCACTGAGAGATCCATCACCTCCTTTTATGTGCTACTCGCTTCTGGGAAATGTTCCCTGCACTTTACTACACTCTTGTTACACCCAGCCGCCAGCAGGAATGCTTCCTGTCCTCCATGCATGTTCCGCTGCGAGAGAATGGAGGATTGTTTCACTTGCTCGGAGGGGAGAAACTAGAATAGCCTCCTGCAAAATAACTCTGCCCTGCACATTGTCCCAAAGCTTGGGGATGTAGCTACTTCATTTCAGACTAGTCACATGTGAGGCCGAACCCAGAACACCCTTAAATGGCTGGTTTACCCTGTGGCAGCCTCCAGCCCCCTTCCCCGCCCAAATACCTTCTGACCTGCTGTCACAGGATGAGATGGCCATTAAAAGGGAGTCCTGGATTCAGTCTCAGGGGTTCTCGCTGTGCCTCTTGCTACTTTTTTCAGGTGCCCACCAAGCATAAACAGATGAGGTGGCCTGTGCTACATCCATAGACAACTTTTGCTAAATACACCGAAATCAAGGCTCTCAAAGCAGTTCTGTCAGTCCCTCTGTATCCTGAGTCCTATCTACTGACTTTAACAGCAGAATAAGTTTTTACTCTTCTTAGCACTGGTGAGTTAGCACAGCTACTGGCGAGTGAGATGGATTCTGTTCTGCCTCTTGTATCATCAATAGAACTGTTGATTAAGACCCAGCTGCAGAATCTTTATGGTTGGTGATACAAAAGCCTGAACAAATACAGCACCAGCAGCTAGGAAAACCATTCCTTTACTTGTCAATTTAGCATATTGGATATTGTGAGTCCTTGAGAGAGAATCAAAGTGGAATTGCTTTTCAGAGCAGAATCCAGCTGTTACTCATAGCTCGGTCTTGGAACTTGGTGCCCCAAATCCAGCTTGAAATCACCCAGTGGAAATCAGAAGGAGTAGCATTGTTGAAATGCTTCAAGTCTGGAAGCCAAATGAACTATTACATCAGAGTAAATGGGACAGGCATTCACTGTTGTCTCTTTGAGGAAGGAGAATAAAGTCCAACTAAAATGTTTTTGGTGTGTCTCATTTTTCCCTTTCTTGATTTAGGAAAAAGACTTCAACTTGGTGGAGCACTGTTGCTGGCTGCCTTTCTGTAGGGAGTCCCTTGTTTTTCCGCTCAGGGGCACAGGAATTCGGAGAACCTGGATGGTGGAAACTTGTTCACAATAAGCCTCCTACGATGAAACCTGAAGCAGAGAAGCTCTCTGCATCTGCACTGAAAACAAAAGGTAACTGTTCTGATGACAACACACAGGGTTCTAGTCAGGCCAGAATTGACAGTGTTTAAAGGTATGAGATGACACTTAATTTAAATGGCACAGCTGTGGATAGGGTGAGTGACGTTGCAGGGCATATTTCTGCTCTCATTTGCACTAGTTTTACACTGATGTAAATCCATTGACTTCAGAGGAGTTTCTCCAGATTTACACCAGCGTGAGAAGAGGCACATAGTATTTTACACCCTCTTTGTAGTATATAGACACATGCTGCCATTTAAATGATCCAAATGCTTTTGTATTTTGTACCGCTTTCCTCCCTATGTAATTGCCACAATTTCTCTACTCCCTGTTACTTTGATGTTCTTTTCTTTTTAAAGCATCTTTTGTTGGTTTAGTCACATGCAGTGAAATTCACTCCTGTGCAGAGGGCCAGTATGGGGCTTACCTAGTGCCTAACCTTTATGCTGGATGCTCTGCACAGGGAAGCATTTCATCCATGGTTTGAAGGCACTCCTTAAAAGACTGCTATCAAAACTTGCTCATGTGAATATAAATGACAAGTAAAGAGGCATCAAAAGCTGTACCTTTTAGAATAAATAAGCTATTTATTCCCTAGCAGCTTCAAAGCCACCTCTGGATCCCATCATTACAGTGGAGGGGCTGAGGAAGCGGGTGAGCCGCAATCCTGTAGAGTCAGCCATGGAGCTGAAGGAGAAGAGGTCTCGCACTCAAGAAGCCAAGGACATCAGGAGAGCCCAGAAGGAGGCAGCCGGCTTCCTGGACCGAAGCACCTCCTCTACTCCTGTCAAATTCACCAGCCGAGGCCGTCGCCCTGACATGGTTCTTGAGAAGGGGGAAGTGATTGACTTCTCATCTTTGAGCTCATCGGATCGAACTCCTCTGACGAGCCCGTCTCCTTCCCCATCTCTGGACTTCTCTGCTCCCGGGACTCCAGCTTCCCACTCAGCTACTCCCAGCCTGCTCTCAGAAGCAGATCTCATCCCCGATGTAATGCCACCACAGGCCTTGTTTCATGGTAAGAGATGCCATGTTTTTTGTTCAATAGGAAGTGACAAGCAGTTTCTAACAATAGGGTTGACATAGTTACCTTGACAAAAGAATAACCTGTTTACTTTACTTCAAGGCATGATGGAAAATGACTGGCAGTTTTCTTCTTAATTATATGACAATCTAAATTAGATTTTCAGACAGATGTAGTCATAGATTCTAAGGCAGAAAGGGACCACTTTGGTCATCCAGTATGACATCTTTTATAACATAGGGCAGAGAATTTCACCCAGTAGTTCCTGCATAAAGCAATATGACAGGTATTAGGGTTGCAGTGTCAGGTAGCATTCAAAATTAGAGAGCTCTCTTAACGGAAAGAGTCATTCATATCAAGAAGTTTTGAGGTTTTTGTTTGTTTGGTTTCTAGTGCTTTCATTTGGCTGAGTACAGACATAACATTCCCAATTAAAAGAGATGAATTCGGGATCAGGTTGTGAGATGCTTACTCAAGCTAAATAGTACTTTATACCATGAAATCATTAGGGGGAACACATGGAGTAACCACTACTCACTGTAAGTAAGGGCATCTCATCAGCATTGCTCCATTAACTTAAGTGGAACTTGTCCAATTTATGCCAGCTGACCATCTGGCCAGTAAACTGTAAGGGTTCAACTCTGCTCTGGTGGTTTATTGCACCAGTATTCATGCTCTTAAGGAATTTTCAAGGAAGTCATTAAGTAAAGAGAGAAAAATTTTAAGTGTTCCTTTAAAATAGAAGAAAAATAATATGTCTAATTTTCAAAAGGCTGTTGATTTTGAGTGCCCCCAATTTAAGAGGCCAAACTGTGAATAACCTGAAAAGGACCTTAAATGGCAGGTGCTCCACACTTTCTGAAATCAGGATCTTTTAAGACTTCTTAAGTTGGGCATCCAAAATCACTAGTCACTTTTGAAAATGTAGGCCCTGGAGTGTATGACAAACAGGAAGGATGTTACAGGAAAATGCCAAATTATATTTCTTTCACACTTAAGCCACAAATCCCCTGGGCTGATGTTCTTGCTATGCTGCTTTGCATTTGTGTGTCTCTGCTGAGTTATTTTGGTCTTCTGTACAGATGATGAAGAAATGGAAGGAGATGGAGTCATAGATCCAGGAATAGAGTACATTCCCCCTCCTGCTGGGCCTATGATAGTGAGCCGAAAGAAAGTGAAAACGCCTGAGCAGATCAAGCAAGAGGTGGAGAGTGAAGAAGAGAAAGCAGAGAGGATGGAAGGTGACAGCGAAGATGCTGAAGATTCAAATGCATCCCTACAGGCCAGGGGGCGAGACAAGAGGAAGCCACAGGCAGAGAAGGACAATAAGCCCAAAGCTCCCAAGTACACATCTGTTAGCATCTATGAGGAAAAGCTTCTTCTGAAGCGGCTGGAGGCCTGTCCCAATGCTGTGAGCATGACTCCGGAGGCCCGGCGGCTGAGGCGCAAGCTGATAGTCCGGCAGGCCAAGAGGGAAAGGGGACTGCCGCTCTTTGACTTGGACCAGGTTGTGAATGCTGCTCTGCTCTTGGTTGATGGGATCTATGGAGCCAAAGAAAGAGGCATTTCCAGACTGCCAGCAGGGCATGCAACATACAGAACGACTAGCCAGGGCTTCAGGATCCTGGACAGGTACCAGGTAAGTGCTTTCAAATCCAAGTTAGCTTCTGGGGCCAGCTGTCCCGAGGCTTCTGTGGTAGGCAGTAGATATCATACTGAGGAAGTCTGACTCCAAAAGTAAAAAGGATTACGTGACTGAGCAAATGAATCCACACCAACACACTTCCCAGCCCTGTTCTACTGTTGGGTAATCCGCTGTGAAATACAAACACGTATAGATGCCACCATTGCTAAGTTCCAGTTGCTCATGCTCATTTTGCATTCAAACACTGGTGATAGAGCCTGTGTAAGTACCTTGATAAGTTGCATTAGTTTCTTGCCATGTGGAAACGGGCACACCCAAGATATCAGTGGGTGATGGGTGCACTCAGCACTTTGCAGGATAAGGCTCTGAAATTGGGGGGAGCTGTGGAGTCACAATGGGCAGGAGCAGTGGACTGTAAGTGTCAGACACCCTGATTGGACAGGGGGAAGCCCTGACTATGAGAAGTCTTTTCCCCTTCTCTAACTTTCAGTTCCAAACATTAGGCTGTTGGGCAACTCCCTTGACATGAGAGTTTAATTTTGTCTTGCCATGTAGACTACACTTCCTGCTATGAAGGGATATAGGTTCCAGACAACAAAATTTCTGTACCGATTGGTAGGCTCAGAAGACTTGACAGACCACAGCATCGTCAGTCCCTACACGTCTCGCGTCCTGAAACCTTACATCAGGTACAGACTCCTAGAGCCTGAATTTCACTTCTATCATTCTCTCTTCCCATCCTTAGGGGCAGACTGGTCCAGGGTGTTTTGGATTTCAAAAGCATCCTGGCTTCTGGTAAATAGCTTGTATTTTTGCCTGGTTGGGCACAAGTTTCCACCTGAACAAATGAAACATAATATCCTCTTGTAGCATTTGAATGTGAGGAATGTTTCCTGTGCAGCAAATGTTTAGCAGCAATGGCAGTTATTGTTACCAACTTGTCTTCCCTATTGTTGATTGTTTTTTGTGGTACTGGCAGGCGTGACCATGAGACCAAGCCTCCGAAACTCCAGCTGCTGGCAGAAATCTGTGCCCATCCGCACAAGAATGATCCTGACTGGAAGGCTGAGCCTGAAGCGCCCATTGATTATTGCTACGTTCGCCCGAACCACATCCCCACGATCAACTCCATGTGCCATGAATTCTTCTGGCCAGGTGGGATTCCCTCAGTACTTGGTTTTCTAGGAAAGAAAAGGCTGTGTTTCAAAAATTATTTTTGGAGCAGGTCTGTTTCCTCAGTGGGTATTCGTTTGTTCTATAAATATGTATTTAAGAGGAATTCTGTCAGATGGTCTGTATGGGAAAGACCTGTCAGCCTCTACATTTCTGAGATCAAACAGTACTGGGCAGTTGGCCTTTAAACATGTACTGTGCTTTGAGTCTGTGAGCCAGCAGGAGTACTTGCATGCATAAAGCTAAGCACATGCGTAAGTGTTTTGCTGAATCAGGACCTTAACATAGTAGACAGATGTTTTACCAGACACCTACTCCTAACTGATTTGAGAAGAAAGTTTCTTCCTAATAAGCACAAGGCCTCAACAAGCTGGACTTGAACTCAAGAGATCTGGGTATGATTCCTGGCTCTGACGCATGCTCCCTGTGTGCAAGGTCCTTACACTCTCTGGGCCTCAGTTCCCCTTTGGTAAAATAGGGATTATCTGCATTGCTTTTTTATTGGATTGTAAATTCCTTGGGGCAGGGGCTGTCTCTTACTGTGTGCGTGTTGTTATGGAGCCCTGATCTTGGGTTTCTAGGCAGTACTGAATTAGTAATGATGAACTGCTGTTTCATTCAGCTTCTAGAACACTGCAAACTAAGTTTTTAATAACCCACAAGCAGTACACACCTATATTTTAAAATAAATATTTGCACTACACTTTGGTTGGCAGATTATTATTATCAGATATTGTTTGTATTGCAGTAGCACCCTTAAGACCCTCAGGGAACCATTGTGCTTGTCCGTCCGTTACAACCCAAATCAGTAGTAGATAAGTTGGCACGTCTTTCTTTACACAAGCTTCGGAAAGCATGAGACACCTTCTGGTTCTAACAGAAGCTGAATGCCTTTATCACAGCTCTCCTCCACCACCCCTCCAAATCCCTCAATCCCCCATCCACTCACTCAGTGCTTATCCTTATGACAGAGACAGGAATTTGTGATAAGCACCAAGGCCCAGGTCCACAAAGGTCTTTAGGCTCTTAATGAAAATTAATGTATCTAGTTTTAATCAAGCTAGTTTATGTACCAGAGCACTGAAGCTGTGATATAGTGGGCTAGCCCTGTAAGTAATTACCCAGGGTTTTGGTCAGCTGCCCTGGTTTCCTTGCTGTGATACCTGAGCTAATGAGATTAAAGATAGCTTGGGGTATGTGTACCCAAACTGCAATCACACCCCATGATTGTGGCGCAGACATGCCCTATGTTGGTTAAAGGTGTGATTTTTCTACTGAAATAGTTATACCAGTACAACCCCTAGTGTGGCTGCAATTATACTAGTATAAAGGTGCCTAATACTGATACAAACATCTCCAAGAATAAGGCTTGTCTACATGGGGAAATTATACTAGTGTAAGGAAGGGTGTAAATTTAAAGTGCCATAATTATACCAATGTGACTCCCCATGGGGACTTGTAGTTGTGGCATAAGAGTGTTTTTTTCTGACTTAGTTTATGTTACTTGGGAAACAGTTTAAATAACCTAAAAAAGAAACTAATTCTGGAGTAAGAGTGTCTGTACAGGGGAGTTATACCAGTATAATTTATAGTGCTTTAACCATACCAGTATAATTATACTAGTATAAGGGAAATACCTCCCATGTAGATGAGCCCTGAACTATACTTGCATAAGCCAGTATACAAGCCGTGTTTGGGGGAGGGGGGGGGGGTTGTACTGCTTTATGAGAATAGTTAAAGCCATACAACTTTTGTGTACAGACAAGCTGAGTCATTTCACAGTAGACTGCAGCCCTGAGATAATTAACACTTCTTATCGCTAATTAATTCTTCTCCACTGCTCACTCCACCCAGCTCTTTCTCAAGCAAGATATTGATTAATCCCACTGTTTGCTCCCAGCATTCCATGAAATTTTGAATCTCAGGAATAATATACATTCTAGAGAAAACATGTTGTTACTCTGTTATTCCACCTTTGCAAATATATCAATTGTTTTCATTTTTCTGAGAGTTTTAATGAGCATTTGAGGAAACATGAAGGGCTGATTCTCCCCTGCCTTGCATCTTGCTTCTGCATTTCCATCTGTGCAAAGTGGGTGTAAAATACTACCAAATTAGAATGGTAATGGCTTACAGGTACTGGGCACTAACTTTGCCCAGGTGTAATGGAGAATCTGACTTATATTTATTATTAATTATTTGTGTTACCGAAGTTCTTAGGAGCACCAGGCATGAACCAGAACCCTGTTGCGCTAAGGACTGCAGACATGGATCAAGTGCACTGTTCTCTGAAAAGTGATTTAAAGAATATCTCTTATTGCCACTTAATTCAAGGTAGTTAGGGCCTTTGTAAAGGCTCAGATAATTAATTTTTGTTCCAGGCTAGGGGGGATCAGCACAGGGTAAACCACAAACATGTGGGGAGTGTCTACACTAGCTTTTACAAAGCTAGGCCTACACTGAAAAAAGGTTTTTTTTTTTTGTTTTTTTTTACATTGAGATAATAAAATCCTACTGGACATGAGGCAATATAGTTTTTTCCTTGAAGCAGCTAGTGGAAGTAAACCCTGGGTGGGGATTGTAGGGCTGATCTTGATTGGCTATGCTAAGATAAAAAAGACAATGCCTTGTTTCCACTAGGATAGTGCACCAAGAGAACTAATTCCAGTTCATTGTGGTTTTATGGTGAGATAACATCTTTGGATTATGTCTTCATTGGAAAAAAGTTAACTTCCTCAATTTAACTGATTGCAAAAAATCTCTGTTGAATCTAAGCTTAATAAATCAGATTAAAATCTGGGTAGGATCATTTTAATTTCTGTGCTTTGTCCCAAAAATCTATGAACCCTTTACTGCATCTGCAAAAAATCTAATGTTACTCTGTCTTCCTTCTTCATGGAAAGAGGTCTCAGCAGCAGAAGAGTAGGTGGCTTCCTTACACATGGCTTCTTGGGCTTCCACTTTTCATTTGACCTGCCTGGCTCTAAACCCAATCAGTCTACAAATAGAAATATGTTTTTTTCAGTCTGCAGCCCTGCAAACTCACCCTGAAATCTGAAAGTCAAGCAACATTCTTTTGGAATCACCCACTGCCAGCAATACAACCCTGTTGAGGAGTAAGCTGTAACAGAATCCATCATGCTGCCCCACAGCTTTATTGGCTGTGCAGGGCAGAATTAAAGAGCAGTACAAATATATTTAGGACCCAATCCAGCTATCATTTACACATGTGAGTAACTTTATTCATGTGTGTGCTTGGAATTGGGTCCTTTATAAATTCAGGCGATGTGGCTCGTAATACACACAGGAAGATCTGGGTAACAAGATGCCATTTTGCCATCACTTTTTAGAGCAGAACCACATTTTCTGTTAGATTTTTATCTTTATTTTCACACCATTTGGGTGTGAATCAGTATTGCTAATTTCTTAACACTGGCTGCTGTAGATCCATTTTTAAGGAGGGTTTGGGTTTTTTTTCTACATGGACTAAATGCGGCTTCCATTGACTCCAACAGTAAAACTCCTATTTTGGGCTTATAGGCACTGGACTGATAGCATCTTTCTATGCAAAATATTTTAATCTCCAACATGCCGTGGCAGTATGATAGTGCACAAACTGTATTGTATTGCAATAACATTTTTCCTTTGGTTTGCAGTGCATTATAGCTGTGCTCTTCTCACACCCTGTAGGAATAGATTTGTCAGAATGCCTGCAGTATCCAGACTTCAGCGTTGTTGTCCTTTACAAAAAAGTCATCATTGCTTTTGGCTTCATGGTGCCTGATGTGAAATACAATGAAGCTTACATCTCTTTTCTATTTGTTCACCCTGAGTGGAGAAGAGCAGGGATTGCAACTTTTATGATCTACCATCTTATTCAGGTAGCTGGAAGAAGATCCTTCCCCTTGATAAAAGGCCAGCATTGTCTTCATCCTTATGTATGAATGCAAACAATTCTGGTTCAACAGTGCTTGTTTTTATCCTCTCTATCTCCCCCTTCCCACCCTTTGTTCCCTTGTTTACTTATTTACATGGGTGATGTGTTACCATCAGCCTGTGTGAATTTATATTGTGAAAATCGTTACACTAAAACAGAATTTTTAATGGATTTAAAAGGACGTTTTCAAATAGGGTAGGCTATGGGGGCTTGGATGGTCTTCTAAGAGATTAGCAGAGTGATATAGGCCTTGTCTGTATTTGGGTTTGGCTCTGATTCATCCATCAGCAGCCAGTAACTGTTCAGCAGCAACACTGCAAACCTCAAGTGCAGAGAAGAAAAGTTGTGATCTGCACTGGATGAGCTAATCCCACTTTCAAGAAAGGGGAGACTCAGCCAGTACCAATTATGGCTTTCCTTACCTGTAACTGTCAGCTACCCCAGTCAGTAGCCATCAATGACTAGATCACAAGCAGAGTTAATGACATAATCTTTCATGTGTAGGTTGTTTGTTCATATCCAGCTCAGTTTAGGTAAAGAATTAATGTTTGTAGCCTGGATCAAACATGTGAGGCATGTCCTCACTAGTTTTTACAAACACGTTAACTGCCTCGAGGTCACTGGCCTCAATGGACTCGAGGTACAAAGTCTAGTGAGGACACCTCCTCTTCAGAGGAGAGGCCAAAATTCAAATAGGCATGAAAACTGAATTAGGTCTCCTTTATGGCTGAGTTTAGGTCTACTGATGGATGGGCTGTTGTGGAAAATTACCACTACTTTTTGAAGGCTCTGTAATAAACAATTGACCAAATTCTGCTCCCAGTTACACTGACATAAAACCAAAGTAATGCCATCAAGTTCAATAGAGCTAACCAGGATTTGCACTGATGTCCCAGAAACAGTGGGAGTACCACAAACAGATTCCAGTGATAACAAGAGATTGCCACTTCACATTAGGCTTAATTTCGATTGCTTTAATCTGGCCTCATCCAGATGGGAGTCTTTTTACTAGCCTCTGAAAACAAGCATTATGTTTTCTTGCAAACCAAGATCAAATGCTCTATCATTAAAATTCTTTAATGGCTTGTATCCTACTCGTTCCCTGTACTTACAATTTGTTTAATGGATGCAAAATGCTTTCAGAGCACCGGATGAAAAGAGTTCTAAAGTCTGAAGAATTATTATATTAACATTATAGGAGATTTTTTTATGAATAATCTGGGTGTTAAATAATGAGGACACTCCAAGCTAATGTCAGAGTTGCCACTTATTCTCTGAACATAGATATTTAGCTGGGCTTCTCAGGCTGTCAGCCCTGGGGGCGAAGGATGGGAGTGGCTCGACTGGAATTCCAGTGTGACACACCCGGAGGTAACCTAGTGGTGCCAGTGTGATTCTAACAAGTCTAGGTGTATTTGCTGACAGGGACATGTTCAGTCCCAGAAGCAGAATGTCTGCTGCTTTGGCTGTTTTGTTTGTTTCTTCAGGTCATTGTTATTAAGCATTTGAGATAATGTTTAATTATCAATTAAACTGAAAAGGATATAGGAAAATTAACCAGTTACAATCTAGCTTGTGCTCCTGCCCGCAAACTGCTGATTACTCAGTCACAAAGGGTTTTGATTAACAGTTCCCATCTGATTTCAGCTGTTGCTATGTGTTGTAATTTCTCTGTTTCAAGGCCTCTGCTTTTCTCATGTTTCCCCAGCTAGTTAAATTCCAGAATTTAAGAGTTTCTTCACCAACTCCTTTTCCCTGGAGGCGCTCTCATTTTCTGGCTGTGTTTTTTCTTTGGCAGACCTGCATGGGCAAAGATGTTACCCTTCACGTCTCTGCAAGCAACTCCGCTATGCTGCTGTACCAAAAATTTGGATTTAAGACTGAAGAATACATTTTGGATTTTTATGACAAATATTACCCCTTAGATAGCAAAGAGTGCAAGCATGCATTCTTTCTGAGATTGCGACGATAATATGCCACGGATCCACAGAGCTCTGTGGAAAACCTGATAAGTTGAATTAAGAATTGCCATGGATTTCAGCTCCAGGATGTTGTCTGTTAGAGGGCAGGGATGCCTCTGTTGCTAACATTGGTGGTGATAAATTTTATGTGCAATCTGAGATGATTGATTTCTGACTTCCATGGGGGTGTCAAGCAAGAGGCCTGAGAGTATGAACTGGGTCACAATGGAAGGGGAATTTCCTGCCTTCTTTTTGAGAGCTCTTTTAACAAACAATTTGAGACTTCAGAGGGGCTGGAGGACATTAAATTTCTCAAACCTGACAGAGTGTTGCGGTTTTGTTTTCCAGATATTGTTTAGAGAAAATGAGAAACATGAATATTACCCCCCAAGGTTTTTGTGATTTATGATTTGATTAGGAACCATGTCAGAGCTGTAAAGGTAACACAGCCCCAAATAGAGTAGTTGAGATGCAAATATGAAAGCTACACCCAAGGTCTCCCCAAGAACCATTTCTTAGGAATAAAGAGAGATGTGTGAAGTTATGATCTCATCTAAAAGGGGGAGTGAAGTGTTTTCCACCCCACCAGTGGTTGTGTGTTCAGTATGAAGTTCTTGCAGTGCACAGTACTCTGTAACAGGAATAGGATGTCAAGTATGTGTGTAGCTAGCTGAGGTTAGATAGAAGAGCTGCTAAGTCAGCTCTTTGAAATCTTTAAATCCATCCATTCAGCAAAGTTGTTGATGCTATAAAGCACACCTCCAACCATGAGACCAGCCTTGCTGGCTTCAACACCCCACCCCCTTATGCCATAGGCACTCTGCCTCAAGGAATGCTGGCACAAGCAGAGAGGCAGTTGTGAGATTTGAAATCTGAACCTTGCTTTATAGTATTAACCTATTGTAACCTAGTGGGAACATGGGGCAAAGATGAGGCAGTAACTGCTCTCAGAAGAACCCCGTCTGAGATTGCAGGGCTCTGTGAAGAAGTGTTGCAGCACCAAAAGAAGCAAACACCGAGGACTAGTCCTTTTCCTAAACAGTTTAGCAGCTCCTTCTCCCCTTTTACTGCAGGTGAACAATAGCTTGACAGATTGTTTTATAGTTTAATAGATTGTAGATAGTGCAATCTGTGCATTTTGAACATGAACTACACCTGCGTAGTCTTAAAGTCAAGGCCAGAACAGATGGTTTTATTTAATCACCTTGTATACATATCAGGTGCCTAACCATGGTAGCTGTTGCCTTAATGTTGCCTCTACATTCTAATAGGAGCAGAGTCAGACACCATATCTGTTTCTGTTTATAGCCAATGCAAGCCTTCCCTGAAACATAAATATAACTGGTATTAGGAAAAATTGATGACTTTTGAAAGCATTCAAGAACTATTTGCCCTGCCATCTGTGCACATTTCCAAATATTTTATGACTGTGTGTGAAAATCCTTGATGTTACAGATGTTAAGAGTTAACTGTTTCTGGAAAGATCTGTCTTTGAGTGGAAATTAAAGGCCTTCTCTTGGACAAGCTCAGTTGCTGTCATGTAGTATATTCATTTATTTTTTCCATCATTCACTTCTAGCTTCCTCCTTTGATGTCATGCTAAATCAAACACAGCCAGCCGAGTATTTTCTGCTATTCCAAAAGAGCTCATTCTGGCCTTGTAGAGTTCCCCAGTGTTCAGGGGAACTGCACACCCTGCTACAGCCTTTTGTTCATGGAATACAGCATATTTTTCACTGCCTGCTACATGGGAGATTCTGTAGCTCCATTTCTTCTTGCTCCCTCCAGGGCCCTATGTACCTCCAAGGAGAGAAGGGACAGACCAGCAAGCCCCACAGGATGTTGCGGGGGAGGCTCCTTACGCTCGCCTCCATTGTGCATCTGCATAAGGGCCATAGAGGAACTTGCCTTAACAGGACATTTCCACACTCCAAAAAACAACATAAGTGTTTGATTATGATGAAATCAAGCAGTATCTTTATAATCCATGGAAATGAAACTGGTTGAATATTTTAAGACAATATGCAGTCAGATTTTCAAGAGGCCCATAACTTTGTACCTGCACAACTGCGCCCCTGTCCTAGAGAGGAAGGATGGTCCCGTGGTCAGGGTATGAGCCTAGGACCTGAAGATCTAGCTTCAATTCCCTGCTCTGCCACAGGCTCCCACGTCACCTAGCCTCTGTGCCTTAGTTCCCCATCTGTAAAATTGAGGGTAATGGCGTACTTCCATACCTGAGAGGGGTAGCAGTAAGCTAAATACATTAACGATTGTGAAGTGTTCAGACACTATGCCAATAGAAGACAAGTAAAACAGATTCCTCTGCAGGTTTGTGGGCATGTGAAGTGTAGGCCCAAATGATAATACGCAGATGGCTACATTCTCTGTCGTGCACATATTGCTTGTCCCTGTAAAGCCAGCCAGTTAGCTGTTTAACTTCTGTCCCCGGTGCCTACAGTAACCCCAGAACTGTAGGGTTATAATGAGATACCTGATCACCATGATTAATCCCTGTAGTACATTATTTGTGCGCACACAGAATCCCTTTCACAAAGCACTTACCTTGTTGCAGCCCCTTTTGAAATTTGGTTCTTAGCTATTACATCATCATGTTCTCCTGCGGTGAAAGCAAGATGCCACCAGCACTGACAGTAAAATCGCCCTTGCAGAAAGTCTGGACAGACATGGCTGGAACTGAATAGTCCTGGAAATGGTAGTCCTTCCAAATTGGGTCTGAAGTACATGGATGGAACATGTAGCAATGCTGTGTGTGTTAGGGTGGGTTTGAATTCAGGGTATGGAGTTTGTTTTCATTTGTGACTCAAACTGCTATAGTGTCTCTCAAAATTCAGCTTCTATGCTATCTGTTAACCAGGTAGAATGCAGAGAAGGTCATTAAGCTGTAGATTTCTTTAAAGATGATGGGCTGGGCCATCTCCACTCTAATGGAGCACTATAGGAGATTGGCATCAGGTCCTCTTAGGCTGGTAGTATAGAGGAGGTAGCATGTCCAGTCCTTGGGAAGTATTTCCTTCTCTATGGTGCAGTTTTGATGTGTTCCAAGAGAGTTGTGTACAGCCTTTCCCCCTTAGATAGTCACCACATGCCTCGGAGGGGGCGGGAGTCCAATGAGGGGATTCTTTGTGCTCAGAGGAGCCACCTGAAGAGGTAAAAGGGAAGTTTTACATCCAGGAATGTTAACCTTTTGCCTCTCCAACCACCAGCTGTGGTTGTACGGTGGAACGACTGCAGTTTCTTTTCCGCAAAATGAACCCTTTCCTCTCACACGTTGAATCTGACATAAATGGAAAAGGGGCCCAAAACTCTGAACTCCCCAATGGCTCTTAGCAGTTCAAAGCCATTAGCATAAAAATAAGTATGCACACAAGTCACTATTGCGCAGTTGCCTTTCTCTGGAATAGCTACAGCCCTCTGGTTCAGTGTGAGTAATACACGCTAATCACTGCTGAGCTTTTCTTTCCGCCTCAGCCATTTGACTGCCAAGCAACCTTATCACTGATTAGAAAACCAACACCCCATCAATTTGAATTATGTTGCAACTCCATAGAGCTGTACAATCACTCAGTGCATTTCCAGTTGCCAAACCAGCACCTTGGCACAGCCAAGTTCAGATGAGCAAACTTATTTTTTTGACTGACAGAATTTCACCCTCTTCCTAAGGGGAGAAAAATCTCTTGAAACTTTCTAAGTGGCCTTACCTGTATATGTTAAATGCTTTGCCACTTGACCTGCAGCAGTGGCTGCCAGTAAAAGCGCTATGGTACAAGCCCTTTTTTATACTGAATTACAGTAATTAATTAGCTTTCTCCACAGAGGTACGTATACAATTGTGCAAAGTGCTGTGAAAAGTTCTTCCACCCAGCTGCATAACTTTTTCTTCTTGTTACATCCATTCAAAAATGTTGGTCAAGAATGTTAAACTTTGCCCTTAAATATGCCTTTAATAGTCCGTGTTATTTCTGGATTTGATATTATTTCTATTGCAGTAGCACCTAGAGATCCTAGTTAAGACTGGAGTCCCATTATGTTAGGCACTGTAAAAAGACTTAGGACTTGTCTGTACATAGATATTGCACCAGTTTAACTAACAATGTGATGTTAAATCAGCTTAGGTTAACCAGTGCAAAAGTCTGTGTGGACACTCTTATTTTGGTTTGGCTTCAGTCAATTACTTATTGACTCAAAGCTAACCAAAATAAGACTGCTCTCTTGTATAGTTGCACATATAGTTGTTGGTACATAGAAGTCACATTTAAAGTTGCATTGGTTTAACTAATGGTGTGATATTAAACTTAGTTAGATTAAACCAGTTTAACTTGTCTTCATTTACAAGTTGAACAGAGGCAACTTGGTGTGGAAACCAGGCCCTAGTAAAGCCTGGTCTACACTAGACTGTTTTGTTGAAAAAGTAAGCTTTTTTTTTAAAAAAAAACAGTCTTGATGTACACACTGCAACCCCCTCCGGCCAACAAAACTGCCCTGTTTTTTCGACAAAATAAAACCAACTTGACGACCGGTGTAGTGCTTTTTTGCTCAACTTCTATCGAAAAAACGACAGTGTAGACACTACTGTAGGGTTATACAGTGGTAAATGGCCTCCAGAAGTGTCCCAGAATGCCCATCCTGACCGCTCGTCTGAACTCTGCTGCTCTGTAGCCACCCACCCCTTCCCTTTTAAAGTCCCAGAGAGTTTTGAAATTCCAGTTCCTGCTTGGTTGGCATGGAGAGCTGGCATTTCATCTTCCCAGCTGACCATGGCAGCTCCACGCACCAAACGCTCTCCCTCTCAGAGCACACCAGGGCTGCTGGACCTGATCAGCATTTTGGGAGAGTCTGCTGTGCAGTCCCAGTTCCGCTCTAGCCAAAAGAACTTTGATACCCTTGTCCAGATTTCTCAGGCTATGCCAGAGAAGGGCTATGAGCGGGACACACTGCAGGGCTGAGCAAAAATCAAGAAGCTGTGGCAGAGCTACCAAAAGCCAGGAAGGCAAACTGTCGCTCTGGTGCAGCGCCAATGAGCTGCTGCTTCTACAAAGAGCTGGAAGCCATCCTCAGCGGCAACCCGACATCCACTCCCAAGATGCCCATTACACCCTCTAATACCCCTACAATCCGGATGCTCATGTGGAGATGCAAGGCTATCCACCTCTGCGGTCTACCCAGGGCACACTTTTCGCCTTAGCTTCACATAAATTATGAAGCACACAGCAGGCGGCTATCACCATGGGAATATTGTCCTAATTTAGGTCCAGCCTGCCATAAAGGCACCTCCAGCGCACCTTTAAACTGCCAAACACACATTCAACAGTCATTCGGCATCTGCTCAGCCTGTAATTTAAGTGTTTCTTGCTGCTACCCAGGTTGCCTGTGTAAGGCTTCATGAGCCATGGCATTAGTGGGTAGGCTGGGTCTCCAAGAATCACTATGGGCATCTCAGCATCCTCAATTGGAATCTTTTGGTTGCAAAGAAAGTCCCTGCTTGTAGCTTCCTGTACAGGCCAGTGTTCCTGAATATACAAGCATCATGCACCCTTCCTGACCAACCCATGTTGATGTCAGTGAAATGCCCAAGGTGATCCACAAGCACCTGCAGTGCCATAGAGAAGTAGCCCTTTCTATTGATGTACTCCATCACGATGGTCCAAGGTCAAAATTGGGTGTATGTGCCATCTATCACTCCGCCAGTTAGGGAATCCCATCACCATGAAGCCATCCACTATTTCATGCACATTGCCCAGAGTCACAGTCCTTCACAGCAGAATGTGATTAATGGCCCTGCACACTTGCGATAATCATAGAATCATAAAATATTAGAGTTGGAAGGGACCTCAGGAGGTCATCTAGTCCAATGCCCTGCTCAAAGCAGGACTAACCTCAGCTAAATCATCCCAGCCAGGGCTTTGTCAAGCCACAGCTTAAAAACCTCTAAAGATGGAGATTCCACCACTTCCCTAGGTAACCCATTCCAGTGATTCACCACCACCCTCCTAGTGAAAAACTTTTTCCTAAGACCTCCCCCACTGCAACTTGAGACCATTGCTCCTTATTCTGTCATCTACTACCACTGAGAACAGCCTAGCTCTATCCTCCCTGGAACACCCTTTCAGGTAGTTATAGGCTGCTATCAAATCCCCTCTCATTCTTCTCTTTTGCAGACTAAACAAACCTAGTTCCCTCAGCCTCTCTTCATAAGTCTTGTGCTCCAGCCCCCTAATCATTTTTGTTGCCCTCCACTGGACTCTCTCCAACTTGTCCACATCCTTTTCGTAGTGGGGGACCCAAAACTGGACACAATACTCCAAATGCAGCCTCACCAATGCTGAATAGAGGGGAATAATCACTTCCCTCCATCTGCTGGCAATGCTCCTACTAATGCAGCCCAATATGCTATTAGCCTTCTTGGCAACCAGGGTACACTGCTGATTCATATCCAGCTTCTTATCCACTGTAAGCCCCAGGTCCTTTTCTGCAGAACTGCTGCCTAGCCCGTCGGTCCCCAGTCTGTAGCTGGCAGTTCTCCAAAGCCTTCCCACAATTCCTCCATGTTCTCAAAAGGACAGACAAGTTCTCACACAATTCACTGGGAAAGAATAAAAGAGCAGCTCACCTTACTGCAGCACAAAGAAACATGGGCTATGTCCCCAGTAGCCCTAGTGATAGACATGGATGAGCGCAACACCAGTGAGAATGTGGTAACTGGGGCACAGCTTTGCAGTGTGGCCATTCACATGTTAGCCAGGCTAACCCAAGTGCTGATCACCTGGGCTAACTCTGCAATGATGACATAACTTAAGTATATCAGCTACTGAAGCTCATAGATGAGGAAATAGCCTTACAACTGCTATGGGTTCTATGCCAAGAGCACAACCCACCCCACATGCCAATGCATTATCCAAGTAATGGTATATCAGGGGGCCCCCTCTCAGTCCACAGCAGAATGGCCATCTGATCAGCAGAATATTCCAAACCTTGGAATTCACTCATGATTTGGGAGGAGACAAACAAAGCAGTTTCTTCCATGAGACTGGCATCGGAGTTCAAAAACAGTGCAGCCTGCAATCGATCTGTTTGCAGCTCAAAGTAGATCTATTTCCATCAACAGGAACTATTGTTGAGAATCTGGATTATAGACATATTCATTGTGACACAGGGATGGGGAGGAAGAAGTAGTTTTGATTTCTTTGTGGAAATGAATAACAATTTTATTAAAAGTTAAGGCCTACATTTTCAGCCACAATTTCTCATTTTCTATACACATTTTGAGACACCTACCATCTGATTTTTAGAGTACAAAGCATGCTCAAAATATCATCTGCACATCTGAAAATCCTTGTCCTTGGGGTCTCAATTGAGCACCCAAAAATGGAGGCACCCAAAATTAGAGAATATTTCTGAAAATTTGGGCTGAATGTCAGATATAACACTTACTTAAGGAGACAGATTAAGGGGCTCCTTATTTTCAGAGACATGGTACTATTTGGATAAAATATTAATTCACAAATTCAGTGCACTATGAATTATGCACACCCTATGGACCAAGTTTTTAAACACAAAGGCTCAAGTTCCACAGGTAGAAATGTGTACCCAGCTTCACTTCTATGTTTGTTTGTGCAATCATTGCAGGCACAACCTGGGTACTTGCTCAGAAAAATGGTCATTTAGGCATCAATAATACAATTTTAAGTTCAAGCGATCAAGTACACAAAAATTCCAAAGACTGAGCAACACTGCTCCATTGTGTATCTGCCTCACGGCATCCCCAGCACCTCTAAATCATCAGTGAGTAGCTCTGGCTGAAATGCACACACTACTCAGTATTTATCCCCTTGAGACACTACTCTGTTTCAGCTATTATCTGCAGAGAAGCATGAACATTCTTCCTAATGAGAAAAACTCAACCTGTGCCCCCATAACCAAATGGAAATATCTATGATTAACCAACCTTTTAATCACCTGGAAATTCTGCTGGGTGTAACTGTAGATACTATAATGGAGAAAAAAAGACTTCCTTCACCTTCACCATAACTAGATCCAGTGGCTAGAAGTTGAAGCTAGACAAATTAAGAGTAAACCTAAGGTACACATTTAATGGCGAAGGTAATAACCATTGGAACAACTTGCCAGAGTGGTAGTGGATTCTCCATCACTGGAAAACTTGAAGATGGAATATATTTCTAAAAGATATGTTCTAGCTCAAAACATTAATTAATTAAGGCCTGTGTTATGCAGAAGGTCAGATGGGACCATTGTGATCGTTCTTTCTGGTGTGGTAACCTTCTTTGTAACCATGGAGTTTTGAACATCAAAACAAAAACTCTTTATTCTGCAGATCAGTCAGACTCACCACAAGACTTCCACCAGGAGTGCTCTATCTGTCTCCTCTGTTGCAGGGAATCAGTCTACCATCGTGACCTATGAAGATGAAGCCAGTACAGTGTTCAGGCTCACTGTGTCAATAGCAGATGACAAAGGATCATTATAAAATTTTACCAAACCATTGACAGAGCAGTCCTTCAGCTGAACAATGTTCTTCCTCATAACGACCTGGGAACAAAACCATCAAAAAAAGGTTAATTGCCCTGAGAATAAAAAAAGACAATGGTCAGCCTATGACAAAGAAATAATATTTTCCCACTCAACTTTCAGTCTGGAGCCAAACACCAGAAGTGAAATACTGGCTTTACTGAAGTCAATGAGAGTTTTGCCATTGACTTTACAGCGGCCAGGATTTCACAAATTTGAGTGTGTCCATCACTATGAGCAAAGATGGTAACTGACTACATGACGTGATGGCAACCAGATGAACCAAAACAACCAGCATGTAAATGACACGGAAAGTTTTTGGGAAGATAGTTGTGCATTATCTATGTTTATTTATAATGAGTTTCAGTGGAACTGAGAAACTGGGTTTGACTCCCTGAATAAAAGAGAGCATAACTTTGATTTCTTGTGAATTACACACACCCACACAAAGGCTGTTATTCGTCTGCCAACTGTGGCACACATTCACAAAACAGAATTCTTTGGCCTGGGTTGTTAAGGATTAGCCTAAGGGGTTGAGTACCTCATAGTACCTGTTATTAATGTTATAGCATATTTTCCATAAAAGCTTGCTTTTCACATTAAATAAGGAGTCAAGCAGAACATGCCATTAAGAGCTAATTTACTATGCAAATTCAGTACTGGTCTTAGCAGGCAGTTATAACACTTGGACAGCTATAGATTGTGTTGTTCTTTTTAAAACCAGTAGCAACACCACCATCTTCCGTAGAGTTATTCTGTGGGAACTAGCATATATGAATGAACACACAGAAGCATTGCATTGTGCATTAGATATGGTTGCTCTGTACATAACATACCCAACAGAAGGAAAAAAGACTATCATAAATGTAGATCCACAACTTCCTTATTCAGACACACCTCACCACTAGCACAACCAACACACACTTCATAGAGTTCACTATAATCATAACTCAGCCTTGGGATGCCAGCCTATCAGCAACCTCTTCCCCAAACGGGCCACAATTCCACCTCTCTGCCCCAACACGTACACACATGCATACACACGAGTCCCCTCCAGTTTTGTGAAACCACAATCAATTCATGATGATTGTTTAGAACAGATACCATTAGGGCAGGTCAGTCTTTATTGTTGGTGCAGCTGGGTTCAGCTCCCTGGACCATATAGAAGAGGGAGATTAGCAACTATAAGCTGTACAAGGATTTCACTCACTCCCCAATTATACTATGAAAAACTCATCTTTAGGTAGCAGTAAACAAAATTGGCTTTCTTGCCTAGATTATAAGACTTTTGGGACAGGGACTGCCTTTTTGTTCTCTTTGTACAGCACAATGCATAATGAGGTAATGACTTGTAACTAGGGCCCCGAGGCATGATAGTAAAACAAATAATAATGCTCAGGAAAACCCAAGGAACAGCCAATGTGGATCAACTGAGCTTTCACCTGTTTGTGTCTGTTCCCTGTAAGGGCCCAGTTGCTGCCCCCAGCACAGACCCAAACTCATCCTGTTTGATGCCAGCCTTTCCTTTGCTGGCTACAAGCTCACACTGATGGGTGGGGGTTGTGATTCACCACCTGCGTCACTATGCCTGTCCTGTCCCCAGGAAGAGGCCAGCTCTGCCCTGCTCCCCAAACCACCAGGCAGCAGAGCTGGGGTAAGGCAGGGAACTCTACCACCCAGGGTAGCGCCTCAGCCCCTGCTCTGACCCCTGCACAACACCCCACCCCCTCCCAGCCCTGACACCCCCCAGCCCCTCCCTGGTAAACACCCTCCCACTCCCTTCCTGAGGTCAACAACCCCCCAGCTCATCCCTCAGAGCAACAACCCCAGGAGGAGGAGGAGGAGGAGGAGGAGGAGGAGCCACAGCCCCACCCTCCCTCAAGATAGGCCACGCCCCTCTATGACGCGCTACAAACGCACGAGGGACAGCCCCTTATAACGGCCCGGCCCGCGCGCACAGCCAGTCCCACCCGAAAACTACCGCTCCCAGCGTGCTGTGCGCGCAGGCCCACGCCCAGTCCCAGCAACCCCCCGCTCCCGCCCGAGTTTGAACAAGATGGGGCGCGCCGCTGCCGACATCCTGCCCACCGACTGGAAGCTGTACCGGAGCGAGAGCCGCCTGGCTACCTACTGCAGCTGGCCCTTCACCGAGGACTGCGCCTGCACCCCGGAGCGGGTGAGGCCTGGCGGGGCCCGCTCCCGGCCGGCTCGAGCTGCCTCCGGCCGCCCGCGGGACTGCTGGGGAGCCGCCGTGAGGGGCCGTGGGCGGAAGCCGCCCTGCCCTGCCCTGCTCTGCCCGCGAGCGGCTCGGAGGATGGCCCGGTTCCCCTGCGCACTGAGCCCCAGGCCCCCCGCTCTCCCGTGGCCTGGGGCACCGTCTGCCCCGGCCTGACCCCCAACCTGGCTGGGGCACCCATCCAGGACCACGGAGCCTGCCCCTGTGAGCAGGTGGGAGGGGGACACCCCCCTCCAGAGCGGGGCTCTCGGGCAGCCCCCTCGCTCCCTGGGGCCCGCTGCTGTGCACATCTCCAGCCCCAGCCAGAGGAGGGGGCCAGTCAGGCCTGTTGGGAAGGAGCTTGGTGGTCTTGCTGAGGTCTTCTTCCTCTCCCCCCAGATGGCTGCAGCTGGGTTCATTCACTGCCCTAGTGAGAACGGGCCTGATGTGGTTCAATGCTTCTTCTGCTTCAAAGAGCTGGAAGGCTGGGAGCCTGAGGATGAGCCCATGTAAGTATCACAGTCCCCTGGGGCCACAATAATCCTGTGCTCTGGCCTGCAGGGGCTTGTTCAGATAAAGCTGCCCATAATAGGGGAGACTATACACCTGCAAACCAGTGTGCCATAGGTCCCCCAGCAGTGTTCTTTTCCTTAGCCATGTGGTACATTGCCAACTATTATGGAATTACACATCACTGAAGGTACCTAGCACGTGCTTCGTGGGTTGAGTTCAATTCTGATCCTGTTGCACTAATACAGAATTAGGTATTGAATTAGTGTGCCTTAGAGGAGAATAGGGAGCCTCTGCTGCCCCATGGCCACTTTGACAGGGGAGTGATACCTCTTTGGCAGTGATGCTGCAAATTTTGGTTGCCCCAACTTGCCCACACAGGCTGGGTGGCCTACTGAGGTGAGTTGGAGTGGAGGTGGGGCTCCCTCGCTGAGCCCCTGAATGTTTTGATGGTTCCCCCTGCCATCAGAAGGGGTTGCCTCACACCAGTGACTCCATGAGCAGGCAGCAGCTAGCTAAGGGGAGACACTGCTGCTCTGCCCTGCTACCTCAGCACTTCAGGGAGCAGGGCCAAATGGAAGGCAGAAATAGTGGGGAAGAAGGAGGAGAGGAATTGTGACCTTGTGTGCCTCCCTCCCATGCATTTCCTCTGCTCATAATATTGTGTGGATCCCCTGTGCAGTCTCTCAGGACCCCACTTTGAGAACTGATGTGGTAGAAGATGTGGTGACAGCAAGTAACTTAAAATACTTTGCATGGGAGTACAGTTGTGTGCCTTTAACATGAGCCTGGTCTCCTTTTCTTAGGGTTGAGCACAAAAAACACTCCCCTGGCTGTGCTTTTCTCTCCCTCCGTAAGAACCTTATTGACCTGACACTGCAGGAGTTCCTGAAACTGGATAAGGAACGAATGAGAAACATGACTGTACGTACAGCTTTGTCTTTGGGATTTGTCTTGGGTACTCCACTCCAAAACGCTAATGTAGCCTCCAGGCCTCGGACCTGCTAGGTAGCTTCTTGAGCATAGAATTTGGCTTCCTTGCTTCAAGGAGACTCTTCCTCATGATTCTCCCCTCTGACATGTTGGGCCAGCCAGCATGTCACCTTGCAGTTCCTGCCTTTGCCCTGTGGGGAGTGCTGAGCTGTAGTACCTTATCCTTTCCCCATGAAGCTCAGCGTGATACTACCTGTAACTATTTTTGATCTTTCCAGAAAAAGCAAATCTCTCAGCAAACAATGGCATTTAAGGAAGAAGCAAAGCACGCGCGTCGTTCTATGGAGAAGCTGGTCTAGGCTGCTGTGACTTGCCAGTGTGTAGCATCTGACTTGTATATACCCTCTTTGGAGCTGCCTCTTCATGCATTGGTGGTGCTAGTAGTTCAGGTCCCTTTCATGGAAGGGATAGTTTATAAACAAAGGAGATTTTCAAAATCACTTAAGGGATTTAGGACCATAACTTCCATTGACTTGGAATGCTTCACCTTGGCTTTTAATGAGGTTTGTGTTCCTAAATCTTACATGATGCTGAAAACTTTTGAAATAATTTTCTCATGTTGACACACAAATAAACATCTAAAGGAAACTTAATGCACAGTGATTTATTTAATTGCTCAGACTGAGGATTCTATAGTGAAGTCTAACAATCTCTCCTATTAGAATAATTAGTCTACATAATTCATTTTTTATGTTAAAATGTAAGTTAATCATAGTAAATGCTGTCTTAGAGGCACCACTGCAGAAATGGCAAATAATCCATTTAAGATTTCCAACAGCATCCTAATCTTAAAAGGCACAATTACTCTTTTTGGGTTCAAGCCTGCAGTTCTTACAAGTATAGGAAGATACCGTTTGATACCAAAATCACAAGTAGTCTGCTACTTGCTTCATTCAAAGCCCAGTGAAGTCAATAAAAAAAAAAAAACTTGAAGAGGCGGTCTTTCTTTAAAAAAAAAAAAAAAAACCAAAAAAAAACCACTTCCTTCCAACTACCCGGAGCATCCAGCTCCACCTTGAATAAGAAAGCTACATTGGAACTATAGTCCGATTGATATTCTTGGGCTTGGTCAGTTTGTCCAGCATTCCCTGTCCAAGCTTACTAGCAAACAATGACATTATTTCCTCATTCTTAGTCTTCAGAGCCAAGTCATATGCTGACAGTCCTTTTCCATTCTTCTTTTTAATATTTGCATTGCAGCTGTAAATAAAGAGCAGGCTGTTTAAGCTACTTTAGAAAAGGAATATTCCAAATTACTAGAACCCAAAAGCAAATCATAGGGTCAGATTCTGCTGCTTGCTGATGTTGTAATGTGAATGACTATATCAGAATGTGGCCCTGGGTGCTGTTGTACAGATACAGATACACTATGAATTCAACATAAGTTGAGGGCACTCAGTTCCTTGCAGGATGAAGCCCATAGATGTTAGTGATTACATCTGTATGATGCATGTAGATCATATGTAGCCCAAATATGTACTGGATGCCCCAACAGCTGAACTTACCCTAACAAGACCTTGATGCATTTCTTTCCCTCTAATCCAAGCAAAGCTGCCTCATGCAGAGCAGTGTTACTATGCCTGTATGGGAAGAAGAGAGTGTACTCAGAATTTCTGTATTAAAGTCTTGATTTTATTTAAAGGAATGTTTTATCAGTATATCAACTGCCTCAAACTACATGGGAAAATCAAGGACCGACAAAGGTAGTCTCCAGTGAGGTTTGTCTTCTCTTTTTTGATAGGGGGAAAGGGCATGGGAGAAGACAGTAGGAAGAAAAAAGAAGGAAAGGTAGCAGGGAGAGGAAGAGTGAGGGGAAGGGCTTAGAAAGAAGATTGAAGCTTTCTAGAGCTCAAATAGGGGGCCAAATTTTCAAAGCTGGCCAACTAAAGTGAGGCAACAAAAGGGGGAGGTGGGCTGTTTGATTTGCCTGTTTGCAGCTGTAGGTGTGGTGTGGCTTTGAAAATTTGATTCACTGTTACTTTAAAGAGAGAGTGTAGTTGCTTTTGGTGACATTTAGTCTAGTCCCTGTGCCAGTTAAGCTCTATAGAGGATTCTCCTTAGATACTGCTCACTTACGGTCCTGACTGCTGGTCAATATCAGCACCTTTCTGCACAAGAACTGGAACCACTTCATCATGTCTGTTTAGGACAGCTACTGTTAAAGCAGGTCGGTCTTCACTGTTGGTGCAATTGGGGTCAACTCCCTTGAATATATAGAAAAGAAGGACTAGCTATTACAGGCTGTAAGTGTTTCAACTTGCCTCCCCTGATTTAATATAAGAAACCCAGCTTTAGTTGTCAAACATACGGGTCAGTCTCAACTCTACTTTAACATTCAGAAACACTGGAGAAACATTCAAATCTGGAAAATCCAACTTTCATGTAGTTGTGTCTTTTCTACATAATGCCCTCATACTCATGCCTAGCTCAACACCAGAGTAATCACAGGGGAGGGAGGGAGAGTCAAAAGCCTCCCCACCATTTGGAGGAGTGACATTGCAGCTGTTTTGTGGCCAAAACTGTGGGCAGATGTGTTGGTAGTGGTGTGATGATGGATTTAGCCAATGGAGAACTCCCCTACCTGCTTTCACCTCAAAGCTCCTATTCTCCTTGCTTTCTACTGTGCAATATGTCACCATGTGGTTATGGTGCATGCATCCTAGTCTAGAATGATCCTACTGCAGGGCAGGTACTTGTGTCAGTTCTGCTAAGGATTTGACCCTAAACAATAAGATGGTTTCAATAAAGGTTACTTTTTTCCTTACTGCAATAATGTTGATGAGACCAGAGAGAACTTCCCATTATCAATTTTGGGAGAGAAATACAAAAAAAAAAAAAAAAAAATCCTGTTTGATTTTATTTAAAAATTCATTTTCTTTAAAACTGGTGGCAGTAAGGCCCAGAGCCTCAAAAGTATTTAAGGCTGGTCTTCGGTACAAAGGTTGGCTTAAGTACATTGTTTAGGGCTGTGAAAAATTTCATGTCCTGTGTGATGTAGTTAAGTTGCCCTAAGCCCCAGTATAATACTGCTAAGATGATGGAAGAATTCTTCTGTTGATCTAGTTACCACACATTGGAGAGGTGGATTTACTACACCAACAGAAGAACCTCTTCCATCGCTGTAGTAAGTGTCTATGCTACAGCTGCTGTAGTGCCGCTGTAGCATTTCATAGGCTCCTAATTTTCATTGAAATCAGAGGAGGCTAGGAGCCTTTGAGGATCTAGGCCTAAAAGCTACTACAGTGATCTATCCTTGGATTAGTTTCTGTTGGGTTATGTTTATTATTTTTCTTATTAAAAGTCACGAAGGCAGGACTAGAGTTCATAAAGTAAATAGGCAACTGGCCTGGATAAGTCTTGAAAGCCTGAACTAGAAATTACTTTATCTTTTTAAACTTACTTCATCAAGTAATTGTTCTACCAATGAAATTCTTCCTTCCCCTTCTGGACCCACTTCTTTCAGTAGCTGTCTAGACTCAGACTGTGAAAATACACAAATAAACAGAGTAGAAATATGATTATAGGGAATCCACACTGGCATAGTTCAAATGTAGCTGAGGGTAGAATTTGGTCTTATATATGTTATGCATTTGAACCTCACTAATTCACACAATTTCTACCAAAAATAAATTTGTCTCCCCCCACTTTTGAGCAAATATTGAATATCAGGGTGCTGTAATCAGCTGCAATATTACTAAAGTCTCAATTCTGTAAACATGCATGTGCTTAACTTTACTACTATGAGTAGTCCAACTGAAATAAATAAATACTCAACATAACATATCTTTGACAGTTCCAGGCCTAAGACTTCCTATTTTTACAAAATACACTGCATAATATTTACTGGCATACTATTAAGTTTTATCAAATAAACCTAAACTCCAAATTGTCAAAGCATGTGAACAAAATATACTTTGTGATATTCTAGCCTTGCTTTTTAACTATGTTTGTTCACTTAAGCCAAACTCCAGCACCCCGCCTGAGAATATGGACTTTATACTGGTGACAGACCGAAGGAGGTGGGAAATCCTCCGAGGCCTTAGAGCTACCTGAAAGGCCTCGGGTGTTGAGAGTACTGCCAGGCTACTAACATCACCCGGCAGGCCCTCTGCGGAGTCAATGGTGTTGACATGGATGCTGAGGTAATGGAGTGGCCTGGCACAGGTCTCACTCCCTCTGCCCTCTTGTCCTTTACATGAGCTGGCTGCTGCTTCTTGTGCCTCTTCCTCAGCACTGGAGATGGTGAATGGTGCTGGGAAGAGCTCGGTGCCGGCAGCACACTTCTCACCGACACTGACATGCTTGGGGCAGAATCGGAGCAGCTTGGCTCTGAGACGGGCCTGATTGCAGCTTCCATCAGGATAATCTTCAATCTTACGTCCCATTCTTTCCTTGTGCGGGGCTTGAATCCCACTTCTCTCTCCCATGGGACTCCCCCAGACACTTTAGGCAGTCAGCATGCAGGTCGCTCATGGTCTTGTGCTTCCCGCAGGAGGCACAGAGTTTGAAACCCAGGGCCTGAAGAATTCCCATCCCCTGGATGCGAAGTCCCTCGACGATTGGGACCTAAACTTTAACTATCTATTATATACACTAATATTTACAATAACTATATACACTAAAACTATGAAAAACAATTACTCGATTAACCAGTAAAGGGAGGAAGCCTTGCCGGAGCAAGAGAGAAGACGTTCTAGCAACCATCATGGGCAATAAGAAGGAACTGAAGGGGTGGAGTGCCAACAGTGTCCCTAATACCGGCACATACGCACGCAGCTCCAGAGAGCATTAGAACCAGCTCTACGGGTACTACTAGGGGAAAAATCTCCGGCAACTGTGCACGCAGCGCGCAACACCTAATATGGAATGGACATGAACAAGCACTTGAAGAAAAACATGGCAAGTCCTCCTCTCGTCCCCACTGGATAAATGATACAACCATATAGCCATGGTAGCTTGCCTTTAAAGGTTTCCATAACACATTTTCTGTAGCATTAACACTCCCATTTGGTAACAGTGACAGATTCTGGACCTGATCCTGTTCCAATGATAATGCTCCCATTCACTTCAAAGGGAGCAGAATGGGCCCCAAATGCTTTCATTAAGCTACTCGCATAATGCCCAGACAGTGATGCTTTTGATTCAAAAATAAAAGCTACCTAGTTAAAAAAAACTTTCAAAGAGTAGGGGGGACATCTGGTAAATCCAGCTTTTACAAAAATGTATACATGCCAACCAACTATTCCTATTTAGGAAGGACAGTCCTTATTTTTTAAACCAAATTTGACTATTTTCCACCTGCTTCCAAAATGTTTTCCTAAATCAGTGGTTTTCAACCTTTTTCGTTTGTGGACCCCTAAAAATGCTTGAATGAAGGTGCAGACTCCTTTGGAAATCTCAGACCCCAGGTTGAAAACCACTCTCTTAGAACAATGCATTTTGAAGGTGTTAAAATAAAGCAGCCCAGTTTTTCCATTGGGTGTCTCCATTAGCATTAGCACTTTGGCAGTCCCAATATTCTTCCCACACTCACGGATTGTAGCATGTACATACAGATAGCTTATCTTCTTTTTCGAGAAATTTTCTTGTCTTCTTGGTTTTTTTTACTTTTTCTCTGGGGCTTGAGATACTGTGGCCCTCTTCATACACTAAAATGGGAGAATCCAGAGTTAAAACTAAAAGCGGTACCAGTGGTGTAACAAGAACTTAGGAGCCATATGTGGTACATGCATTCGTACATTGTTGTGGCAGGGTGAAATCAACCCTTGTGCAGAGGGCCAGCATGAAACCTAAATCCCACTTAAATGGCCCCTTATGCTGGCCATTTGCACTGTAATGAACTTCAGCTGGAATCCCTGGATTTGAATAGCATAAAAAACGGGTTAACACAACCCAGGCCACACCCCAAATCTCAGGTGAATTGGTTTACAACAGCACTAATAAGGAAAACTGAAAGAATGTATAAATGCAGTGTTTTCGTAGCCAGGATATTAGAGAGACAAGGAGGGTGAGGTAACATCTTTTATTGGACTAGCTTTTGTTGGGGAGGGATAAGTTTTGAGGTTACACAGCTCTTCCTCAAGTGCAAGCTCAAAAGCTCATCTCTCTCACCTACAGAAGCTGGTCCAATAAAAGATATTACCTCACCCACCTTGTCTCTCTAGGTATATATAAAAGCATTCAAAAACAAATCAGGCACCATGATAATTCACATGCATGTGCATCTTAGACTAGTGTTGATCCTAAATGGCAACGGCTGTTGCAGCAAAAAGCCAGTATCCAATAACAACATGTGGTCAGATTTTCACATGTATTGAACATTCACAACTCCTATTGAAGCCAATTGGATCTACAAGGGCTCAGCACCTTGGAAAATTGAGCCCTAGGATTATACATGTCATCATTTCTGTTTCTTTTGTCAAACGTGGCAAAATCAAAACCACAAACAATAGCTGAAAAACCTACAAAGCTGTGGCCTTCAGGTATTAAACAAACACCTATCAGGGATGGTCTACGTATTTTTAGTCCTGCCTCACTCCAGGGGTGGGACTTGATGACCGTTTGTGATCCCTTCCAGCCCTACCTTTCTATGATTCCACTATTGCCCAGTTGGAGACATACAGTGTCACTATGCATGAATTTTACAACTAACACCTAAGCTGCATACAAGGCCCAATCCAGTAGGTATAGTCAGAGGCCCCCTACTGGATCAGGTCCCATTCAAAACTCAGACTGGTTGGGAGTGGTGCCTGCCTTACAACTTTTAGCCCACTGGTTAGAGCGCTCAACTGGGATGGGGGAGAAAGGATTTGAACAAAGGTCTCGCACCTCTCAGGGGAGTGTACTAACCACTGAGCTATGGAAATTCTGATGGGGGCAAGCTCCCTCAGTCTCTCCTGCTGAAGCTCTTCCCCCACTTACACCCTATTTTGAGGTTTTAAATGTTGCAGGCTATCTGTATGGGGGGAAATTTCCCTGTTTGAGCATCTAACATTTGATTCATAGGAGACAGATTCCTATTTTTGAGTGCTATAGTTAGGTCAGATCATACAGACATAGGAAAACTCACCCAAACTAGCCTGACTATCATACAGTCCATCTCTGCCTTCTGTCACAGTGCTCAGATAAAGATTGTCAAACTTCATTGGTTTACCAGTAAGAATATCCTGGGGAATCATAACATGAGCATTTAACCAGATTATCACATAATTTTGTAATATCCTTCTTAGCATGAAATGGGAGGAGGTTATATATATGAGAAGATACACAGTTATTTAATTAATGTCTTCAATCTTAGTTAACACTGGTTCAACACAGTCAACAGAAACAGGTTTTTAACGGCCCACACAACTCAACACTTGTTTTAATGCAAAAACCCCAATATTGTAAAATGAAGATACACATCCAAGGAAAACCATTATATAGTGGTTAAGAGAACCTCTTAATTTACCGCTTGTCATATCAGAGACAGCAATAAGAAGCCAAATGATACGCCTTCAGAAATACCTTCCATCAGCGTGCCATCCAAAAGAAATAATCTCTAAATTGAACTGGACCCCGTGGAAGGATCGGGAATAAATAAATATCTAGCTGTACTTGAAAACATGGGTAAACAATGTAACACTGCAGGAACATGCAGAGCCTCAGAGCAGATTTAGTGAAAGCTCTGGCATACGCTGCCTCTCAACTGTATTTAGGAGTAGAAAATCTGTGCCACAAGAGTACCAGTTGCAGTTTGGAGAGTAGGAAGACTCGATAGCAGGAGGAAAGTGGTATTAAGACTATTAAAAGTCTTTTTGGTCAAAAGAAGAACGTTAATAGCATACTTTATAAGATGCCTTGACAATGAATACAGGATGACAGCAACATGACCGTGAAGTCTGGGTTGATCAACAGGGATTCCTGTTTACTTAGCTCAAACAGAAAAAGAAAGGACTATCACTTTAGAAAGGAATAACACCCTCTCAACAAGAGAATTTCTGGAATAGCATTAGAGATACACATTAGCGCTGAGCTGTCAAACAATTGGTTCAGTAGTCAGCTTCTCCAATGATTAGCCTATGCGACTAAACTGACCTTGTTTATGGCAAGAATATAATTTAATCTGAGATTGACTTCATAACCATCCTCATGGACAGTAGCAGAAATAATCTATAAGGGAAAAGGCACAAGTCAGCATCTCTTATAAAAGTACAGGAAGACAGTTTCAGTAATGGTAAGTATTGCTGCTGTGGGCTAAAAGTCTATCAACTGAACTAATACATACATACATACATAAATAATACAGTAATAGTAATAATAATAATTAATAATTCACACTTTACAACTTTATAACACTGCACACATATTAATGAATCATCCTTCCATTTTAACTGAGTGAAGGGGTAAGAATTTATAACACGTGATATTTTGAGATAAGTAGAGAAACCTGAATTACTGAAAATGCCAAATGTCTAAAAATGATACTAATGATTCCTTTTACTCTCATCCCAAAATGTCTTACAGGCCATGAAACAGATTCACACCCATGGCTGCAGAGAGATGGCATTTACACATACACACTCTGCACCCACAGGGGCAGCAAAGCACAAATACATAGTGCTCCACAAATACAATAGATGCAACTGATAAGATAAATAGAGATGCTTTACCATGAAAGAGGGTTGGTGCTAAGTAAGCATATCCCGCAGCTGACCTGGCCTACCTCCCATTCACTTTTGGGACTGCACCAAATGGCTACAGAGCCTCATTGGAGCGTGAGTTATTGGAAGCTTGTGCCACCCTGCTCCCGGAAGATTTATAGCCAATGGGCAACTGTCACCTGGGTTGTGCAAGTTTGCACCGGCACATAAGAAGAGTACTGTACATACAGAGCTAACTTCACCCACTACTGAAATGCAGCCTGTTGTGAGGAGGACACATGGGCACCATTCTGTGCCAGCCACACTATGTAACACTATATGAAAGTGATTTCAGGAGGGAAAGTGATTTTATTTATAAAACTGAAACTACAGGGGATTTTTAGGCAAGTGACACATAGCTGGTTGGCTTATAAAAGCTGATAAGATTACAATGCAAGTTGTGATTACTGCAGGCTGAGAACTTAGATTTTTATCCATACTGCGTGAAACATGAAAAAGCATTAACAAAGACCAGATATTGGCATTTGCCCTCAATCATCACTGATACTTTTCTTGGCAGAAGTTTTATTACAGTAGAATGATAGAGGCCTACAGACTGCAGGAATATCCCTCTTAAAGGTATCTTCCATATCATTCAGGCATATGCAATTTTGAATCTTCTCTCAAAGAAAACAAATTGCAATGAGCCTGATTCTCATTTCTACTAAAGCCACTTTACACCTCTCTGGCACTGTGAAAAGTCTTTAAAGTAGACACCAGTCACATTTACATTCACATTCAGGCCCCTTCACAATGCCAGAGTAGTAATAAGCACCCCGGCCAATATATCTGATGGAATGCCATACTTCCAGAAAGAGGCAAATGGCGCCCTGTTCCTGCTGCCTATCACGTGTAACCATAGATAGAGCACAGATTTTTTCCAGCTTTTTTTGTTTGATTATGATTTTTGCATTTGTGCCACTGAGCACAGGCACTGCATGTAGAAGGAACCTCAAATTTCCATCTCCCTAGTATGACCATATTAGCCACCAGTACAGCCACAGCTGAGCTAACCATTTTTTAGTATTAGCTGGTGACATTAAGTCAGTCAATATCCCTAATACGCACAAGCCAACTGCCTAGTACTAAGGTAAGAACACACTGTTGCAATAAGGGCATAGTTTGTGGCAGAAATGAAGCATAGGAGACAAAAGTGACCTGCTGTTGTCTACTGGGGAAATTCACCCCTGTGCACAGAGCTAGTCCAAGGCAAGATTTAAATAGTGAATTGGCCTTGTGCTGACCCATGGCACAGGAGTGAACATCTGCTCTGGGATATAATAAAATCAGCTGAATAATGCCTCTGCTCTGATCATTCAGCAAGGCCTTTAAGGCTGTTGGGATCATCTCCCCTTACTTTGGGGATGGTTCCAGAGAGAATACATGAGAGAAGAAAGGGAATTATAACTAGAGAATGCAGAAAGGACTCAACAGCAGACTAAGAAGAAAAAACTTGAAGAGAATGAAAGAAGTGAGAAAAAGAGAACAAATAGGAATTAGAAAGAGCAAGCAGAAAAAAAAAGGACAGAAATAAAAACATAGGTAGATGACTCAAGACAATAATTGGCGCAGTTATTTAGGCCAGTTCTACATCACTACAGACTTCTGCTGCATAGCTATGTCAGTCAGGGGCGTGAAGAGGTGTCTGATCCCTAAACAATACAACTGTGCCAGCAGAACCCTCAATGTACATGTAGTTTATACTGGCAAAGCTGCAATTTAGCTGGCGTAGCTTGTTTCATTCCTGGGGGTGGTTTTACTAAACCCATACAAAGTGCTGCTTTGCTGTGGTGGCTGCATCCACCCTAGAAGCGCTGTGCTGGTATAGTGCACTGGTAAGTGTTCCTAGTGTAGACATGGCCTAAGATGCTATTTTCTAGAAAATAAAACAGTATTTTGATCAGATTTATTTTCTCTTCAATCGTTTCTCGATACCTCACAAGAAAAATGCTAGATGCAAAAGCTATTTCCTACCTTTCCCATTCGAGGTTCTCCAATCAAAGCCCTGAACTCTGGATTGTTCTGAGCATAGCTTCTAAGATGAGCGCAGACATGATCTAGCTGTTTTCTCCAGTAACCTAAAAAGTAGGAGTTATGAAAAAGAAAATACCCTGTAAATGTCATCAGTAACTCTTCCACTGATGGAAGTAAGTAAAGAATTGTAGATTTTTACCATGACAAAGAACACTGTGTTTTTCTATAGTAAATCCAACCAACCAGCAGGAGGGAGAGAAGCCAGTTGTACCCCATAAAGGGGTGAAATAATATACTTCCCCTCGATTCAGGAGTGGAGCACTGAGTCTTAATTCATTCCCAGAGCTCCCAGAGAATAAATAAATTGTGTAGGTGCTACAAGCCTCCTTTAGTCAAAACAGTGAAGTCACCGTGACCTTACTCTGGTCTGCGTCAGCATTGATTGAGGGCCAGAATAGGAACATGAAGCCAAATCAGAAAAAGAGTGCTACTATGTGGCTTTGATAAGACAAGCCAAGAGCAAGAGCAGAAAAGAAAATATACTGGGTGGTCTCTCTCCATTCTGTCGCTAATTCTTAGAAAGGATCCACTGCACCAAAGCTGTTATATACTTAGATTAACAAAAACATTATATCTGATTTAATATCAGTATATGCAATGGGGCCAAACCTAATGGGAGTCTCTGCATACTACTGCTGTATAAATGTTATTTTATTATATATAAACAAAATACCAAAATACAAACAAATGAATGATTCTCAAACTGTTGTCCTTGAGGAAATCAGGGGAAGGAGACTTAGAAGAAAAATCAACAAGTTCAGAGGCTGGCCAGGTAGAAACTATGGCAAAGCGAAACAACAGGCCTATAGGGTATTGATCATCATGATAAGCTTTAAAGAAACATACTATGAAGGGGTGCTCATCTCTGCAGTACCAAAAATTATTTCCCTAATGGTTTCCAAAGCAGAGGCATTTTGCTTTAAACTTAATCACAGACTGAAATGAATTCTAATTTAAAGTAACAATTAAACCATACAACTGAGCTACTACTTTGTGGATGCAACTCCCAGTGAAGTAAGTGATAGTTGCACTAGGTTAGGCCAGGGTTAAATTGGGTCAGTTGCTTGTCACATAAAAATCAAAACGTAAAAGCAGGATTCCAGAAATACACTTATGCGTGCTTGGCTCCACACTATTGTGTATCTTAAAGGATTTCTGGCAGCCTTGACGGAACACCTGAACTCATGCTGTCATTAACTGGTTACACCTAGATCGGACTGATTTATTGTACATTACAGTGAAAAAAGGACGGCTTCTCTGCAATATTTACTTTGCAAATGCATTTGGCTCCTGTTCAAAACCAACTGAAAATACAACAGAAAAACCAGCACCGATTAGAAAACTGACACTTCCATTTTGTTGTTACTTCTCCCTCTCCAAACTGTCCTTTACTTGTACATTTTTCCCTCTAAGCATGGTTGTCTATTTAGTGCTGCAGGCTGATTTGTTTGGGGAGGAAAAAATTACCTTAATTATTTGGCTTTTTAACTTTAATCTTAATGTCATAACTCAAACACAATTGCATTGAGAAATGATAGACATGTGTAGCCAGTATAACTTAAACCAGCCTGGGTATCACTGAATGGTCTTGACTGGTACAAATGTCTCTGGCCTATGTAGCTTAGCATGAAGCAAGGGTGACAGTATGGAAGGCTGAGTTCTGTGGGCTAACAAACTTAAACTGTTACGGATCTGTGGGACAAAGCCTGGGGATTCTAATGGAGAACGACCTGCCAGCCATCCTCCCACCCCGTACAATGCAGATGGGTTTTCAGCAAAGGCCTCCGGGGTCTCTAGCTGTATGCAATTGGTGAGGTTTGACTGTAGTACAAAGCAATTCAAAGCTTCTCCCCAACTTGCCCCTGTGAAGGGAGCTCTCTTTCACAGGGTGAAAGCTGCACTTCCGATGCACACATACAAAAGTATTTGGAGTTAAATATTTTCTTAGCCCTATTTTGGGCCAATCCCTTACCATTATCTCTGACTAAGATTAACTTCCTTGACATGTTGAGGCAAGTACTCTAGTCATTGCAGTGCTGGAACTATGAAGAGACTCCCAGCTGCAAGGGAGTGTGAAGAGTTATTCCCCAGGTGATAGGTTAAAAATAAAAAGCCTCACCTAAACATTTACAAAAAATGTAGGAAGGCCTGAAAGAAGCATTAACCCCTTTTTTTACACTACAGACATACACATCATTCTAACCAGTCATTTGGCTGGCACACTGTAAAACACCAGTGTTCTAAAAGTTAAGTACTCTAATGAATGGGAGAATAGCTAAAGATGCATGAGCCAGCTGGGAAAAGAATCAACCCACTGAACCACTGCCCATTAGTTGTATTGAGGCTGGATGCTCAGCACTTTTGAAAATAAAGCCACTTATTCAGGTGCCAAAATATAGCTATAGGAGTCTATCATTAGGCTTCTTTTGGCGCTAAACTGGAATTTTGCCAGGACACCAGGGCTAAAATTCCTAATCTTAAAGGATATTTAATGACTACAAAAACAGTCAAGATGTTAGATTTAAAACTTGTCTATATGGGGAAATTGACCAGAATAGTTATTGCAGAGTAGGTCCCTGTGTGGACACTTTATTCTGGAATAATGGTGTCTTTTTCCAATTTAGCTTAATCTGCTTTCACAGTTTATTCTGAAATAGCTATTCTACTCAAGTCCCTGTGTGGACAAGTCCTTACATATTTTCCAAAAGACAGTGCCTCCAGCAGCACAAAATGCCATGAACATTTGTTCACTATTGCCAGAAAGAATAATATCACTGATTACATGGATACTGCTTTCCGACAAAACCTGGGTTTTCCTTTGTAGTCTCCAATCCAAATACTGACCAAGTCTGACCCTTTGCTTGTGAGATTTGATGACATCAGAGCCCAGAGCTAAGGCTGAACAAAAGCCTTATAATGTAATTCTGGTGCATTCTGTGAAGGCTTGCTGTGCATTAGAGAAGGTCTGTGGTCTGGATTCTCAAATCAAAGCATCAGGCATGGGGCTTACAAGTTATTAGTGGGAAGAGAGACCAGAGTAATGATGTAAAATAGTGGCCTTTCAAGGGTTTATTCCACAGAGGATCCATTTTAAAAGAACACAAGGTAAAGTACTGTAGTTTTGTTTCAGAACCAGGGGAAGTTTTCCTTGCTGACCATGTGCAATCATGAACTATTTCTAACCTCTTCCAGGACTGACGGCTGTAAGCAGGGGCTTGCGATCACTCATCTTCTCCTGCTTTTCTTTTTGAGAAACCTGCTCAAGTTCCTTCTTCTCCAACAGTTTGCTGGATGGGTAGAACAGGCCAATGGTCTGGGTTCCTTTGTCTTTTCTTTCTGTTATATCTAGTCTTGACTTTGGCAATGAAACAACCAGAGGCTCCCAGGCTGCTCGAGTCTGTAATCCTTTACCCTATTGGGAAAGATCAGTGCCCAGATGACAGTGATAGTAATATGTAATTAATAATTATGTAACTTTATACAAGAAAAAAAATCACCAAAAAGTAAAGAAATCATGTCTGTAAAAACAATCCTAGAATGAAAAAGCCATTCAGAGAAGCAAATAGTTTAAAGGAGGAATTTTAACAATGCCCAATTACAGTTAACATTTGGTAAAAATGCCACCCTCACATACCACAAATACTCAGAAAAAGCCATGCAATCTATTTCTTGTAAATAGAAATTGACTTATATTCTGATAGCATCAAAATACCCTAAATTTGTCCTTGCTAAGTATTATGGTCTTCTCTTAAAATATAGTTTTTAAAGCAACATGGCATAAGCATTAATCAAAGAAAACCTTAAATTATCCAGATATAATTTGTGAGTGATTGTGTCAGAACCAGATAAAAGTACTTAAAGGGCAAACACTTTAAAAAGAGATGGAATTGCTTCTCATTTTGCTTTACATAATAATGATTAGGGATGAGTAAATATCCAGAGCAAACAATTCCCTCAATGAATGTATGTAACCTCTTTTTCTGCTCACAGAATGTCTGTGAGCAGACCACAGTATCCTCAGACAGAGGAAGTCAATGGAGTTACATCACTTTACGCCAGCTGAGGATTTAACCCAGTATCATAACTGCGATCACAGCCTTGTTTGTGATACTATATAACTTACCTCAGAAAACTCAAAGGTATCTCCAGCACCCAACAGCATGCTATTCTGAGAGCCCAGTCTTGATGGAGGCTCAATATAAATACCACAAGAGCCACAGAATCTAGCATATGGGTGGTTGCTTGCACCACACTTGAAGCAAGTAAAGTAGCATGGAGAAGGATCTGGCTGGAAAGTACAATGAAACTATTGCCACCATAGAAACACATAAATATGTAGCACAGTAGAGATCTATCTTCTTGTACTCTCAGAAATAAAGCAACCAATCAGACCAACCAGCATGAGTTTAGAGAAACTAGCGCAATAGTGGTTACAACTGGTAGACTGGTGACCGTGGCTACCAGTACTAAACCATGCTCTCTCACCCTGACAAAAAGCAAACCGAATGTACAGCTCATCACAATCAGCTGTGGCAGAGCCAGGCCATGCAGAGGCAAGGCTTTGCAGATGGAATCAGCATCTACAAAGGCTAATTTTTAGGCCTACAAACCTTAAAATATTGATATAAAATGCACTTTTAAAATATTTTTATCTTCTTGGAAACCCTGTTGTCAGTATTGTGGAGCTCTGGAACTTCAAAGCATCTCAGTTAATATTCAGTTCAACTGTATTCCTCCCCAGACCTTCATTCTCATAAAATAACTATGAAGATCCATGATTTCACTGGCATATATAGCAGAGTTTCTAATTTTTATGTGGCCCTAGAAGATACAGTTTGAACTTCCCCGTCCTGGTGAGGGTGAATCTAGCATAAGAAGATATAGAAACACATAGAAATAAAGTTGTAGAAATATATTACATGGGGACATCTTCACACTGACTATTTTAGGTAAAAGCTCCTCCGGGCAGCGAACATGGGTGAAATTCTGGCCCTACAGAAGTCAATGGGAGTTTGGCCATTGACTTTAATGGGATCACAGTTTCACTCTATGTCTTTAGTTTCTCTTTACAGATCTCTGCACATCTATGGCACTTTATACAAATATTAAACAGTAACAATACAAAAACACGTCCTAACCCACAAGATTCCCACAAGGAATGGAGCTATGGAATTGCTGCAGGTCACAGATGACTAAAGCCAGGCTTGTCAACACAAACACCAATTGCCAATGAAACAGAAAGAGAAAATATTCTTTACAGAAGCCCGAGCCTAAGAGCATACCTTGGCTCCACACCAGTCACAGAAATGAGCATCACAGTGGTTAACACGGCCACATTTTGAGCAGGATATTGTTCTCCCTAGATGACTAGATAAAGGTGGGGGTGTATCTCCGCTAGGTGCAGGCTAGGAAAGCAAAACAAAAATTTTATAGGCTACAGTAGAAGAAAACCAAATGGGAAATAAGAGGAGTGCAAAAGCAAGCCAACTTGAAAGCACAAAGCTATGTTCAATCTAAGGGAATGCTCAGTCTAAAACAATGCTTTCAGCAGTGAATTAACATTGAGTTTTCTTTGATCTGATGCAAAATTTTCTCATTTGAAGGACAGATTAAAATATTTTAAAATAGTTTTGAGTATGTCTAACTGTCCATTATTCATCTTCTGAGAAACTGACCACAAAACCTTATTTCCTAACATATTTTGTCCTTTTTTAATAGAGCAATTATTTATCTAGAAACATCAGGGCATAAGGAAAATTTGAAATTAAAACTGAGCCTATGTTGAAAAATTTACATTCCATGATAGAAAATGTGACCAATATTTTCCTTATTTGTTTGCAAGATTCATGGAAATCTTAAAATGTTGGGACGGGTGGAGTGCCAGAGGGGATCAGTTGTTTCCAATTTATTCTGATCTCTCATTTTCTATAACTGTTTCACTGCCATTAAGCCAGTTCTACAGCGTAACCCTACTATAATGAATCAGCGAGAGTGCACAATGATTAAATACAATTCTTATAGGAAAACAGATTTCCAGTCTAAAGGAGTTCCAAAGGGGTTATTACAAATAACAGTCCACTACAAAAATATCTGAAAATTTATGACTCCTTTTGCCATGGGTTTCTGTATGCATCATTGATGATAACTAACAAAGCCTGAGGTCAGAGACGTTTGAAATCAAAGCTACAGTTGCAGGAGAGGGAGCACAACATCATTTTAATCTGGGACCAGTAGCAATCATGGTTTTTAATTTCTAAGTAAATGAGCGGTGGAATCTTGTCTGTTTGTTTTTAAAGCTATTTCACATTTGAAGGATAATCTCTACCAGATTACAATAATTTTAAGGGAAACTACATTTTAAATTACTTGATAGTATTCCTATCAACCCTTATCTATTTTTTTTAAGTTACTACAGGGCAGTCTGAGATCCTGATTCAACAAAGCATTTATACATATACTCAATTTTAAGCAGCTGAGTAACACCATCTGTGTTCAGCAAAGCACTTAAGCATGTGCTTAACTTTAAGCTTGTGAGTAGTCCCACTGAACTTTCTTTTGAAGCAAGATTATCATGGTTTTAGCTATGATTTGTTGTCATAGTGACCAGCAGGCAATCAGATCCAAATTATTACTGTCTTATCTCATCTCTGTATCTCTCCCTGCTTAGAAAAAGGAAATCTCTCATTGGGCATTTAGAAGAGGTTTTGCCTAAGGGGTAGAAATGAAAAATTACTCCACCAAAACAAATGAACTAAATTGGAAGATGACACAGACAGCAATCTTAGAGGGAAAATTCACTGTTGTTTCTCTCACCTCTGGACAAAGTCATTGCCAAAAACAAGCATAGTAGTTGTACGTTGATGGGACATGTAGGCAGTGGAGATAACAAAAATAATTAAAATGTCACTAATACACACAAAATTTTAAATCGATATGAATTGTCTTTCCTGCCACAATTACCTATCACTGCTGTCAAGATTTATAGTCCTTGATTGAAATTTTAAAAAGAACTGAACACACAAGCCTCACTAAATTCAGGACACTTTGAGTCAAGACCATGACCTTTAAAACGCATTTTCAAAACACCTTTTGGCAGAGACAGCAGCACTGTACAACCGTGGTTCCCACAGGAAAAACAGTGTATGATGGGATTTCCAAGCATCTTATGGAGCTCAGAGCACAGTATTTCAAGGGGAGCACTTCTAGGTGCTAGAATTCTGCCCTAGGCTATTCAGAGGAAAGTATAACCCCTGCATAGGACCAGGACTGACCCCATGTTTTCAAGAAAATTAAGTTAATTCATTGATATCATTTAACCAAGAGTGACTGTTCTGTGCATAACCTTACCATCTGTGTTTCAGGCAGTCTGCTTTCACAGGTCACACAGTATTTTATGTGAATAGGATTTCCTGTGCCACACACCCGACAGACTACCTTGCCCTTTAAAATACAGAAAAAGCAGGCTAATTACTGGATCATTTTTAATTGCAACTAACAGGAGGGTAAGGATAAACCATCTGCTCTACAGGGACTTGAGCCTGCAGAGATACATGAGTAGCTTAGTCCTGCAGATGGAGGAACTTCCTCAAGTATGCACAGCATAGTGCTCAAATAACTCCCGTAGTTTTGGCTTTAGTAAAATTAAGCTACCTGCCCATTTACCATGCAGATCTGCAACTGACGGCAGCATTGTTGAATTGGCAGGACATATGACTCAGGGGTTCCTGCATCAGTATTCAGGCTGTTTACACATTAGTGCCAGCTTGCTTAGTTGTACACACAGTTCCTTGCACACAGTCTATTACTTGCAAGGAAAATCAAAAGAAAAACACCTATACCTTTGGGGTACTCCTCCTGGACAGAACTCACTGGCCAGCCTTGGTTACTGCTAAGGAATGTGAGTTTCCACTGGTGCTAGGAATTATAATTATGACAAATTCAAGTGTCGACAAGTGTGTCCACACTAGCCATGCTCAATCAGTTTAGGTTTGCCACTGTACCTACATTCGGCGTGCTCTAAATCATTTAAAGTGTGAGCTGATGTCTATGACAACTGTCACTTTTGTCATCAAAGTGACAGCTCCTTCAGCCAGTGAACACCTTTAGTTCACTTTCTGACAATCCCCATTCCCACCATTCCTCCTGCAGCAGCTCCTCCACAGTATCCTCCTTTTCTTAGAAATGCCTCCACAGCCTATCACACCCCACAATAATTAGCACAATTAAAGCTAGCTGAGGATCACCAGGTGAGACTCCCCACACCCCCATCCAAGCCCCCACCCCATCTCCAATAACTGCTCCAGCTGTGCCATTCCCATACAACAAGTAATATTTTACAATCAAAAGAGGTAAATAGAATTGTGAAGACAGATTTATTAGAGTTAAAATAGCTCTGAGTAAGATATAAATGCCTAGACAGATCAAAATACCATACTCTATATTGTGCAGAAGAAATGCATCCATACCTTACTCAAATAGATATTACTGACATATTGTGTTCTTGTACAACATGCCTTGTCATGCTTCTGTGGTCTATCTTTAATGACAGCTACTGTTCAATAAACATTTTAAATCCTAGTAACTCCAAGTTGCAGCAGTATAATGAGCCAAAGCCAAATGGAATCAAAACATTGTAACAAAATTGTCTATTGGAAACATAGAAACCTCTAGGTAATTTACCTCTTGGTTACATTTATTTTTAATTACCTTTAAGCAGATGCTGGCCTGGGGCTGCAGCTGTGGAGCTATGGCGGCCTCACACACAATACAACTGGGTGTGTTCATTGGCACCAGAGTTTTGCATTCTACACATAGTCCCATCTGCACAGAAGACAACATGATGTTTCTTTATACTCGAAAATTACACAATCACAAAAGTTAATATCAGGCTTTTCAATATTATCACTTAACAGAGGCTAACGCAGTAGGTCCAGGGGCCTGATATTTTTATATATCTACATGCTGAATTACTCCTGCTAACACACCATATGATGTTGTCATTACTAGGGTTTTTTATAAGCCAAATCCTGCAATCCTTAGTCTTTACTCAGGAAAAAAGCCTCATGCTAATTCTGGTGAGACATTACCTGAGTAAGGACCTCAGCATTGGGTCATACCTGATTCGCAACAGACTGGCTCCTTTCCTCTGAGGTACGGTGTCAGGGAACACTAAGCAAAGTACACATTGAAGCACATGAAGCATTACAATGACTTATGGCAATTTACACTGCTGGGAAGTAGAATGAAATTGTTTTCTAAAGGCTATGCCTTGAGTAGATAAATCAGGGCCCTATGCTTGGAGTAGCCCTCATGATTGTGGTGGGGATGGATTCCTTTTCCCTGACATCATCGTGCCTCTGTAGAGAAGCTTCACTTTTGCTATTATGGCTGTAGCAGTAACACAGTGGGGAGAGGGAGGTGGAAGGAAACAGCAGGAACCTCTGATCTCATCTTACTTAATCCCCTCTCCCCAAAGCTGGATTCCACATTGCACAGGGATGCACCTAGGATGTCTATGGGTACTTTAGGGAGAAGGGGAAAGAATCATCCCTCCAAGCTGCAGTGAAGCACTTACTGCTTCCTTAAGGTTCCAGTAGGCCAGGGAGATACTAGGTGCCTGAGGGCCACTTGCACAAGGAGAATAACAGTTGTATGTGCATACCTCCACAGATAGCTGCTCTTGCCGTGCCCATAAATTACACCTTCACCATGAACCTCCTAGAAATGTGTTGTGCCAGACAGGACCTGCAATCCACCTACTCCAAAAGGAACCAGGTAAGTCCCAATAGGACCAGGGCTTTCTACAGCCATGCAGTAGATGGGGCAAGATTTTCCCCAATATGCATAACAATCACTGTCTAATACACAGTAAATACTAAAAAGTGTCATGGACCACCGCTGTCTAAAGGAACTATTCCCATTAGACAAGTGGTCTGCTAAAAAGTGAATTCTAAGCTACCTGGAACACAGGCTGTGTCTTCCTATGTGTGTGTACAGAGCCCAGCACAACATCCTGATCAACTTTTCTGGCACCAGTGCAATACAAATAATAATAAATAATAAAAATTATTATTGTAACTTTAGCTGGGGGAAGGGGAGACAAAATAGAGATTGGAAACCAATGTAGGTACTGTTTTTCAAAGTCTAGTAAAACTAAGAAAACAAAAATAGAGGACAACAATATAAGATTGTACAATATAATCTTGATACAATACAAGACAATACAAGATACATTTTGCTTAAAAATAGATGCCTAAGTGGAAATTTGTAAACTCATTTGTCAGCCCATTTCTACATGTTTTAGAGCTAAATTTTACACCTCTTCAAATGGTGGTTTCTTTGGAATTGATGATGAACTCTAATGGTGCCATTTTTAGAGTTAATTCCAGAATATCGCTGCCATTCTAAAACAAGTTCATTTACATTCTCTTCCAGATATCCATCTCAACAGACTAAATAACAAGGCTGTTGCTGTTTTGCAAGCCTGGTGTTGATTACTATTATTAGATGAAAACAAGTCCAACATGAGTACTGTACTGACATGTAAGACAGTGTTTGAGGGAATATTCTCATTTGTTTCAAACAATCTCTCTCATCAGATGTGATCACAGAGATTACAGGATGACTTCTCACCAGAACATAACTTGCTTTTCTGTGTCTGGCATTACCCTGCTATGAATAATTTTTTAAGATAATGGGACAAGTGATTTGATTCCCACAAAATTACTTATTTTGATCCATGCAATCTAACACAGCAGAATTAATTTTATCTATGTAATTATGGCTATAATTATTCCATAGTTATACCATATGTAGTGAGGTGGTGTGGCCTCCGTCGGAGGTAGAGGGGAAGGAATGACCCTCCCTACCCAAGTGGGCGGAGCCAGACCAACCTTACCCCCCCATCAGAAGTGGGTAGGCGGGACAGGAAGTATAAAAGGCAGGGCCTTTAGCCTCAGTTGAGGCTAAGACTGTGAGGGAGACAGATATATTCAGCTTGAGCCAGGTGGCTTACTTTGCTACTGATCCTAGAGATATCCTGCCCATCGGGGATCCCGGATCTACAGGTGGGCTGCTGGGACTGCCACTGGCCACCTACCCTGAGGTGGATGAATGACAGCCTGTGGATCCAGGTGCACCCCAAGGGGAGAGTAGGAAGTAGCCCAGGGATGGCTGACTACAGTGTGGCTGTTGTTGGGGCCTGAACCTTTGTCAGTGTGTTTCTGTGGGGACCCTGCTGACCCAGTGATGGACACTCTGCCACTGCCAGGGCCCTGGGCTGGAACCTGCTGGAGTTGAGTGGACCTGGGTCTCCCACCTCTTGCCAGCCCACCCCTGGGGTGGCATCACTCCCATTGCAGGCTGAGAGGCTGTATCTGTCTATCATCTGCCTGAGCCAAGACATCAGGAAAAAGACTGTGGTGCTGCTTAGTCCCTGCCTGAGCCTCTTGATTGCTGCGCAGCTTGAGCCCTCTTTTGGCTCTGCCCCTGCCTGAGGGCCCTGATCTAATAGACTGCTTACCTGAGCGGTAGGGGCAACAGACTGCTGCCCTGCCCTGCCTGAGAGCCAGAGCTAAACTGCCTATTGGCTAATTCCCCCTGTTGATAGACTGTGAGATGGTGAGGTGGTGACCCGGAGGAGGAGGCAGACCAGCACCTCACTACACCATATCATTTCAGGTCCCCAAAATTCTTCTCTTTCCTACTTAGTCAGCTCTCAACTGATGTAACCGCCTATTTCCTGTTCTCACTGCTTCTTATTTCAACCCCTACAGTCTATCCAAAATGCCACTGCCAAAATTGTTCTTCTCCTGTCACTCTGACCATACCACTCCTTTCACTGGCTTTCCATGGGCATTTGTGTCCAGTTCAAACTTTCCATCTTCCCCTTCATTCAAGGCTGGGCATAACACTGCCCCAGCCCACAGTTCTACTCTCATCTCCCACTAAATGTCCCTGTATATCCTCACACTTTTATCTTTGCACTTTCTTCTATGCTTCCCCTCAAGCTTGGAAGTCCCTCTTCAGCATAGCCTCTCAACCACAAAATAATAAAGGTCAAATCCTGGCCCCACTGAAGTCAATGGCCAAACTCTCACTGATTTCAGTGAGGCCAGGAGTTCACGCTAAGTGTCTAATGTAACATTTAAAATAAAGTGAAATCTACACTACTTTGAGATTTGTCCATCATCTGGCATGTCTGTACTACCTAAGCAATTATGGCCTCAGTATTGGAAACACATACCTTTAAGTATGTGACCAGTCTCACTGAATTCAATGGGACTGCTTACATGTGCAAAATTAGTCATGAGTGTTTTCAGGATCAAGGTTTTTAGACAAGGTCTACACTATCACTTACTTCAATATAATTTGTGTGTGTGAATAAGCCACCCCTCTGAGCGACATAGGTCAGTGCAACTTAAGTGCTGGTATGGACAGTGCTATGTCGGCGGGAGAGCTTCTCCCACCGACATAGGTACCGCCTCTTGCGGAGATGGATTTATTATGCTGATGGGAGAGCTCTCAACTGTCAGCATAGAGTATCTTCACCAGATGCGCTGCATCAGTGCAGCTGCGCCCAAGTAGCACTTCTAGCATAGACTAGTCCTCAGACTATTCCTTGTAGCAATGACTACCTCTGTTTTGTACAGGACCAAACACTCTGATTATGATAAATAGATCATAAATAGCTATACAGAGCTTTAGGGTAAGATTTTTTCAAAGCCATCTAAGGGATTTAGGCACACAATATCCATCAATTCCAATGGGAATTGTGCATCTAAATCTCGGCCTCATTGTGTTATGACTATTATATGTGTGAGCAAAATCATACCCTGGCTAGAGGACTGTAACAAAGTGCTAGCAATCAACACCTATTGAAGCACTGGGGTCACCATTTAATCAATTAGTCTTGAGGGATTAAGAAGAGGAGTTCCTGATTAGCAGATCAGATTGGGGCTGGGTAACTAATGAGCTAATTAGCTCATAAATGGAGGAAAAAGCAAAGCAAGAGAGAAAAGGAGAGGGAGGAGTTATCTGAGAGGAGACAACTTCCGCCCCACTCTTTGGAACAGGGGTAGTAAAGCTGAATAACATTGTAAAATACTGTGACAGCACTAGATGGTGGTGGAGTGAAACACTATAAATAAACTGCACAGTGGTAGCTACATGAGAAAAATACTCTGAGCAGTTTGTGTAAAGCAAAGAGGATGGGAACAGTGGGTGCTACACGGGAAAACTAATTAAAACATATATGCAGAGTCTATCAAATGCATAATATTCATTTTCAACTTCAACAAGTTCAACATTAATTATATTGCAGCAATGTCAAAACCTAGCTATAGCTAACAGTGTGTGCTCCAACTATAGTTAAAGTTACCTAAGCAGTTCCATTTTAAAGACCATTTTTCAATTGCTGACAATTTTCTCAAACTTTCACTTTTCATGGCTGAACGTTTCCAGATCCAGTCTCTGCCAGAAGGCCAAAAGTTTGAGCAACAATTCTGAGAACTGACACCGCTTTCAATGAAGCCAATGGAAATTTAGCAATTGATTGCACTAAGAGCAGGATTTGGAAACTCTGGAGACAAGATGCTACAAAGAAGAAAGGTAGAACTGCTGCAAAGGTACGATAATTTATTGACTACTGAAATTTTTGTTAAAGGAGCTAAATTAGATCCTAGTTGAGCTAAAATGGTACAATAATATTAACATGCATATGGTTAAAATCTTCATAACTCTGATTCTGATCCAGCAAAATGCTGAATATCCTTACTTTCCATTGACTTTGCAGGGAGCAGAGGGCACTTGCTACATTTCAGGATTGGGCCCCATTACTGTATTTGTGACTGCCCTCAGGGGAAAGAATGAAGAAAATTAGACCACCAGCTCATTGTAAGTTTTGGATATTATCTCTTGGGAGACATTCTGACAGTACAATGATGGGCACCATTATAAAAACCTAGCTAAACCGAGAGATCTCAGATGTGCAGGCGCACATCATTCTATTGATCGTGTAAAATCAGCTCCTGTTCATGAATACTCATGCTCTTTTTACAGAAACTGCAATACAAGAAAAAGTCATGGGGCTGTGCACTGCTTTTGAATAGGACCTGTATGTGTTCATAACTTTACAGTTTCTGAAGATTTGCTGGTCACTGCAGCACTAATGGGAATCTATGTTGTTGCTCTTCCTAGCACAGATGAAGAGAAAGTAATTAATTTTTTCCCCCAGAATATCCTTATTAAAACAGACACCATTTGAAACTTTCCCTGGTCAACTGAAAGCCACACGCAGAACAAACCAGAAAGAATTATTGTCCGTCCTGCCAAAGTTACTGACCAATATGAAGAATCACAGTGAGCAGGATTTTCCAAATGGAAGTATGAGGAAACTACAGTTCCCTGAGCAGTAAGTTGGATAATTAGCAGAGGCTGTTTCGCTAAAGAGGAGTGAGTTGGCAATGGTTTTTTTGCTGACCTGGGCTCCTTCAGGGGGCGGAAGGCGACACCCTGGCACAGGCAGGACAGGAGAACCACATTCTTGACAGAAGCGAGCAAAGGGATCAGATGGGCGAGGAGCTAAGCAATGTGCACACCTAGAAATAACAACAGACTGGTTGAATGTGTTCTCAGTTTGTGCTGCTACATACTGTAACCTCCTGAAGTAAAACCCAACATGGGATCAAGTGCCTAGACTGGTGAGCACTTACTCTCACTCACCGGGATTACTCGTGGGCAAATGCTCACCATCATGAGTAACGGCTGCATACTGTAATTTGCAAACCCAATTCCTCACCCCTGGGATGTCAGAGGTCTTCATAATGACTCTCAAGATCATTAATTAAATTTTCATCTCACTATAAAAAGACATTATCAATAAGAGACAGTAATATTTTTAAATGACAACAGCAATCCCCATTTATTAATCAATGTCCACACTTGCCTTCCTCTTTTTATTTTAATTTAACAGTATTGTCACTTCAATTGTTAAAGCACTTGCTTTGTGATTCCCCCACCATAAACAGCAGAAAAAAGAAAACACCTTACTTGAGGAAGTCTGTTTCCTTCTGGATTCTCATTGTCTGGGTACTTGTTAGTCTTTTCCTGCTAGAAACTGCAGAGCTAACGAACTGAAATAAAGGTGGTTCTTTAAGGCAGTGAAACATACATTGTAAAATATTAATTTTATTATAAATGGCTTATGACCTATGGCCTGATCTACACTGAAAAGTTAGATTGGCATAGCTACTTTAGTCAGGGGTGTAAAAAACAACACCCCTGACCAATGTAGCTCAGCCAACCTAACCCCCAAAGTAGACGCAGTTATGTCAGTGAAAGAGGGCTTTTGTCAACAGCTAGATTAGGTTGGGGATGTGGTATTCCCACACTGACAGAAAAACCCCTTCTGTCAGCATCGGCTGTGTCTACATGGCTATGCCAGTATAGTCTCCAAGTACGTTTGCAATTAGGAGACTATACAGCATAGCTATGTCAGTGTAGCTATGCCAGCATAACCCCACAAAGTAGATACAGCATAGTAGCAGAATACCACCGCCCTGAATGAAGTGAGGTACCTCAATGAAGGCATTTTCCATTGACATAACTGAGTCTGCACTGGGGTTTAGCTCAGCAAAGCTGTGTCTGAGGAGTGTGGCTCTTTCACATCCATGACCTATGTAGCTATGTCCACCTAACTTTTCTGTGTAGATCAAGGACGGGTCCACACTGACCCAGCTACATCACTCAGGTGTGAAAAAGCCACACCTGAGTGGCAGAGTTAAGCCAATCCAATCTCCGGTTTAGCCTTGTTAGGTCTATAGAAGAATTCTTCTATAAACTTGGCTATCACCCCTTGGGGAGGTGTGACGAACCCCTTTCATTGCTGTAGTAAGTGTCTACAGTGGAGCGTTACAATAGTGCAACTGCAGTTGTGCTGCTGTAGCATTTTAAGTGTAGACACAGCGTATGCCTTTGTTGTGTAAGCATATCCTGAAGCCACATAACAGCCAGCTCCTCGCATGTGCTGGAGCAGCACCTAGTACAGCTGACAGGATTCAGGAAGGGTAAAGAATTTTCTGTCCTCACAATCCCTGGGGCTCCCAGGAAACAGATTGGCACAATCTAAAGCAACCTTGGGGTGCTCTAAATTGTGCCAGCTGATAATGATCCCTATGACCTGTTAGACCAACAGGGGTCAGCAGAGCACAATCCCCTTCTATTCCCTATGCTGGGGGTACAAGAGAGGCGGTGGCATGGAGCTGGCAACAAGGGCTTTACATCACCCAGGGATTACCCCATAATGGGGAACACCCACCTGCCCACTTAAGGCAGGTTTTCCATGATTTTTCTTAGTATCACAGATGGATTTGGTGTCTAGCTCGCAGTAGAGCTCAGGAGTAGTTGGCTCCAAGTCCAGTGCTTATCCCAGTATACCTTGCCTCTCCCTTTTGGGTATCAGACTGTTAAAGCCCTGACATCATTGCAGTTCTCTTCTTTTTGAATTTTTAGCACACGCAAATTTTCTAATAAAAATTGTATGTCTTCAGCAGCCCACTATGACACATAATCTTTATTAAAAACACTTTATTTTTGCAGCTTGACCATCCTACCAAGGTATTAACATTAATTAGTTAATATTTGTGCATTAGGATAAACTCATAAATGTTTGAAAAGCACTTTCAAGACCAAAACACCATATGAATGCTTATTGTTCAAGACAAAATTCAGTGCAGTTCAGAGGCCTCAGGCAAGGCCTGCTAAAGCAGTGAATTTTGTATGTGATTCACACTAAGGACCCAACCTGCTCCTGATAAAGTAAATGAGTTTTACTATTTACTTCAATGAGAGCAGCATCAGATCCTAAATTTCATTTGCATTTAATAAACAACAAACTACTACTGCTGCAGGTCTGTCAATCACTAATGAGTTAGAAAGAGGAACAATTAGAGTCCAGTCATCAAAATTTGCTCTGCCTCATCAGCCTTTAAAGATGGCTGAATTCTGCTGTGAGCGTTTCTAGAATTATATGACAGGCCTGTCACCACCAGCTTGTTTAAATCAGTACTGTACAATATAGGCAGAGAAGTGAACTAGATGGAAGAAGGAATGAGGATGACTATGAAAGCTTCAAACATTTTTAATTGCTTAGGGATCAGTTTTCATCCAGTCCTGCATGGCTATACAGACAAGTGAAGGGGCTTCAGGCCACCCTGCAAGGCTCACTCATCATAAATTCAGACCTATGGGAATAGCAAGGGCCACAGGCCTGATATTGCCCAGGAAGGCCTTCAACCTCCATCCTCTATATACCGCCAGCAATCATGCTGGTTCTGGAAATGGGCCAACCCAATCAACCTCCCCTGCCTCCAAATAGGTGCAAAGCAGGAGCTCTGAAGGAACTGTGATTCAGAGGCCTGTCTCTGACTCACAGCTCCTCTCTGGAGTTATTCCCTCACACTGGGCTAAAAGTCAACTCCTACCATGCCCTTATTGCTTCCCCTAGTAACTGTTTCATTTACCTGGGACTGATGTGTTGGTGGTGCTGAGATCGACTTTTCTCTATAAGCTGGTGTTTCCAAATGACCATTCAAGAACCGTGGCCCTTTCAAAGACTTGTGGACAGTTCTTCTCTCTACCTCCAGGTCTAAAATTACAGCCAAATTTCATCCCATCATTCCTCTATCACATACTTCAGAAAAACATGGGATTTGGTTAACACTGTGCCACATGTTATCAAAGGATGACATCCCAGTATTTAAGAACAGTTCTAGCCATTTTGGAAAAGGTTATTTGGCAAGCAGTTTTCTGGCAGTAGAAATCTATCACATGTTCCTCACTAAAGAAGTGTTTCCTTTTGCATTTTCCCCCAAGTTAAGATTTTCCCCTCTCCTAAAACCTTCAGCCAAAAGTAAGTTAGTGAGCAATGGCTAATAGGATCTTATGCTCTTAAGCAGGTTCAATTATCATAGCCATGAAACAATCAACTTTATAGCATCAATAAAATCTGAGTTAAGTTTTCATTATTGCCTTGTGGTGTAATTCTGCACTCCTTATGCAGGCAAAACTCTGATGGCCATGGGCATAACTGTTTCTAAGACATCTGAAACTCCCATTCACTTAAATGTTTGCAGTGTTGTTGTAGCTGTATTGGTCCCAGGATTGGAGAAAGACAAGGCAGGTGAGATGATAACTGTTATTGGACCAACTTCTGTTGGTGGAAGCTACAAACTTTCAAGCTTCAAAGAGCTCCTCTTCAGGTCTGGGGAAGGTAACCAGAGTGTTTAAGCTAAATACAAGTTGGGACAGATTGTTAAACATAAGGGGTTCTACAGCACACCTGAACTCACAGAAAATGCTTGGTCTTTGAGATATCTGTGAGATTATCTGTAGTTTCCTGCAGAGAACAAAAAAAACCAAAACACTTCTACCAACTACTTTCAGTGGGGTTAAGGTCCATTTTGGCTTTAATGCAGTCATACCTTGAAACTCTTGGGCTGTAGCATTCCAGCTGGATTTGCTTTCCACATTCACTCCTTTCTTCTTTAATTTTGTGACAGATAGTCCATCTTCCAGCTCCTATGAATACAAAGATTACCTGTCTATATTCTCACATGCATAATCCTTAGAACACTGAATTCAAACACATAGCTATTCTCAGTCTAGTCATCATCAATCTCAGTTGGTGTCGTCTCATCTCCTCTGGCTTCCCTGATAACAATATCATTCCCCTCTAGTATGTCTAACACAGAAGGGCTAAAATGATCATCCTTCCCCATCATCCAGACCATTCCATTCCCCCTGCTCACGTCCCTCTAGTTTCTCCTTTGCCCACCATATTAAGTTTAAACTTCTTGGTCTCACCTTCAAGGCCCTGCATGACGCCTACCTCACAAGTCCCATTTCCTTTCATGTCACCCTTCATTCTGCCAATGACAGCAGAAGCTTCACCATCCCATTTATTTCCTTGTCTACCTCCAGTGTCTAAACCTGTTAAACATGCTCAGTGTCCATGCTGCAACACCCTCTCAATCCTGGTGTGTCATGCCCTTACCCCTCTCCGCATTCAAATCTCTCCTAAAGATTCACTGCTTTCACAAAGCCCACAAACACTAACCCACATTCTTCAAATACCCTCTCTAGTTCAACAACTTGTGAGAGAGGGATTGACAAGAGAAAAAAGAAAAATGTCACAAATTAACACCTTCCTCTGTATATCCTAAATGCTTCAGGGCAGGGACTTCATTTGTGTCTTGTACAGCACTGTGCTTATTATCAGTAATCAACAAATACCAGTCAGTAGATCATTGGAATGGAGTGTGGAGGGCCCAGCAGGAGGGATCACTGACTTTGTTATATTATTCCCTCATTACCCTAACCACGTGGAAACTCCCTTGCTGGGACTTGGGAGGTGTCCAGGTCTGTAGGTTGGGAAAGGAAAGGTGTGGAAGAAGGAGAGCTGCCATCCCACCACCCTCACAGTATAAATTTCATCCCACCACTCTCATAGTATACATTTCTTCCTAAACAATGAGATTTGTACCTGGTGGAGATAGTAGGTGCATGCAATCTCAGTATGTGGTGGAGTGCAAGGACTATAGTAGTGCCAGGCTGCACATGGTGGTAGTGTACAAGTGAGACCAGATTTCTTGTCTACATTCTCCCTTGTATACCCACGCAGCAGGGCACAACCAGGCTCTGAATAAGAATTTCAGGATTTGGCCCTTTCTGGACTTCTCGTTTTCAGAAGGTTTTTTTTTTTTAATGAGATCAGAGCAATCCCAGAGAAAACATTATGGGAAGCACATTATTTTCAAAAGGATGTCTCTGTACAAACATTTCAGTTAAACACAACATTCCCTGGGAAGGTTGAATGGCAAATGTGGTAAGTTACTAGCAGTTGAAACAAAACCATTCTTGTATAATGTCAGCAGCTCAGAAGTAAAAGAGATGTATCACAATAGTTTTCATTGGCTGTCCCAGTAAAGAACGAACCATTTGAACTTTCATAGATTTCAATACCAGAAAATGTTGAGAACAACTAAGATGGGCAAATAAAGCAATAAAAATAATGAAATTCTATAGCTACCTGGATTTTGTATCTCTATAACATAATACAAAATGTTATGGTCGAACAGGGATTTACCATTGCTGTAACTTGCCTGGTTGGAGAGGTCTTTCAGAAAATTCTCATCGTTATCTTCATCAGTAAAGAGTATGTTTGGTGGCTCATATTCTACCAGAAATACCTTTGTTACAATAGCACTTTCCCTGCAGTCTCTGAAAGTTAATAATCAAAAGGTTACATATAAAATTAGGTGTAATATTGGAAAGGAAATCAGTGGTGAAAATGGGTCTTTTATTGAACTCCTCCTGCTAGCCAGATTATTATTTCAGCAAGTTACCATGATCCCTTCATACTCCCAGTCAATCAGTGCTTTGTAAAACCTATGGAAATTCTATATATGATGAAAAATTACCAGTTAAAAATTATGGAAATATGGATAATTTTAATAGCTGGTTCCCTTTCACACAAGATGTTCCTGATATACCTTAATCCATGTCCTCCTTCTGTCCTTATTACTGTACAACTCACTTGTGGGCTGAAAAGGTGATATGCTCCACATTATACATAATGCCACATGGTATGGGAGCACTTATCTCCAAAACTGAGCAGCATTTAGCTTGCCATTCCATACCATTCATTCTATGTCATTGCTGACATTGGGTATCATAGACATTCAGTGTCCATGCCATTCATTTAACATGGGATGAAGGAGCTGAAAATGTGTCTTTTCACAACCACAATAACCAAAAAAAGGATGGTCTGGACAGTGACACCAAGAACTGCATATAAGCCTTGATTCTGCAAGTCCTTGCATAGGGAGTACAAGGTCGTTTCACTCCAGGGCAAGTATGAGCAAAGGCTACATACAGTTGCCAGTAAAGATAAAAAATAGGCACAGTCCTCCAACTGCAGTGTAAGTCTCCAGCCCTTTGGAAATGGGAGAGGGCAGATTGAGTGAGCGTGTGTGATGAGACGAGGTTTATGTGTGAAGTTTTGCTCCTAGTCAGAAGAAACTTGATGGTCTTGCTAAAGGATCAAGTTCTCCGTTTCTCCCTGTCCTACTCCTGACATTTTACCTTGCTTTTATACATGCAACGCTACACCTTAGCCATGGAGGATCAAGCCCTCATTGTTGGTTCAATATCCACTAAGCATAAAGCTAGATAGTGAGTGCACATTTTTATAAATTTACTATACATCTGTGAATCACTGGCTACTCTGACATCACATTGTATCCCTGGTATTTTTAACTGTCAGTCTGAAGAGGAAAAGAGTACTACTACTACTACTGAGCCTAACTAGTAAGAGGGCCCTTAGTTTGGTAAGAGCTGCATAGTCAGCAGTCTCCCACCCTCCCAAGTGACTAAGCATGTCACTGATATGTCAGGCTTGAAATCTGGGAAGAGGGAGTTCCAAGAATGCTCTCATACCCACATATACTACATGACAGAGTATTGCACCATTTTCATGTCATGTGCTTGATTTTTAATGTTATGAGACAGTATGTTCTTGGAATGACCATGGAACAACTAAATTCTAATCCTAGCTCTACCACTAACTCACAGCAGGGTGCTGAGCAAGGCTCTGGTGAGAGTGGTATAAGGACCTAGAAAGATAGACTCCACTACTCCTGAATCTATTTTCCCACCTGTAAAATGGGAATAATATGTACCTACCTCACAGTAGCATTGTGAAGATGTGTTCATCTTTATATAGTGATCTTATTAATTGTTATTTTATTATAATAATTTACTTTGATTATAAAAATGTACTTATGATGTTAGCTTTTCAGGACAAGGACTGTCTTTTTGTTATGCATTTGTACCATACCTAGTGCAATAGGTCCCTGATCCATGGTTGGGGCCGTAGGCACCACTGCAATACAAGTAATTACTATATAACAAATATTCTGGCAGAGAAGATACTGATGTCTTTACAAAGGAATATATTAATATTACTTAGATTGAAAGCTCTTTGGAGTAGGGGCTGTCTTTTTGTTGTGTTTGTACAGCACCTACCACGATGAAGTCCTGGTCTATGAACAGGACTCATAAGCACTACAGTAATACAAATAAATTACAATAATAATAATGTAATACCAACAATTACTACTTACTTGGTGACTGCCAAAGCTTTTACTGTTATTTTCCCATCAGGTAATGTGATAGGTCCCTTATACTTAAAAGTGTTATGCGCTCCATAGCCAGGTCTCCTAAAGAGTTCTGGTTTACTTCCATCTAAAGTGTAATATATAGTGATATCAGGAGTATCTGAAAGACATGAATAAGATATTTATCAAAACTGTATTAGGGCTGTGCAAAAATAAGCCATAATCCTGCTAATGCTTACATATATGCTTGATTTACTCAGATGAGCAAAATTAAGGATGTGAGTAAGGGATTGCAAGATTAGGACCATAGTGTGTGTTTTGTTTTTTCCCAGCTCTCTTTCTTTCTCTCCTCACAAAATTTGGTGACAAAATAATCACAATTTAATTACAGGCCATTCATCTTCTCACAAAAAAAGTTGTAAAATGGGTATGGGAAAATATGCACAAGTTCTACATGTTGCACACCATGTCGATCATGGTTGAAAAATAAAACAGACTCTTGCTGGCGGATAGGACCTTCTGAGTGAAACTGACCCATGCTATTTTCCAGTACCAGTTTTGCAAAATCACAATAAAATGCAAAATCATCACATTCTAGGGTTTTCATATTTCATTGTGACTATGGAACAAACAATAGCACAGAAATATAAGGCCCTGATCCTGCATACGCTGACACATTTGAATTATGTTACACATGAGTAATCCTATTAGTTTCAATGGGACTTGACACCAGTGAAGTTAAGCACATTCGTGTTTGCAGGTGAGAAATGTTAAAGGGTTAATTTATGCCAGGTACTTATGAAAATGGGTACTCATCAAAATCACAAAAAATGTGAACACAAACACACTATCAAAGAGTGGAAGTCAAATTACAGAATAAAAAGAAAACAGCTTTAAATCTGTACTGTAAACCCTTATTTATACCTGATTTTATTTCTACAAGTGTATTTGTGTCTATTTCATGTTTAGCCTTCCCTGGCAGAGGGAGTCGAAGTGGTATAATCTGAGGCACTGACACTGAACCAGCAGTCATTTTTCTCTGTAGTGATCTGAAAAGATAGTATATGTTTCTTTTAAAACATAAGAGTGCAGCAGAAAATAATTAATCTTTATGCAATTCCACACCCCTATTCCACCTCCCTGAAAAAGAGAGAACCATTAAATCCAGTATATTATTAATCCTTATAGTAATAACATTCTTATCTGTTTTGTGGTCCATTTATTTTTTTCCTACTGAACTAATATGAGCAAGCTGTAAACTAATCGAAATTTTGACCAGTTCTACTACTCTGTAATTTTGGACAGAGTGTGAGAAGAGTACCCTACTTTCATTCCAATCTGATCTTCATTGCACAAGTTTGATTGATCTCTGCATACACAGCTGAAACCAGTTTTGCCAAGATCAGCCCTGTCCATCAGGTGTCATTGATATATGCCAGATCTGAGTGACAGTTCATGATAGAATCATGAAGAGTGTTGGCCTTGTTTATAATAGATATGGCTCCATCCACCTAATATCTCATGCAGGGGGAATCAGTTACTTGTTTCACTATGGAACCCAAGATTATTTGCTGACGAGGACTAAAATAAGGCACTCTCTGCTATTCCTGAATCTTGTCTTGCCTGCACTATTTTATATTAAAACAAATGATGCTGAACATGATTTTGTCCCGGTTTACAATGGCCAGAACTGTGTCATCAAATTTAATTGTGAACAACTGTGTTTAGATATGATAAAATTGTATAATATAGACAAGCCCCAAATGTAGGTCTTAGGTGGTTATGTTCACACACAAAGATCCCGGCTACACTAGCAAGTTCTGGTTTTACAATCCACTTTCCAACCCCCAACATGCCTGTAACATGCCACACATTCACACACAAAACTATTACCCAGTATGCACAGACAGTCATTCATTCATTCGTGCCAACACTGGGATTGCGCTTGTTCTGATCAAAGATAACTATAGCGTCAATCTGCACCGTTGTATTGCCTGTACAGGCAGCAATCACTGTGACAGCAATTTCAGCAGTGCCATTACTCCTCCCACCTGAAACGCCGGGGTGCGTGCAGCACATTTGCCAGAATCTACCACCTCTACTGCGGGATTAAAAGATGGCAGAATCATGCTGATTCGTTTTCTACAGCATCAGGCGGCCAGCTGACCAGACAGGTTTATTGGAGTAGCTGGTGGTTTCTTATGCACCTGAGGCAGAACCAAAATGTGTAATTCTGCGGGTGACGGTATGCAGACTGGGGGATGTCTGGCCGCATTCAGAATACAGGCCAGATCTGTGCAGCCTTCCGCACCCCCTGACTCCGGTTCTTCTGCACGGCGGCTCCCGCCCCCTCCCACGAGCTCCTGCCCCCTCCCCCAACTGCTCCCGCCCCACCCCGACTCTGGACCCCCCCGCATCCAGCTCCCATCCCGGCTCCCGTCCCGCCCCGCCCCATGCCATCCCAGGCTGCGGATCGGCCCCGGCATCCCCTCCGCGCGGTCCCCGCCTCACACCGGCCTGCAGACCTCCCCGCTGCTCGCCCGGCTCCCCGGCCTCAGTCCCCGTCCCGTTACCAGAGACGCTGTGAACCCGGACCCCCGCCCCCAACCCGCAACAAGGCGGCCCGGGATTGGTCTGCAGCCTGCTCCATAGCAACCCCGGGGCCCGTCTCTGACGTCATCTCTCCGCGCCGCGTGGAGGCCGGGACCCACCCAGCTGGCCTCGGTTTCTGGAGCCGGCGTGTGGGGCGCGCGGCGGCCGGGTCTCCTCCAGCCCGCGTCACTGCGGGCTGCCCCCAACTGCCGTCCCCCGCTACAGGCGGCCGGGTCCCGGCTGCTATGGCCGAGGTGAAGGTGAAGCCGGAGGTCCCGGACCCGCTGGACATAGAGAACAGGTGCGGCAGGGAGGGGCGGCGCTGCGGGACCGGGGTCGGTCGGTCGGTCGGTCGGTCGGTCTGTCTGGGTGGGTGGGGATGAGCGGTGCTCGGGGGGGCCCCCAGGACTTGGGCAGTGGCCTGGGGACGGGGACTGTAAGGGGATGGGCAGAGATGGGGGTGGGGGGGCAGGTGGGAGGCACAGCTGGGGGTCTGGGATAGGCAGGGCCTAAGCGGCGTTGTGGTGAGGCTGGAGTTTTGGGTTGTGTGTTGTGATCTGACTCTGCTTCTCCCTGCCTCCAGGATCATTGAGCTCTGCCATCAGTTCCCTCATGGCATCACCGACCAAGTGATCCAGAATGATATGCCGCACATGGAACCCCAGCAGAGGGCCATGGCTATCAACAGGCTGCTGTCCGTGGTAGGGTCACCTCTCCGTCAGTATGGCCAGTTATGCACTGCTGCAGCCATCTCACAGCCCTTTCATATGCATGGACTTTATCAGCCATTACCAGTGTAGAGCAACTGCAGAGTTTCTTCTGAGATCTTGCAAAGCAATACCACTATGTTTCCATTAACTACTGTAATTACATCTCAAACCTCACTGGTATTGTTCTGTAATATAGGGATAATCTGAAAAAGCCACAGATTTACCTACTGTTATTGACTCCTGTTGGTGTCTGCTTTTAGAGGGAGGGAGAAGTCTTGGCCCCATGTAATCAATGTCAAAACTTCCTTTGACTTCATATGTACTAGATTCCAGCTCTTAGGTCAAAGTTTATGGGCTTATCTGAGATCTTTTGATTTACTGTAGTTTTAGTTGCACTTATTATTATAAGGTCAATGTAACCAATCTACCTGAGTGCCATTCACACATTAGAATGAAACCAGCTGATATCTTGCCCAAAATGGTGACCATGCATTCCTTTTCAGTAGCCAGCTCAGCTTTCCTTAGAGGATTTGTAGTGGTGAATAACAATTTAGTAGACCTGGGGAAAGTCCAAGCCTTGCTGTTTTTGTTAAAGCCTTAATAACAAGACCTCTTGAATCTTGATCTAAAAGTGACCAGATCTGAGTCCTGATATAAATGTATATGTCAGAATTGGATGCAAAAGGCCACCACTGAGAATACTTTGCACTCACCTCTCACATGCTTCATTCTTGGGATAGATAGCACGTGTTCCCTCTGAGCACAGGTCTGTGGCATATGGGAAGAGCATTCTTTGGGATAACTGAGAGCCTAGAATATTTAGGTTTTCCACCTGTAAATTAATTGGCAGGCAATGTAGAATATGATGCACTGGTATATTATGCTTCCATCAGTTTGCCCTACCTAAAGAGGTAGATCTTCAAAGTAGCCCAACGTAGACCATGTTGCCGTTGTTTAGCCTTGAGGTAACAGAGACATAGGCAATCATGACAAGGCCTGCATCTGAGGGGAATGGGCACCGTCTCTTGGCCAGCTGAAGATGAAAGAATGTATTTTTAGTCACAGCTATTATATGGGAGTCTGGGAATCCAGCGTCCTAAGAATGTGAATTATTCTGACAGTAGGTGGGTAAATGCACTCAACTGATGGAACTGTCCCCATTTTTACTGCAGTTTAGAATGCTTTCTCATACCATATGGCATCATTTCCATCTTATCTGGGCTGAGCCTAAGTAACTTCTTTTTAGATTGACTTTATGTTTTCAAGCTAACTGTTGACTATGTACATGAGCAATTTTAAAAATAATGATTCAATGGACATGTTACTGCAGGCTGAGAGAGGTGCATGTTGGAGCTCTACATCCTTTGTGCAATGTTAAGAGGAAAGAGTAGTTTTCTACATTTAATTAATGATACGTGTTGCAGGAAGAGGCCAGGAGCAATGTCAATAATCTCTAGCAGCTAGATGATAAATGGACAAAAATATTTCCTCAGCAGAGCAGTCTAAAATGTTAAACTGGTGTTTCCAGTGGATGAAAATGTATTTTGGTCTGTTTTTATTTAGGCAAAATTAAATGAGATTTCATGTTTAAAAGGTAAATGTCAAGCTCTTAATAATAGTCTTTGCAAAGAGAAATGCTCTGTGTCTGTCTCTATCAGGGGCAGCTGGACCTTCTCAGGAGCAACACAGGCCTTTTGTACAGGATCAAAGAGTCTCAGAATGCTGGGTAAGCTTTATTTTGTTGAAAGGACAATCACTGGATCATAGTTCTCATGCACTCTCCCAGCGCAATGCTGGTGAGAAGGAACTCCCATCCTTTCTCAGGGTGGTAGCAATCATCAAGCATTTATTCACACATTCATTCCAAGATGGCACATTTACTTGTAAATGCTATTGGAGGTGATGCTTCCTACTGTGAATAGTTGCATTGAAGTGGGATTACTTGATGTTGGAAGCACTGCTGCTGGCAGCAAACCCCCCAGTCAGGCGATCTGATCCGTGCAGGCAGACTCGAGTCCCATTGAAGTCAGTGGGGCTCTGCCTAGATGGGGCACAGGGCATGATCAGGCCCTACATTTGTAACTGTCATCCATCCCCAAGTATATTACTCTATGTACTAAATAGGATTTTGATTTGGTTCATAAAATATGCCTATACAAAACTGAATAAAGACCTATTCTGTTTGCTTCAAAGAAGGAAAATTACCCAAATCCAACAGTCCTCCACTTCACTGCCACCCTCAAATGCGCACACATCTAATCCACTCCCTCAAATGCATCAGAAAAGAGATGCACCTCCCACTGTGGCCTGAAGCGCAGAAGAATTAGGCTTTCTTAGACCAGTGGGGAAAACAAGCTTCAGAGGTGAGAGCACTTTGCTACACCTTCACAGATGTTACAGCCAGAGACTGCTTATTTTGTTTAAGGTTTTGTTCAGGATTGAGTTGTAGGTGAGCAATTGGTAGTGGTGGGGAAAGCAGAGTAGTACACCAACAAAGCGCTGAAAGCTTCTTTCGCTGACTTGACATTGACATGATATGTAAGAAACTATAAAAGCTGTCTGTAATAACAAGAAACTACAATAACCAGCTAGTGCCAGCAGCTTTCTTTTTTGTGTAATTTAATTCATTTTATAATTTTGCTTTTCAGAGTTTAAAACAAATCTTGTTTACTTCTATCAAACTTACTTGACAGTTTTTTGGGGGGGGGTTGGGGGTTTTTTGGGTTTTTTTTAAACTAACACCTGTCCTTTTTGTAATCTGTCCTTTACAGTAAAATGAAGGGATCTGACAATCAAGAGAAGCTGGTCTATCAAATTATAGAGGATGCAGGCAATAAAGGTGATTTGTTCAAGGACTATTTTAATTTTATTCATGACCTGTGCTAGCTCTGTTGCTTAGCATGTATTTGGGGAAAGAGGTATGTACTTTTTCTCAGTACTCAAGAATTAAAGGCATGGTAATATACAAACAAAACATTACTAACTCTAGTTTCTAGTTTTAAAAGTATCTATTCGAGGTCTTAAATGCTTATCTAAACACTAAGAATAAACAAATAAAGTATCAATATCCACAATAGAACTTTAGCCCATGCTGTGACTAAAAAGTACAGATCCCCCATAAAATAGCCTCCCCTGCTGGACTGTTTCATATCCCAAATTCTGAGTGTCTAAGAAAACAGATGAGCCTTGCAGCATATGAAAGCCAACAGATTGGAATTCTGTCAGAGTGAGGAGTTGAGAGTTCCAGAATCAAGGACCCCATTTTTTGGCCATGTATAGTGACAAAATAGAATTCACCTGTATGAGCTCTCGCAGCAGGCAAGTTCTTGTTATAACAACTGTAGGGAGATGTTTGAATAATACGCTACATAGTACATCCTACTCAAGTAGTGTTCAAGCAACATTGTGATGTGAATTCTTAATTGGAAAGGAACAGCTTGGGCCTTGGCTTGAATATAAGAACAAATGTAATGTTTCTGAGACTTGTAATGCTCTGTTCATATTCATTTGAATTCAGCTTCCTCTTTTTTTCATTTTAAACAGGTATTTGGAGCAGGGATATTAGATACAAAAGTAATCTACCTTTAACGGAGATCAACAAGATACTGAAAAACTTAGAGAGCAAGAAACTTATAAAAGCCGTTAAGTCTGTGGCAGTGAGTAATCTGTAGTTTTTAATACCTTCCAGTATATATTTCAAGTATGTTTGTTAGAGCAGGGGACTGGCAGTCAAGAAACTTAAGTTTTTCTCCCAGCTATGTCACTGGCTCTCTGTGATCTTGGGAAGTCACATAACTTCTCTGTATCTCAGTATGCTCCTCTGTAAAATGGAGACAATACTTTAACTACTTTGTAAAGCACTGACAGTCTCAGATATAAGGCACTAAGTGCCTAGAGAATATCTATCTAAATATCTATCTAAATACTAGAGAAGAGTAGAGGTGCAATAACTTTTACAAAGAGATGGTGGTATTCAGAACAGTAGGAATCATAATACCCCTTATAACAATCCTTTCCTCTGCTATTGAGATGCACTGCTTAGGCCAAACTAAAATTTCTGTGTTTTGCACTTTCCAGACTATTCCATGGCCAAAATTTTCTTTGGACATAATTTCTCTTAAGTGGGAGAGAGTTTGAACCTGCTGATGATTATAGGTGTGATTCATGAAAGCGTTCTATTCAGGACAGGACTTAAGACATGCTTAAGTGCTTTCCTGAATCAAGTCTATACTAATAACATGACTTCACTAGAGTTGAAAAAGCATCTAACCCAGTTTATAAATACTTGATTTGGAATATGTAAACCATTTATGAGATGGCTATCTGCAGTGTATTCATCCTTCATTTATTGCAGAATACAGAGGCTTTATGGTGTCTGCTGCATGTTTTGAGCTTTTTTCATCTCTTGTCATAGTTATTAACAAAACTTTAGAAATGCTTACTTTAAGATGTGTTCCTTAGGCACTTGTGGTTAGTGTGGTATTGTAGCCATGTCAGTCCCAGTATATTACAGAGACAAGGTCGGTGAGGTAACGTCTTTTACTGGACCAGCTTCTGTTGGCGAGAGAGAGAAGCTTTCAAGCTACCAGTTTCTTCTTCTGTCCCAGTCCTCTTTAGATTAGGTCATCAGGCACATTTAATCACCATGCTATCATAGATGAACAAGTGTAGCTGAACCGCATTCTGACCTTATGCAGCCTCCTGAGTGAGAGCCAAAACCAGGCTCAAAACTTGGGAGAACATAAGATAACAGGTTCAGTTCAGATCTTGTGTAACTTCATTGAAACAAATGAAGTTGCAGCTGCTCACCCCTAGCCTGAATCGGTCTCATTTTCTTTAAAGCCCTTTATCTTTGATGTGTAGTTTTGCTTCTCTTCCAACCCTGCTCCATAAAATAAATTTGAGAGTCAAAATCCAAAAATACTACCCCCCTCTTTAACCCAGGGTATTCTTGGAGTGCAGAAATTGCTGATGATGGTTTGATGCAGCTATGCACTTGCCATGTTTCAGGGCAAATGGTGCTATATGGATTGCTCCTATGCTTGTTTAAATGGAGTTTTCCTTTTATGGAAGGTTTTCAACTATTAAAAATTGTGTGTATTGTTCAATAGGCCTCAAAGAAGAAGGTGTACATGTTGTATAATCTGCAGCCCGACCGGTCTGTGACTGGTGGGGCCTGGTACAGCGACCAAGACTTTGAATCTGAATTTGTGGAGGTGTTAAACCAACAGTGTTTTAAATTCTTACAAACTAAGGTAAGGGATTGCTATAGCTAAACCCATCTTTGATTGTTGTTTTTAAAAACAATTGTTTTTCCTTTAAAAACTGATGGAAAAAATGTTTGTATACAGCTATTAATATAGAAATAGGTAGACTTTGTTATGTAGTTACTGGATCATAATTCTTTCTTGGCATTTTTCTAATTTAATTGCCACTGCAAATGCATAAATGGATCATTTGCCTTAATAAATCCATAATTTGCACCTTTTAAAGAAAAAGACGCATCATTCCCCCAGATTCATATCTCAAACTGCGTATCAAAGAATGTAGGAACAAAGAAATTAGCAAAGCTCATATTGCCTCAGTTGTGCAAAAAAGTTGTTGGCTCTGATTAATGTAAACTGTGCCTGGAAAGTGGTACTCCCCCTCCATTCTACAGGGAAAGCCCAACCTCCATTATCCGAGTCCCAATCAAATTGTGTCAATTTCCCTTTCCCTCCAAAAATATACATTACATGCCACTGGCTATGCCTGAGATTTTTCTATAGTCAGGAAACTCAGAATGATGGTGCTGAAATTCTGCTCCCTCATGTCAATGTAATGTTTCATGTTACTGCACATGGTGTTTACAGTAAGTGGCAAATTACAAGTTTATTGTGCAATATGTATCTAGGATTATTCTATTTGTTGACAATCATCTGCTTAAAACATGGCAGAGACTGTCTGGAAATTGCCTCTACAGTAGTTTAAAAGCAGCCTGTTGTATGCCTAGAGACGTTCTCTTTGCAGTGAGCACTGACTGTGTATGTCACACTCCTTTTCATCCTTCCCCAGGCAGAAGCAGCTCGTGAGAGCAAACAGAACCCTATGATACAGAGAAACAGCTCATTTGCATCATCCCATGAAGTGTGGAAGTACATTTGCGAGTTGGGCATCAGTAAGGTCAGAATGTAGTTTACCTTACCACCTTTCAAATTGCTGCTGAATGACTAACATCAGGAATTGGACCCGAAGTACTAGGTTAGGTGCCTAACTGGAGGCATCCAAGTCTGCGTATTGGGCTCTTACATTGCATTGTGTTTATGGGGCAGGTGGCTAGTGCTGCATTACATTCCTGAGCTGATACTGGCTGGTGTTTTCAAAAGCACCTAAGGGAATTAGGCATCCACCGCCTAGTCAATGGGAGTTGGGAGACATTTTCTTTTGGCAGTCCAAACCAGAGCAAATTTGATCATTTCTCTGTTGGAATTTCCCTGTGAACATAAATGGAGATTTTGGAAGTCAGCTAGGAGATGGTCACACGACTCCCGTTAAAATTGTGTGGCTAAATTCCCAGCTGACTTCAAAAACCTCCACCCTAAGAGCAAGAAAATGGCTCTGGGTGAGTGCCCTGTGGAGTGGGGATCTGTCACAGCCCTTTCAAGCTCCCCCTGCTGGACACTCACCAGGCTGCTGTGTTTGGACTCACGTTGGATACATGTGCTCTAAAGCTCCTGTTGCTCACTGGCTAGGCTCTAGCCCAGTGGTCCCCAAACGTTTTACCCCATGCCCCGCTTACTCCTGTCCATGCCCCCTGCTGCCTCCCCCCCAGCTGGGGCTGGGAGCAGGGCCAGCGTTAGGGTCCAGGGCTGCGGCACGGTGGCGGGGCTTCCAAGCTGGGAGCCTCAGGACAGCAGGGCTTCTGTGTTCTCAGCCCCAGTGCAGCGAGGCTCCTCCACTCTCAGCTTCACCGTGTGGAGCGCTGAGGTGGCGAAGGCTTCCCCACTGGGAGCCCCGGGGCAGTGGGGGCCTCATGCCCCCTGCAATGTTCCTCCACGTCCCCCCAGGGAGGTGCGCCCCACACTTTGAAGACCTCTGCTCTAGCTGCTCTCTGTGGCTGTAGCGTCTCTAGCACACTTCCTGGATGTGGACTCTGTCTGTCTGCCCTTTCTGGAAGTGGGACCCCACGGCTCTGCTGTCAAAGGACCGGTGCTGACCTCCAAGACATCTCAGTAGCTTTAGTACACCCATTCCCAGAGCTTCCTCCTTGTGAACACTCTGGTTTGCAGTTGTCCCCTTCAGAGATGCATGACACAAATAGACACAGGCTTTGTAAAAGGACTTCTAAAAATAATCACTCTGCTTTAGACAGCACAGACTATACAGATCCATAACAATAAATGCCTACGTGCCATTTCTTGCCTCCGTTTCCTCACCACTCTTGAGAGTTCTGTGGGATTTGGATCCGTTTCTCTTCAGGGTCCAAGTGCTCTCTGTGGAACTGCAATCCTCCAGCTCAAGGCTTCTCCTCCAAATCATAGCATCTCTCCCTCTCCCCTTCAGTCTGTGTCCTTCAGCTCCAGCTGATCTGACAGTTAACAAGGTTCCCTCTTGCTCATGACACCTGGCCCTTTGTTCATCTGTCTCCCTCCGAGTCCCTTTTCAAATTCTCACCCTTTGTGTTTTTAAGCCCCTGCCCTGATACCTGTCTTTGTCCCCTTTCTGGGAATTTTCCACTTCTTAAAACCTTAACTCTATGCAGACAAATGAGAAAAGTGGTTTCACTGAGGAAGCAGCCATCCTATTCAGAAATAGACACTTGGCACCCCTCCCTGTTTCCTTAGAAGCAAGAATATAGTAATGATGATCATAATGTCTTAAAAATTATAATTGGACATTAGTTCATAATCTCAAACAGAATTCATAAACTGTCCATAAACAGATTTCCCAAATCTTCAGAGAATTATTGTATTCGAATTATTGCAGAAACTTCAGGAGTATGGGGAAATTCCACTTGGCAAATTTTTTTGAAAGCCCAGCTAATAAATTGCCTAGGGAGGTTGCGGAATCTCCATCATTGGAGCTTTTTAAGAGCAGGTTCCACAAACGCCTGTTAGGGATGGTCTAGATCAGTGGTTCTTAACCTTTCCAAACTACTGTACCCCTGAAGCCTGAGTCCCACCCCCACGGGGCTGAGGCATGTAACTTAGTTTCATGGCGCCCCTGTGGCTCCAGGCAATTGCCTTTCTTGCCACCCCCAATACCAGCTCTGCACTTGCGACCCCTCTAAAACCCCAGGTTAAGAAACACTGGTCTAGATAATATTTAGTCCTGCCATAAATGTAGGGGACTGGACTAGATGACCTCTCGAGGTCCCTTTCAGTCCTACGATTCTATGATTATCTTAAAAAGAGTGTAAGAGAAACCATAAAAATCTCACTCGCTTTACTCTCATTTCTGCCGTTCAGTACCCATGATTCAATGAGTTATGTGACTGTATCAAGGATCTCCCAGGTCTTAGCAGTGAGGGATGAATTCATAAATTCATTCATAAATAGGAGTTTATTTTCCTTTCTGTAGGAGTTATTGCTGCACATTTTCTCTAGTTGTTACCAATTTTATTTTTTAAATTTTTTTTGCATAATTGCTTTTAGGTAGAATTGTCAATGGAGGATATTGAAACTATTTTAAACACACTAATATATGATGGAAAGGTGGAGATGACCATCATTGCTGCAAAAGAAGGGACAGTTGGCAGTGTGGATGGACACATGAAATTGTACAGAGCTGTCAATCCTATCATCCAACCAACTGGGTTAGTCCGAACACCCTGTGGACTCTGCCCAGTAAGTTACTTGTTTTGTATGTGGAGGAAGAAGTACTTACAAATGTAGACCCAGGTCCTGCAAACACTTAGACACGTGCTTAGCTTTACACACAGAAGTAGTCCCATTGACTTCAAAAAGTCGGTGGAGGTCACAAATACCTTGACTATGGAGTAAATAAAAAACGGATACTTTTATTTAGCCTATTTACACACTTCATCTCATTCCTTTATTGCATGGTAAAAGGACACTGTCAAGTCAAACATGCTCCAGAATGTAGATTTTATAACCCAGCATCTGGTAGCTCTAAGACTAGTAGAAACTGTTTTAATCATTTTGGGGTTTGTTTTTAATTCCAATGGGAATCTTATACAAGCACATGCCCTGGCTGAGTTACAGCCGAAACAGAACCAAAAAGTGACAACTACCCAGATGTTTTCACTGTCCAAAATGATAAATATAAAGTCTTTTTAATAAAAAAGGAGAAACAAACAGTAAATGGCTTCTCAAACTCTTCAGCTGTAATAGTCTAAGGCATTGAAAACATAAGTAGGAAATGTTTTCAAACCAGGGTTTTAACTGAACAATATCCATTTAGCTTCTTTCTAGCCCCTCTCTCATTTTTAGTATCTTTATCCTCATCCAACACATTTGTTGGTGTACTGTGTGAATGGAGTGTTGACAATTGACTGTTTATATTGATGTAATGATTTCTTGCACATCAAAGGCCCAGCATAGCTGTTGATTATTCGTGTTCTTTGTGATGGCAGTGTGGTGTAGTGGATAGAGAATTGAACGGGGAGTCAGAAAATTGGGGTTCTAATCCCAGCTTTGTTCACCTGTTGTATGACCTTGGGCAAATTATTTCACCTCTCTGTACCCTGTTGTCTTGTCTACTAATTTATAAACTGTCCAAAACCAGGACGGTCAATCACTGTGTGTACAGCGCCTACCACATTGGGGTCCTGGTCCTGAGTGGGTCTCTGTTGCTAGTGTAATACAAATAATAATTTCTATCAGAGTTGGGATTAGATCCCAGGATCTCTTTGATCCAAGTCTTGTGTTCATTCTACTCCTCTGTGGAGCAAACATTTCAGTGTTTTACTTCCAAATGTGTTGTGCTCGTCACGTGAGATGAAGTTTACTTACACCTGGTTTCATTTGACCACAGGTCTTTGATGACTGCCATGAAGGTGGTGAGATTTCACCATCAAACTGCATTTATATGGCTGAGTGGCTAGAATTTTGATGGAAAGATAACCATGGACTATACCCACTCTTTGCAGCCTAAATTGATGAACCAGCTTGCTTTTTAATCATGGACTCGTGTTTTTGTGAGCAACTTCAGGACATGGCGTTAATTTATTTTAATTATATGCAGAGAAGCAACACCTTGGTTTGTTAGCAGTACTGATAGCGGACCAAAAGTGATGCACTACTTGTTGTCCAGTCATTGATGGCAACCTACACTCATTCTGGCACAAAAAATGAAAGCATAGTGACTTGACAAACTGGCTGTGGTGCAACAGAAAATCTTGCAGTGCAGTAATGCTGAGCGGAGAGCGCAGTCCTAAAGGCAACACCTTACTTCTGTAATAACAAAAGTCCAATTGGAGAAGGAAAATGTTGCACAACAAAGGTCCTGAGCACATGGGCAAGCATTGCTCATTGATCCTTCCTTCTCATCCTCTAGTGTCGTTATAAATAAAACGCTATTTGAATAGCATCAGGTATAGTTGGTCTTTGTTTTCTTCATTACTTCTATTACAGTAAGACAATGGAACAGACTGCCTCGGGAGGCTGTGGAAACTTCTTCACTGGAGGTTTTCAAAAGGAGCTGGATAGCCATCTGTCTTGCATAGTTTAGACCCAACAAATCCCGCATCTTGGCAGAGGGTTAGACTAGATGACCCTTGTGGGGACTATTGTAGAATAATAGGGTCCTTTCTAACCCCATGATTCTACAATAGAACCTGGCTGGGTGGGTACCCCGAAAGAGGGTCATTTAAGATTTTCATTTCACTCAACAAACAGCCAGAAAGAGAATTTGTTAATCTTTGTCAGTGCATTCTGGGTACTAAATCACATAATTGAGACATAAGGCAAAGTCTTTGAATAGAATGACCGAGTGAGATTTTAAAAAATCCCCACAGTTGAGTCTCACATGTAGGAGAGTGTTTTTCACTTTGCTAGGCTACCATGGATTAATATAAAATCACATCCTTCAGAAATTTATCCACATTCTTTACCAAAAACCTCTATGGGATTGGGATGGAACTAGAAATAAGAAAAACTCTTTTCCTTCACCAGTGACACCCATTACAAGTGATCCAGATCTTAACCCAAATCACAAACCAAAGATTGGAAGAGCCATGGAATACCCACAATTGGCCAGCTATTCAGTAAAGAAATTTTTCTAGCTTAGAGATGTTATAATGATTGTTTTACTTCTGATATTTACGTGAAGATGGGGGTGCAGGTGGTGGTCTCATCAATCCTTTCAGTCAAGGGGAGGGGCCCAAGCAGAGACATTCACATCCTGGAAGTGAATGCATGGCTGCACAGATGGTGTCGTCCGGCGGACTTTGGCTTCCTCAACTACAGGATGCGGTTCTGAGCACTGCTGAGTAAAGATGGGGTCCACCTATCAAGGAAAGAGAAGAGGACCTTTGGATGCAGACTGGCTAATCTAATGGGGCAGCAGACAAAAGCCCACAGGTAAGTCCATAATTAGGGACCTGGGTGAAAGGTTGGAAGCTGGGAAGAACATGAGCAATCACAGCTGGGACAAAGGAGAGTCTAGACCAGTGGTTCCCAACTTTGGCTCGAGGGCCACAGATAACATTTTTACAACCCCGAAGGGCCACCAGTCTCTGCCAGCAGGGCTCCCCTCTCTCTCCCCACTGCAGCCAGATGGAAGGAGTTCAGCGAGGAGGCTGCCTCCTTGCTGATCTCCTGTCTCCCTGGCTGCAGCAGCGAAACCGCATGGGTCCTGTAGCCCTGTGTGCTCCAACTGGGTCTCTAGGCAGTGGCTCCCTTCTGGAGCCAAGGGGATGAAGGATCAGTGCTCTCCTCTCTCTGGCTCCAGCAGGCATCCCAGCACCTAGGGACCCAGGTGGAGCACTTTACCCTGCCCCCTGCTACAGCCAGGGGGAGGGGCCAGCCTGCACTGGTCTTTTAGCCCTGCAGAAACGTGTTCCACTTAGATCCTTAGGTAACAGCTCCCTTCTGCAGCCAGCGGGAGGGGAGTCGCGGGCCACTTTGAAAGCCCCCGGGGGCCAAAGGTTGGGAACCACCGGTCTAGAGGGAATATAGAGGGGAAATCTAATGAATATTTGAAAGATTTGTGTACTAATGCAAGAAGTATGGGGACTAAGAAAGAACTAGAAATACTAGTGAATAATAACAATTATGACATGGTATCACTGAAATTTGCTGGGATAATTCACATGACTGGAATATTGGCATAGAAGAGTACAGCATGTTTGGGAAGGACAGGCAGGGAAAAAAGGGAGGAGGTACCTTGTCTATCAAAGATATGCAAAGCACTTGCAGTGAGGTCGAGATAGAAGTGGGAGGCAGACCTACTGAAAGTGTCTGGGTCACGATAAAAGGTTTTAAAAAAAACCAAAAACCAACCAGGGTGATGTCATTCTAGGGGCCTACTATAGAGCACCTAACCAGGAAGAAGAGGTGGATGAGGCTTTTTTTAAACAACTGACAAAATGCTCCAAAGCACATGACTTGATGGTGGGGGGTCTTCAGCTACCCAGACATCTGTTGGGAAAATAAGACAGCAGGGCACAGATTATCCGAGAAGTTCTTGGAATGCATGGGAGACAATTTTTATTACAGTAGATGGAGAAAGCAAGTAGGGGAGGAGCTGTTCTAGATTTGATTCTGACAAATAAGGAGAAAGTGGTTGAGAATTTGAAAGTGGAAAGCAGCTTGGGTAAAAGTGATCAGGAAATGACTGAAGGGAAAACAGCAGAATAAAGAGAGTGGATTTCAAGAAGGCAGACTTTAGCAAACTCAGAAAATTGGTAGGTAAGATCCTGTGGGAAACAAGTCTAAGGGAAAAAAGAGTTCAGGAGAGTTGGTAATTTCTTAAAGACACATTATTAAGGGCACAAGAGCAAACTATCCCAATGCATAGGAAAGATGGGAAGTATGGTAAGAGGCCAGCTGGCTTCACCAGTCAATGACCTGAAACTCAGAGTCATAGAAAAAGTGGAAACTAGGTCAAATGACAAAGGATGAATATAAAAAACTCACACATGCAAGTAAGGACAAAATTAGAAAGGCCAAGACGCAAAAAGAGATTAAACTAGCTAGGCACACAAAGGTGTTGACAGAATAACAGGAATGCTAATTCAGTAAACCTGAGCTACTCTAAACTATGCTTGAGGATCCATTGTCTAATCAAAGAAAGATCATTAGCATTAAAGTACAAAGCAGGGACTATCTTTTTGTTTGTTTGTGCAGCGACTAGCACAATGAGATCTAGTGGATAGGGCAATGAAGGGGGAAGCATAAAACGGGGGTCTCATGACTTCTAGCTCATCACTTCTGCTATGTGTGCTTGTGCAAGTTATCTCACCTCTCTGTAGCCCTTTGTCTTGGCCTTGGACAGTTTATAATCTGAGTAGACAAGGTAGATTGTGAATGACCAGTGGGGTCCTGCTCCGTAAGCAGGGCTCCTGCAATGTAACTAGCAAGGTAGCCCTTTTTTCAGACTAGAGCTAGAAACTGGTTTGCAGGGAAATAACAAGTACCAAAAACTGAAATTTCAGCATATTCTTGTTACGTGTGCTGTATTATGGATGGACAGCACTGGAAATGAAAGCGAGACCTCCCAGTAAACAAATGTATTTTGGAAGTCATTGCCAATGAAGAACCGGTTTATGAAGCATTTCAAGTTGGTACCTGTCTACCTGTGTCTCTAGAGTGCCTCACACAATGGGGCCCTGATTCTCATGGGAACCCTTGGGTGCTACTAATTTTATTTTACTCCTTCTGTCTCAAAAATAAAACTCCCGCTGGGTGTAGCACAAATGTGTTTCGGTAAACAAATGAGGAACACACTTTTCTATCATTTGGGCCTTTCTGAACATGGTTCATGTTGCATCCACTGCTGGAGTCTAATGAGAGACGGTAAATACAAAACCAATGTCGGCAGTATTCTTTTTCGAATGCCTTCAGTTTCTTATGCCTGACTGAGAAGACGCACTCCAGTGTGGAAATGTGTGGCTGTGCTTCCATTCAGCAGAGCGGAGAGGGAACCTGGGTAGCCTCCAAAGAAAAACTGTCTGAGCAGACTGTGTTCCTGAATCCTTTATCTAGCCGAGTAACTGTGCTGATTTTAGAGCAGTTAGAAAAGTCAAGCTTTAAGCAGAAAGCTTGTCTCAACCTTAACTATCGCAGACCTGGAGGTTCGCTATACTTCAATTCCTCATTCAAGAGGCTGAAGTTCAAACATCAGAAATTTATTGGCCAGGTGGCCCTATAAAAGCAGGCCATAGATCTGAAACGAACAGTCCAAACGCACGCTGAGATGATAGTCACATCCCAGTACTGTTCTCATGTGGGAAATCAAACACACGATCTGCTTTAGTTCCTGGTAGAAAAATTAACTGCAGTTGGAGCTAGGTTGTGCAGCACATACTGATAGCACAGAGCTAACAGGTGCTCTTTAACACTGCCTACCAGTGACACCCCTTCCTTATAAAAGTCCAAAGGGTGCAGACTGTATCAGTTTGATATACCTGGATCTCTGATAGTGAAACCACTTTCCCTATGGCTCACGGCCTTTTTTCATTCAGTTACATTTGACTGGAAACAGTCAACAGCTAGTTATGTTTATCTGCTGCTCCTATAGCACCATCTGCTGCCCAGTCTGGGTAGTCCTGTATTTATATCCAATGTCTTCCCTTTGGATAATAGGGTGGATCTTAGGGTCCTATCTTAAGAAGATTGTTATTTGTATTCTCATAGTGCCTTGAAGTCCCAGTCATGAACCATGACCCCATTGCGCTAAGTGTTGTACAAACACAGAACAAGAAGATAGTTCCTGCCCCAAAAAGTTTACAATCTATAAGAAAAATCAGAACAGCTGGCTATTGCTAAAATGATGTCATCAGGGACAAAGCCCAGAACAGAGATGGAGGATGTTTGGGAAATGTATGGATTAGTGTTGTTTTAATTTTACTGGAGCTGTATCCTCCCAAATTATTCTTTTAAAACCATCTCTCACTCCTTTCCCCCCGCTTTCTACTTCAAGGTCTATTTCTATCCATTTCCTTATCAGCAGGAGCAGAGGTTTGTCAGAGCCAAGATTTCTGCAGCGGGTGGGGGGAAGCAAGACATGAAGCTCTTAAAAGAAAAGTCACATCCTCATTTGAAGAGGCTGTCCACGTGGCAATTCGAGCTGCCTTAGGACAGAGCCTGGACAGGGCCCGGGTATTAAAATGACTGGGATGTGCTGGACCAATCTGCAAATCAAATTATTGACACCGTGGCATCTGTGCTGGACGTCTCCATTCTGACAGTGAGACGGCACTCCGTCTAATGACCAGTGCTACTGCAGGGGGCTCATTCCCCACTACAGACACCTGCCCTTGTTATTTCTGCTAGACACCAGGCATGCGCAAGGATAACGGTGGAGAAGCGCCTCCAGGGGTGACATGAGATCAATAAAACCATCTGTGATGCTGTACCCTACCCTGAGCTGAAATTTTGAAGTGGGTGAAAAAATGGCAAGCAAGTCATTTTGACAAGCTGCGTGGTTCTGATGTTAAAGTTCTCATTGAAAAGAAGCACAGAGCGGAGTCAAAGAAATGATGTGATGTGAAGGGCGTTTGAGTGAAAAGAACCAGTAACTACAGGGATCAGGCATTTTGTGAGGCTACACACGCATGATACCAGGCTCATCTTTGTAAGACGAGGCAAAGTTTGTACACGGACCATCAAACGTTTGCTCTGATTGGATCATTTAGATGAGACAAGCTTCCTAACCCTTCTGGGCATTTCTGGAGCGTGCTGGGAAATGCACATAGCTCAATGTGGCAGGCGGTGCCATCCGTCCAGGGACCATTCTCTCCATTGTGATCATCATACTGCCACCCATGCTGGGACCTGGGGCTTTTGCTTTAGCCTTTCTTCCTGACCCTGAAATGGATATTATGATGGGATCAGACAAAGAAAGGGAAGCCAGTGATATCACTATTGCCACGGGGATGCTCTAAGTTTCTTGGTACCCCCTCCCAGCATGTCAGTTTGCACCCGTCTTATTCCTTCCTCCTCCATCTCATTTTTTTTTGTCAGCACAGCTCTGACCTTGCAAGACTTTGGGGCTAGTTCTCCAAGCTCAGAGATGTCCTGGGTGGCCCAATCTCAGTGGAAAAGATTTTCTCCCCCAGATTGGTCAGAGGAAATTAAATGTAGATCAGCCAAACATTTCTCAGAGCAGAGGAGTAAAGCCAGATCCTGGAGTGTCTGACTGAGTCTTGGGCCATTACTTTGTTTGTGGCTTTCCAGCAACCGAGCTGCCATTCAGCCGGGAGGCAGAGCAGCATTTTCTCATACACTGCGCTTCTTTTATCCCTCTTCTGTTGTTGTTAATAATTTGTACTGCACACCAGGACCCACACTGTTGTGCTAGGCACTGTACAAATATAGAACAAAAGGACGGCCCTGGCCTGAAAGCGTATGTCTATAGAGCAACTAAACACTCACGGCTGGCCCTGGTCAAGATGTTAGGGCTTGCCTGAGCCCTGAGACTCTATGGGGGAGTGGTCCCAGAGCCTGGGCATCAGCTCAAGCCCAAATGTTTACACAGCAATTATTAGTCCCACCACCTGAGTCCCACGAGCCCAAATCAGCAGATCCGAGCCAGCTGAAGCGGTGCCATGGGTCTTTTAATCCTGTGCAAACCTACCCAAAAAGCTTACGCTCTAAATAATTGTATGCGTGTATCCTGGTTTAAGAGGGGACAGGGTGAGACTTTAACATCAGGGCCTGAGAGCTAACACCTCAAAATGATTCTTCCTCACCAAGGGGAATTGACAGCCTCTGAGAAACAGTCAAGCAAGGGTTATTCCCTTTGAAAACCATTTTTAGAGGAATATGAATGTGACACACACACACAGAGGGAATTACAGACAGTGATACACACATTCATTTGATCATATTTATTTAAAATGTTTAACATGTTTGTTGCTTTTAAAGTGTTTAATAAATGTTTGTTTTGTTCCGTATGCAGCAAGACAAACCACGTCCCTGGCAACAACACCTCAAACACATCCCTGTTTGTCTTGTGGAGCTGGAAAAGTAATAAATGGGTAACCGGAAAGAATGCCCTCACAACTCGAACTGATCTTCCCAAAACTCCAGTGGATGAATGTACTTTTTAAAAGCAAGAGGGACCTACAGTATAGGACAGTATTGTTGCACGATGACAGGGGTCAAGCTATTTGCATAACAAATAGAAAAGGAGACTATTTTAAGTACAAAGCAATATCGGAGGTTTTTATCCCTTGCCCTTTTTCTTGCCCAGCCTGTGATTTTTTTTTCCTAAAATCCTATGCTACAAATTTAATTACCAGCATTAGTAGTGTCTGGTCTGGAGCAATAGGACTGTGTGACTAACATCACTTCATTGACTTTAATGGGAGTTGCAGCTGCTTAGTTATATTGCCAGTTTTCAGACTCACCTGTCAATAGTTTATTTGAAAAAATAAAATTGAAGAGCAGAGCTGACAGAGATAATGCAGATGTCCCTTTAAAGGCACACCAGGCCAGGGTGTTAGTGGGTGAGGTTCTTTGGCTTGTGTTCTGCAGGAAGTGAGACTAGGTGATCATAATGGTCCCTTCTGGCCTTAAAATCTGTGGATCTATGTTCATTTCTTGAGCCACAGGTATTGGAAAAGACACATGTAACAACCTAAACTCCTTCAAAGAGTTACATGTTTTGTGTAAGAAAAGCCATGTTATTGTGAGATTGCAACGGCTTTGATTTTTTTTTTTTAAAGTATGCCAACAATCATCATCATCATCCTTGAAATACTGAATCTCATTAATGCAAAAAAGACAGGGCAAAAGAATGGGTAGCTCCTACGAGATACATAAAACTGAACTGGGGAAGCACTCACATGGAAGTAAGATCACTACGCTATAGTCGGACCTGACCCAAAGCCCATTGGCATTAATGGAAAGACACCCATTGACTTCAACAGGTATTGGCTCTGGTCCTTAAAGCAGGAGGGAGGACTTCCCATACAGTGTGCACCTAGCCCTTGGATTAGCTGTTCTCGTTCCTATTTTATTTTCTTCTCGTATTTCCTTGCACTTTCCTAGCACCTGTAACCTTTACATGAACGCTCAGTTCTTGCTGAGTTCCTGGGCAGCATGGGGGCTTAGCCTGCTGCCTGAGAACAGGCAAGCTGATGAGTCAAGCTTTGCTCATGTGGTCCATGGTCTTGATCATGTTTTGTGACTGCGAGTGCTCTAGATCTCTGCTGGTAGGAAATGCAGTCTGCACCCCCTGCTCCCAAAGTGAGGAAATACAGAAGGAGAAGGCCCTGTTTTAAGCAGCCTCGTCAAGCATTCCCTCGACCACGCTGACTAGCTCACTGAATTCAGTGTTCTGAAAATGGCCCCTGTTTGTGTATTTGTGTAGTTCTGCTGCAAGCCCCTTAGCCACTTCCTGCTGCTCACTCCATGGAAGAAAAGGATCGTCCGTGGAACCAAACTGCACAATGTGATGGCAGTTAGCTTTGATCTTCTCCCATTGCCAAGGTCGGTTAAAGTATCCTGAAGGGCACAAAGACATCATCATGGAACTGAATCTAATCTCACTACAGTATCTTCAACGTCCTGTTTAACTTTCTTGTAAATTTCTAATGCAAACACATTTCTTCTTGGGACCAGATGCGAACTGGGAGCAGTCACCGATTTTACAGGGGCTTGAAACACACTCCGAAGAGATTTCTGACTTCCCAGTGTCAAGCAAGTTGCCTCAAGTTTAGCAACAGTAGTATTTGAAAGGACAGGACTCCCCTTTCAAATTATGTAGTTAATTTAATTGGTTCAAGAGAATACCACACATAGAGGTCAAATGAGATCAACTTACCGCTCTCTCTTTCATTCTCATCCCCCAAGTCGGAAGTGTAAGCAGACACTAAAATAATTGCATACACCTGGTGAGTTTCTGCATACCTGAGAAAAACAGGAGCCAAGTGACCAAGCCTGTGGTACAACATGCTGTTCCTGTCATTTTAAGCGGTTTGCCAAGCGCTCACAACCATCTCTGGGAGATGCATTTTACCTTCTAATCTGTCATTTAAGAACATGAAAAAAATCCAGATTGATTTTACATCTAAAGGAGAATGAGAAGCAGGGAACACCAAGACAGAAGAGTGAATGATTGAATCTGATGGCAGGACTTTACAATGTCCTTTAAGCAAAGATTTAGACAGGTTACAGCTACAGGCGAGTCACTGAAGGATTTTCAGATGGATCATGTAACACCATACTACCCGAACTATTACATTAGATGTAACTGGGGGTGGCATTCTGTCCACATCGCTACATGTCCAATTCAGAGCAGCTGTATTCAATGGCAGAGAAGAGGTCCAATACAGAGCCAAATCCTGAGTCCCTTATACATGGTACTAATCCCATTAAAAAGATTTGACTCCTACTGAAGCCAGGGGGCAGTTTTGCCCTTGATCTCAAGTGGAGCAGAATTGGGATCATTAGCTTAAATAGGCTTGAACACATTAGACTGCAAAACATGAAGCTGCGCGCAATGTCCCCCGTACTGTACCTCATAGCAGCAGCAGCGCCAGAACTGTGTCCAATAATGATAGTCCGCTCATCACAATGGAGTTCTGATTCCATGAATGGCAGCCAGAGGCTCTCTCGAGCTGTAACTGATTTTCAGAGAAGAGACTCAATTGTTTTGCGTTTCCTATCTGGGGCAAAGAATGAGCTTCCCCCTGGCTAGCATGCTCTGTGTGCGTCTCTCTCAAGGATGTTCTCTCTCTTTATTTCATTCTCAGTGCATTCAGTGCTTATGAAAGGGGTTTGATTAGCAGCCCTGGAGACCAAAGGCCTCTGTTTATCCCCAGAATGCGTAAAGTATACACTGCAGCTGTGCAAATTCCAACCACGCTGCCCCACGGAGGTGACTTCGCATGGAGCTGCAGGTGCTCGGTGGAAGGGTCAGTGAGTGGTTTAACCTCCAAGGTGCAGGCTTTGGCCTCTTGGCTAAGACTGCCAACAAGGAGACCGGTCCTCTGGTGATGTTTGTGGTGCCATGGTGCCGTGGACACCAGTCTGCTGGAAATGGGGCTGAAACAGAGACTATTTGTCTAGAACTACTGGCAGAAACAGCAATCTGGAACATCAGCCTTCATGAATACTTCCACCCCGAGCTTCATCGTGTGCCCCAGCTCATCCAGGGGCCTGTGGAAACTCTGGGGCTTGCATGGACTGTCTGTGCACAAGAAATGGTCTGCATCACGGCAGGGGCACGTAGCGTTCAGATGAGCATCCCAAGCCTCTCCCCAGTAAAGCACTGGGGCAGTTAAGCTAAGCATGGTGGATTTCATAGTGGGCTAGGGGTGCAGCAACAACTCACACATGAAGACAGCCACTGAGGGCTGGTTTACACTTACCTCGCGATTCGGCGGCAGTCAATGGGAGTTACGCAAACTACGTAGAGTAGTTTGCGTAACTCACGTCGACTGCTCTGCTTCCCTTCTGCGCGCTGTTTGCACTGTGCTTCTCGAGGGGGTGGATTTACTCAGTCGACTTCCTGCTCAATTAAGCAGGTCTATACTGACCGCTCAATCGATCCAGAAAGATTGATTTGGCAGCGGCGAATTTGTCGCCGTCAGTATAAACACAGCCTCAGATAGTGCAGGCTCAGATTCATGGTAGGAATATTGAGAACGGGATAAGGCAAAATAAGGGGACAAGAAAAAACAGGCTTACCTGGGTCAGGCATATTTCGAAGTAAGCACTGGAAACCAGGTATCTGTGTGGAGAAGACCAATGATTGTGCTGTCAGAGGTCGTGTAGTCCCTTAACAAGTAAACTATTGCACTGCTCACTTTCCTCTACTAGGTCTTCATGGTTATAAAGATGGGCCTTGCTGCAGTGTGTCAGATTGAAAGGTTAAACACTTGGGGTTCACTGAGGAACGATAGAGACCTGGAGAAGACTGAGTAGCTAGTATTTACAGAGTGCTTAGAAAATGTAAAGCACTGTAAACACTGCAAATTATTATACCATGCTAGGGAGAGCAATTTAAAAGTTTTCCCTGGTCTGAGAGAGATTACTGATTCTACGAATATTCCTCATTTTAATTACCGGCAATCTTTCTGAAACATACCTCTTGGGGTTCTCCTTTTGGTAACCAATCACCACTTTCTTGTGCTTGCCTCTCACTAAGAGTGATTCCTTATTTCTGTGCTAATTTTCTCCTCCGAATGATGTCAAGTGGCTGAACTTCATAATAGAAATACTCAAATGGAATTACAGGGAACCAGGCTATCATCAAACTAGACCAGCAAGAGTCCCTATAGGACAGAGGTTCTCAAACTTAAAGTATCATACACTACATCCTTCATGCAGCCCCTTCCCAGTTCAGTGTGCTAGGTCTTCCCCTGAAGGGGAGCTGTGACAAACCAATGGGGGGGGGGGGGTGTTGAGAGGGAGGAGGAATAAGAAGTGTCATATGATGGGGTGGATTGTGAGTTACTACTGAGAATTATTTCTTGGGTGTCTGGCTGGTGAGTTTTGCCCATATGCTCAGGGTTTAATTGATCACCATATCTGGGGCCAGGCAAGAATTTTCCAGGGCAGATTGGCAGAGGCCTGGGATTTTTTTTTTTTTTTTTGCCTTCTTCTGTAGCATGGGGCACAGGTCACTTGCTGTACATTCTCTGTACATTGAAATCTTTAAACCATGATTTGAGGACTTCAGTAACTCAATCATAGGGTAGGGGTCTATTACAGGAGTGGGTGGGTGAGGTTCTGTGGCCTGCGGTGTGCAGGAGGTCAGACTAGATGATCATATTGGTCCCTTCTGACCTTAAAGTCTATGAGACAAAAATCACAGAAAAAGTCACTTACTTCTAATACTGAATAAGGAACTTTATTAGGGTAAGACAAACAATATTAACCCTAATGCTAATCTCTCTCTTAGGGTGACCAGATAGCAAGTGTGAAAAACCAGGGCAGGGGATTGGAGGAGGGTGGGGGGTAATAGGCACTTATATAAGAAAAATCTCCAAATATCGGGATTGTCCCTATAAAATCAGTACACTGGTCACCCTGCTTCACTGCAGATGTTCTACCTACACCCTTCCCCAGTCCCCCTCCTGCTTGCCAGCCGTGGATTTAAAGCAAGGGAATATATATGCAAAACCTCACGGGGGGCAGAGATTGGAGGCAGATAGCTTGACTAAGAAAAGAAACCAGGTGCCTGAACCAGGGTGGAGGTGGGGAGGAGAGTAAATAAATACGGTCAGATCAAACCTTGTGTCTTGGCCATGTCTCACCTGCCTTAGTCTTTTCCATACCCATCCGTACCAGTTGGATTTCTCTACATCGCCTGCCCCATTTCCAGGCACTATAACAGCTTTAGTGGGAGACAGCTGCACCTGGGACATGGCTCTGCTGTAGACCAGATGTAGAAAGAGCGGAAACACCGTTCAACATCCACCAGCCAAGAGGAGATGGGGAGGCTGGGAATGGAGGCAGAAAGGAGGCATCTTGGGAGTTGTAGTTTTCTTGACAGAAAATTGTTCGCAGTGTGGTTGTTGTTGTCATTTGTTCCTCTCTGAAATGAGGCATCTTTGCTAGTCTAGAAGCCCCAAAGAACAAGTTAGTAAGTGACAAAAGCAACACATCAAAGATCTGAAAATCACAATGCAAGACAGACCCTTACCTGCTACTTGTTAATTTTGTTTGCAGTGTTGTTGTAGCCATGTCGGTACCAGGATATTAGAGAGACAAGGTGGGTGAGGTAACATCTTTTATTGGTCCAACTTTTGTGGGTGAAGAGACACATTTTTGAACTACACTGAGTTCTTCTTGTTAAATTTATTTCCATCTTTTTGTTGGATGTTTGTACACTGCCTAGCACAATGGATCCTGGTGCATGAGAGTGGATCCCCGGACACGAATGCAATGCAAATTGCTATTCATTTTTATTTTCAGAAGACAATATTATCAATATAGCTGTGTGTGTATGCAATACATTTCAATAACATTTGTGTATGGTTTTGTTTAGCTGTGTGTATTGGTTAGCTGATATAATGTTTGAAAGTCATAGTGTAAATATATTATATAGCCAGACTTGTATTTTTGATAAGGTAAGAATTTTGAGAATGTAATCGACTTTGTGTTCTCTGTCTGCTGTACAGTCTGTGAAGATGCTAAGATTGCCTTAACCATTATAATTGTCTTTATATGATTAAATAGAATAGGTTGGAAGGTCAAAGTTAAGGTTGCAAGTTGCAATGTAATGTTGAGTTCTCTGATATGAGCACTGAGTTCAGTTGAATTGAACTGAATGCGTTAGAGACGGTGTTACCTCATGGTATAGCTACCTATACCATTGATGGCAGTGGGCAGATTGTTATTGTACAGGTGTGAATGTTGCCTTAACATATACTTTCCTTGCTTTATAGTATTTGCAATTTTGTGAGGAAATATAATTGAGAACTTTCAGTTAAAGATTTGTGTGTGTGAGTAACTATAAGTACTGCAAATGTTTCAAATACACTACTATAGCCTTAGGGGTATCTTCACTGGGTGTGTTAGTCAAATTTCCCATTGTTGCTACCATTGTTTCAGCTCCACTTGTGGAAGCAATGGTGAGAGTACTAGCAGAGACAGGGCTTCAGGTGACTGTTGACCAATATATACTGGGTAGTTAACAACAGACTAAATATAGTATTATAATAATTATTAATAACATACATGCACTAAGCATAAATAGTATTAAGGACAAATATAATAGCCGTTATATAGCTTAAATTGACCTATGCTTTTTTATATAACCCTGTTCACTTATGCTAAGTATTCCATAATTCCTTGCATTTACTGAAGTAAGTTTTTGGCTTAAGCAAATACGGAAGCTGTCAAGACCAGGACAGATGAATACTTTACCACAGCAACAGAATGGGAGTTATTCTCACAGGCCAATACTGGAATGTTCCACTGGAAGAAGACAAGACATATGACTGTTTTACCCCTGTACAAAACTAAAGGGGGTGCTTTCACGTCCCCTTGGTATATGGAATGCATGTGTTCAGAACAAAGAGATAAGCAGTATAACATAATACCAGAAAAAGAAGGTAGAAAGCTGATTGGCTTAACCTAGTTTCAGATGCTGTACACAGTACCTTTGACTGGTAAATAGGTAGAGTATAAAAAGATGGCTTTACAGGTGTAATTTGGGGAGCACATCTTCTGTATAAGGTGAATGTAACAACGCTGCATGAGATGGCTTCTCTGAGACTGGTATCATATAGAACTTTTTCCTGTACTATATTCTTACTGGTTTATAGCAATAAAACTGACTGACATTGGTAATTTGGCCTCTTGAATACATTTCATAATGAACCAAAGTGTGGTCAAGTAATGGACTATACATTTTATCAACAGGACTAATGTACTCAGCACTGGGTAATCTAACTCTGCTCACATCAAGGCTACAGGACACAGTGTTTAAAGTACCATCAGACACACTGCCTCGTCTACACTATGGCTCCCAATGTTGCTGCCACTAATGGTAGCAATGGTGGGAAAAAATCTTTGTCTAGTCTACTACAGAGTTTTTTCGACAAAAGTCAGCTTTTGGTCAGCACACTACAGTGCTCCCACGCCAACAAAACTCCCCTGCTTTGGCGACAGAATAAATAAAATAAAACCACGTCAACGAGAGGCATAGAGTTTTTTTACAGCAAAGTTAGAGCAACAAAACTTCAGTGTAGATGCTGTGTATCAATGCTGGCTGGGCCCTTGGAGGAGGAGCTGCCCTCAGCTGTCGCAGGCAGCCAGGGGCCACTGGGCTTTAACATCCACGGTGGCCACGCCAACCCCAGTTCAGGGCCTGCTGGCAGCCAAGGGCTCCCACTGCGGGGGGAGCAAGTGTCCTCCTGGTCCCTCCGTCCCTGCACTGGGCGTAAGGAGGGAGCTGCGGGGACTCCGGCTGCGCAGAGGCTAGGCAGCCAAAAGTGGGGATTCGGGGCAGAGACCATCATACCCCGCTGCCAGGTGGCCCAAGGGCATCTGCCTCGTCACTCCCGCTCACCGCTGCACACATCGCCCCTACAGCATGGGTGGGGGAATGGGGGAAAACAGGAAATTGGCCCGCAGACACCTCCCCCACGGGGACGGGGGTGCAAATTTAAGAGTTGGCCCCCGTGTGTCGGAGTCTCCTGGAGACGCACTGTACATCACTGTGTGTTGGCGTTTGTGGGTTGGTGCTGAATTTGTTTGGGCCACACCAGGTCTCATGGGTCCCCTGCTCAGTTTCAGGGCCAGGGGGTGATTTGTAGGGCAACAGTTTGATGCCATCTGCGGGTGCTTTGGTACAAGGCGGGGACAAGTGTTTTGACATGAGACAAGGGCCTGTTCAGGCAGGCGCGGCTTGTTTTAACGCGTCCTGGTGAAGGAGGCATGCACGGGATGGCCACGGCATTGCGCCCCGGGGTGACGTGGTGATGGGGCGTGCCAGGACAGGGGCACATGCTGAGGTGGCACCCTGGGGCAGACAGAGGTGAGTGCATTGGCCGTGGGGTCTCCCCCTCAGGGGCGAAGTGGCTCTGTGAGGGAGCCAGGCCCAGTGCAGAAGGGCTGCAGCGGGCTGGGCCTAGGATGCCCAACCCACATGGCAAGGACTCGCCGCTGCCGCTGCCCCCCCCCCGCGCAGCATCATCCCATCCGCCAGCGCCGGCTGGAAGGGCGAGTCAGCGCTAACCCGCCCGAGGGAGGAAGCGGGATCCGGCCCGCCATATTGGATGAGGGCGGAAGCCCGTGACGAGCCGCAGCGCAGGTGCCCACGGCCGAGACGGCGACAACCGCCGCTCCATGGTGCCGCCATGTTGGGTAAGGGCACTGTAGCCGCTGCGGCGCCCGCGCCGCCATCTCGCTTGCGGGCAGCCCCGCCGCTGAGCTGGCCTTTCTGGCGCGGGCGCTGCCGGGACAGGGAGCCGACGGGGATCCTGCCGGCAGCCGACGGGGCTTTGGGTGGCAGCGGCAGCAGCACCTGGAGCAGGTGGGTGAGCGCCCGGGGGAGGGGAAGGTCCCGCTGGGCGATCTGCCGCGGCGTTGGGCCAGGTCCCCTGTGCTGATGCTGGGGTGGGAAGGGGAGGGCAGGAAATGGGGGGATCTGCCGGGGAGGGGGGCGTGATTTGTCCTCCGCAGGCCATGGGTGGGTGAGCCAGTGGGGGAGGGGCGAGGGGTCCCCCCAGTGGGGGATGGGGCGCGGGGTCCCCCCGGGCCAGGGGAGGTGGGGGGTCCCCCCTCAGCAGGGCATGAGGTCAGTTCCCCTAGGAGGAGACAGGGCCCCACAGTCGCTTTGGGGCTGATCTCCAGGGTCTGGGAGCCGCCTAGGGCTGCCGCCTGCCCGGGTTCCCCAGCGTCCTCCCTTTCCTGCCGTCCCACTCGCTGGCATCTGTCCGGCTGCTCAGTGCAGGCGCTGCCGGCTGCCCGGCGGGATGGGCTCAGGCTGGTCCCGGGTGTCGTGGGGCTTTCGTACCTCGGAGGTGGCCACCCCAAGGCTTAGGGAAGGGGGTGGAGGAGGGACAAGGACGCGGCTTTACTGATCCCCCCCGTGGGTGGGGGTTGAGCTGAGGCCCCTGCGTTGCTGTTGGAGGAGGATGGGGGAATCTCCCCCAGTCTGGGATTGGTGTAGGGATCCCCATATCACTGTTGGGGAGGGGATAGAGGAATCTCCCCCAGTGTGGGGTTGGTCTGAGGGGCCCTGCATCGCTGTTGCAATGTCTGTGTAATTTTTTGGTAAACCTGTACTCTCTTTTTGCAGAGGAAACAGCTAAAAATTCTCCTTTTAAAAAAAACGTTGCCCTCATCTCCTCACTCTCTGGCTAAACACCCACAGTCCAACACACTTCCCGGAGACGTTCTGAGAACTTCTCGGGTACAGGCCACGTTTAAAACGAAAGAGGCAAAGCACTTCTCTACCAGCCCAGGTTAAGCATTATGTCGGGATTAGCCCATTCCTTCAGCTCCTGTTTTGTGATGCTGATGTGACTCACAAGCTCTGCTCAGCACAGAGACGGTGGCTCTAGGAGGGAGAGAGCTCTGGGCCTTGGGGCTGGGGGCGTGGAGCAGTGAGAGGAAGTACTGCTGTGGAGTAGGTTTCAGGATGCCTCCTCTGTGTACATTTAAACTTAGGCTGCACCAGAGTCAGATGTTTCTTGCTGTCAACATTTGCAAGCTATTTTGTGGACAAGTTCAAACAACTCTGTATTAAACTTTCTGCTTCTGTGGAAGTAGATTTGGTTCTCAGGGAGAAGTGGGGCACACACATGTCTATTTGTCTCTGGAATTTAACCCTGGAGATGTGGGGGAGGTATAGGCTCTGTGAATTAGATCTATTTCTTTCCCAACTGGAGAAAACCATTGGGGTGGCTTAGGGACCATATGGGGAGCTGATTATAAATGCTTCCTTTCTGGAGGATACAGTGCTAATTTTGCATCAAGAAATGATTGCTGGACCCCCCCCCACCCACTCAGAAAAAGTCACATGACGTTGGCAGTTTCTCAAATCCTCTTGAATCTCCCATTTCTGATGAAGAATTCTGATGAAGAATTAACTAAAGTGTAGTCATGAAACAACAGCAATATATGGATTCTTCAGTCTCTTTGACCTCAGTCAGGTCTTGACAGTGGGTGTAACACAGAAACTATGTTGGTGGTGCTGGTTGATGTTCTGCTGATGGATGATAATTAAGTCTCCTGCAGATTCTTTTTGCTCTATAACTGTCCTCAATGCCATTGACCATTAACATGTGTCTGGATCCCAACAAGTACTGAGATGGTCTTGCTTTTGAGTAGGTCTGTATTTTCCTACTCATCTCAAGGATGGCGGGCAATTTCTTGTGTGCCCTGAGGGTGCTCTCATGTGAGGTTCCCCATGGTTTCATCTAGTCACATGTCTTGTTCAGTGTGTATGTGGTGCTGCTAGAGAGTTTAGTAAGGCAGCCCGGGTAATGGTTTTTTCAGTATGCTGAAGGCACTCAGCTCTCTTTCCATACTTCTGTAAGATGTGATCAGTCAAATAAGTCTCTATTAGAGATTGAGGCATGGATGCACCGTAGTGTGTCTGACACTCAACCCAACTATGACTGAGGGAATTCTTACACTGGGTCTGAGGCAGATGTTTTTTCTGTCTGTGCCTCTGCTTAATGGGTGTGGCTGTGGTTGATTTGTAAGGCTCCTCACCTGAGAAGTCCCAGATGGCAGCAGTGGTCAAATGTATTTCTGATCTGCCCTTGGTGAGGGTGTTGTCCTTTTCCTTTTGGATACAGACTTTGCCCTGATTATCCATGCCTTTGTCATCTGGAGGATTGATTATTGCAATTCACTTTACATGGGGCTGCTCCTTGCAACCCTTTAGAAATTCCAGCCTGTGCAGATTATGGTTGTCTGCATCTCAGGGGGATTTCACGTAGGAAACATGTTACACGGTGCGCCGTGATCTGCATAGGCTATCAGTGATTTCCAGGTGAAACACCACCTTACATTTCTACTTTGAAAGCCCTGAATAGTTTGGGGCCTTTTCGTCATGCTGCCACAGAGCCGAGATCATCTGAAGTGCTCAGGCTAACAGCTACCTTTCCTGCTATAGACAGAGGAGGGCTGGCAGCAAGGTGTTCTCTGTGAAGGGTCCTTGCTTCCTTCTTTGGTCCATCCCAGTCTTAGTTTGTTGACTTTCAGGATGTATTGCAAGCCCTGAGCAGTTTTCACCATGCCTTCCCTGGGATGTGAAAAATTGTCTGGAAGCTCTGGGGCTGAGGTCGGCAACAGAGTTGGGTGAATTGGGGTGTTTTGTCATAAACGGGGAATAATCTTGTTGCGAGGGTGAGGTCTATTTGTGGCCTTTGGGATCTGCTATGTTCAGCTGGCTTTTAAATGTTTATTTGGTAGCTTGGGAACTTCATAGATGTGGGTGTCATTATATTGAGTCACTTCATTGTGGGTTAACTCATTTTATCATGTAGGTCCTGATCCTCTTGTGTCTGGTGCATGTGTGTACCTTACTCACACGAGTAGTTTGATTGATGTGTGTCAGTCTTCTCAGAAATCCACGCTTTTGAGTGTATCCTCTTTAGGGCTGGAATCTGGTCATCTTGTGTATATATCTACCAACTGCTATGTTCCCTTGTGATTCTGTTGCTCAAGTGGTTCCTGAGTGAACATGTGTCTTATTGGTTGTCCTTTCTTTCAGAACCTTTAAGATTCAATGGCGACGTATCTGGAGTTTATCCAGCAAAATGAAGAGCGAGATGGGGTGCGTTTCAGCTGGAACGTGTGGCCTTCCAGCAGGTTGGAGGCCACCAGAATGGTCGTACCCTTGGCCTGTCTACTGACTCCCTTGAAAGAACGTCTAGATCTGCCACCTGTACAATATGAACCAGTGCTTTGCAGCAGGCCGACTTGCAAAGCAGTGCTCAACCCGCTTTGGTATGAATTTCTGAATTAACTCTAACCTATGAATGTTAACATTGGATGGAAATAGAGCTCATGGGAATCTGTTTTTTCTGATCTCCATCACTTTCCTTCCCTTTTTCTCAGTCCAGGATCTGTCCCAATAGAACCTTTAAATTAGGTGTTTGGGGATTTTTAAAACACTTTGGCATTCTTTACTTATTACAAAGTGCACATCTGTTAGTCAGGGCTGCCAGAATGAGAAGGAAGCAAAAATGGAGTGCAGAGACAAATTGGCAAATGATTATCTGAGGTCAGGGGGAACCTATTAAAGGAAAACCAGAAAGGATGTGTAAATAGCTACATTATTATCACTGACACATTGACCTTGTGTAATGTTAGTATGTCATGCAATTTAAAGTAAACGAAAATCAGGCTTAGCGCCTAAGCACTGCAATGATGGGCATGTTATATAGGGCCAGGAATACCTGAAAAGACTGTGCTCTGTGCTTTTGGTGGTGAGGTGGGAATTTGAATCAACACTGTATTCCTACTGGATGTAGGTGAGGTTTGATGCAAGTAAAGGTTTTGTTTGTGGGCGACCTTTATTTTAGAGGAGGAAACACACTCTGTGTCCTCAGACTTCCATGATGATCTTATGGACATGCACTACCACTGGCAAATATTGGGAGGAAGGTCTTGCCAATGAGATCAACAAAAAGTGTGATTGTAAAGAAAAGGCTATAGGAAGGCTACATCCAAGTGTTATTGCACTAGCCTTCACTTTATAACATTACATGGTCTAAGGAGGCTAAGCTTTTTTGGGGGCAGGGAACCATTATTTTGTTTGTATATCACCTTGCACATTAGGGTTCAGGGCCCTGACTGTAGCTCCTAGGTCCCACTGCAATACAAATAATAAATAATAGTAATATCTCACTGACTTGTGCCATCCGTTAACTACCAGCTAATTAAGTGTTGGAACAAAAACACCAAGCCCAGAACACAGCCAGCCAGTGTAAGGTCCAGCATACTCTTTTTCAGGCTTTTGCTGCAGAGTGTGATCAGACGGGTGGTGGATGGGAATTTTCTGACATTCACATGGGTCAGCAAGGCGTATGAGGCCTTTTTAGCCTCCAGAGACTGCGAAGGGTGTTTGGAGAAGCTAAGAATTAAATAAGCTTGATGTTGATTTTGAGGATTTTAAAATCCTGAAAATGGAGAGGTCACTTATTTCAGTGTAAGTGCCTTCATGGGGAGAAAACCCTGGGTACTAAAAGGATCTTGAACCTAGTGGAGTAAGTTAGAACATGAACCAGTGGCTGCAAGCTGAAGCCAGACAAATTTAAACTAGAAGTAAGGAATACATTTTTAACAATGAGAGTGATTAATCTTTGGAACAAACTACCAAGGGAAATGATGGTCCCTTTCTGGCAGATATGCTTTATTCAGACACAAGTTATTGGACTCAATATAGGTAGGGTGACCATATTTCCCAAAGGGAACACCGTGTGGGGCTTGCCTGCCCCTCCCGCCCCCCCACGCACAAGTGGCATTGGCGCTTGCACCCCCACCCCCAAACATTCCTCTGCACCCCACTAGGGGGTCACACCCCTCTTTTTTGCCAAAACTGGGCATTTTGTGCCGTTTGCTCTTGCCAACTTATCAGTTGGCAAAAGTAAACGGGACAAATGGATTGCCAAAAAAGTCAGGATGTCCGGAACAGAGCTTAAAAAGGGGACTGTCCTAGCCAAAACGGGACATATGGTCACTCTAAAATGGGGGTAAGTGGACGACATGCCATGGCTTGTGTTGTACAGAAATTCGGACTAGATCTACTGGTTCCTTCTGGCTTTAAAATCTATGAATCTGAGTCCCTTTAACTTAGTCATTAAAATTAAAAAAATATATTGAGTGTTTTTGTGTTCTTTCATCTAAACTGTAAAGCCTGGTAGGTGTTTGGCTGTAAAATCTATATCTTTATATTAAATGTCCTACCTTTCCTTTCTTATAGTCAAGTTGATTATCGTGCAAAGCTCTGGGCCTGTAACTTCTGTTTTCAGAGAAACCAGGTAGGTTGGGAAAGTGCTTCACTTTTTCATTATCCTCTCTACCCACTTAATTCTCTTTTCAGTGCGTATTTAATTGATAACTTTCTCTAGTGAAGGGTAGTAAAATAAGCATAAATCTTTGCTAACCAGACCCTTCCCCATGGCCTCTTTCTCTTGGTGTACCCAGTTAGCATTTCTTTTTAGTCAGTGTGATGTGAAAGCAGTGGCATGTCATCTCTTCTAGTCTTGATTCAGTTTTGCCAGTGGTGTTTTGCCAGTGCCTGGGCTACAGGCAGCTGATCTGTAGTTATTTTTGTGCCTTACATTTACAGCGTATTCTTTGTGTGTGTTGAGGCCAGGGCACATCATTGTCCTTTGTTCTTCTGAGTTTGAAACTCGCTGTGTTGGAAGTGGACATCTGATGTCAGAAACCCTGTGTATCATATGACTAAACTATACTCAGTTGCTCCCTAATTGGGTTATGCTTCAGACCTATACACATGCTGGTAGCCACCACTGCTGTCCATTCATCATGAAAAGCAGAGAAGAACTAATGCTCCATTTTATTCAGCTAAAAAAGTTTGCTGTTGTACGAGGAAATAAGCGAACAAGCAACAGGTACTTGAATTAGAAAGCTCTCCTCCATTGTGCATCATGAACACTGCAGCCTCCATAATGCAGGAGATATCCCTGCTGTTGTATACCTCTTCAGATATCCTGCAGAGTTAACTTGCTTGCTCTAATCCTTGTTTCTCGTTTTCAGTTTCCTCCAGCATATGCAGGCATATCCGAAATGAATCAGCCAGCAGAACTTATGCCTCAGTTTTCCACAATTGAATACATAGTGCAGGTAAGCTCATCACGGTCAAACTTGGAATCCTCAGAAAACATTTTAAACACATGTATGCTGTAAGATTATTCAAGATAACTCGAATGAAGTGTTTTCATGAGCAAGGTGCAGTTAGTCTTTAGGTTAATTAAGCACAGTTTAAACCCCCAGCTGGTTGTCTGATCTCTTGGGTTAAGCCATGCATTTTTAGCTTTTTAATTTAAATCGGTTTCCTCTATAGTCTGTGTATACAACTTAAAGATTAGAGAGAGGAAATGGTTGCGGCTCTGTACATTTAGCAACCAGGCTTCTCTATTTTAATTAAATACAAGCCATATTCTAAGGGCTTGTCTACACTTGGAAATTGACTGGAGTAGCTATTCTGCAATAGCTGTTCCTGAATAACGCCATATGCGGGCACCCTTATTCCAGGACAAGAGTGCCTTGTTCTGGTTTATCTTAACCCATTTAAGAGTTAAGCTATGTGTAGTTGTGGTTATAGATTGTGGCCCAATCCTGCCAATCCACTGACCAGTGGGTCTCTAAAACCAATTTCAGAAGTCAAATAAATCAACGGAGAAATAAGTGTCTCCCTGGTCTTTTTCCTGCCTGCATGGCACTTTGTTATTGAGGCCTCCAGTCATGAGAAAAGGTGACCATCTTTTGCTGATCCAGCCACAGATCTGTTGTAACTGTTCTCTATGGGTCTGGCGGGATGCTGTGATATTCTCAAAACAAGTTATTTTAACTTGCTGACTTTTAATAGATAATTTTGAGTGAAAGCCCTAAGAGTTTTCTTATTTCTATAACTCTTTTGGCTATATCTACAACAGTCAAAAATACAGTTTCTTTATGATCATTCCTAGCCCCAGGAGGGTGGGCAGGATGTGTCACTGAGAGCATATACAGATTCATAGAAAACCTTTTTCTTTCCACAACAGAGAGGTCCTCAGACTCCACTTATCTTCCTTTATGTTGTTGACACGTGTTTGGAAGAGGAAGACTTGCAAGCATTGAAGGAATCCCTGCAGATGTCCTTGAGTCTGCTGCCTCCAGATGCACTGGTGGGGCTGATCACATTTGGCAGAATGGTCCAAGTTCATGAACTGAGCTGTGAAGGAATCTCCAAAAGCTATGTTTTCAGAGGGACCAAGGACCTGACGGCTAAGCAAATACAGGTGTGTTCTGCCTTCTCTTTCTACACTTAATCCAATGTGTAATTCCATTTAGGTCTCTTAATACCTCCCCCCCCCTTTCAAACGCTTGGCTAGTAGAGAGCAATTAGGAAGGATGGCCTAGTGGTTAGGGCACTAACCTTAAGGAAACCTGGGTTCAATTTCCTGCCCTGCTTTAGACTTCCTGTGTGACCTTGGGCAAGTCACTTAATCTTCCTGTGCCTGGGTTTACCCCATCTGTTAAATGGGAATAATAGCACTGCCCTATCTCACAGAAGTGTATGAGGATAAATACATTAAAGATTGTGAAGCAGTTAGATACTAGGGCAAGGGGGCTAGATAAATACCTGGGATTGATAACTAGATACTTAAATATCAGATCTATTATTTACTAATCAAGTTTCTCCTTCGCACCACCGCCCTCTGTCCTGTAGGATATGCTGGGTCTTACAAGGCCTGTGGCACCTGCTCAGCAGGGAAGACCTCCTCAGCCTCAGGAACAACCACTTATTTCAAGCAGGTAAGTGGCTCTGCAAACCGTACTATACTGGAAGGGCAGAGCAGACCCAATTTTCGCATTAGGACCAGTAAGACCCGAGCCCCTAAATGCATTTTTCCTAAAGGGAATCCTTTGTAAGATGGCTTGAGTTATTCTCTAATTGCAGTTACTTGTTTACAAATGTAGATCTACACTGATGGGGTTTATTTGAGCAACATCTAGAACTTTCATGGTGTCTGTTTCTTACAGACTCCAAAAATAGCGTTATCCAGGATGGATTTCTATTTAAAAAATGTACAGGAGCCAGCATTAGTACTGAGCATGGAAGCAGAGGCTCCGTTTTTGTTCTGTGTTTGCACAGGACTTAGCACAATGGGGCCTTGGTCCCTGACTGGGACTCCTAGGCACTAATGAAATACAAATACTATTATTGTAAAAGTCAAGCAGAATAATGAGTGATTAGAAAACAGTGGGAGTTTCTTTCCAGAGTAAATTGTGTTTACCTGTGTTGAGTCACAGCTCATGTGCGTGCTCTCACTCTTAAAGCTCTCATTCTCTGGCCAGCTCTTTTGTGCATTTTGATGGAGTATCTTTTCCAAGTCCTCATGCTATGTGCTCTTTGTATCTTGCTCTGATCACATTGTTTCTGTTCCTTGTGCCTGTTATCTTGGAAACTTTAGGTATAAGAGGTGATGAAAAGCATTATTTTGATATAGTTTTTGGCAGCAAAGACCAAACCAACAGGATGTATAAACAGTAAAGTGTTCCTTTTGAATTCTTGCAGGTTCCTGCAGCCTGTACACAAGATTGACATGAACCTTACAGATCTTCTCGGGGAATTGCAGAGGGACCCGTGGCCAGTGACTCAGGGAAAGCGACCCTTGCGATCGACTGGAGTAGCTTTGTCAATTGCTGTTGGTTTATTGGAGGTAATCCTAATTCACTTTTAATGTGAGATTACATGGTAAAATTAAAATTTTATGGAGTTTTATGCAGTGTGTGTCAGTATCTGGTCTGTGGCCTGATTGCGTATCAGACATGAGTGTAGTTTGTCACAGCCGTTAACTTTTGAAATAACCACTAAAATTTGTTATGTGAAAATGACCCAACTTGATGCCTCCTGGGGTGTGATGTAGGAGTAGTTATGCTTAAATAACATTTGAAAAAATCCATGGATAGTGGCGTTCAGGGATCTCGGAGATATTTACAGACATTAATGTTTGGCTGTCAGATACATCAAAGCTTACCACATCTCTGGAATCATGCACTAGTTTTGTGGCTGGATCACCTGAGGCATAGAGGGGAAGATGGAAGCAAATACGGTCCTGCTTCCTGGGGTGGGAGCATGAAATCTGACCTGCCCCATGTTTTGAAATTGACAGGGGTGCATCATTCCCACTGTTCCGTGTCAAGAAGGAAGGAATTATTTATTAATAAATAAACACCCCATCAGAATCAGGTCCCCAATGTGCTAGGTTCTGTACAAAGGAAGACACAGACCCTGCCGCAGAAAGTATATTAGAAACATTGCTCTCCTTTAATATGCCTACCTCTAAAATAAGGCTTTAATTTTATTTTAGGGCACATTTCCAAACACAGGAGCCAGAGTAATGTTGTTTACAGGCGGGCCGCCGACACAAGGGCCCGGTATGGTGGTAGGAGACGAACTGAAAACACCCATTCGTTCCTGGCATGACATAGAGAAGGACAATGCACGGTTCATGAAAAAGGCCACAAAGGTAGGTCTTGCTGTCTGCTAAAGCAAAGACGGTACTTCTGCTGCACACACAGTGTCATGGACCTGCTGGGTCTAACTGGTTTGGGTGTCATGGGGGTATGTGGTGGCAGTACATTTTTGCCCGATCAGGGCTCTAAACCATCCCAGGGAACCGATAGCTAATCCCAGGTTTGTACTGGTCAGCTGCACTTCATCTTGCTAACCCTTTTGAGCAATTGTACTAGTAACAAACACCCCACGTCTTTATGGCACTGAGGCCTGTATGCCCAGACGTGCACCTGGGTCTCCCTCAGTGGTACAGATGCTGCTTTGCTCAGCCAACTACCTAGGTCAAGGTGTAAAACCAGGTTCTGTTTTGCTAAGTCCCAAACAAAAAGCTAAAACATTCAGTCCCAGTTTGCATCCAGCACAGTTCTGTCTCTAGAGAACAAGTACAAGAAGGTATTTCAGCATCTCTTTCTCAGCCAGTTGGAGGGCGATGGGATCTGACCCTGAGTTCCAGGAGTATCCTAACCCCTCTTCTCTTCCCAGTAAGAGAGAGAATGTGCTTCTCCTGCTCAGAACCAGTCAGTCTCCAAATGCCTCCTGGGTCTTCTTGACATGTTGCTAAGTGGTTGAAATATGCTGCATTTACTGTGCATCTACTGAATGTACACTGCAGTTTGGAGATGATAGCAAAGGCCATAGACGTGAAAAGTGAGCTCTTATGCAGTGCTAGCTGCCTATTGTGGCTCCAGGATTTAGTGTCTTTACTTTAGTTGTGGCATGTCACCATTAAAATAGAACATGCTTCCCCCTGGGGGCGAATTCCTGCGTCAGCCCCAGCTGTAGAACACAAGGAAATCCTTACATACCTCTTGGAATGTGTTTAAAATCTCTGCACCTTCTGTCTCCACAGCACTATGAGACTCTGGCTAATCGCACGGCAGCTAACGGCCACTGCATTGATATCTACGCCTGCGCTCTTGATCAGACTGGCCTGCTGGAGATGAAGTGTTGTGCAAACCTCACTGGGTATGTCCTCAGCTCTAAGCAGTGAAAAAGCATAGCCCCGGGGGAGGAGTGGGATAGGAAATGATTAGTTCGGTGTAAATGTATGGAGGTGAGCAATTGCCATCACTTCCCTGATTCTAAGCATTAGCAGTCTGATCTTATGTCAGTTGAATTCAATGGTAAAGCTGCCCTTGACTTCGTTGGTGCCTGGTCATACTCCAGGGCAGCTTGTAAGGGATGAATTTTGATGCAGTCAATGGCAAAGCAGATGTCCTGTTTAGAGAAGGGTGATTTAATGTTTTAACCAACTCTTAAACCCTGTGTGTGGTGTCTTTTCTACAAATACGTTCTATTTCACCGAGACTTAGCAAGGACACTTCCAGGGAGGAGAGTAGAAAACCAGATGAAGCAGTCACTTTATGAGCAGTGGCATTGAGCTTAATGTTAAGTGCCTGTTAATCCTTCATGGTGTCCTGCAAAATGAAATGTTATACAGGGAACAGGAGGGCTTGGTTTATGGGAGATAGAATCACTTGGGAATTGGCTTCAGATTAGTAGCTGAATTGCAATTTCTTATGGCTACTTGGCTTCTCTGAGCCAGTGCCAAGAGTCATTGCAGTTCCTAGTAGGCACGTATCCCCAATCCAAACACTGCCATGCGGTAGTTCGCATTGATTAGTCCCCTTGCTGGCAGCATTTGCAGAGGTGCCAACCACTACATGGCGTGTTGCAGGGACCGCCTGTCTCTTTAATTTGCCAGTTGAGATCTACTGGGCCGGTTAACTGGGAAGTTCCTATGCTACTCTTTCCGGGGCAAGGTGTTTTCGATAGAAGACTCTCAGCTCTAGGAATGCCTTTCCTCCCTTGGTGTGATAGACCTTCAGGCTGCATTATTAGGCCCCATCCATTTACTCAGGCTTTTTCTGAGGAGGTGAGTTAATTAGAGGAGGATTTGGGGATAAAGACAGAGCTATCCTGCAGCCCTAGAACGGGATCTTCCAGATAGCCATTCTAGCACACAGCTGGGGAAGACTGCACTGCCATTGCAAGAAATGTTCTGTGGCCAAACCGACAACTCCGTCGCTGTCAGTCTAACCCTTAATGTCCTTTCCATTTTTGTGTTAACTCAGAGCTTGCTGCCCCTGTGTGTGGTGCCAGCATGTTCAGACTTGAGGAGTGGAACTGAATCTATCCTGTAGCTAGTCCCTTGCTTTGCTTTAGAAACTTTTTAAAATAGTGGGGGGAAGGGAAGGGGATAGGGAGGGGAGGAGAGGAGAGGGGTAGGAAAGATACATCCTTTGTGATTCTGTTCCAGTTGTTTGTTGTTTAGTTCCCTTGTCATTTTCCCTTCCCAGGGGGCACATGGTGATGGGAGACTCCTTCAACACTTCTCTCTTCAAGCAGACGTTCCAGCGGGTGTTTAGCAAAGACTTCAGTGGAGAATTCCGAATGGCATTTGGTGCTACGTTAGAAGTGAAGGTGAGAGAGAGGGCTGATTAAATGGAATTAACAGATTAGTGTGAGTGCTGTTTACTGATTTAACAGGTTGTTAAATAGCTGGTTCTTTGTGTGGAATATAAACAATGAAAAACTTGAGCTTATTTTGCAACATACAACATTTTAGTGAGTTGTTTTAAAATTTCCAGTGGCTCTCTCTGATGGAAGCAGCTACTGCAGAGTGAGTGCGTGTATTTGGATGTGTGTGTTTTGAAACCAAGCCTATTTGGAGAGGATTCCAGCCCTCTCTGAAGGAATTCTAAGATCCTGACACTTAGTATCTAACCTAACCCCACAACCCTGCAAGCTGTTCCATGCAGGCACATCCCCCTGCACTGGGTGCTGAGCCCCACTGTCTTGAAGCACCCCATGTCTCTTGGGCTGCTGGAAGGGAGGAACTTTCTCTCTGGTTTCCTCTTGGAACCTGCTGAATAGTGAGTGGCTTGGCCTCTGCTACTCTCCTCCTCCCCTGCTTCCATTGTTTTGAGTTGTCCTCCTCACTCTGAATAGTTCCAGTGCCTGCCCAGGCTATTGCTTTTGGCTTTCCCAAGCAGCAGGAGAAAGAAATTGACCAGATTCTTGTCACTTTCACAGATGATGGATTCTTTTTGGTTTTTTTCCCTCAAGGAAACTTAAACTTTGCAGCAATTAATGGCTTAGACCTACCCACCCACACTTGTCAGGGAGAATTTCCTACTCCCACTGGCAATTGTGGGTTTGTTTTTTTGTTTGAAATCTGATTATGTAGATCAGAGGTTCTCAAACTCTAATTGCATTGTGGCGTTCAGAGATATAGTCACGTGGGCTACATTTCCTACCCTTCATGATTATACAACATCCCTGTGGCACCTGCAACGATAGCTGCCATGGGAAATTAGTGGATGTGCTTTAGCCGTCTTTTAATGTAACTTAACAGCTGGAAAAGAGGAGAAGGCAGCACCATGTGACCAGCCAGCTCTCTGCAGAGCAGGTTGAGAACCTCTGATCATCAATGTCTTTTCTAATTAAAGCTGAGTGGCTGATTTTCCTGTAGCTTCAGCTATGTACTTTGTTTGACTGATCTGATTTTCAAACTTTTATGACCCTATTTTAGACTTCTAGGGAGTTGAAGATGGCAGGGGCTATTGGACCATGCGTATCCCTAAATGCTAAAGGGCCATGCGTCTCTGAAAATGTAAGTCATTGACATGGAAACTCTTTAATGAAGTAAATAAGCAGTACGAAGCCTTTTGGCTAGCCCTGTGGTCTGATGGTAATGCCAGGTTCTGTCAAGTTGGAGACACTTGTTTGGGAGTGTCTTTGGGGTTCCGCTCCCCAGACTAATAGAAATTGGGTGCATTGTGGAGGTGATGTGCTTGGTCTTTGAATGAGAGGGGTGGGGTCTCCTGCAGGGCTGCCCTTGACGTATCTCACGGATGCCTGACCAGTGGAAAGAGATGACTGGTGTCCTTGGAGAAGACAGTTGAATCTGGCTTCAACTGTTAGCAGTACAGCTTTCATGTAATTATTTTTTTCAAGTTTGTTTTGGGACCTTAATTTGTATCTAGAAGGTGGGAGATCCAGTAGAGGGCATAGGTGGAGTCTTGCCTTTGGTCAGAATTTAAAGTGATCTTAACTTATCCTGCACTAGAGAAAAAATTGCCACTTTCTTTCAAACCCTCTCCAGGAAGTTGGTATTGGAGGTACATGTCAGTGGAAAATCTGTAGCCTGGATCCCAGCTCAACTCTTGCCATATATTTTGAAGTGGTGAATCAGGTCAGTCCAGTTTTTTTCCTCATTTTTGTACAGTTATAGATACTGTTGTCTATAGTAGCCATCACCTGTCTAATAGATGCATGAAGAATGATTACAACAGTCCCTTTGTAACATACCAGATACTAAGTAACAAGCTTCATGTCTAGAAAAAAGTCTCACAGAGACTGCATTTGTGCTTCTAGTTGCTCTACTGATAAAAAACCCAATATAAGAGCAAAGTATTTAAAGTTTTTACCCTGCACAATGAGTCTATTCTCTTTCTCTTCCCTTCCCTACCTGTTATACTTATTCAGTCCTGCCAAGTCTTTCCAAATGCTATTTTTCCACGGTTGTAGGGATGATAAACTGCTTCCATCCTTTATTGGCCAACTGATGCAGAGCCTGTTAGCAAAGTATCTACTGACTCACCATCTCTATGCTTAGCTGGGGGTTGCTTAATACGCCTTATATTTTCTAGCAGCCCTGAACAGTGACATTCTTGAGCAGCTGGTCTCAAGCTTGCAGTTACATTCAGGCTTGATGTATAATGCACTGCAATTCTTTTGCTGTTCTGTATCTCTACCCTATAAACTCCTTGTGAGAGTAACACTTTCTTCCTCTGTTTTGCAGCACAATGCACCAATACCTCAGGGTGGCCGAGGCGCCGTGCAGTTTGTCACTCAGTATCAGCACTCCAGTACACAGAGACGCATTCGAGTAACCACGATTGCCAGAAAGTGAGCTCCATAGGCCAGTCTCTACTGTATTGTTCTTTGATGGCAGAAACTTTAGCTATAGTCTGTATTTCTGAATTTTTCCAGCAGTCCGTGTGGATTGGATGCAGGGGGTTTTGCATGTATAGTATGAGCAAATTTTTGTACTTAGTGCGGCATGCATAATCATCTTTACCAACTTTGCTATTATCAGTTGGGCAGATGCACAGAGTCAGCTCCAACATATAGAAGCGGCATTTGACCAGGAAGCAGCTGCAGTGCTAATGGCTCGTCTGGGAGTCTACAGAGCTGAGTCGGAGGAAGGACCTGATGTACTGCGATGGCTGGACAGACAGCTAATCAGATTGGTAAGTGTGAGGGGCTAATCTCAGTGGGTTAAATCTGAAACAGTGTTGATGTCAGCTATGTCTACACCTAAAACGCTGCAGTGGCACACCTGTAGCTACGCTGCTGTAGCGTTTCAGTGTAGAGCAGCAGTTCTTAACTTATTTGTCATGGTGGGCCGCATTTGCAGCTCTCTGTGTTGTATAGGCTGCATCCACACAATATATACACTACCGGTATGCCCTGAGGATATCAAAGGGGCCACAGCTGTGTGCTCATTGGCCTCAAGCAGGCCACGGGTTGAAACCACTGAAGTAGACACTCACTGCAGTGATGGGAGGGGTTCTCCCATTGCTGTAGTTAACCTAGCACCCCTCAAGATAGTAGCTAGAGTAATGGAAGAATTCTCTCGTCGACCTAGCAGTATCACAGTAACTACCTCAGTCGGGGTGGGGGGGGTGGGGGGGAGGATTTTTCACACCTCTGAGAGATGTAGCTGTGTTAAGGTAAGTTTCCAATATAGACCGGCCTGTCAACTATTTCACCACTGTTCATTTTAGCAGAATCCTCCAGCTGATGTGATTATCCTATAACCTCAGATTGCCTCCCCCTCTTCTATAGGCACCAAAAATCCCAGCTGCCTAAATCTCCAGCTGTGCCCCAGTGGCTTCTACAGACTGGCCTACACTAAAAAATTACATGGACTCAGCTATATCACTCATGGATGTAAAAAATCCTTACTCCTGAGTGACATAGTTAAGCCAACCTAAGTCTCCATGTAGACCGTCCTGGTCGACGGAAGAATTCTTCCTTTGACCTAGCCACGGTCTCCTGGGGAGGTGAATTAACTACAGCGACAGGAGAAACCCTTCCTTCACTGTGGGAAGTGTCTACCCTGAAGGGCTACAGCAGTCCAGCTGCAGCGCTGACGCTGTGCCGTTGTAGCATTTTAAGTGTAGACATCGCCTATAATGCAGCTGTGTTGTGTTAGTACAAAAATCTGTGACATGTCAAATACTGAAAATGTGGGATCAGTGTAAAATACAAGTGAATTGAATACCAAAGCAAACATGAGGGCCTGGCTAGCGCACTTATTTGTAGTGTTCATATGCATATTTCAGTAATTAAAACCATCAGTGTTTCTCATCTTGAGTGATGCTGTCCCAGAGCCAAGAAACATTGGGCCAGCCAGTGTTTCGTAGCATACAAGGCACCTTGGCCATAATGAAACATGAGTGATTGGATAAAAAGCATGAAATGAGATCTAGCTATCAGATCATAACTGATCTAATAAAAAACATTAAATATTCTTGGAAGCAATTTTTTTTCCTTTTGTTATTTTGATTCTGAACTTTGTAATAAGCTTGTGATGTGTATTTACATGCAAAAATAAGATAGGTGAAGATGGAGTCCAATCATTATTCCAGCAACAGCCACACACATCAGTGATTTAATTAATAATATGATAAGAACATAAGAACGGTCATACTTAGTCAGACCAAAGGTCCATCTAGCCCAATATCTTGTCTTCAGAGAGTGACCAGTGCTAGATGCTTCTTAGGGAATGAACAGAACAGGTAATTATCAAGTGATCCATTCCATGTCATCCAGTCCCAGCTTCTAGCAGTGCGAGGTTTAGAGACACCACATCATGTAATGTTTCTCTATATTATCTATTGGTATTCCCTTCTTATTTTGGTTACGCTGTAAAAATTCTTGCAAATACAGAATATATGAAAAAACAAACAAAAGACCCCCAGAGATTGAAATACATGCATTTCTTCCAACAGTGTCAGAAGTTTGGACAATATAACAAAGATGATCCAAATTCTTTCAGACTGTCAGATTCATTTTCTCTGTATCCCCAGGTAAGGACTCCACTTTGTATAGATGTGGAAATGTGGTTACAGGCAGAAATGTCGATTAAAACACATAATTATGATTGTCTGATGATTTTTAAATTTGTTTTTATGCAAGTCAATATCCTGGCATGTAATTAAATGCTGGAAACGACAGGTAGATGAAACTTCCAAAGAATTAATTGGAGCAAAGACTTTGGCAGTAACTTATTGTACAGTCAGACCGTGAATAGGATAGTTTAAAAAAAATTAATATTTTTTTCCCATTCATCTTTCTCTGTAACTATAGTTTATGTTCCACTTGCGACGATCTCCATTTCTTCAAGTGTTTAATAACAGCCCGGATGAATCTTCCTTTTACCGCCATCACTTTGCCAGACAAGATCTCACCCAGTCCCTCATCATGATCCAGCCCATCCTTTATTCCTATTCTTTCTCTGGACCACCCGAGGTAAATCATTGTCTTGCTGTGTTGATCAGAGAGCTTTGGAACAATCCTTAATGGTGTCTAGCCAGTCATCAAAATGGTATTTTTTTAATACAAATGATCCAGCTTGTACTGTGGTCAACCTTTAATTAGGGGAATTATTCAGAAAAGTATTCGTATTTCAAAGACAAGGATATTCTTTTACAATTCTAAAGTTGTGACTTAATATACAGTAAACTTAATGTTCTTTCGATGAGAGACTCTTGTCCAAGATCATTTCAAATCAAACTGACATAGTTGAAAAATAGCTTTTCTACACACTACATTTCATGCAGTAGCTGCTAGCTTGATGATGATTCATTCCGCAATACTTGTGTCATTCGCTACACTCTGGAAATTACTCATTCAGGCTGATTAGCACTGTACTGATTCTCTTCTGTACTGCTGTTGTACAGCGATCCATTTCACTGAACTTGAAGCTTAATACAGTTCTGAGGGCATCATGGTGACTGACTTCTCGTTTTATCTTTCCCAGCCTGTGCTCTTGGACAGCAGCAGCATTCTTGCTGACAGAATTCTGCTGATGGATACTTTCTTCCAGATTGTAATCTATCTTGGTGAGGTAAGGTGCAAATTGTGTGTCTTCCTCTCGTTACCCTGCACCATTAGTGTAAAATGAGCTGCTTGAAAAGCTTGGGCTAGTGTAATGGTCTTTACCCATTGCCATCATCAGACACCAGTTATTGCAGAATGCGAGAGAGAAAATGGTTTGAAGGTCACAAATACCATTTTTACAACCCTGAAGGGCTACCAGTCTCTGCCAGCAGCCCCTCCCCCACCTCCCTGCAGCCAGATGGAAGCAGTTCAGCAAGGACCTCCTTGCTGATCTCCCATCCCCCTGGCTGCAGCTGGGAAACCGCATATGTCCTGTAGCCCTGTGCACTTCACCTGGGTGTCTGGGCAGTGGCTCTCTTCTGTAGCCAGGGGGATGGGAGATCAGTGCTCTCCTCCCTCTGGCTCCAGCAGGGACCACAGCGCATAGGGACCCAGGCAGAGTGCTTTGCCGTGCTCCCTGCTACAGCCAGGGGGAGGCGAGCGCTGATATCCCATCTCCTTGGCTGCAGGAAGGAGCCTGCGCTGGTCTTGTAGCCCCACAACAACGCACTCCACCTGGGTCCTTAGGCAGCAGCTCCCGTCTGCAGCCAGAGGGAGAGGAGTGGTGGGCCACTTTGAAAGACCCCACGGGTCGGGAACCACAATGGTAGAGTAATAGTAGGGGAACATGGCAAGCGCTATGCTCTCAGTAATAGCTCTTGGATGCTGAGCGTGGTATTGCTCAGACATGGAATGTTGGCCGGGGTGCTTGGGTTAGTCCTTAGCGTGTTTGAAAAAGGCCAACGGATTTCAAACCTCAGCTTAACATCTCCCTTGAAGGACACAAACAGAACATAGACTGACTCAGGCGTCAGCATTTTGAAACCGATGTTAAATGCAAATAAGCCCAATGTTGTGCGTGTGCGGCCAAGCAGAGATGTTTTTTTTAAATGTGAATATTGGGAATGGCTATCTTCAAACATAACCCCTCATGTGACAGACGTGGTAACGGTCCTATTAACTAGTGGTCGGAGAATGCCAAGAGGTCTCCAGGGTCAGATCAGCATCCAAAAACCTGACTGTATCTCTGAACCGTCGGGGTCTCTAAGAACCCCTCCCCCCCCGATCTCCTTCTTGTTAGCCTCCCCTTCATCTTGAGTTGAAGAGGAACTGTAGCATACACTACACTCCTCCCCCTCCCAAACTCAGATGTTCAAAGGATGAGTTGCTAGGCTCTTTTCAGCCCCTTCAGTAAGCTTCATGCTTCTTTCCCCTTTTCCACGTCCATAGGCATTTTTTTAGGGAGGCCACTGGGCCTGTCTCCCTCTCCTAGAGAATAGGGTACAGTTTTTCTCCCTCCCCCATTGCTTAAAGCTCCCAGTTTCTCGCTCTACCTTCCATTGTCTGCTTTCTCCAGATTGATTCTCTTCTGCTTCTCCAAACATGTCTCTCTGTTCCATGTCCTGAGAATGATGGGGGAAGAGCCCTCAGCAGCTCTGACAGTGAAACAGGCCTGGCTAGCTTTCCTGTCTGCCCTCTATGCTAGCCCCACACTGATGGGTTTGATTTTGCAGCAGCGTGGACAGTATTTTCAATCAATCCTGGTTTTATGCTTCAGTATTCCTGGCAATGTTTCTGTTCCTAAAACCTGTTTTTGGGGTCATTTTAACACAACCTACATTTGGGGCTTAATATATGAGTGTTAATTTTTACAAGGGTAAAGCAGTATAAGAATCTTCTGTTCATGGTATATAGTGACTGTCTCTTCCTGAAGGTTTACAAAGTACCTTACAACCTAATAGACTGGGATTACTTCACCTACTATGGAAATGCAGCTACTTCCGGGGAGATATACAGCGGCTGGTTAGCAGCACACAGCACCAGCTACACAATAATTTAGGACAGGAAGTGAAGAATACTGTCTGCAGTTGAAATGGCAGAAGGAATTTAGCTAAGCAAAATGTAATTACCTGGACTGGAATTTGGCCATGACACCAAGGTTAATGCCCCTGCAATATTGCCTCTACTGGCATGTCAGTTTGCAATGGCTCAGTTATCTGTTTCCTGTTTTTCGAAACGGTGTGTTCTCTGTGAAAGATATGCACACAGATCTCATTAATATGAACGTGAGTTGTACATACATCCAAGTCAAGCAGGAGGATAGATCTTTCATTGTTGTCTGAAGCAATCACCACCTTCCTGTACTGTTGAAATTTGAACCAATCAGCTGTTTTGGGAAATCTGTCTAGGGAAGGGGTACATTTGTACATGAGTGGAGCAGTTGTCAGGTGTCTGTAGCCTTATAAGCACTACAAGAAAATGACTGCTGCCAGGGTATTTAAGTCTTAGGACAGGTCTACACTACTGCTTAAGTCGATCTAGCTCACATTGCCCACGGGTGTGAAAAAGACACCCCCCTGAGCGACGTAAGTGTCCACATCGGTGCTGTGTCAGCGGGAGGTGCACTCCCACCAACATAGCTTCCACCTCTCGCAGAGGTGGAGTAACTATGCCGACGGGAATTATGCCGACGGGAGAGCGCTCTCCCATCTGCATACAGTGTCTTACCAGATGCGCTACAGCAGCGCAGCTGAGCTAATGCAGTGCATCTAGTGTAGACCTGTCCTTAGTTAAACTCAGAAATAGCAATTTTTAACAATTCTATGCATGTCCCTCAAAAAATGTATATTTTGATAGTCAACAGTTCAAAGTTTATTTTCAACAAATTGCTCTTGCAGCGCTACGGAAATAAATTTAGAGATTTGGCTGAGTGTCTCATCTTGTTAACATGCTCTTTATTTGCATTTAGGATTAGACAAATACAAAGTAATTGACTAAATAAAACTATGGACTTGTCTTGTGTATTCTGTAACATTCTAGTGTTTTAAAACAAAGTCACGTAAGTTATAAAGTGCAGGGTAACATGGAGACTTCTCTATTACTTTCTCTCTTTGCCTCCAATAGACTATTGCACAGTGGCAGAAAGCTGGCTACCAAGACATGCCTGAATATGAAAACTTCAAGCATTTACTGCAAGCCCCATTGGATGATGCCCAGGAAATACTGCAGACTAGATTCCCAATGCCACGTTATATTAACACTGAACATGGAGGCAGTCAGGTATGGCAAAGCTTTATCTAGGAGCACACGTGTATGAGTTTTGAAAGAAGCAAGTTCATAGCTTTTGTTTTAATAATTAGATGCATCTGTAGACTAAATAACTTTGCAATAATTAACCCTTAAAGTGTACAGCCTGTATATCTTTCCTCATGAGCCCTTACCACTAAGTCTGGTTTAGAAGCGTACTTTAGAAATTGTTCATGGGACAGGCCTTTGAAATAAAAAGGTGCAAAAAAGAAAATGGTCAGATCAAATAATACATGTTCTTCTCCATAGGAAGTGGAGAATAAATGATTCAGTTACATATCAAAACATATCTAGCTTAGGTAATGCATTCAGTGCCACATACCATCCTAGCAAATGTTGTCTAAAATGTTCTTTGCAGTCATGTCTATTACTCTCTGCTGCTGAATAATTAATTACACCCCCCCCCCCCCCAAATGTTACTTTACAGGTCTTACTTAATTCCGACTGAGACCATCCCTTTTTAAATAATGCAGTTGTTCAGTATATAAAGCTTGTGGCTGACTGCTTTGTTTCTAGGAGTGGAAGGGGAGTAGCTGTTTGTGATCCAAGTCACTATTAACTTCTTGGATTAGATGATCCTGTTTGTGCTGATTCTTCTCAAAGCACTCATCCCAGGGCCTACTGAGAGCGTCAGAGTGAAAACATTGGAGTCTCATCAGTTTCACATTGCTCCTGACTGCCCCACTAGACAAGTATTGTGTGTTGCAGCAGCAGGACAGACTTACCCTGGAAGAAACCTGCAAGACCACTTTTTTCTTTTTAAATGCTGTTGCCACACACTTTTGCCAAACTAACTCCAAAGTGCAGCAGAATAGGGAAAATGAGTGTAAGAACTAGTGCCTATTGCATTGAGAAAGGGATGTAAAGGAGGATGGGTTTGTGAGCTTGTTTTTTCAGAGGTAATAATCTTGTCAAATACAGGATTTCTGAAGGTTTTCTTTTTAAAGGAATAAAACTACCAAGAATTTTTAGCCTGGCAACTTTGTCCCTTGTGGCTCACACTGGATTCGAAGCCAAGTCATGGCATTCTCTTTTCCATAGCCTATGGCAGCATTCATAACTAGCAACAAGTGGGAATACTCCTGCCTCAAAAAAAGCAACAAAAATAGGTAGAGTGCGTATGCCACTGGTAATAAGGAGCTGTTTATCTTCCTCTTATTCCCTTCTCTACTCACCACACCTACTATAAAAGCTGCATAACTGCTACATTAGTTAGCAGCAGTTGCTGATGTCCAAAAATATTGGTAAAATTTTAGCTATCACAGTGATCAAAAGAAGAAAACCATTGCATCATGTGATTACCATAGTGATATCCGTAATAGCAATTGCACTTGAACTTAATGGGACACCAGTTCGACTTAATTTAGAAAATATACTCTCTAGACGAGGGGCCAAATGCAAAAGCTGGCCAGATTGCTGTGATGATCTGGGGTGTGGTGATAAGTCCTGAGGGAGTTGATGTTTTTTATTTTATTATTTTTAAAACTATTTTTGTAATATTGTGTTTGTTTTTTATAGGCCCGGTTCCTCTTGTCTAAGGTGAACCCCTCTCAGACTCACAATAACCTCTATGCGTGGGGACAGGTGAGTTATGGAGGAGTTACTACTGTTGGAGGAAGGACAGAAGTGTGCATATATAATATACACACATTTCTGATTTGTATTTTCCTTCCCCATTCTATTTCCTTTCTAATCACATAGCATTAAGTTATGAACAATGGCTTGCTTTGCTCCTCTGTGTTCCTTTAGACCTCTTCTGCTTCTCCTTTGGCTAGCAACTTTCACAGGCATTCATGCCTTCACAGATTTTCAAATCATCATGTTGTGTGAGGGGAGAAAACCACATTATCTCCCTGTAACAATGGAGCTGACAATGGAATTGCTGGGTGATGGCTATGATAGTTATAGTATTTCAAAACTGAAAATGTACAACTCTGCTGTAAGGTGGCAGATTTTCTTTACAATGTACATCTTGTGTTCATTACAGGAAGTATCAATTGTTAGAATATACTAGCTAAACTATATTCACAGGGAACAATTAGATGAATAAAAGCAACTTGCACATTCAGGATAATATTTTCAAACCTGCATGTCTAAAGTGAAGATCCTAATTTTTTATTTAAGATCCTAAATAAAGGTAATCTGATAGTTAGTGGGAACAGTAATCTGATTGTTAGGTCCTGAGCACCTACAGTTCTTGCTGACCTCTGGCAGATCCCACTGAAGTCAGCAACTTTGGGCTACTTGATTTAAACTACACTTCCAAAGCTTTAGGCTGTCAGGTTTAAAAATGTTGTCTGCAATCTCTTATTGATCTACCCTTCACTAACTGGTCTGATACTGTTAGATCACAGCTGGTGTACTTTAGTACTCTGGTACCATACAGCAAAGATAATAATAAATGAATCAACCTACAAGGTATAAAGTGTACCATATCTGAATATACAATGTGCTTGATTTTTCTGTCTACTCACTCTTCCTGTATCTTTTTTATTTTGTCTATGTAAACTCTCTGGGACAGGGATACACAGGTTGCTTCATGAATAATAAAAAAAAATTTCACTACTATTTATTCTCTTGGGAATCTGGACAATATGGAATTTTATTGTTGCTTTTGTTGCCAAGTGGCTTCTTCCCAATATATTCTTATGCAACTAATTTAGCAGGCAATTAGGATAGAGCACTGAAGCCTGACATCCTTTCAGAACAGCACAAGTGGTAACTGTATTTGCTTTGTTCTTACCATTATTTGATTTATTTTATATTATTGTAGGAATCGGGATCTCCCATTCTAACGGATGATGTTAGTCTCCAAGTATTCATGGATCATCTGAAAAAGCTGGCAGTGTCAAGTGCATCATAACTTTGACTTAACAAGGAGCGACAAAAAGCAGAGAATTAATGCGATCATGGTGACAATTAACAACATGGAAATCTTACTACATTCCTTTCCCGCTTTGAGATCAAGGCTTTTAAATATTACATAAAATGAATATTCAAGGGGAGTTTTGTACTTAGTCCTTTTAGATTTTAATTTATTTGTATTCCTTTTTTTTTTATGTTCTCTCTGATCTTTATTTTTTTCATACACTGTAGCCCCAGGATGTTTTAGCTGATATAGATATTAATACATTTTTAGATTAATTTTAATGCCCTGTGTGTAAAATCATTAAAAAACAATAACTTACCTTTCACTAAGTCCATCAGATACCAGGGGAACTGTCCTGATGAAAAATAAAAATTGGAGGAGGAAAGCATTAATATTTAGTGCTGGACTGAATTTGTGTGCGTGTGTGCGTACTGAGAGGTTGCCTTCATTACATAATGAAGTACCATATCAACGTGAACTTTTTTCTTTCTGTTCTTGAGATCTGACTACTTCATCTTGTTACTTCATCATGTTACGATTCAGACCTACTTCTGTAAAATACAGGGTTATATTGATCAAGAACATAAGGACTCTATCTAAATTGCCTTTAATAATTTCCAGCTTTGTTGTTACCATCTAAATTGACTTGTGCATGTATCTGTTCTCTTACTCTGGTATACGATATCTTTAGTAATTACAGGAATTTAGTACTGGCTTTGTTGAATGTAACTCTTCTTTTATATCGATCAAAAACTAATATTTCTTGTCAATAATATCATAGAAGGTTTTTTTCAGACTTGTTAATACATCAAGATTTTTTGCATTTCATTTTCCCTCTTCAAAACTGCTGCTATGAAGAATGTTTGTATAACCGCAAGTGTGTTGCTAATGGTAAAATGCTTTGTAGGGCTCCCTGTGTATGAAATCTAATTTTAACACATGCCATGTCCTTGAAGGTCAGTCTGAAAAGTGACTATAAAAAATGGCAGCATCAGCTTTCATGGTCTTTCAGTGATTCCCATGTCATGTGTGCTAATCATCCTTAGCACTGCTGTTGTGCTTTACATCTTCAAAGAATTTAGGCCGTAATTAATCTTCATAATATCCTCAGCTATTATTCCTATATTATATATAAATAAAAAGACCACATTGGTTAACTCCTTGGTAAGAATGGATTTATAATATAATTCCTGGCTGCTAATCCAACATTCAGACCCTTTAGTGCCACTAGTGCACACACATACATGTTTAACTTCACTACTCTGCATAGTCCTATTGAAGATTGGATGGAAGGCAGTGGCTTTCATAAGAAGTCTAGAAGATCTGGATTTTTGTTGGGAAAGAGAAAGGAGGTGGAGAAAAGAGATCAGTAGAGGGGGAAAGGTGAGCTAGAACTGCAGACTCCATAAGACTGTTTAAAAAGCTATGAAAATGTGGTAAAAGTCTCTATTATGAGACTAGCTTCCCATTAAAAATTGTGAGGGAAGGAGGTGGAGAGACTACACAGCTCCTCTACCATTTTGGATTATCAGCTGCAGGATGGATACTATCATGTGAGTAAAGTTAAATATGTAAGTGAGTGTGTGCAGGATCAATGCTTTAATGTTCTCCAAACTTTTGAAAGCCGAATCCCCCTTAACCTTAAAATGAATATAATCACATGCCCTGTTAACCCTGCCATGGGGTGTTCAGAGCTACCCATATTTTAGATTTTTCACATTAGGAACCTTTCCCTCCTTTTTTACATGCTCCAAGGAGAAGTAAAATATTTATGGGGACACAGATAAACATCATTTGTTGGGGGAAGAGTCAACATGACTTTTGTTAAAGGAAAATCATGCCTCCCCAATCTACTAGAATTCTTTGAGGAGGTCAGCAAGCATGTGGATAAGGATGATCCACTTGATTAAAGATATGTCTGCACTGTAATAAAACTCCTGTGGCTGGCCTGTGTCAGCTGCCTCAGGCTTGCAGGGCTTGGCTATAACAATGCAGTGTAGATGCTTGAGCCCAAACATCAAAATTGCAATTTGGTAGTACTACAGCTTGATTCCTGTGAGCCTGAGTCAGCTGACATAGGTTCTAGATTATGGGGTCTAAATTAGCTGTTATCACTCAAGAAAGATGGACTCGCTGTGGATAGTTCTCTGAAAACTTCTGCTCAGTGTAGAATAGTGGTCAAAAAGGCAAACAGGCTGTTAGGAATTATTAGGAAAGTGGTAGACTATAACACACAAAATATGTCACTATATAAATCCATGGTGTGCCCACACCTTGAATCTGCATGCAATTCTGGTTGCCCCATTTCATAAAGGGTATAGTGGAACTGGAGAAGGGCGACAAAGATGATCAAGGGTATGGAATGGCTTCCATACAAAGAGAGACTAAAACGATTGGGGCTGTTCATTTTACAATAGAGACAACAAAGCTGAGGATATGATAGAGGTTTATAAAATTATGAATGGCATGAAAAAAGTACATAGAGAAGTGTTATTTACCCTTCCCATAACAAGAACCAGGGGGTCACTTGATGACTTTAAGAGGCAGCAGGTTTAATACAAACAAGAGGAACTACATTTTCTGACAATGCGGAACTAACCGTAATGGCCAAAAGTATGAGTGGGTTCAAAGAAGAAGTAGATAAATTCATGGAAGATGGGTCCATCAATGGCTAATAGCCAAGATAGGCAGGGATGCAATCCCAATCTTGGTGTGACTCTAAAGGCTGGTTTACACTGCAGAGTTTTGTTGACAAAACAGTGGAGTTGTACACACTGAAATGGTTCTCCCACTGATATAACTCCCCTGCTATGCTGACATCATAAAACCACCTCCCTGACAGGTGTAGGGCGTATGTGGGTGTAGTTAGGGCAAGGCAGTGTCAGCGTAGGATAGTGCTTTCCTTACAGTGGCTGTTGGCTGTCATTCTTGTCAAGTTCACGGCTCTGCCCGAGCTGTGAAATTGACTAGGAAGCTGGGCACCTGGGGTCTAGGTGTCCTCTGCTCCCCTGGAGAGCAGAGCGGCTGGACCCCACTCCCGGCTGAGAGCAGGGTGAGAAGCTCAGGCAGCTGGACCCCCACTCCCTACAGCGAGGAGAGAAGCCCTGGATGACTTCCCCTGCTCCCAGCTGGGACAAGAAGTAAGGGCAGCTGGACTCTGGGTGGCTTCCCCCGGCTCCCGGGTGGCTGCGGGGCAGCTGGGCTGCCGGCAGCGCTGAAACAGCGGGAACTCAGCTCCCCACACCGCCCCTCTCAGGGCTACTACCAAGGAAGGTCACGTGAACATCAGCCACCGCAGTCATTGGCGCCCTGGGCCGGGGTGAGGGTGGGAGCGGAGCGGGGCGGGGCGGGGCGGGGCGGGGCTGCCTGCGGAGAGCCAGCCCCGTGGTGAGGCTACGGCCGCCCCGCCCCGTCGCAGCAGCCTGGCCAGGGCGCATGCGCCAGATCTGTGCTCCAGGAAGGATCTCCCACCCCACCCCCTGTCTGCGCGCGCGCGCGCTGCTCTCGCGCGTTGCCCTCGGCGGAGGCAGTCAGGTCGCTAGTTCCTTGCAGCCGATTGGTTAGCCAATAGGAGCGGGCCTTGCTGCTGGGTTACCGGGGAGTGTCTGACTCGGGTGCTCCTGGCCTGAGGGGGGTGGTCGGGCGGTTGGTCCGCGGGCGCGTGCGTGCGTGCGCGCGCGCGCGGCGGGCCAGACCCCGGCCAGCGCCATGGGCCGGCTGGACCCGGACCGGCTGATGCGCTGGTACGTGCGCAGTGCCGCCCTGTACGCCTTGGGCACCTGGGCCCTCTTTTGCGGCCTCGCCTACCCGTTCTGGTCGGAGAGGTTCCGCCGGCGGACGCTGCAGGTGTCGCCTGACGGTACGAGCCAGGCCCGCCCGGGGCCGAGCACAGCCGGGGGGGGGGCCCTTCTCCGGGCACGGCCCTGCATCTTGAGCCAGGGCTGCCCCTGCCCTGGCCTGCTCCCAAATTCCCAAGCCTGGCCTGGGGGGAGGAGGAGATGGACTGATCGCCTCCCGCTGGGCAGCCTGCGGCCTCCCTGCTCTCCCCTCAGGGTGACCTACAAAGGGCATGGGGTGAGAGGGGGAGCGTGCACCCATATCTTCCTGCGTGATGGTGTATAGAGAAGTCTTATGCTTCTGAAATAAAACTTTATTTTCCCTTTTCTTTTTAGCTTAGAAGTCTAGAAATGCTCAAGCTATGTAAAAACCCAGCACTGACACTTTTTTTTTTTTTGGTGGCAAGTCTCAGCCAAAAGAGCCAAAAGAGAGTGATCCTGGAGATGGAGCTTGTCACTCGTAGGGTCTGTCTACACTGGGCACACTTAAGGTGCTAAGAACCATTTGGTTCTCTCAACATGCTTGTAAAATGCTCCAGCCACCCACAAGAACTCCATGTGGCTTTACATGCATGCCAAATATTGTTAGGGTTAGTCTTGCTTTCAGTGGCCTTGTGTATACTGGGGATATGTGCCCAAAAATTCATCCTGGTTTTATAAGTGGTTGGTGGCTAGTGCAGACAAGGTCATTTGTCTTTAAGGATTAAACTTCATTGGTGCTGGTGTTTATCAGCGTTATGGCTTTATAGAGCAGTTCAGACTCCAGTATCAAACTGTCCCTCTCACATGCGCTAAGTGAAATCTAAAACAAAAATCGGTGCTTAAATTATTATTTCTAAAAATGTAATGTATTCCTTTCTGAATTTTGGGGAACAATAAAGTGAACCACTAAAAATGTAGTTGTTAAAGTGTCCTGATACAACTGTGTTGGTAGCCATAAGCAGGGGGGGAAAAAGAGTACTTAAAAATTGCTGTTTTTTCTTAAATTAGGTGAAGAAGGAAAATACCTGGACAGAAATGCAGTATGGATTACTCCTTTGACACCACTAGGCTACTTTGTCCTGCCAAAGTATGAATGGAATTATGTATTTCCTGAAGATCAGCGGCATAATGCTGCAAAACCAGTCACTGATCCTGGAAAGTAGGAATTTGATGTATGTATAAGAGAAATCTCTTGCATCAAGATGGCTTGCTTGGACATGAAAAGTCTTTAATTGAAGAGCAGTTTCATTCTATTTCAGTTTAAAAAAACCAAAACCACCACTTCTGTTCCTGAAAAAACAACCAAACAAAAAATTCCAGAATTATTTGCAAAGCCTAGTAAACATTTTCAACTCCGTTAAAAGCACTGTTTTCCCCAGAAACTGCCTTAGTGTTGAAATATTAAACAAGTTGTGAATTATTAAACTTCCTACAACTAAATCTGTACAGTTTGAAGTTTATTTTGAAGATATTGCACACCACATAGTGTCTACTAAATTAACCTGATTGCCTCTGTTAGAGCTTTACTTACAGCTAAAAGCTGTAGCTTTGATCAGGTAATAAAAAATAGCACACTGAGTCAACGTAGAGGTTGTCAATTTAGAGCACCAAATGCTTTTCCAGTAAAGTGAATTGTATTTTACTTACTTGGCTTTTGAGAGAGTTCTCGTGTTACTAACGTTGGAAAATAGGAATGGAAGTTAATACATAGAGGAACATACAAATTTAACTCTTAAAAACAAAATTAAGTGACTCAAGTGCACACCACTCTTTATGGGTAAACAACATCTGTTTCATCTCTTTTCCTAAAGGATTGGCGTTAAAGGTATAAATAGTGCCCAATATTAACTGCACTCTGGCCAATAGCTATGTCTAAGGCAATGGTTCCCAGCCTGTGGCCCGGGGGCCAAAAATGGTCTGCGGGGGCTTTCAAAGTGGCCTGTGGCTCCCCTCCCACTGACAGCAGAAGGGAGCCATTTCTTAAGGACCCAGACAGAGCACGTTTCTGTGGAGCTAAAAGACCAGTGCAGGCTATTTATTGCAGCCAAGGAGATCGGATATCAGTGCTCTCCTCCCCCTGGCTATAGCAGGGAGCACGGCAAAGCACTCCACCGAGGTCCCTAGGCGCTGGGGTCCCTGCTGGAGCCAGAGGGAGCGGAGCACTGATCTGTCCTCTGACTGTGGAAGGGAGCCACTGCCTAAGAACCCACGTGGCACGCACGGGGCTACAGGACGCGTGCGGTTTCCTTGCTGCAGCCAGGGAGACGGGAGATCAGCGAGGAAGCAGCCTCCTCACTGAACTCCTTCCATCTGGCTGCAGTGTGGGGTGGTCTCCTGGTAGAGACTGGTGGCCCTTCAGGGTTGTATAAATGAAATCTGTGGACCTCAAGCCAAAAAGGTTGGGAACCACTGGTCTAAAGCCTAAGCTTAGCCAAAAAACAAGGCCTCGGACCTTACAACTTCTCGTGGAAAAAGGCACAGGCCTTTCTTTTTTGTTTAACAAAGCTGAGATTCTGCTTTACTGGGTCCCAGGATGGCTTAGTTATCGATGGGCTTGAATTAGGATGGCCTATGGTAGCATAGTAACATTTTTTTTTGGGTGACATTTTGTATTCCAGAATCTGGACAAAGTCAAAGAAGACCATCCTGATTTCTCAGCGGGGAGGACCACTGTAAAGTTAGGCTGTGTACTTATCATCCTTAAAGTTCAGTGCTGTGCTGACCTTGAAAAGGCTCACCACCTTCTGCTCTGTCTTTAAAATCACCATTAGCATATACTGTCAAGCGGGTAAGCTAAAGGCCACAGGGAAGTGGCAGTAAAATGACTCTCAGGAATTTTGTGGTAAAAATGGTCATTTCTGTGGCAGAATAGGGGCAAGCACAGAGTGCTGTTTTATGTGGTCACTTGAGTGGTGTTACAACAGATGGGGAGGAAAACAAATCACAAAGCTAACACCAGGTTCTCAGCTGTTTATATATCCCTTACATTAAAAACAGCCAAGATCAGTGGCAGTCTTTCTGCTGACGGTCTGAGCACAGTCTGGTCTCTTGTCCATGGCCATCATAGCTATGAAGCAAGCTCCTCTCCCTGCCTTTGCACCTGAGCAAACAGCCTGACCTCATTTTCAGGGAAAACAGCAATATTTAGATTTGGGCCAATTCAGTTTACGCTCTATGTGTCATATAGTTTTTCCTTCAATTAATAACATCCCCAAACGTTACCTAGGTGAAGAGGGCCCTATTATGGATGCTAAAGGAGATACAGAATTTAAAGGTTTGAGGCCAGATCTTCAGAGGTATTCGGATGCCTAACTTCCATTGATTTCAATGGGATCCTGATTTTACAACTATTACTTTGGATTCAAAAGTTGCCATTTTCTGTGTTAATTTACACATTCACTCAAAGGCTATTGTTTAACCCTGACAGGATTTAAGGTGGCATTGTTTGTTAGCTGAATAACATTCCCCAGTAAGGTCTGTCTCTCTTAGAGTGAATAATTGGTTTCATAATGACCAGCAAAAACAATTATGCTTTTTATAATTATATCTAGAAAATGTGCTACAGGTAACAGAGTGAACAGTTCCCAGACCAACTCAGCAACAGATGTGTCAGTGCTTGCCACATCAGATTTAATATTTTGTGCTTCTCAAAAGAAAAGAGGATCCTTTGCACTGTTGAAGGACAACATGGAGTGGAAGACTTTCTAAAGGATTCTGTGATACCTGAATGCACCTGCAACCACCTGACACAACAGTAAGAGACCTGTGACACCTTAAAGACTAACACATTTATTTGGGCATAAGCTTTCGTGGGCAGAAACCCACTTCGTCAGATGTGAGTTTCTGCCCAAATAAATTTGTTAGCCTTTAAGGTGCCAGAGGACTCTCGCTGTTTTGCTAAAAACAGACTAACACGGCTACCCCTCTGGAACTCATCTGACAAACATTCCTAAAGCCTGAGACCACCGGACAGGAAATTATACACCACTCTATAGGACTCCCAGGAGAGCAGACACACAGGAGGATGGAGAATGATGAACAGAAAATACAGTCTTGTAACAAAATACTAGAGTTTGATGCCCTTCCCATGAAATGTTTGGTTTAGTGAGAGATGAATTATCTAACTTGAAAATACATGCGTTGATGTGCTAGAATATAATCCTGCAAAAGAACATATTTGTTTTTTTAAATTAATCAGAAGGCTTTTTAAAAAACATCTACACAAACTGATCAACTACTGGGCTTGACTCGAGTTGAGTAGGAGCAGTAGAGGTTGACCTGGTTTCCTATTATATTAGGAATTTCAGGCCAAAATTAAATGGTGGCTCTGAAGAGCTGGTACTCAGCAGATCAGAGGCCTGTCCCCTTCTATCCCTCTTTCTATAGGGACTCCCCCCCCCCCCTTCCCCGACTATCCATTCCCCCCCATGGGGAATGTCCCCCCACTCTATAGGGGCTGCCCCATTCCTCTCCCTCCAGCGGGGCAGACCTCACTCCCGCCCCCTGTGGCGCTGCCCTCCCCGCTGGGGTTGCCGGCCCGGCCAGGGGGGGCTCAGGCTGCTGCAGTGCTCGCTGGGCCCTGCAGGGGGAGGCCGCGGCCACCGATTCCCGGATCCCTTCCCTGCGCTCGCTGTCCCCGCCGCCGCCGATCCCCGGCCCAGCCCGGCTCCGCCCGCGGCCTCGCCCGGCACCATGAAGGCGATAATCCAGCGGGTCACCCAGGCCAGCGTGACAGGTCAGTGCCCGGCCCGACCGGGCCTTCGGCCTCCTGCTCCCCCCGGCTTTCGGCCTCCCTCCCGGCCTGGCTCGCAGGGATCTTCTCCTGCAGCCCGCTCCCCTCCCCGCACTTCTCTGCACCCCCGTCCTTCCTCCGCCCCCTGCACCCCCACACTCCCCCTGCACCCCCGTCCTTTCCCCCGCCCCGTGCACTCCTATATTCTCCCTACATCCGTGTCCTTTCTATCCACCCCTGCCCTTCCCAGTCTCTCCTGTGGGCTAGACTGTTTTCCACCAACCCCCTGCATCCCTACACGCTTCTCCCTGCACCCCCTCTCCTTCCTATCCACCCCTGCATCCCGTCTTCTTCTCATGCACCTATCAGCCCCTGCAGCCACTGTCCCACCCACGTGTTTCCCCAGCACCTGCCTGTCTACACACCTACTGACTTTCCCACCCACTGTGCTTTCCATCCACATACCTACAAATGCCTCCCCCGCCTTTCCATGCTGTTCCATCCCTGCACCCACCTATACATGCAGCCACCGTTCCTCCTGCCCCTGCACCCGCTATCTTACCCTCCTCCTGCACCCACTGGCCTTCTCCCTACCTACCCGTTCCCACATGCTCTCCTTACACCCCCATTCATCCCACCCACATACCCCCATCCCATGCTCCCACTCCCTTTTTGCATCTACCATCCATTTCACCCAACTGTTTCCCCCCCTCCCGTGCAGGCCCACCCACCTCTGTGTCTGCTCCCCTGCACCCACCTATTCCTGTTACTAAAGCTTGAACCAACCACTTGCCTGCGGCGAGGAGGAAGCTTTCCCGCATGAGCCCCATCCCCTTGTGCTGAGTCAAAGCTTTTATTAAAAATCTCCAAGATTTAAAAAAAAAAAAAAAAACCCTTCTAAATGAGAGTGTTCCCTTCCTGAGCTTGCAGCCAGCCGGCCTCAGTGTCTCTGCTGCTGCACAGTGCTGTGTTGAGTTGTGCCCCAATGAGAACAGACCAGGGCCCCCTCAGTTCTCTCTGCTGATGTTTAGGATCTTTGGATGGCAACGGACTCCCCAACAATAAAGTGCAGATCACGCTGTTTCAGTTGGGTAAATCTTAGCACAGCGGTGGAAGCAGGTGCTGTAGCTATTCAATGAGGAGAAGGACTTGAAGAAAAGGATGAGTGGTGGAGGGAGCAGTGGACTGGGACTTGTGAGTCCTGGGTTCTGTTCCCAGCTCTGCCCCTGGGTTGCTGGGTGACCTTGGGCAAGTCTTTTCACTTCTATGTGTCTCAGTTTTACCATCTGTAAAATGGGGCTAATGATTTGTGATTCCTTTGTATACTGCTTTGAGATCTACTGATGAAAAGCTCAATATGTATTATCATTATTCTTCCATTGCTTCATTTGGCTGGGCTCACCTTCTTGGAGCCTCCCAATGAAGTTTAAAGTTTTGTCACTGGTGTTTACTAAGATTGTTAAAAGGCCCCTTTCCAAGAAGGAACTGACTGATGTGTATTTCCAGCATGACTTTTATGTTTGATTTGACCTGCCCAGCTCGTAACTTGCTTCTTTCAGTTTGCAAACTCCAGAGTGCAGGTTGTCAGTCTGTGTGGTTCTATATGATGGAACTCCCTCTGCAAATTAATTATTTTTTGTTTACTTTTAGTCTTTAGTTGTTCAACACACTTCTGTCTTTTGTGTCTTTATTGTAATTCACTGATAAAGTGCTGCATAAATGAATTGCTATTATGATATTGCTGGATAAATTAATTTTGATAACATGGCTGTAGTTGCATGTTGATTAACTGTTGACTGTTATTGATTACAATGAGGCTTTGCTGATCTGCATCTGGCCAAGAGGTTGCAGTTGTCTCTTCTGGATGCAGCCCTTACCACTGCGTTCCATGCCTTTGTCACTTTTTGTTCTGTGTTTGTGCAGTCCCTATGACAATGCGGCACTGGTACGTGACTAGGGGTCCTAGGTGCTACCTCAGTACAAATAATAGTGCAATACGTTCAATTTGGGGCTTTTGTCTTAAATCCATCTGGAAGCTGGAGCAGGCAATCCATACAGCAGCCTACTTATTAAGCAAAGCACCTTGTGTTGAGCACACCACCAGTGCTTTGTGATCTGCGCTGATTACATGTTGGTTTGTGGATGCGATTTAAGGTGTTTGTTGGCTTTGACCTGAAGCGGCTTGGGATCTGCCTATGTGTGGGAAATGTAGTTGAGATCAGCAGAGGTGCATGAGCTGGGGACCCCTCAGTATAGATCAGAGGAGGCAGTGGACAAGATAGAGGTGAAGGCTCTTCATGGAGACTACAATTTGCTCCTTCCCAGCACTCATCTGAAATTGTCCAAATCTATTGACCTTCAAGGTGAGCTACACAGCCAATCGCTTTTTGAAGACTTTTGAGCAAGGATGTGCTGGAGGGTGAGGTTTTGTTCCTGAGTTCGACTCTGTTCTTTTGTGGTAGTTTATATTCTGGTTTGTGGGTTGGTTTTTTTTAGAAGTTGTATAAATCTAAATAAAATAATCCTAGCCATGGCCATGGGTTTTCATTAAAATCCCTTTTGCTCTCCCTCAGCCTATTACAGGGGGCCTACAGGGGCATATTTTATTTTAGATTGCATGAAACTGATATTTATTTTCAGGTGGTTGAGTAGAATTGGCCAATTTATACAAAGATCTGTTTTCATAGATAGATTCAAAGGCCAGAAGGGATCAGGGTGATCATCTAGTAGTCTGACCTTCTGCATAATAAGGCCGTAGGATGTCGCTGTATTAATTCCTCCTTCATGTTCAATAGCTGTGCTTGTATTAGAACATAACTTTTAGAAAAACACTCAAAAAGCTCAGCATGTTAACGTGAATGAGGCATGAACCCACATCTCCAGGGGAAATTGCAATCTCCCCGTAGACTGCTCAGCTAACATAGAGAACCCAGGTCTGCTTGGTCTCAATTTAGGGCTTTGTCCACTGCCCCGTAATTCTTGCAAATCATGTGAAGGACGTGAGCACTGAAAAACCAAAACATTCAAATGCAGCTCATTTTTTGCACCGTGGAAACTACAAAAAAAAAAATCTTTTAAAAATCTGTTGTTATTTTTAGGAACTTCTGCAATGCAGAAATCAGATGAGTTTATTGATTTCGTACACTTGGGTAAATGTTCAAAGAATATTTTTTCATGTTGTGAACCACGTGGCTCTCGGTGACTATAATGAGAATTGTAATGATAAAACTCGACATGAAATGTTTTGAAACACTGGAGCAAGCACATTGAGTGGCCAAATTGCCCCCTCATTTAGTAAATCAATTTCATGAGATGCAAGGGGCTAATATTTTGTAACTCCAAAAAAGGACCACCAAATATTGCCCTTAAACTGATGATAGAAATATAGGAAGTAAACATTTGGAATGCTAGTATGTTGTGTTTATGTGTTCTCATTTTTCTTACAGCATTGCAAGATGCTAAAATTACTGGTAAGGTAACTCTCCTTTTACAGAAATGACTTTCAGTCCTCTCTGTAAAATTGAGGTGGTGTACCTGAGTCAACATGCAGTAGACAGCTAGTTAGCTCTTTAAATTCAAGTTTAATAATACCAGTGATGTTTCCGGAAAGTGTTTAGTATGATCATTGTCTGTTGGAATTGATGTTTGCATGTGACATAAAACCAGACAGACTGAAATTAACACTTTTTTTTTTTGTCCTGCAGTGGGTGGGGAACAAATAAGTTCTATTGGACGAGGCATCTGTGTGTTGCTGGGTATTTCTTTGGAAGATACTCACAAAGAACTAGAACACATGTAAGTCATGACATGCATTGAGTGTTCCCTTATATTTCCTGTTTGTTCATATGCTACTAACTCCGAATCAGAAATCTCAGAACTATATTCAAAAAGTGTTCGCTGTAGGAAAACCCAAGCTTCTCCACGTTCTCTGTATTTACGTTACGCTTTGCTCGTGGACCTTCTAGTTATAGTTTCATTTCATTTTATGCAGCACTGGTGAAAAGTCCCCTAAAAACATTAACTAACAAACAAACAGAGCACTACATGTTTTTCCCAGAAAATAACCACCCGTTGGGTTTTTCTGGGTGTTTTCATTTTTTTAAATTTCTACTGTATGTCACTATAAACTGTTTACATTAACATACAACATATTTGAAAGTTTTTTTGATACGAGAAATTTTAGGCTCTCTTTTCAATCCGCACATGAGAAGTTTAGCACTTCTGAAAAGTTAAAAGGGATGTGACGAGACCCTAGAGATTCTTGTTAAGTCAAACAAGAAACAGTAAAAAAACAAAACAAAACAAAAAAACCCTAAAGAAATGTCTAGAGGGGGGAAGGAGAAGGGGAATGAAATGGGTGGTGTCATTGGTGATTAGAGAGAAGAGTGGAGACTGCGTGGAATCAACTGTCACTGGATGCTGGAGAGAGTAGTGAGTGGAGTTGTGAACTGTACAGGGCTTGATTTGCTAGAATGTAAAACTTCTAGAAGATGGGCAGGAAATTTGAATGTGTGTGTAAAGCTGGGCTACCTTATCTCACTTTTCCTATCTTCACAGCATGTTCAATTCACTAGGCCATTGTATCTCATACTTGCTTTAGTAAATGTGAAAGCTGGTGATCAGTACTGCACATGGGTGACTAGAAAGTAGTGATTACCAAACTCCGAGGGATGAATTTATCTGATTCAACATATATGAAGTTGAATAAAGAGGCAGGAAACAAATGGTTGAATGGACTGAACTATTAAAGAGAGAATTATTCTTAAATAAAATATATGGTCAAGAATTGCTAAGGGAAAAAATGACAGAAAACTGTTTTAACCCGATACTTCATGTGTCATTGAAGGAAACTTTATCTGTTGATCCTGCAAATGAGACAATTTCAATGCCATCATCATCAAAGTGTAGCAGTGATGATGATGATTTAAGCCCCTACTGCAGGCTTTCCAGTAGCCTTTAATCAGCAACTTGATTTAGGAGCAGTTTCTGTTTCTTTGATACCCAAAGATTATTGAACAGCAATATTTGACTACGCCATAAGAACAGCTGAAAGGCAAAGACTTACACTTGATGCTAACATCATCACCTTCAGAGTGGCACAAAATGATCACTTTAAAGTACTGACTGTGGTGTTTGGCCCTTGATGCACTACTCCGGACAAGTTTAAACTCACAGGACTCATTACTAAGTGCTGCAAGTGATAGAACAGAGGACAAGTTAAAGGAAGAACTTAAAAGAGTCAAGATTGATGTGACTGGAGTATTATTATTGATTGAACACTATGAACCAACAATGCATCCATACACAGGGGGCAATTGCGTGTCTGCTTACTACTATTGTTGGGCCCAGTTCTACCCCCTCAAATAAATCATTGTCCTCAATCAATTAATTTTGCTTCCAAATTATTTATCCCCAAATCACCAATTTGACTCCCCCAATAATTTTGCCCTCCGCTAACTCTATTGCCCTTTCCTGGACTTTCCTGGACTACTGCTGCTGCTGCTTTCCTGGACCCTCAGCCTTCCAGCTTGCCTGCTCTGCTCTCCCTGCTCCCTTTCTGTGCAAAGAACAGTACGCCCTGCTCCCTGTGCAAGGGGCAGCAGAGCTCAGGTTGTGTGGGTGACCTTGGTGTGGCCGTTTCCTGACTTTTGAGATCTTCATTTTCTAATCTAAACTTTCTTGTAATAAGTCTAATTTCTCAATGCATTGAGAGGATCATAGTTCTCAATGGCTGTTCACATTTTAAACAAGACAGTACAGTGAAAGGTAAGTTTTCAAAATCGGTGGTGTTCTTGTTGCACTCTCTGGCCTATTGTTTTTTCCCCATCCCAATCCCACATTCTGTTTCAGGATGTTTAAGAGAAGGCTTTTATACGAGTAGCAGGAAGAGCATGCAAGGGCTTTCATATCCTTTGGTTCTGTATGTGTGATCTCGATGTGACTTTCGGTTTTTAGGGGAAGGGATGAATGAATGGCTTGTAACTTTGACATTTGTGATCAAATAAATGTACATATATAATATAATATATATCTTGAAAACGAGAATCCTGTAGCACCTTAAAGACTAACAAATTTCTGCGATCTGACGAAGTGGGTTGCAGCCCACGAAAGCTTATGCCCGCAGAAATTTGTTAGTCTTTAAGGTGCTACAGGACTCCCGCTGTTTTTGCTGTATACAGACTAACACGGCTACCCCTCTGGAAATATATATCTTGTTACCTGTGCTTGCATGAACGCCTGTGTGCCATTCACCTCTGTTGACCTTACACGTGATCTGAGGTCCTACAAGTAGCCTTCATTGTTCTATTTCTTCTCACAGGGTTCGAAAGATTTTAAACTTGCGCGTGTTTGAAGACGAAAGTGGGAAACACTGGTCTAAAAGTGTGATGGATAAACAGTATGAGGTGCTTTGTGTCAGCCAGTTTACTCTTCAGTGCATCCTGAAAGGAAACAAACCAGACTATCACATGGCTATGCCTGCAGAGCAAGCAGAGTCTTTCTACAACAACTTCCTAGAACAACTTAAAAAAGCCTACAAACCAGAGCTTATTAAAGGTAAGGTAGACCCTAATATGTTGGGAAAAGGGGTACTAAGAAAAATGTTGTGGATGACCTTTGTCTTTCCCATTTAGGGTGGAATTGAGTCCTTTCTGGGGTTTGAGCCCCAGTCTTTAATGTGACCAGCAAAAGCTGCTTATATTGACTGCGCCCCAAGAGTTGTCATCTTCTCTTTGCTACATCATAATATTGATGCTTTGCTTCATAGACTGATGCCTCAATCTTTATTCCCACATGTGGCCATGCATAGTGCTAACCCAGGCAGCTAGACCAGACCAGAATCTTCTCTTCTCCTTAAGGTTTTTCTACTAGTCACGTTGAAAAAAATATATGCACTGTGTAGTGAACGTTATGACTTTCACTTTTTACCCCTTCATTTTTCACCACGTTACACGTTGATGGTGATAGTAGGATATATTATATGTTGCTGATACTAGGATCTAATCTAGTCAGTCTGTTCTCTGCTGCATTCATATTAACTAAACATCAGTCTTCTCTTCGCTAAAGGAAACACAGTGGGTCCCATTCTCTCTTGTGATTTGCCCTCTGTTCACTTTTTCTCTCTGGTTCCTGTGACCACTCTTTTAATTTGTATTGAATTTTTAATATAGCTGTATAGAAATAAGTGTATACAGAAAGAACCTTTGTATAAATATTGCTATCACTAGTAGGGTAGATTGAAGTGTAAAAATATAACTTGTATTGTAAAGGTCTGCTTTATCCTGGTTAAGAGGAGAGCAGAAAAATGGTAGACAGGGAAAGGTTTAAGGCTTAATCACCTGATTGACAGTATATGAATGATAATTATCTCAGATATCTGTGTATCATGAACACTTTCAAAAGAGATCGTGTCTGCTAGTGATGAAATCCCTTCCAAAAATGTCAGTCTCATATCAGCTTTCCAATGCCTTTTGTATACTATTTTTTTTTTGCACTTAATATGCTGATAATGATCTAAGTAATGTTATTCTGGTAGACCTTTCATTTTTGACACACAATATAGTAAACCTAAATCTGATTAAATTACAAAGTTTTTGCTTCCTGAAATTTTAAACTATAGCTTTCAGGCTTCTTCTTATCAGCCACAGTTATAGCCTAAATCACATATTTCCTTTTATGTGTGTGTCAAGTTATTACTAAGTAAGGGCCCATTTCTGCTCTGACAAAGTCAGTAACAAATCTCCCCTTGAAGTCAACAAGACCAGAATCTGGTCCGGTACGGACTTTGCTTAGTTGAATCATCATCTCTCAGTGAAATTAAACTGAAAACAAACATAACTTTGTTTCTCACCTAGAGAATGAAATACATACATTGGCATATCTAGCTTTGTTTTCTGGATTTGCGGAATCTTCTGTTTCAGTGAAGCGTTTTGTTATGAGAGTTCACAAGCACTTTGAGGCTTCTTAATTTTGACAGCAATATTTTAAATGCTCTCTCTTTCTCTCCCCCCACCAATCCCTCCCAGCAATATAATAGTTGAGCACTTGAAATAAAATAGCCATCACCACTCTCCCTTGAATGTCTGCTTTTACTTTAAAAATAGCTTTCATTTCTGCTCTTCCTTGCTGCAAAGGTAAGTTTAAAAATGTACCATTTCTAGAATAGTATTATTGATGATTTGGGAGTTGCTGTCCTCACTACCGTGCTAGATAATACACATTTCAAACTCGCTCGGCTACTAGAACTGTCTACTAATGTACATTTTCTGGAGGCTGGGCTAGTCTGTATCCTACTGAATCTAATTCTGAGGATGGATATTAAAACCTTCTCCCATAGTTTGTGGCTTACAGAGTGCCATGCCTTTCTGAAGCCTGGTAGTTTGGCTGATGGAGTTCACAAACTGTAATAATCTTGTTGAGCTGGAGCAGTTTAGCTGACAGAGCTTTCGTATTCAGTAGCCATATACCATTGGGACTTGTTGAGACCACCAGATCTTTGGCAAAGTTGTAATAACCAGTCTAGAACCTGATGGAGCATTCAACCATCCTGAAATCTGTACTGAAAAATTTCTAAAGTCAGCAGCCTACATTGCCAGAAATTATTCTGTGCACTAGATCTTATGAAGAAAAATGGAAGGGATGGTCTAGTGGTGAGAGAAATAGCCCAGGACACAGGTTCAGTTCACCTAAAATACTATGGAAATGGGGGAGGGGTCCAGATAATTACCTCAGATTTTGTCTACACTACAAAGTTAACTCATGTGATTGGACCAACTGTGTCCTCACTATTTTTGCACTCACCTGTCTGGGGGCATAGCCTGTGGTGCTTTGTGCTGAGATGCTCTAAGATTCTTTTTCAGTTAGTTGTATCTATTCCAGGAGAACTTGTCTGTCCTTTGGGAGGGAGGGAATTGTGGAAAGGGCATTGAAGGACTATCAGCTCTTGAGTGATTTAGCCTGCAGGTTACAGCCCAAATTAAACCAGACCTCAGGCTCTAACCCACATCCAGGTCAGAGGTCTTTGTGTGGACAGTAGGGGAGTTAAGGCTAAAACCTTGGTGAGAGCTTGGGTTTAACTGTGCAGTGCAAACATACTCATAGATAACTTTTATGAATAAAACAAATGTGAAGTTTCTAGGCCATGCTGTCAGAGAGATGTGTCCAAAGAATATTCTAAAAGCAAATTACCTGTTTTTTTAAAGTCTCTCATCTCAGAAATGGCTTGTTTGTTTCACCTTAAATACAGAAAAGGGGGAGAAAAAAATCTCTGGCTCTGGAGGTACCACACATACAAATCTCTAAAGAAATAGAATTTTTAAAAAATTGTTTTAAGAGGGGGATGATGTAAGCAAAAATGAACTTGTGATTTTAATTAAATTCTTATAGACTAATACCTATAAGCCTATTATATCAAAGAGAAAGCTGAAAGGTGTTTTGATCAATTGATAAGTATGTAGGCAGGGAGAAGGTATTTAATACTAGAGGGCTTCCCAATCTAACAGACACACGCGTACCAAGATCCAATGGCTGGAAGTTGACATAAACATCTATTTCCCTTCTAAATATTTTAATTTTTTTACAGGGAAGGAAATTAACCATTGGAACAGCTTACCAAGGGATGTAGTGCATTCTTCATAAGAATAGCCATACTGGGTGAGACCAGTGGTCCATCTAGCCCAATAGCCTGTCTTCTGACAGTGGCCAGTGCCATGACTTGGAGTCTGTGAATCCAGATTGCATGTTTTTCTAAAACAGTCAGTAGCTCAACTACAAGTTTTTGTGTTTGATGCAGGAATCACTATATATGGTCTGTGTTATGCAGGAGGTTAGGTTAGACAGTCATAATGGTTCCTTCTGGACTAAAAAAATCTTATGAATCTATAGAAAGTGCTTTTAAAAAATACTTACTGAGAGATTTCTCCATGTGGAATCTCAGTTGGGTACTCCAAGCACTAAGTCCCTCCCCCCAAATAATGTCTTGTGTCACTTTTGCTTGCTCAGAGTTCCATTTCTAACAGCTATCAGCCAGGAGAATTTCTGATCTGTGGCACTCAGTTGAACTACTGTATTATATTATCGGAAGGGCAGTCCTTGGAACGGATATAGCATATCTGAGAATTCACTCCCCCTTTTGCTGACGTCAAGAAATGTATCTACTTTCCTTCTTCTCAAACTGCACATGCTTTAAAGATGTAATATGGCATATTCTGGATAAGAGGAGGGCAGTGAATATGTTCTATTAGGCTATCCAAGACAATATAGTCCAACTCCCTTTCGTTCTTTACCATCTTGCCATCAAGGACAACAAAACATTGACTACAAGATGGCTTGGAGCATGCAATGGAGAAATGCATAGAGCAAGATACCTTTTGTTGTCAATGACTATCAAGGACCCACATGATTTAAAAGCATGGCGACCATTCGAACAGACAAATCTTACACACTGGATAAGGTAGCTCCTATATTCGGTTACTAAATGGAAATAGTTAAACTGGGTACTGCTGATTCATCCTAGGATGAATTTCATTTCTTGACATATCCCACTGTCCGATATGAATAGGGAAGAGAATGAGGAAATGTAGAGTGACCTGATAACTTTCTTTCTTCGACTGTTTATACCATTCATGTTCTTTTCTTGCCCCATCCTAGAGAAAAGCAGTCCTCTATACCTAATTTAAAAAAAAAAAAAAAAGTTTAAAGTACGGGGCTCTCGTAGAAATGATCTTCAAGTTAATTACATTTTGTAACAAGAGAATCTAGTATTTTGCATCTTTGGAGGACTTCATTTCTAGGATTGGGTTTTGTCAGGGGGCAGTGGGCCAAGGGGGCCAATGACAATTTGGCTTTGATTTGGCTGAGTTATAAGGGTTTCATGCACGTGCACTGGCTTTGAAGACTGTCTTTTTTGTTTTGCTGTCTACCAGCTCTCTATTGGCTTTGCACCTGGAATTTCATTTTTTAATGTGTAGATATGTGTGGAATATGATTTTTGAGGGGCATCGTGTTGAGCCGGAGTGGCTCTTGCTTCATGGACTGTAGAAGCTGTACAGTGTATAGTGACTGAAATAGGGGACAAAATAGTATGTGATCATGTACTTAGATCATATCAAATGCATGTAGATAAGCAAGCATTACTCAAGGGTGCCATCTTCATACTTTTAAGTGCTTCCCTTTGAAATTATAATGTTCTTCTAACACAGTGTTTTTGAATGGACTAGATATGAACTTGAGGTTATTTACAGCAGGAGCCAAAAGGCTGTAAAGACCACATCTTCAGTACATTGCTTCTGCTTTTTAAAATGGTATCACATGTATTTCCCAGTTGACTTCCAGCGATGAAGTCAACATTCTTGTTTTGAAGAAACTTGTAAATGTAGAGGTAGGTTTTGATATTTTGTGTCTTTTGCTCATTCTGCCTGAGGAATAGATGACTGACTGTCTGGAAAGCCAAAGGATAAGTATGGTAAATAAAAGAAAAAAGGGATTTTGCTACTAGTGCAGAGCTCCCTTTCGTCTGTGCATATGTGAGAGATACTTGTTTTGTACTTAAGGTAGACTTTGACTCTTCTCTATCAGAAAATGGAAGGAACCCTTGTATCTCCGACATACAAGCCAGTTAGCTATGCATACTGATTCTCCTGCCCTTGTGGCAGCTGTTAATGTCACCAGCATTACTTCTGAAATGATGCAAGCATGTACTTCCTTGGAAGGACACACAAGCAAGAAGAAAAATCACTTCCTCATTTCTGCTAAACCAAGTGCTCCTATCTAAGTCCCTTGTTATCTCGTCAGCTATCTCACTGGGCAGACCTGAGAGCACAAGGGAAGCTAGGGACTGCCTCCACAACTCCCCATACCTTCATTCCTGGTGCAGCCCCAAAGTGCAAAGGTGGATTATGATGACTTTGAGCAGACAAGCTTCCCCACTAGCTGCTGCCCCTCCACAGCTAGCCACAGTCAGGATTACTCCCAGGAATATCATGGTACTTCACAACACTTCAGAAGACTGAGGAAGTTCACTCCCTCTGAAAGGTCTTGTCCAAGAAATAGCACTTAGAATATCATATGTCTCTGCGTCTCCTATGGAAAGTACTGGGGCACACAGGAAGTTCACCAAAAAGTATAAAAGGATATCCAGGAAGCATCCCAGGGATTTGTACTCTTCCACAGAACCCTATCCTTCCCTGCCTCATTAAATGAAGAAAGAGGAATTCATCTGTATCAGAACTCAAGAAGTCACATGCAGGGTCACAGAACAGTCTATTCTCCACAGGTTGAAAAGCTCTCCCACCGACATAGTGCCGTCCGCACTGGCACTTAGGTTGGTGGATTGTTCACACCTCTGAGCAGCGGACGTTATACTGAAGTAAGCTCTCTTGTAGACCAAGCCTTAATGTATAAGTAGCCACAGCATTAGCAGCAAATGTTTCCATTTTAAGATGCTGTTTTCAGTAGCTCTTACCTTTTTGAATTCTGTTTATCTTTTGAGCTGAATTTCTGCAAGCCTGGCTTCTGCCTGAGGTGAATTTTGTGTGAGTCAAAACAATTCAACCAATTTTAAGCATGGGAGTATAATTCCGGTGCCATCTATGCAGTATGGGAGTATGTAATATACAAATAATCACCTTTTTTGGGTACAAGTTCATCCAGACTTTATAGTCACTTCCTGGGGAAGCTATGTAACAGGTAGCCACTCTGCATACTTTTTTAGACATTGGTGTAGAGAGACCATCCCTGCTAGCCTATGTGAAGATGTGTAATGCTAGAGTTCCAGATTTAATGAGTTTATCAGAAACAGGAACCTCTCCCTTTGAGTGGGAACCAAACCTGTAAGATGTACTGCGCCAGAATCAATATAAAATCAAAGAGATTTTCCCATAAATATTTGAATAGGTATTTAAACTTTAGGTCTGTGGACATGGCTGTTGGTTAACCATTGTTAAATTCAGTGTTCTAAAACTTATTTTTCAGCTATGAATCATTTCTAATAGTCCCAGAAAACATTTGTCCATGTGATTCACCGGCAAACCTCTGGGCCACAAATATAGAAAAACTACCTGGGTTTTCTCAGTGGGTTCTAATCTGTTGTGGGTGGCAAAGAGTTTGAGAAATGTGCAAAAGAATTATAATGACTGTGGCTTTTTTATTGCTCTGACGTCATCTCTCTGTGGGACCTCTTTCATGTTCCAGTCTCCTGCAAGTTTGTAAATTGAGAAAGAGGCAGTACAAGGGAGATCAGGTCTGTTTTTTCACTTGCTTGGTAGCACTTTAGTCTCATAAATTGTGTTTTATTTTCCATTATTACTTGGTATTTTTGGTGCATAGCTAGTTAGCAATTGAGAATAGAATGGCATTTCCCCAGGATAGTGAATATTTCATGGTATCTTTATTTGAACAGAAAAATAAGATTTGTCATAGCTTTTTTTAAAGCAATAACTCTTCGTAATTGTCAATCCTTAGGGAAATCATTAGAGGGTTTTTATTGCAAAGAATCTTTTTGCTTTGTGTTTTGGAACTTTGTGAATTTTAGTCACCAAAGAGCAGCAGTGCATTATTACATCTTTGTTATCAGAAAGAAGCTAGCAGCTTTGGTGCTTATCTGGTTCCCGTTCAAAGCAAGTTGGTCCCATCTGTGTGGAAATACTTGGTCAAGTCCTGCTCTTCAGTTCGGAGCCCAAGCAAAGGACTTTTCACTGGGGAAGAATGTGAGGAGTTTGGAGGGAGGGTGAGTGCAATCTTCAGCCTCTTGGCCTGCAGGGAGGGTGTGGAGCACTGTGTAGGCCGGCTTCAGCCACTGCTACGGAATGTGCTTTCATGGCAGTTGTGTTCTGCAGACCCTCTCCTCCCAGGCACACACAAGGTTATGCTGCAGTGGACGTTCTGTGGCCAAACTCAGGCCACTCCCCTGGTTCATGCACAACCCCTTGTACTTTCTTGGAGGGCTATTTTGGAGCTTGGATCTACATGACACAGGGCCATGTGGTACCCCTGGCTGGGCTGTTGTGGTGTGGCCTACTGAGCAACAGAAACATGGCATTTCTGCTGAGATTCAGACCGTACATGCCTGCAATGGGCAGGTCAGGATTCGGCTCTTTATTCATAGCCCAGCTCAGCTTTCTCTGGCTAACAGAAAACGCTCTAATAACGATTAAAAGCTTATTCATAGCATTTCTGCAGGTATATTATGCAGTCAGAAATGGGACTCTTCTGCATAACCTCCGTTGTCTGCTAACGTATGCGGTGTCTGATATATTAGATGTGGCTATATGCACCCCTGTGCTGGGAACACTAATCCAAGGTCAGGGGAATTATTTTCCCCCTGTTTTTTTTTTTTTAACAGCTTTGCTTTGGACAATGGAAGAAGTCTTTGTGCTTGGGTAGCTTTAATTAATTTTAGTCTGTAATTTTGAGGATGCACCTGCTGATAATCAGAAGTTCTATCAGAGGCTGTCTTATGCTGCATGCACAAAAACTTGGAGGAGCAAATTTGAAGATGTGGCCATTTCCTATCTACTGAAAATCCTTTTCAAGCATTCAAAATAGCACAATGTTTTTGCCACTGTACAAATGTTCTTCACCGGAACAATTAAACTCCATCAGTGATCTGTCCTAGCCTAAGGGTGTACTGAGTTACTTAAGGGGTTCCCAGGCACCCCTGTTCAATGGTAAAGGAGCCTCTGGGTAACTGCGACTCTCCGTCTGTCTGGTACCCTTTTCCCTCTCCCATTACAAAGTTTTTTTCTCCTCTGTGTTGCCACCTGCTGTCTGTAAGGCAGGACAAAAAAAGAGACTGAAACTCATGCATCTGGAGTGGGTGGTGGGAGAGGGAATGTGTTGGGGCTAGTAGCCTAGCAGTGTCAACCACGCTGGAAGGAGGGGAGACAAGGCGAGCACTGGGGGCTTGGGGAGAAACTCGGGATGGAAGAAGCTGAAGAAATATAAAGATCTGCAGGAGAAATAAAGGAAGGATGAGACGGAAGAGGAACAGGCAGAAAAGGCCAGGCAAAAATGCGTACAGGAAAAAAAGCTGAGATTGTAGCAACTATTTCAAGACCAAGTTTGATGGGAAATGGAGTGCCCAGGCACCAATCCATGGTGAAGTGAACACCCCAGGAAAAGATGCTGGGAACCCCTGCTGCGAAACGTTATTAGAACATTGTACTGTGCCCTTCTCCCCTCCCTCCAAAAAGCTGTTGGAGGTAATTCATTGTTGAGGCTTATTCAAGCACCTTGGCTCAATGTCCCCACCCTAATGTCAACCTAATGTCACAACCCTTTTTACATCCCCCACCACCCTCCCTGCCTCCTATACGTTTCCAGTATGAGCGATGAACCATCATCTACCCACCCCATAAAGCCTATATGCCAGCCTTCATTTTAGCTGCTTGTTATGGCCAAATACTGTGTTTGTGCCTCTTATCCTCCAAATACAGACCAGAAACACGGCCCTTGGCCACCCTGACTTCCACTTGCGATTTTGAAAAACAAAAACACATGCTGCATCTTTATTATTCTTCTGCAGTGTGGAAAGAGCATTATCACTTGTCTGCCATTCTAGCGTGAACCTAAGAGTCCAGTCTACCTGTCCAGCTTCTCTTTAAGTATTGGAAGCTCCATAATACTTTCAACGTTCACCTAGCTTTGTGAATAGCAGATCACATCTATCATAACCGTGTCCCTTCCTTGTCCCACTTCACTCTGTGCATCTGTCAGAGGCCACTGACTTCAGAGAGCCCCCATTTCCCAAAACAGGCTATAGTTATTATTTATTGTGTTGCCGTAGTGCCTTGAAACCTTAGTCATTGACCAGAACCCCATTGCGCTAGGTGCTGTACAAACAAAGAACAAAAAAATGCTCCCTTTCCCAAATAGTATTATATTACATTTTTATTTGATGAAATCAAATGAAAATGCAATACACTGTCAAATGTAGGAAAAACCTGTGCAGTAAATATATCCACAAGATAACATTTCAATGATTTAAAAAAATTCTATAGTAGTAATGATAAACATATTTCTAGGCAGGTACATGTGAGCACGATTAAACTTTTTTGCAAAACCTATGATGAATAGCTTAGCTTTCAAATAAGAAGAGATGAACTGCCATATCAGATCAGACCACAGGTCCATCTAGTTCCGTGTCTTGCCACCAACAGTAGTCTGTACTTTCAGAAGAAGGTTCTTAAAAAAAACCTGTAATGGACAATTATGGACTAGTCCATAGGGGAGGTATCTTCCTAGCCCCTATCAGTGGTTGGTTTATGTGCTAAAGCATGAGTGTTTATGGTTTTTATCAGCATTTTTATTTCTGCTTAATTTATTTATAAGCATTTCATTCTTTGACGGATTCCTAGTGCACTGCTGGGTGCTCTGTACTCTTGAAAGACAGGCCATTTATTTAGGCCCCTACATACAAGTATAAAGGCCTAACTTTAACCAGCCATTAAAAAAAAAATCTTAACCACACTTTTTTCAGTAGTGGGATTCCTCAGCATGCAACATTCTTTAAAGAGTCCTGGGAAATCTCTTATTTTTTTTTCCAGATGGCAAATTTGGAGCCTACATGCAGGTAAACATTCAGAATGACGGTCCTGTGACTATAGAACTGGCATCCCCTGCTACTACTGTTGACCCGAAGCAGGTAAGCCCTCAGAACTGTCTAATTCAGAGAGAGGGGAAACGCTTATACCATTCTCAGGATGGCCATGTCCTACTGACATTTGGCTGGCTGCTTGGTGCTTTACTTTGTTCTGAGGAAGGATTTCTACTATTGCACAGTGCAGTTTACTTTTGTCATAAGGGCTTAATGCTTCTGAATTGCCCCTGCAAAGTTAAATAATTTTTCTTCAGATCCGTGGCTTCTTGAAAGCTGCCTAACGTCTTGCTAAAGGTCACATATGTGTCATGCGGAGCAGAATTTATAGTGTATATTATTCATCATGAAGGCTGCCTTTTAATCATGAGTCATAGACTGTTATTTTAATGTGTTTGGTTTTTTACAATCAAGACTTTTGACGTTTTGGGGCTATTGTACGTGGGTGGGTGCACAGGGTACTCAACAGGACACCAATTTTTCTGAGAAACTAGAGTGCTGTTAGATTAAACCGTGAGCGGCATGGGAGGCTAATGAGAAGTAGGGGAAACTTGCTGAGATGCATTGGATCAGACTAGAGCAGTGGCTCTCAACCTTTCCAGACTACTGTACCGCTTTCAGGAGTCTGATTTGTCTTGCATACCCCCAAGTTACACCTCACTTAAAAACTACTTGCTTACAAAATCACACATAAAGATACAAAAGTGTCACAGCACACTAGTACTGAAAAATTTCTTGCTTTCTCATTTTTACCATATAATTATAAAATAAATCAATTGGAATAGAAATTTGTGCTTTCATTTCAGTGTGGAGTATATAGAGCCATATAAAAAAGTCATTGTCTGTATAAAATTTTAGTTTGTACTGACTCCGCCAGTGCTTTTTATGTAGCCTGTTGTAAAACTAGGTGTACCCCCAGGTGTACACATATCCCTGGTTGAGAACCACTGGACTAGAGAATGCTGAGAATTTAATTCCTCTGGGGGGTGATGAGGTTTCTCCATCCTCGAGTGCAAAAATAATTATTTGTAGAGTTAGGTTGGGTTTTTCAGTTTCATTCTAGAATGGCAAGTATTATTGCATATTCATAGTGATCCTCTGTTACCGTGGAACTGACATGGTCTAACATGTCTGGAATACTAATGGTGGCTGTACTAGCTGATTCTCTTTTACTACTCTATACTTACATAATTCTTTCCCTTATCACCATGATGACTCCTTGACCATTCCTAAAAATTGGCATGATAAAGCTGCACTATTTTATCATGGTAATCAAGAACATCATCTCAAGGCATAATAGCATAAGTCATAAGACAAACTGTGATGGACTTGAGTTCATATAGGCTTTTACAAGGCATGTTGTACATTTTCCAGGTTTTGATCTTGCCTGTATTTGCTTTTTATGGACAGTCTTTTTGTAATAACAGAATATGCTCCTGGAATGGAGACTCTCTCTCTTTAATGCATTTTCTTAAAAAACAAACAAACAAACCCTTTCTTTATTCCTGGAAGAGCGTATGTAACACTAGATGTCAGTAGAGTTACGTTACTTCAGAGATTATGTTTATATACAATTTTTTAAACAAATACCAGACTAGGTAAATCAGGTATTCTAGATATCCTGGAATACTCTTCAAATGTTATTTGGAACCTTACAAAAAAGGGAGAAGGGTAAAACCCTAAGAGAAGTCCTAGCCGCAGTAGTATCTCTTGCACAGAATTCCTTTAAAATTGCAAGATAGAACTTTAAACAATGATAATCAGCAAAAAATGTCTAAATTGGACGAGAAAGCCCCAAAGGAAGCAGAGAGATGGTCAATTGAATGATTCTGGTGATTAATAAAGTTTCCTTTGCTTGCCCTTGCATTGGGTGAGTCTTTGTGGCTACAAAAGGTCTGGCTACTCCCTAAAATTACTATATTTGTATGTGTACACGATAAGCTGTGCTGGATGTTGGAGATGGTAACTCAAATATATTAAAGGTCTTTCTCAGTACAAATTCCTATCATAAAGTCAACAAAGTGACCTTGTCTAGAGAAATAATTTATCTTGAGAGCTGACTTTGCTGAAGGCAAATGTGATGAGTGCTTTGATAGGAAGGGGAAGGTAGAAGTTTAATGAAGAACATCAGATAAAAATAAATACAAGATGCTCTAGTGCTAGTATAACACAAGGAGTATTTGATATTTCTGAACCATTTTCGTCTCTTGTGGACAGTTTCCCATTTCTCTTCCATTAGTGTTGCTCATAACTTGGGTGGTTGTGTTGCTGCAGTAATACCTGGAGACCAAAAGAGGTGCCGTCACCTTGGGACTCTTGTAGGGGAAATATACTTCCGAACTGGACACTCCTCCTTTTTGTATCTATGGAATGAATGACACTGCGCCACATTGTAAATGAATGTTCATTCAACTGCCAATTATATCTAAGCATCATCAGCTATTCTCCTTTTCATATAAGTGTGAAAAGTCTGAAGGGCCAATGGTTAACTGAAGAGTGATAATTCTCCCCCGCCAAAGAAGGTTTTGAAGAGAAGCAACAGAGGTAACAGTTTTAAACACAGGTATTGTAATTTGCCTTCCTTGGGATTGCTGTCTGATAATTGCATTACCAAGGTAAAAGAAACATTTCCAGGAAATGTAACAGTGCAGTTAATTTGAGCCAGTTGCACAACATGAAGTCCTGATTTATTGTCCTTTACTTTACCTCTCTAACTCTACAGCATGTGGGACTGAAATTGCAAAACTGGAAGATTTTTGTTCCATGTTCTTGGAACTACTCATAAATTAAATGCTGCGAGTGTGCCTCCTCTTTACCCTCCGCCTTCTAGGCTTATTCCTAATCTGCATCTCTCTTTGAGACTCCGTCTAATCTTTGTGTTGAACCATAAAACATTTCTAATCTCCAGCCTGGATTGTAATGCTGAACAAAACATCTGTTGTACTAAAACTGTTCTACACTTCAGAGCATTAATGAGACAGTACATGTTTTAGCCTTTTTTTTTTTTTTTTTTAAAGTATACAGCCTGATTTCCCAGCATTACAGACTTGACCTGCAAAAGGCAAACAGCAGGCTTTTATTTCATGATGAGCTGGGTGAAATGTATCCAGTAATATGACTTTCAGTATTTTATTCAACAGCACTTTTAGATATATAGATTCAAATATTGTTGTTTGAAGCATATTTTTCTAACTCTCACTTTCTCAGTTCAAAATAGCATGTAGTAGCATGTTTATATTTAAATTTATTTTAATGTTTATTAGATCTTTTTTCTAGATAGAAACTTTTATCTTTTAATTTATTTGTAAAAATGCAAACATAATTCTTGACAAATCTCTGAATATGACCATGTCTAGGAAGAGGAAAAAGGATGGTGTTTTAAATGATGTTGAAAAGTGTGTGATATAAAACTTATAGATAGGCTTGGAAGGATTAGATTTTTATTGATAAATGTCAATGAACTTCGATATCACCACACACACACACTCCAAAAAATATTTCCATCAATAATAATTGAAATTCATGATAAGCACAGTAAGAAAAATGCTGCGTGAGAACTTATTAGAGTTTGATTTAAGGCTATTTACTTTGTATGTTTTGACGTATGATGTTGGCAGTTTGTGTTTTAATGCTTACAAAGCTTTAACTTTTTGAATCTCGGCATCTACTGTCATTAAATAATTGTCTGATGCCCCCGTTGTCTGACCCTCCCATAATTTTCCACAACTATGAAAATTTAAATTGATAAATTTAAAAAAAAAAAAAGCTTAAATGTAAACATCAATATCTGTTGAAATGATAAACATAAATAAAAAGAATTCTGCCAAGCCTACTTATAGAGTCAAGTAAAACAGTTATTAGCTGCCTTTGGTACCATTAACATTAACAAGGCTGTTCTTGCATGGCTCCCTTACTTTTTTGCTGAATAGAGAGCTGGCTGTCATGTAGCCCAGCACTGTTCCATCTTGCTTTCCCTTTTGTTTCATATGCATATAAGGCTATTGTGAGGGGTTAGTGAGGAGACATGGGTTGTTGTGTCATCAGCAGGCTGATGACGCCCAGCTCTGCAGCCCCAATTCAGCAAGATATTTAATCAGGCGAATAGTTCCCCCGGAGTACCATGCTGTATTGGGACTCACTTGTCAATCTCCTCTGATTTAGCCAAAGTAGATTATCTCCTTAGCCAGGCCCTGTATACATAACAGTGCTTGCCAGTTTAGCTATCTCAGCAGAAGCCCCTAGTGTAGATGCATCTTACGCTGATAGTTTTTCTGCCAGTATAACAACACTGTATTGTCACTGTACTACTGCTGAACTATTACTGTAGTTACTACTACTCTTCTGTTGGCATAGCTGTGTGTACACTGGGGCTTTTGTCGACATAGCTATGTTGCCTAGGCGGGGTGAGGGTTTTGGGTTTTTTTTTTCCTTCACACCCATTTGATATATAGCTATGCTAACAAAATTTTGTTGTGTAGACCTGACCTTGGTGTTTGTTTGAGATTGGTGTATGGCCTATAAATAAAGTCAGTATCAGAGTTGGCACTAACGGACATTTTCTTATTTGGTACTTTTAGCAGAGTGGTCAAGGATTGAAAAAGCTTAAAGGCCCAACTCCCCCCTTATCCTTCTAGTTAGCCCCCATTAGATCAGGATTCAGGTCTGATAGCCAGACAGCGTGAGGAAGGTCACAGCACAACCATGTCCAGACTACCACAGGTTGGTGGATAGAGTACTGCCATCTACACACTGCCAAGCCTGCTCCCTAGGTACATCTGAGTTTTTTATGAACGTTAAAGTATTGAAACAAAAATGTGGTCAGTAAACACATTTCACATGTTTGTTTGTTTTATTTATAAATATAATTGTAGCAAATATTGTTAGCAAAGTTGTTAAAAAAAAATCTGTGTCCCAGATGATGCATATCAATTTATATAAGTCAGAGAATGAAAAAAGAAAAAATAGGTTCGTCTGATTTGGAAAGTGGTTTTCATGGCTTTAAGTTGATGTATAATTTATGAAATGTAAATATGAAACTAGAAGATACTGACTCTTGAGGCCAAGCTGGGATTTCTCAGTGCACAGAGCTAAAATTGGAGTGCCCTTATGGAAATTTCATAAGTCTTATGGTAGAAGGTCAAAGCTTCTCAGTAGTCCTTTTATACTTAACTTGTTACACACCCTTCTTGTTTTTAGTGCTATTAACACAACATATTGGGGCATTTGCCAGAACTCTTTTTAGTATTTGTCATGAAATAGTGTGTTTGTTTTTTTCTTCTATTTTAATCATAAAAGTGCAGCCCTCTTTTTTTCTCTGTGGTAAGAAGAGCCTCTGATTCATGTGTGAAATCTCTCTCCAATAGTTGAAACAATACATGATGATACAGCATATGCGGCCTGAGCATTAGAACCATAAGAGATCCCAAATCAGTACCATAAGTTCAAAAAAGTAGCTGTTTCAGTTCAGAAGACAGAATAACAAAGTTCTTATTTCAGATTCATGGCAATAAGTTTCCTGAGTGTTCCAGATATTACTGATATTTGGGAAGGCAATAATTAGGGGATGTGACACCCTGCACCCCCATATACACCCTTACAGTATAGTTATGTATTGTTGAATGCAAAATATGCCATATAAGATGTCTTTGGTATGCTCATGAGGTACTGATCATTATTGTTATAGTAATATGTTTGTTGCAATTTCATGTGTATGGTTATGAGGCTTCACTATGTAATATTCCCAAAGATGTGTCGCCATGACTTGAAACGTGTCCAGGCAAAACTCTCCAGGAGCAGAGGGGCAGTTCACATCTCATCAAAGCGTATATAGGACAAACCCAGCTCAGCCTTCCAGGAACAAAGGACTGGCCTGGGCATCAATGGAAGATCAGTTGGACTCTCGAGTGAGTCACTTCCTTTCCCTTGGTCAGCTTAGAACCCTGAGGAGGTGATGCTCACTGACTCAGGATATGGATAAGTCTCTATAAGGACTTTGTTTGTCACCTGACCCTGAGGTGGGCAAAGCCCCAGAGCGGAGAAGGAACATTATAAAAAGGGGAAACATTTGCCATGCTCTCTTTCTTCCACCTCCATCTGCAAACACCACCAAGCGATTGAAGTGCTGACCAAAAGGGAGAGCCTGGCTGAAGGGAAACCAGACAGCTCGTGGTGAGAATCACCTAAATTTGTAAGGTTGCTGAAAGTGTTGAGCTTAGTTTAGAATGTGGTTTGCTTTTATTTCTTTTGACCAAATCTGACTTGTTATACTGTGACTTAGAATCACTTAAAATCCTTCTGTAGTTAATACGTTTGTTTGTTTGTTTTACTTAAAGCAGTGGGTTTGGTTTGAATTGTGTTAGAGACTCCACTTGGAATAACAAGGCTGGTGCATATCAATTTCTTTGTTAAATTGATGAACTTATATGAGCTTACATTGTTCAGTGGGCATAACTGAACACTGTAAGATGGAGGTTCCTAGGGTTGAATGTGGGACTGGGGGTAGTGGCTAGGGTCATTCTGTTGCATAATCCAAAGAGTGGCTGGCTAGAGGCACTCACTGAGTTGGGAGCAGCTTACATGCTGGAGGTTGTGTGAACAGCCCAGGAGTAGGGATCTCACAGCAGAGCAGAGTAAGGCGGCTCCAGGAGTGGGAGATTGGGGTGACACAGCAATTTGCCAGTCCAGATTGCAGCAGAGGAATGTCACGGGGTTTCTGCTGTAATGGGACACTGAGCTTTGGAGAACTGAATCTGTTGTTTACTAGATCTGGGGACCACTTCTTACATTAAAGAAATCTGTCAGTAACCTCCAGTGTGGAATTCCATAGGAAACCTTTCTCCTGTTGGCTTGTTCAAGTTACAGTAGCTAATTTGAGAGCTTGTCAAGCCATTTAAACAGAACCATCTTTGCTTAATGCAGTATCTGATTGACCTTGTTAATTTTGAGTGACCAATTGCCATTACCAGTGTCTAGCAAGACAAGCATGGGTGGATAGGCAACTTCCAGTATACAATGGACAACATTTAAGATCACATCTTTGTCTGCCTTCCATGCACTAATTAACAAGCATCCAAGCTGTAGTTGCACATGAACCATTATTCTCTTCTCTTCTATTGTAAGCATTTAAACAGTGCCTGTCAGCATAGTACCTGAGCACATTACAACTGCTAAAAGTTGGCTTGAATAAAACTTTTGTTTCTCCCTTTCTCTACTCTATCATTTTGGTTTGGTTTGTTGTGGGGAAGTGACACTGAAGAAATGAGACTTTTGTTTTGAATATGGCAAGGTTTGTGGCCATTCTTATCTCTTGCAGAAGCAAATTCCACAGTTGGTTACCAAGTTATCTTTCACCTACAGTTGCAAGGTAGATGGTTTCATTGCTTCTGAGGAATATTGCTGTTTGTGGGAGGTCATGATTGCAGAGGAGAGGTGCCCGTCTCCATGGAGGGCCTTGAACATCAGGATTGAAACCTTGAATGTGACACTTCCTTCCCTTCACTGGGGAGTCAGTGAAGCAAGCCGAGCCCCAAGGAGAGAGCTGTTGACTGACTTGTATTGTTAAGAAGGGGCGCTGCATTCTGAACTAAATGGAATCTCTTTTCAGGGCTGGTGTCTTCATTTCTAGGTACAGTACATTAGGATTGATGAGCTCATGAATGCCATGAGCCACGGTGGTTAGGATGGAGCTGGGAAAAAGAGGAAATAAGGTACATACACAGAGTGATAGCTGTACACAGCATTTTTTAAAACAAAAATATACATACCATAAAGCAAAAGCTTCTGTCCCGAAGAACTTAAACCCTAAGGGTATTCAGCTAAATTCTCTCTTGAGTAGAGTGGTCCAGCAGGATGTTCCACTGGTGTAAATGTGAGCACAGTTCAGCCTGTTATGCTTCATTTTTATTATTAACCTTGTCATGTCAACTTTAAAGGTGTGCTTGGTTCAGTGAGGCTTAGATCTCCAGGTGTGCACTGCCATGGTATATTTTCCTTGAACGTTTCAGATCACTTGACTTCTGAAGTGTCACTGAGATCTGTCTGCCAGCATCCTTGCAGACCGTGGAGTAGTGTTGATTCCAGTTTGATGAGTAGGAAATAGCAGCTGGCAACAATATGGGAGAGAGACCAGCCGAGGAAAATAGCCGCTCCCTGTGGAGCATAAGCTGGGAAAATCAAATCTTTCTGACTGTATCTCAGATATTGTCTAGCCTGAGGTTAAAAATTGGGTACGAGATAACTTCTCTTTGTTTGCCATTAATACCAGACAGGATGAGAAATATCTGTGCAGCATTGTCCCCAGCACTTGAATGGAATGAAACAGTCACGTGCTGTGTTAATTGTACCATATTGTTCAAACAACTTTCCCTTTTAATAAAACATTTAAAATGTTGTTTGCAAATGGCAGGGAAGCAGCGAGGACAAATAGTAATTTTTGGCCAAGTGGCTGCAACTTTATTGAACTGTAATATAGAAGACCTCTTAAAAACAACCTGTCCTGGCAGCAGTGGGGAGAGGCAGGCCACAGCGCCCCCCCCCCCCCCAAAAAAAAAAACAAAAAAACAAAAACAAAAACCCAAAAAAACTATCAGTGGCCTTCCCACTTTTTCTGTGCTCCAACTGGGCATCCTAATGAGTCTGCCATATTCCTAGGCCTGATGAGGCCACGGACCTGTTGGCAGCAGTGGAGGGTGGGTCAAAATGAGGAATGCCTCCACCTGCAGCTATTAGTTTACAAGTGGCTCCCTCGTTGACTAGCTAATCCCAGCTCTTGGGAAGAAGTGCTGGGCATTAACCAGAATGATGGCCATTTGCCACCAGCCACCGTAATCCTCTCATGGGGTGACCCTGCCCCTGCACCCCACCCTGCAGCCTGGGCAGGCCCGGAGGAAACAGCCTGCTTTGCTGCTTCTCTGGCTTTTATATTTGCTTTTCCTTCCTGCTACTCAAATATAAGAACTGAAAACTTTACTAAACACCCAGTAGCCACTAAGGTGAACCACTCTCCAGGGACAATGTGCCCAAGTAAGAAACCAAGCCCTCCCCCCTTCTCAGGGGCTCCCCCTTTTGTAACCTCTGACTACAAGCTTCAAACAGACATCTACTTCATCTGCCTCTGGTTGCTGAAAGGGATATTGAACGTTCACATGCTCTCTCCTCACCTCTAACCCCTTGGAGGCTCTTGGCTTCTGTAAGGGAAGATCTCTGCTAATTCATCTTTCCCGCAACCATCATTGTGAGGTCTGCTCTTATATAGCCCAAGTTCCTGCCTGTTCTGTTGCTCAGAGCTGTTCCAAGATGCAGTAGGCTGCAGCTGTCTTGAATCTTGTTGGTTTCACTGCTGCTTCCCCTGTTTGAACAGCAGCACTAAAAATGGATAAGACTTCCATTTTCCTTCTGCTACAGCTGAAGCAATGGAGCTGTGTGCAGACGTAGGAAGAGAGGCACTGCATCAGTTTATGCTCCGTTCTTATCTGCAGGATTATTGGAGCCATACTGGCTGGAATCTCTCTCTCTCTTTTTTTTTTTTTTTTTTTTTAAAGTGGTAGCCTAGATTCTTCAAAAGTTGATTGCACTTGAAAAGGGAAAGCTCCTGTTTACCATGGATGATTTTTTTCAACCTCAGAACCCAGGTATTTTGCAGAGGTGAGCTCCTGCAAAATACCTGCAGTGGCCGCTTAAAAATAAATAATTACAGCTATTGACCGTGGAGAAGAAGTGAAATTATGTGAAATTGCATTATGTTCATTTTTTTTTAATAACCATTTTCTTGTTTTGTCTATGTGGCTGTTTAAAAAAAACCCCAAAACATTCAAAATATTGATTAAACAAAATTAGATCTGTTTATCTGCTGCAGAAAATTGTACCTGGATTCATGCTCACATTTGTGGTGGAGCAACTGGAAAGATTCTTTGCTGATTCAATCTACTGAGGATAAATGCTTCAGTTGTTTTTAATTCACAATGTTTTATTTTAAGATCTTTCCAGATGACACAGTATTGATATTGTGTCAATATCGCTTAGTGCCATACTCAGCACTCAAGTCCTTGCAGTTCTGTTTGCACTTTTATCAGCCAAAGTCATGGAAATCTCAATTTATAGTCTCCACAGTCTGTCATATTTTATTAGTTCCAAGCAGCTTATTGACAAGTGGAGAAAATGGTAATATCTGTTGAATAAAATGTTCTGTACAATTAGGTTAATAAGAGACATTCAGCGTTATGGTTGTAGTAGAGAAAAGCTGATTTTGGTGGTGGTGCAGCCTTTTCAATTTTTCTGAACCCTGGTTAATGCGCTACATGCATTAGCTCTTAAATATCAAAACATAAAGGGCCATTTTTATATCTGAAAACAAACATGTCTGGAGAATAGATTTGCACATGGAATAAGCATTGTTTTATAACGGCTCTTTACCTAAAATGTAATTTAAAAAAAATTAAAGCTACCAATAGTTAGTGGTAGAATATTCCAGTTCCTAAATACCTATATCACAGTTGGGCTGTACAGTAGAACCAAACTAATTTGTGGTTCGGTGAGCTACAAATGGGGAGCTCTGCACTGAATTTTCAGGGGAATCAGATTCTGATGCATGCTGTGGGCAAAGCCAGTATGGACCATATCATGCTGCTTGTGGTTGATAAGGGAATGCTATGTAACCCATCCTGGTCCAGTGGTCAGTAGTGCCCTGAAATGGAATAAGGACACTTGAAATGCATTAGTGATGCTGATCCTTCTTATGAGTTGAGGAATTTCCATACTGGATGAGATTGATGGTCCACCTAGCTCAGGTATCCTGACTCCACCATTATGCAGTATCAGATATTTCAAAGGAAGGTATGCAGTAATGTGCTTGTGGGTTAGCTTTAGTTTTGAAGCATGAGAGCTGGGGCCTCTTACATGTTCTAGTCCTATCCAGTGTAGCTGTAGACAATATATGTAGTATTCAAATAAATGTTTTATATCTTTTTATAATCATTCTCAGTATTCTGCCTCAATATCTTATGGCAGTGAGTTCCACACATTTATGAAATTAAACTGTGGATCTCCTTTTGTCAGTTTTCAGTGTGCTGCCTTTTAATTTTTCAGGGTGTTACCATGCTGTAGGATTGTGAGACAAGGTAAATGAGAGTATCTGACTGATCTTCCTAAGGTTGATTATTTTATATAGCTCCAGCATGCTGTTATCTATTTGTCTCTTACCCAAATTAAATACTCTCTCCTCCATATGGAAGTCTCTTCATGTCTTTTCTGGGCTCCTTTGATTTCTGCTGGCTCCTTTTTAAAATGGAATGCTCAAACTTGAACACACTATTCAAGACTTGCCTGTACTTAGCATTGGAATTTCAGTGGTGGGTTTTTTGCTCCCAGGCAAGTGCCATAGTCTGAACAGATTTCTCAGAGTTTTGCAATTTGTTCTAAAGAACATGTATTAACTAAAGTCATAGCATACATGCTGGATTCTGCAAAGGCTGTAATGTCATCTGCCTTCCAGTGATGAAGAATCACATTGTCAGCAATGTCTTTTAAGCATCTCCCTGTCTTCTATACAATTCCTGAGCATTGGTCCCAGACTCGAGTGCCTCCCCTCATGTATAAATGTATTCCTTCCACAAAATGAGACCTCGCCAGAACCAGATATCCCAGGGGTGCTATTTAAAGTGTGTGATTTGACTGAAATAGGACACTCTATTGGCAAATGAAGTATAAAGTGGACTCTGGAGATACCAAGTGGCTTCCATTCCAGTATACTTTCATCATTTATTTCACTAGAAGAGTTTTAAATGATCACTAGTGCTGTGATTCAACAGAGCTTTCCATTGAACTCATTACGTGGCAGGAGATGAGGAGCCCCTTTGCATTTACCATATATTTGGTGTGTGTAAATTTCTGTCAGTTTCTGATATTACCTGGCAGATGGTTATCCCCTAACTAGCAAGTACCATTTCAGTACTATCTTACTTTTTACCTAAGTGTATTTTTGAACAGTTGAAATGTTTAAAATGGTAATAGACCAGTAACAGCAAGATTGTCGGTCACTAGAATGTTTTCCCTTTCAGTTGCAGAATTGTGTTGTACCGACTGTCCCAGGTCTGTGCTGTATTGTACTGAGCGTCCTGTTTTTCTCTTGTCCTTACTTGCTGTGCCTTTGGACTCACATACTCTTGTGCCAGCAGAAGTGAGTTACAGCAGATCTTTGAGATCTTTGGTTTTCGTTGAGGGGGGGTGTGTTTAATTCTCACCGCTTTTTTGATAAATTGGAAGGTTTTGTTTTTATCCGTTTGCAGTTGAACTTTTTAATGCATTTTGTGTTTACTGTTTGGCAAGCCCATTGAGATTCTTCGCATCAATTTTTAATTTGCTGGAGTAAATCCTCACAGCAGATAAACTGGGACAGTGTTAGAACACTTTTTGACTCGGATTTTTGTGGTGCTAGTCAGAAAAAATACTAAAAATGCTTAGATCTGAGCCACAGTAAATAGTCTGTCAGAGGTCCCCAAACTGTGGGGTGCGCCCCACTAAGGGGGTGCAGAGGAACATTCGGGGAGGCGAGCTCTGCTCCTGCCCCACCCCCCCAGCTGCAGCTCCTGGTTTAGCCACAGCTCCTGCTCACGGCCTCAACACCTGACCCCTGGCGCAGCCTCAGAGCCTGGCCACGGCCCTGCTCCCTGCCTCAGCCACCGCAGCCCTGCTCCCAGCCTTGGTCCTCAGCCCTGACTGTAGCCCCCTGAACGTGGCCCCTCTCTCAGCGCAGCCCCACCGACTGTGGCCCCGCTCCCAGCCCCAGGGATATGTTACTCTCTGTATCTGAACCTTTCTTTTCATAAGTGTATCATGGGAGCTCATTCTTATTTTTGACTCCATCATTTATTAAATTTGGCTTTGTTTTTTAAAAATATTGAAACAAGGCAATGTTCTGGTTAAATGATAAAAAGCACATCTATGGCTTTTAAATAAATGGAAGCAATTTTGAAGTGACTTAATTTTTTTTTAAATACCTGTGCTTATGTCTTAAAAATTACTAGAGACACAATTAACCTTTCCAGTCTTTGTGAAGAGGTTGATCTTGAATCTAATTGCCTTTTATTTTTTAAAAGGGCATCAGACACTTTCATTGTAATATAAAGGAATAATTTACTCTGACGGCACCTGGCCTATTTGACTTAGCTTGTGAAAGCCATTTAGAGCCGAAGATCAACGCTTTACCTTTACTTTATAAAACAAAACATAAATCAGCTACTTTATTCAAACTATATAGTTTTCAGAAAACAAAATCCCTGGTTTTAAAGTTTTAATCTAATGGTTTAACTCTTTGAAAGTCATACCCAGAGCCCTGGTTCCAAATTGAGGACACTGCCTGTCATAAGCACTTTGGTGCGTGAAGCCCAGACATGTGCCCTTTCAGAGAGCATATACACTGCATCTCTTCACTGAGGCACTTTCATCTTTAAAACAGACAGCTTCTCCATCATTGTCCCTTGGAAAAATGCTAGAATTCTACTCAAGTTCCACTTCCTGTCTCTTGGCAATTTCCACTCTGCTTCTTATCTTCTCCTTGTGATTGCTGTTCCTTTTCCTTTCCCCAGAGCTCTCTTGGAGCCCTGGGGTACAACTAGGAATTAACGGGCTGATATTAACTCCCTTTGTTGAATTAATCAGTTTGTTTTAAATGCAAAGTATACTTTAATACATTTTCTGAATCTTTTTTTTCTTATGTATCCAGCACATTTTAGGTAGTTCTATTCAATTAATAAAAAACCCAACTTTTTAAAATGCTGTTTTTATGGACATTTAATTTAATTAGAATTTCTATCCCAATAGAGCTTGACACAAATCACCTATAAAAAAAATCTAGTAAATAAATGCATCATTCATCATTTTCTAACATCATAAAAAATGTAAAAAATTAAGAATCTAAGTGTAAGTTAAGCTGTATAATTGCTGAATAAATGTAATTTTGTGTGTGTACATTAGGACATGGGGAGTCAGGAAGAGCAGGAGATCGGTTTTTTTGCAGGGTGGGGTTTCCCCAACAGATTTTGGCTGCTGAGACGAGAGAGACATTTCAGGCAGAACTTGGTAATACTGAATATCTTCTGTTTGCTTAAGCTCCTTCACTTTTTCTACAGGTGTGACGGAATCCCAAATAAAAAGATTCAGAATTGGAGTAAGTTCATGGTAGAGGGGATGGGTGGAGAGGGAGATGATTTGATATACTTCAGTTTTCGGAAAAAAGAAGTCCTGTTGTTCCCTTGACCTGGGCCGGGCCTGTCCTATCCAGAGGAAGTTGCTTTCCATTAAAGAAGCAATTCTAATGCAGCAATTAGCTTTTGTATTTGTCTTTAACAGCTGGTGCCCATCAAATCAATGCCTGCTTCTCATCAGCAGCTGGTGTTCTATGAAACATCAGGGAATTAAAACTTCCAAGATGCTTCACTTCATCTTAGAGGAGAAACCACTGACCTCCACAAGCAGAGAGACTAACCCTTCCAGAGGCAGAGATGCAACTGGCCTCATTAAACATAGGCTACTATATCCCAAACAATACTTATGGAGTACTGTACGCTTTCATTTGTAAAGTCTTTTGAGAGTCTAATAACTGTGCTGCAATTATAATACTAGGGAAACCGTTTTTGAAATTTCAGTTACAAGAAGAGTAGTGCTAGAAATAATACATATTAAGGCATATGATTGGGGAGATCGTTATTCCAATGACAATATATTGTTATTTCAAAGTGTTTTTAACAACATTATGGGGTAGTACTTTTCAGTGAATTTCATATAATATAAAAAAATCTAATCCCTTTCATGAAGCTTATTTTCTGACTTTAGTTTACGTTTTTGTGAACTTGTTAAGATATAGCTTGGTGATATTGGAGCCCATAAGAGGAGGACTAATGCTTCTAAAAAAAAAAACCAAAAAGAGGGGTAGGAATGGAGAAAAAAATCTGTCCCTCTGTCAATGCATCCATAATTCCAATTAACATAAATTAGTTATTACCTTTAAAAAGAAAAAGAAGAAAGCAACACTGCAGCTGTGTGCTGGGTATTAACTCAAGGCAAGGTTATTACCAAGTTGTCAGAAAAGATTCTCAAATTACTTATTTTATTATTATGCTTACATGTTTTGCAATATAATTTGGGTGAAGTATGTTTTTGAAAGAAAGAAAAACTGATAAAATGTTAGCCAAAGTTTATATCTATGAATATATGGATATCCAGTTGAGAGCATTAGCAAATCTAATTTCAAGGACTTGCGTACCCTAGTTACAAAAAGATTGTAAATCAGTAATTACAGGGGGCCCCTATTCTCTGACTAGTTCAGATGGTAATTTACATCATTGACTTAACTAACATGTGCATCCTGGGAAGTAAAGATGCTTTAGTTTTCATTTGCTTTTTAGTGCTTCTAATTTTTGTTATTTGTGGTATAAGTGAAAAGCTTTTAGTTTAATAAACAGCAATTATGTGCTGGAAAATAGAATTGCTATTTATTGTTTCCAGTGCAACAGTTAAAACTAAAGTCCCTGATGAAAAATATATTTTGAAAAGTAACTTTGTAAAAACATCATAGGTACTAAGGCATCTTTACTTCCCATGATGCACATGTAAGTTCCAGGAATGTTTTCTTGGTAATTTTTTCATATTAAATCCTTTTGTTAACAAGTAGAAAATTATGTTTTTAACTTTTAGCCCTGTGGGTTGAATCAGGGGTTTTGAAAGTTGGATTGATTAGCAATTCTAATGCCAGAGTTCAAGCCATAATAGAATCTAGTGTGCTCTCTCCCTGTCTTATTGCTATATTGGTGCATTAGTGTTGTCAGCAGTTTTTTTAAAGTTTATTTTCGTCAGTAGAGTCAGACTCTATCACTCTGAATATTCATAGGAAACAAAGCCCTTCATCATGAAGGTGATATTTTTAAATAGAGCCATGTATTTACCTTCTGCACAAATACATGTGGGGGAGGAAAAAAGCTAATGCAAAAAGTCTGCCTTTTGAATAGCCGGAGAATCAACACATTCTCTCTTCTCCTCCGATTAGTCTAAAGGATTCACAGTGGCTGGACTGCAAAAGCCATCATCGCACCAGAGTACTGTGGAACAATCCTCACCTTGGACAGCTGCCCGGAAGATCCCTCGGCCACTGCACGTGCCCAGGCCAACAACCATCCTGCATTGGCTTAATGGCTTGCATTTCACTGCAGCTGTGTCTGTATCTATGCTAGGGAATTCCCACTGGTGCTACCCCTCTTAAGCTGCACTGATTGTGAGCTTTCTGGTGCAGGGAAAGTCTTTTTGTTCTGTGTACAGCATCTAGCACAATGGGGGCCTGGTGCATGACTGTGGCTACTGGGTGCTACCACAGTATACATAATAGGAACTCTAGGGTGGACCAGGATCTGATGACTGCCTGCATTTTTACTCCCATCTCACTTAAACTTGCTGAGCAGACCCCCTTCTGAGTGGGCTCAAAGCAGCATTAACACTCTTTATATTTTACTGTCAAAGACATGAAGTTCTTGGTAGTGGGGTGCATGAATTCAGTTATTCCGCCTTGCCCCAGACTCGCAGAGTAATATGCCTGCAATAAGTAAGGGAAGGATTGTCTTTTCTACTGGCGCTTTTTCCATGGATTCGCTCCCCTCAATGATATTCTCTGATTCTAAACACGCTTTCATAGATATAAGTCCAGAAGTGCCCATTATGATCATCTAGTCTGACCTCTTGCATGATGCAGGCCAAAAGAACCTTACCCAATGACTTCTGTGTCAAGCCCATAACTTTTGTTTGAACTACAGCATCGCTTTTAGAAAGACCTCCACTTTAACTATATACTTTCCGTACACCTTGTTTACTTAAGAAAACTAAGTTAATTACTCTGCTTTCTTGTAAGAAAGTGTTTTGGCTTTGCCACAGTTATCATGAAGAAAAATCTGGGCATTGATCCTTTTATCTTGACATACAGTCTAGTAAGCAGCGCTTTAAACAGGCAGCTGTTCAGGGCAGTTGAATGTGCAGTAAATAACAGGCTGGATAGCATCGTGGTAGTTTGCAGAGTTATAGGAACACGTTGTGTAGCAATTGCTGAATTCCAGCGATTTGCCAAGGAAGTATCAGCTCAGGATCAAACAATTTGTTTGACAGTGTTTTTGTCAGAAGATAAATGACATCTATTTAGAGTATGAGTACTTTTTTCTTCCCCCCTGTGAAGTATGTTTTGAAACGAAAAAGCACAAGAGGTATTGCTGTACAGTAACACCATGTTCAGGCTAGTTGTAGCATAAATGGTAGTAAATTCTGTCTTCAGATCTTAAGCTATCCAATTATTTATAGAATGCTTGATGAGCCAGGACTTTCAGCCATCCGCATCACGGTCGTATCCGAGCTCCTCCCAGATATTTAAAAATATAAATAATAATCTCTCCCTTCCTTCCTTCCCAATCTCATCTGACCTCCTGCCCAGTGCAGGCTGAAGAATGTCACCCAGTAATTTCTGCTTGATTAGTTTTATATGGGTATTTTGCTTGCTTTGTTGTTTTGTGGTGTGCTGTGTGTCTCCGTTTTGAAGACATTTACTACGGAAAGTTAGGGCAAAGAAATGAGTTTTGAATTTAGCTGTGGAAGTGTCAAGGTCCATGGTGGTTCTTATCTCTTGAGTTTGTGAGTTCCATGGCATACCTCCAGCTCCTCTAAAAGTTCTTTCTCCTCTGTGTGCGAGCTCACTTATAGATGGATGGTTTTTCCATTGTTCTGGTAGAATGCAATTATTGCAGGAGTTCATGGCCAGGGAGGCTTTGTCCACACTAGAAACGCTACAATGGTACAGCTGGACTGCTCTAGTGTAGACATTAAATACAGCAATAGGTTCTTTTATGGATTTAGTGCTGTCTGTTCTGGGATTAGATTGGCTTGATTACAATTCTCAGGGGTGTGAAAAATTCACACCTCCCCGAGCAATGTGACTAGGTCAGCCTACCTTTCTAGTGAGGACCGGTGTGGAGAAAGAGTTGATTTCTCTGGTACTTGGGGCCAGTTCCATGGAGAAGTGGAGAGTTTTGAACATCAGAACAGGGACCTTGACCTGAACTGAGGAGTCAGTGCAGAGAGCGGAATGCCAGGCTGAATTGATGGAAATCAGTGTTGCTAAGTGTTGCGGTTTGAACCTATTGGAAGTTTTTTCAGCTCTAATTATAATTAGAGCTGAAAATACCACCCAGATTAGTAGCTGAGCTCTGCCTCCCAAACACCACGTTTGTATCTAGGAATAAGATTGATATTTATAAGGGGAAAATCCAAATTGTATTTCTTTATGCACTTTAATTAAGCAAGTGCCAAAACTCACGTAAGTTTTTTGATTTGAGGGTCCAAATGCAGATCTGTAGTTTTACCTTTTCCTTATGGGATAAGTTCATATGACTGTCTGTCAGTGTACACAACACAAGAATTGTGACAGACTTTAACAGACTTTTATCCATTAGACATTGGCTAATCTTTTTGTCTAGGATTTTCTGACACTCCTATTGTATCGTTTGGTCTACTTTCTATTGTAATCAATGTCCACATTGCTGTCAGTGGTATTTGACATACATGTGGAAGTCACCAAGAACAATACGTTTTGATTACCCCAGTGCTAGAGTCAATAAGATGGTAGACGGTAGGAGGAGTCCAGGGGAGAGGCTGAATGACTTGTAAACCACCGCAGTTTCTATGTTACTCCCATGTGGAGGAGAAGCCAAAGTGGATACCTTTGAAGAAATGCCACCTTTGTGGTAGCAAACATCTTATATCTCAGATGGAAATCCACGATCCCTTCCTCTTCATGGCCCATTACCCAGTAGGACAAAGGGTAATGCAAGCAATGTTGGACATCTTTTCCACAGTTGAACCAGACTTATGTTACACATCATTGGCCTAAGGGGAAAGTGTCAGTCTGTTACTTGAGTCATGACTAATGCATGTGGAATGTGGACAGATTAGTAACTAATCCTGGTGATTAATTTAATAAAACCTTAATCTCTCCTGGTATTTTAATACAAAAATCTGAGAGCACTGATGCTGCAGATTGAGCCTTCTTCCAGATTCTGACTCAACCCTCCTGGCCACTCTGACATGGCCCTCAAAAATTCGCATCTTCCTTAAAATGAAGGCCCGAGACAAACCTCCCAGCAAAGCATCTAGGCCAAATCACATTGACTGACAGTACCTCAACAAGTAGCTGGGTCAGCAGAGGGTGCCTTCAATATCTCCTCCTTACCCAATCCCCAACTCTCTACTCGCAATAGACAATCTCTTATTTGCAAACGGTACAGAGTTCTCATTTACTCTTCCTCGGGCTACTGAAAAGTTATCTCGAGCCTCTAAGTAGATTTCAGAATCCCTGCCTGACGTGGGCTGTTCCAAGTTAACCTTCGCCTCCTGTATTGCCACCAAAGTCAACTGGGAAACGTCATCCACAAAGTGGAAGATCACTTTACCAGTGATCCAGCAGACCTAGTTTTACAGTAACTTCTGCTGTTTGTGTTCACCTGTATTTACAAATTGTATGATCTTTCCCATCACATTAAAAAAAAAAAAAAAAAAAACCCCAGGGAAAGTGAGAAGTAATGGAAAGCTGCCACTTCATATGTAAATCTTTCTGTAATGCAAGTCTTTACGCTGCTTCTGCTGTGATTAATTTTTCTGCACCTTGGCAGTTCTCGACTTGGAATATAAATTTTAAACACAGTTGAGTTTTCTTTCCTTTGTAGCCTGTTAATGCTAGTATCTGCTTTCTCCAGTAAAAAGTCTTTTATTAAAAAAAAAAAAAAAAAAAAGGAAATCTGACTAATAAAACATAATATGAAATGTCAAAGTATTTTAATACCTCATCATAATAAATGTAATTGAATAGTAAAGAACTTTATTCTGTTATGCTATATTGAGCAACACAATTCAGGTTGCTTTTTTGGCTGCGGAGACTCCATGCTATGCTATTTTTAAAGCATCACTCTTCCTAACCTAAATCCTATAGCTAAAAATAAGAGCAATAAGGTATCCTTGTACTGTTTATTACATAGTATAAAGTACTGAAGCTGTCTTCTGTCTGACTTTTAGTAGGCTCTGTCATCACACTTTCATTTGCCTTTGTTGGAAGAGCCATTAAAATATTTTTGACTTTTGTCTGTTTTATGTTTATTGGTCTTGCGCTTTTTAATTTAATTTTAGTTCTGAAGAATTGCAAGACAGATGGACATAAAACAGACAAGAGTCAAAAATATATTGACCGACCCATGCCTGACCGGGTCAAATTTATTGCTGTATTCCATAGAAAAGAAACAAGCCTGTTGGAATGAGCTTCCAGCAGAGAAGAGGGTGAGGAGAAATACTCCTTGGAACTCCCTTTTGTTTAGTATGAAGTTAGGCCTGGTCTATGCTGAAGCTTTGTCCACACTTAAAACGCTTCAGCAGCACAGTTGCAGCTCTGCCGCTGCTCCGGTGCAGTACTTCGGTGTAGACACTCACCACAGTGAAAGGGTTCTGCTATCGCTATAGTTAATCCACCTCCACAAGAGCTAGTCGTTAAGTTGATGGAAGAATTCTTCTGTCAACCTAGCTCTATCTATGCTGGAGGGCAGGTTGGCACAGCTGCGTCTCTCAGGGGTGTGGATTTTTCACACCCCTCAGAGATGGGGCTTTGCCAATGTAAGTTTTCAGTGTATACCGGCTCTGAGATTTGTAAGAGTTAGCACCACTTTAAAAAGCCTTGTTAAAACATGTTTCTCTAGAAAGGTGCTAACGTGGTGTCCCTAATCATTATAGGTGGTGCTGAAATGTGTTTATAAAACTGTCAGCAGATCTTCTTTAGCCTAAATAGGGATCTGACGTCTGGTTTACACTACAGACCTATATTGGTATAACTACGTCACTCAGGGGCCTGAAAAACCCACACCCCTGAGTGACATAGTTATGCTGACCTAACCACGGATATAGACAGTGCTATGTTGGTGGGAGAGCTTCTCCGGCTGACATAGCCACTGCCTGTTGGGGAGATGGATTAATTACGTCAACAGGAGAACTCTCTCCCATTGGCTTAGTATCTTCATTAAAGCACAATAGTGGTGCAACTGCATCGGTGAAGCTGCGCCTAGGCAGCATTTTAAGTGTAGACGTGCCCGAGATAGTGGTAAGGAGTTAGTGCAGGGAGCTAGGCTAGTGGTTAGTGCAGGGAGCTAGGAGTAAAGATACCTGAGGATTTTTTCTGTGTGACCTTGGGGAAGCCAGTGAATATTTAAGTATTCATTAACGGTATTTACCAACCCTCCTTATCACCCTGATATTCTTGTGTGAAAAGCACTTTATAGGTGTAAGAGTCCAGAAATGAGTCACATCTGCATTTTTTCTAGAGGAGGAAGCCTGAATAAGTGATGCATTTTCAAGATGAAATGAAAACTTTAACAGCAAATATTCAACATGTTGGTTTCTCAGCTATAGTCTGATGGATTAGTAGTTGTTTTCCAATATTGTAGGTTTTGTAAAGGAAAACAGTGCGATGATTAAATATTATTAATTGCCAAGTATTGTTGCACATATCCTGCAATATTTCATGACTCTGATTAGTGGACAGTTATGTAACAAGTTATTTTGCAGTTTCAGGAAATAGTATTTATAAAATAATACAAATAAAGTAATGAATGTATACTTTCTTCTTTCTGGGAAATCTAATAATTCAAGGTCAACAGACTACAAGTTTGCTGATAATACGCAGATATTGACCATCTGAGCACTAGGGCCAGATTATCCCGTACATGGGAGAAACCTGGGTCACAGTCCGGAAGCTTCCTGAGTTTCTCCTCATGGTGTGTTTCTGGAACTGGTGCCTCAAAGATGGCCAGGAGAGGCTGGGGTTTGCCCCCTCTTTGAATGAACAGAGGCTTCGACATCCCCGATCCAACAGATCTCTTGAGATCTGTGTAGGGCACGGGGCTATCTGTGGGGGGACAGTCTGTCCCCTGCAGCCTTTGTGGTATCATGGCTCCAGTTCCAGTATGAATTCTCTGCACTAATAGAGTGCCCGAGGCTCTCAAAGAGCTTGACAGTCATTAATGAGTTAAGTGTGTCAGCACCTTTGTGAGAAAGGGACATCTCATCCCCATTTTACAGACGGGGAAATGGACCCATAGATGGAGTGGACAAGACTGGGACAGAACCTAGGTCATCCGACTCCCTCTCCTGTACTTTTATTTAAAAACAGGAATGATTCCATAATGAATGAATATTGAGAATATTTTATTCACTGAAGCCTATTGTGATTTACATTTTCTGTGGCATTGGCCTGAAAGACCAACTATCTTGGTAACAGTTGCTATGGGAAACATGCTGTACTGTTACATTAGTTGCTGAAAATGACTGAACTTCATGATCTAAATTCTCTGCTTGTTTGGTTTTTTAAAAAGATCTTGTTTTGCATTTCCTGGCTCGTAATTCTGTACATTATCTCTCTCAAAGTTGCTTTTTAACTCTTGTATTGTAGCTGCGTTTTATGAGGGATTTATAGCACCGGTACTTCCACTCCACTTCTAGAGATGCAGTCGGTAAATGAAATACCTGCCCTTGAAATAAGGTAAACAGCTATATATGCTTGCTGGGTTGTGTTTTGTTAAACTCTCCATTATCTAATACTGTTGAAATGAAAAACCAAAAGAAAGCATAGACCTGGCTATATTTTAAAATAATCTTCCCTGGGTTCTCGATGTTTGAGAGCAGTAATAATGGAAAACAAAAAGGATTTGAAGCCTCAGGATCATGGTAAGACTGTGAGCAAAGAGGAGACAATGCAGTGTGACCTCCCAGAGGCCTTTTGTCCGATGAATGTACAATATCTGGGAAATTAGGTACTGCCACAGCCTTTGCAAAGCGAAGCACGTGCTCCACACACGGGACCAGCTCCGTGTGAATTGCTTGTGTTCCCTGAATGCGAGGACTGATAGTGTATCTAGTTCCTGCCCATGGATGAGTGAGTGGAAGGGTAGCTTTGTGCTTGAGGCATTGGACTGAGTATTGACAAATCTGAATACACTCCCCAGCCCTAAAACGGACTTCCTGTGTGAGTTCAGGAAAGTTGCATAGGGCCTGATTTTTTTTTTTTTTTAGAGGTGTTGAGCAGCCAGAGTTCTCATCAGCTTCCATGGGAGCTTTAAGTGCTCAGCACCTATGAAAATCAGGCCATTCAGTTCTCTGTTCCTCAATTTCTCTATCAGTAAAGTTGTGATAATACCACCTTCCTACCTCACCAGGATGTTGGGAGGCTTAATTAATGTTGGGTTGCTCAGATACTACCAATGATGAGCACCAGAGAAAAGCCTGTAAAAATCCAATGGGGGGAAGAAAGAATTGAAAACTTTTTGCACTTTCTTTTGCCCGTTGCCCTTGCACACCTATATATGGTGAGATGCAGTTTGGCCCAGAACCTGTTCCTTTCAAACTGAGTTCAGATTGGTAGCATCTAGTGAACAAAACTAGTTATTATCTGAAACCTTTTGGATGGCCTCTCTGAAAAATGAATTGGTGGCCTTAGTCCAGGTCAATGTGCATAGATGTTCCCAGTGTAAAACCTACCACGATTGGCACTGAGTGGCACACTTGTTAGCAGATTAACTCTTACCACAGTTGCGCCAGTCAGTGCTAGTTTTGGCTGTGTGGCCAAGAAGGAATGGCTATGCTTACCTGTTACCCAGGGTTCCTCGACCCAGTAACTTTTAGTCTCTGCGAGTCAGTATCAGGAAATAAACAAAAGGAAACGCAGTACCTCCACCTGCTATGTGGCTGGTACAGACAAGTCAAAACCAAGTGCTCTTAACTTTAAGGCTTTACTTTATTGGCCTCCAGCATTTCCCATGGGAATGCCTTTGCCAAAGTCTCCACTTATTAGTCTTAAGCACATACATGTACAATAGGTATCAGAGCACCCCAAAACTTGATAATTACCCCCACAAGTCTGAGGCAGTCTTTGGGTGAATCAGTCACAGCTTTCTGCATGGCCAGTCCTTCCATCTGTGCCTAGAGATCCTTCCAAATGTGTCCACGAAGCCCTCTGCCTGACTCAGACTCGCTACCTCCCTCTTATATCCCAAAAGTTACAGAGACATGTCAATCAAGAAAATGTTACATAGCTGACAAAACAAAACAAATCAATCACTGGGCAGAAGCAGGAGATACAGAGACATGTCACTAAAAATATATATATATGGTTAAGCACGCAGTTTTAAGCTGTTAGTCTGATAGCTAAATTTCCCCATACCGACTATTCTAAAATATACCCAGACTTCCTGTTTTTCACAGACATCTGCCCCAGCATAAGAGAGAGGACACATAGAGCCAGGCTCACTTCACGTGTTTACTGTTCCAACCCCCCTCTCCCGGTTTGCCTAGTTATGCTAAGTTCCTGCAAAGGCCTAAAAATGGCTAAAAGCAGCAAGCAAACTAATTGATAGTCCATCCCAATAATTGGCAGTGGCTTCGACAGCTGGCTGATTGCTAAAATGCCCCTGTACATACCAAGTTTTTTTTTTTCTTCATTATTGCATGTCAAAGCCCTTAGCAGGTTTAGAGAATTTGTTGAATAAAATATTTTTGCCTATAACCTTGGATAACATTTGTTCTAACATCAATATTTCATGAGGAGAAAAAAGTTAAGGCAAAGTTTGAAAAGAACAAGGTTACTCCAGGATATCAGAATTTCCTTCAAATTACTCAAAGAATGAACTGTTACATATAAACTTTAAATTTAAAAAAGGGCTGAGAGTTTATCAGCAGACAGACTAATCTCACGAAAACAGAATGTACATATAAAGCTATTGGAAAGAGAATGCATTAGAATTAAAACTATAAACTAACAAGCTTAAATAGTATGTAGTTGATACTTTTGCAGGCAGAATGTTTGTATCCAGTACAATGAAGTACTGGATATGAAGTAAATGAAGTAACGAAGTAAAGGAGGATAATGTAATCAGTACAAAACAACATGGTTTTATGGAAAATAGATCCTATCAAACTAAGGTGATATCTTTTTTTGATGAGATTGCAGGTTTGGTTAATAAAGGTAATAGTGTTGATGTAATATACTTAGACTTGTGTAAGGCATTTTACTTGGTGCCGCATGACATTTTGATTAAAAAAAACTAGAACAGTATAAAATTTACATGGCACACATTAAATGGATTAAAAACTGGCTAACTGATAGGTCTCAAAATGTAATTGTAAACTGGGAATTGTCATTGAGTTGGTGTGTTCTCAGTGGGGTCCTGCAGGGATCTGTTTTTGGCTTTACGCTATTTAAAATTCTTATTAATGACCTGGAAAAAAACCATAAAATCATCAGTGATAAAGTTTGCAGCTGACACAAAAATGGGGGAGTGGTAAATAGGAAAGGACTTGCCACTGATTCCAAATGATATGGATCGCTTGGTAAATTGGGTGCAAGAAACAATATGCATTTTAATACAGCTAAATGTAAACATGTAAAATGTATACATCTAGGAACAAAGAATGTAGGCCATACATACAGGATGGGAGACTATCCGGGGAAGCAGTGATTCTGAAAAGGATTTGGGGGATGGTGATGGATAATCAGCTGAATGTGAACTTCCAGTGTGACACTATGGCCAAAGAGCTAATGCAATCCTTGGGTGCATAAAGAGGGGATCTCTAGTAGGAGTAGAGAGATTATTTTACCTCTGTATTTGGCACTTCTGTTACTACTGCTGGAATACCTCTATCCAGTTCTGGTGCCCACAATTTGAAGAAGGAAGTTGATAAATTGGAGAGGGTTCAGAGAAGAGCCACAAGAATGATTAAAGGGTTAGAAAGCATGCGTGCTTTATAGACTCAAAGAGCTCAATCTATTTCGCTTAACAAAGAGACTGTTAACAGGTGACTTGATTACAGTCTATAAGTATCTAGGGGAGTGGTTTTAATGTGTGGTGGTGGTGGCAGCACAGTGAAAAATCAAAAAATAAAAACCTCTGAAAGCATTAAGTGTAATTATGGGAGTTTAAACTGGAAATGTACTGTGCATTTTTAATACTTCTACTAGGAAAGAGTATAGCAGTTTTAATGTTTAATGCATGTACTGTAATGGAAGACTGAATTGATCTCCGAGGTCCCCATTTGTTCCATTTTCACGAGAAGGAAATAAATTACATTCTATTTTAGACCTATATTTTGGAACTGGACACTGTAGTGGAAGAGAACAGGGGAAAGAGAACACTGGTACAGGCTTTGTCATTGCATCTGGCTTTATCTGTTCTGTAAAGCACCATGCACATCTATGCCACTCTATAAGTAATAAATAATAATAATGCATTGCCCCTGTGAATTGAGTAAATAGGATTTTGGGTGGGGTTGGGGTTGTTTAAGAATGAGATTTAATTAATGTACACTTTAAATGGCAGAGTGATCTTGATGGTAGAAAATTCATTAAGCAAATTCCAGATACATTTTCTGTTGTCTATATTGTTAAAATACCATTACTCTGCACATGAGAGTGATTTCTTTGCTGAGTGTGAAGAAAAATGAAATTTGGTATTTATAAGTGTGTTGCCTGTCATTTTTAGTTTAGAGCCCTTTAATATGGTTTTGTTTAAGGCGCTCAAATTCCCCAAGGGTACAAGGTGATGAGTTGGGTGATTGTATTTTATGTAGGGTTGGGGGTTGACTCTGAATCATGTGAGTAATAGCGTATTTTTTGGTGCAGTTGATATAAAATGTTATAACACCAAACAAACCTACAAACAAAATTAACTTGATTATTTGCCTTCTGGTGGCTCATGTACTCAGTATCTTGGAAGTCAGAACTTCAGCTGCAATTAATGTGCTTCTATAAATAAAGGGTGAGAATGGGAAAAAGAAACTGCTTACCTACAAATTTGACACAGGAGTGATCCCAGCACATCATGGGGACATATTGAAAACTTTCAGGCTTGTATTTGTAGGACTTCCCATCTCATTTTCTTTTTTTTTTTAATTTCAAAAGGAGGCTTTTCTGGGTTCACTCTGCCCTTCATTTTTCTTTCTCACCATTACATCAGGGTGGCCCTCTTTACTCCACCAAGGAGGCGCCCATCAAGTCTGCTCCAAATGCTGAGCATAAGGGATTGTTTGAAGGATCCGTGGTGCTTCCTCCCACAGGCTGGGTGAATTGTCTGTGCAATGTTCCCAGTCTCTGGAACCCAAATCAGTTTTGCCACTGGAATGCATAATCTGCTGCTGCTGCTAGATAGCAAATCTAGTTTGGCATAGTAAGATATTTGAGCAGTCTCTTAGCAGTCTGTTAAATCTTAAGGACATCATTTTGACCCACATATACACTGATGTAAAATTAAGAGTAACGTTACTGAAGTCTGTGAAATTAGATTGGCATAAATAAGATGAAGTTTAGGTCCTAAATGGTTTCTTTAAACCAATATTAAAGATATTAGATTGAAAATTACACTCTCTTTGACAGGAGTCTAGACTGGGAGGTTTTATGTTCAGATCTCAAAGATCAATGCCGAGTAGGAAAACTGAACCAAAACCCAACAGCGGTCAAACTAAGTATGAACACTTCTTAGAGTTTCGCATCAATGTAGTGTCTGACCGCTTCCACATAAAATAGATTGACAGGAGAGGAGTTTGGGGTTATTGAAAGAAAGTTCTGCTTGAGGTAGGGGCTTGTTTGTGTTTTGGGGCAAAGGGTAAAAGGAAGGTAGTTGATGTTGTGAATATGCTGGTTATATTAGAAAATCTTTATCAAATTGGAAGGTTTTGTGGCATTTTCTAAAGATGGTCAGGCACTGGATTCACTTAATCTCTAGAAATTGATTCAGTAGCTGGATCCCTTTAACTAAGAATGCTCTGTTCCCAACTCTCACGTGCATTGTGATCTGTGTTCTCCCAAAGGCATGCAACTGTGTGGGCAGTTGGTAGATGGAGATGTGATCTCTAGTGTAGTTGGGACATGACCCATTAATTGCTTCAAAGGTTAGCGCCAAGGATGCATGCCATTTAAAATAAATTGTAGTTCTGCTCTCCCTGTTCACCAATTATGATGTAATTAATTCTTCAAATTGTCTCTGGGAGCAACAGCTACCAACAGCTTGTCTTTCTGATGCTCTCTATTGACTCCTGTGACTTTTCTGCTTAAATAAGGAAAAAGAAAAGCAGATAAGCTGCTGAACTCTGCCCAGTGTGTGGGGAAACAACCACTGACTCATAAGGAGAGTGGGCCTGATAGACAAAACTAAAACTTTCTCACTTGGTCATGGGCCTAGAGGTGTGACTTAACAACATGGCAGATAAACCAGGTTTTGCTATGCAGTTATCATGTGTAGAAGTATGGGTAAAACTTCCTGCCATGCAGTCAACAGGAATTCAAACAATTCTTCCTATGATATGAGCCTTCCCGCCTCTGGGCCTGGGCTAAATAATTTGTGTGTCTCCTCCTGTCTGATCTTGCTGTAGTGTTCCTCTCTTACTTTTTTGAGAGAGCCAAGCTCATGCCCTTCCCTCAGTGGTCCATCAAGCCACCAAAAGGTGCCCTGGTTTGTAAAGGCAGTTGAGGAAGATGAATTCCCTGATTATTGTATGCACCCCCATGGTATTATCAGAGAGCTATAGGTGAAGACCAGGATTCAAGGAGAGAAGTGTCGTGGAAAAGAATCACACAGCTACATTTTAGAGTTGGATCGGGTGCAGCTTTAATTGTGACACACACAATCACATAACCATAGCTATGGGGAATACTATAGTCCTAGGGAAAACCCAGGTGGCTATAGGGAAGTCAAGCAGCATGTCTGGATGCTGGGCAAATGTACTTCACCTGGCTACCAGATACAAAAGACTTATATAGGGGTTGCATAGGTTCATTTACACATTGATCGTATAGTGGAATTTGATGAACAGTTTATACTTAACAGGAAAGACAGTCACAATGCACAGTGGGGCACACCAGACACCCTCACAGGAACACCCAATGAGTCACTTGAGTATGCAATGTAGTTTTCAGGGATCCTGGTTAACTCCCGAAGATGGGTGGTGACACAATACTTGTTCAAATGCTAATTTGTATGGAGTGAGTTTCTATGGGGCCGGTAAGACAAAGGGGGCAGGTACTGGTACTTATCAAAACAGGTGAAGTCTGTTCAGACTTCAATAAGGCTTAAGGGTCATAACAGAGACTTGCCCCTCGGGTGTGGTTCAGAGACCTCTTGTGGGATTTTAACATCTTTACCCTAATTTCAATTGAGGCATTCTGGATTTTAACATCTTTACCCTAATTTCAATTGAGGCATTCTGTTAATGGTTTAGCCTGGGGCTTCTATTTCAGTTTCAGGCTACAACTTCAGGCCAGGCCTTCCATGACCAGTTTCAGACCAGGCATTCTAGTAATCAATTTTATGATTATTTCTTTGATTCCACAGAAGCTTCAGTGTTCCCGAAGTGTGTCCGTGAGCATAAATTAATAAATACCTTCATCTGTCCATAGAGCCCTCAGTTTAGAAACCATTCTGAAAGGAGACGCTGAAGTAAATAGGTTACCAGTATAGTCTGCTGGAACTCAAAATGTTCCAAGGCTGTAAATGTGGCAGAACTGTATAAACCTCCAATAAGGATTTTTCTGTCTGAGGAATCTTTCCTTAAATAGTTCTGTCAATTATCTGTGGCTCTGGAAGTCTAACATACTTCTGCTTTGTCCTTCTGACTGTCAGCAGACTCTTTTATGCTTCAAAAGGGCATAAAGGGTCTTAGTGTGAATGAGAATCGGTGCCTACAAGTGCTGGAGTTTTCTGGCCTAGAAGTTTGTTATGCTACTATACTTTTTGTACTTCAGCACATGCAATTGACTGTTGAGTCTGAAAGAAATTTTTCACATAACAGTAGTTTGAATATTACTGAATTGTTGAAAGCAGTTGGATTAAAAAACATTGGGTGGGATTGTAAAAAGCACCCAGTGTTGGCCTAACTCTGCTCCTAATGAAATCAATGATAAAATTTACCCTACTGCTTGAAAAAATTCAGTAACACTCGTGAGTACAGTGATATTTTAGATTTATCCATAATCTCTGTAATGGTGTCACCGGGCTATAAGTAGTTGGGTAAAAATGGAAAACAAGACACAGCCTTACTTATGTTGTTGCTAAAATGACCCCATAATCCTATCTAGTCTTTTTCAGACTTTCAGCATTCAAGGTAAATGCCTTCTTTTTAGAGTTGTACTGTTTATTTCCACTCCTTAACTGTACGCCTTTACATTTGTTAATAATAAATCGTACCTTCTGGTGCACAGTTCACTGGTCTACCACATTATTTGTAGTTTACTTCTGTCTTCCTGTGTATTTACTACTACTCCCTTTTTAGTGCTGTGGGGAAATTTGCTCATGGCTGAAATGTTACTTTTCTTTAGATTGCTAGTGAAAATATTAATTGCAAGATTTTGGGTCCTATTGTTGACTCCACCCCTTCCTTGCAATATAGCATTTTATACTGTTCCTTGCTTTCCGCTCTTAGCAATTGCTCTCATTAATGTTCTTTAAAAGCGAAACTTCCTGTATCCTTTCCGGTTATTAGTTCTTTTGACCTTCAGTAGCTTCTTACATTTTTGTTGGAAAGTTTTTGCCTACTTTAAACTAATTATATTTAAAGAGATTAACCTGCAAGATGTACAAGATGCTAATAGTCTATCTCTCTCACCCCCAAAATAATTTTTAGCTGCCAAACAGTTGCAGAAGAGGGAGCCTGAGTGTTTGAATTAAATGCCTTTATTAGTATTACACCTCGGGCTAATAATCAGAATTTGACATATATTAATTGCTGGGAAAGACTCATTTTTCTCTTCCTTTATGGAGGAAAAACAATATTTAGATAACATTCCACTCTTCTAGCTTTTTCATAGATGACAGTTTGTTAATGAGATTCTTGTTACGTTTGAACATGAGGAGAATGAAGCAACAGAACTCTTTAACTTCATTTTGTTTTAAACATGTACTCCAGTAAATCTTTATAATCCTTGTGAAAAAAAAGATGACTGAATGGTGTCATCACAAAATGATATACCCAGTACGCAACCTACTTTTTTGGAAATGTCATTGAGAATTCTTTACACAAGTTAAGATTGGTTGGTGTCTGTTTTTGGTATAGCGCTTCAGTATGGTTTCTGAAATTTTAGCCAGAGTGTTTGTGATGATAAATTCACGTGACTTAAACACTGAAATATTCTTGTTTTGATATCTTTATCCGCTGGTAAATCTTTCTTATTTTGATTTCTGATTATATTCTGTTCTCCCCAAAACCTTTGTTTTTTTTAAAGGGGAGCTATACAGTATGCTATCACTGACTCACTGAAATACATAGCTTTCCTACCAATATTAGAATTGCAGACCATGCACCCACATATGACATACAAGACTTGATATTGTACATCAGCCTTGAAAGCCAGAAACATTTTTGCATGCTTGTTCCCAAAAAAAAAAAAAAAAAAAAAAAGCAATTATAGAATTAGCATATAAATGTAATTGCAAGTAGATTTAAGAATTTATTTTTTGGATTATGTTAGTTTTTCAGAAAGCTAGGATTATGATATTTGTAAAATGTCTTGGAGAATATTTTGTAGTCTCCCTAGTTGGTAAAAGGAGATAATTTGAGCCTAATTTCTTCTTTGCTGTATAGCTTGCATTGTGTGTTTCATTTAGAAAAATCTCAGAGCGCTGTGTAGATTCTCTGTCACTGATGTCGTCTTTCTGATTTAGAAAAACATTTAAGCACATGTTTAACTCCCTGATTCTGAGGGCTGGTCTGAACCCCGTCTCCAATGACATTTAGAGCAACTGTTTTCTCCAGCCTCCTAACAATTCCCTGTGTTCTTTTATTGATGATAGCTCTTTTCCAAAGCCTTACTCAAGCTGGGATCAAACCAGTGATCAAACAATATTGTCTGTTTAAATTTTATTATGAAAAGTACAACGTGGACCTGTTAGTTTGTCCAGTTTTACCCTTTCTGTACTAAAGCAAATTGTATGTCCATGTTATTGATATTGGAATTTCCTATTTAAAAATAATGATTCTGAGGTTTCAACAATGTAAAATAAACCGCCTCAGAAGAAATCAACTAATCTCGTGGAAGAAAAACATATGAAATGACCTTTTACTTCCATTCTATAAGGACTATCAGGTGGTATATGCTGCTTCAGAAGAAAAACACTATGTAAAATAATATTTACAAAGTCTTTGATTGAGCCCCTGGAGGGGATTCCAAAATTGGATGATCTGTGATGAAAAATCTCTCTTGGAGATGGGGGTGTCCAAACTCTCACATGCCACCTGGAATTTTGTTTCTGTTTGGATCTTGTATCTGAGTCAGCCAACGTCTTGGAAAGTTGTACTTTTTCAATAGAATAAATTCTTATGAGGCAGAGACAATTAAAACTCATGTTAGAATCATAGAAGATTAGGGATGGAAGGGACTGCAGGACTTCATCTAGTCTAACCCCCTCCTCAAAGCAGGATCAGCACCAACTAAATCTTTGTCAAGCCGGACCTTAAAAACCTCTAAGGATGGAGATTCCACCACCTCCCTTGGTAACCGATTTCAGTGCTTCACCACCCTCCTACTGAAAAACGTTTTCCTAACGTTCAACCTAGACCTCCCCCACTGCATCTTGAGACCATTGCTCCTAGTTCTGTAATCTACCATCACTGAGAACAGCCTAGCTCCATCCTCCCTGGAACCCCCTTTCATGTAGTTAAAGGCTGATATCAAATCCCCCCTCATTCTTCTCTTTTGCAGACTAAACCAGCCTAGTTCCCTCAGCCTCTCCTCATAAGTCTTGTGCTCCAGCCCCCTAATCATTTTCGTTGCCCTCCACTGGATTCTCTCCAGTTTGTCCACGTGCTTCTTGTAGTGGGGGCCCAAAACTGGACACAGTACCTCAAATGTGGCCTCACAAATGCCGAATAGAGGGGAATAATTGCTTCCCTTGATCTGCTGGCAATGCTCCTACTAATGCAGCCCAATATGCTGTTAGCCCTCTTGGCAATAAGGGCACACTGTTGACTCATATCCAGCTTCTTGTCCACTGCAACCCCCAGGTCCTTTTCTGCAGAACTGCTGCCTAGCCACTCGGTTCCCAGTCTTTAGCAGTGCATGGGATTGTTCCGTCCTAAGTGCAGGACTCTGCACTTGTCCTTGTTGAACCTCATCAGATTTCTTTTGGCCCAGTTCTCCAATTTGTCTAGGTCACTCTGTATCCTATCCCTACCCTCCAGTGTATCTACCACTCCTCCCAGCTTAGTGTCATCCGCAAACTTGCTGAGGGTGCAATCCACCCCATCCTCCAGATCATTATTGAAGATGTTGAACAAAACCAGCCCCAGAACCAACCCCTGGGGCACTCTGCTTGATACCAGCTACGAACTAGACATCAAGCCATTGATCATTACCCATTGAGCCTGATGATCTAGTCAGCTTTCTATCCACCTTGTGGTCCATTCATCCAATTCATACTTCTGTAACTTGCTGGCAAGAATACCGTGGGAAACCGTATCAAAAGCTTTGCTAAAGTCAAGTTATATCATGTCTACTGCTTTCTCCAGACCCACAAGCCAGTCATCTCATCATAGAAGGCAATCGGGTTGGTCAGGCATGACTTGCCCTTGGTGAATCCATGCTGACTGTTACCAATCACCTTCCTCTCCTCCAAGTGCTTCAAAATGGATTCCTTGAGGACCTGCTCCATGATTTTTCCAGGGATTGAAGTGAGGCTGACTGGTCTGTAGTTCCCCAGCTCCTCCTCCTTCCCTTTTTTTAAGATGGGCAACATATTTGCCTTTTTCCAAATGTCCGGATCCTTCCCCAAGTGCCATGAGTTTTCAAAGATAATGGCCAATGACTCTGCAATCACATCAGCCAACTCCCTCAGCACTGTCAGATGCATTGCCTCCAGCCTCATGGACTTGTGCATGTCCAGCTTTTCTAAATAGTCCTTTCACCACTGAGGACTGCTCTCCTCCTCCCCATTCTGTGCTGCCCAGTGCAGTAGTCTGGGAGCTGACCTTGTCTGTGAAGACAGAGACAAAAAAAAACATTGAGTACTTCAGCTTTTCCCACATCATCTGTCACTAGGTTGCCTCCCCAATTCTGTAAGGGGCCCACACTTTCCCTGACCTTCTTGCTGCTAACATAGTGTTTGGATATAACTTATCCTTTTGTATAGTACAACCTTCTCTCCCCTCCTCCCCCCCAATTCATGCCTGCAAGCTTTGATCTAGTGTTTCACACTGCCTGTATACTGAATTGCTTCCTCATGTTTTCTTTAGAGACATCCCTTAAGCTTTAGTTTATGAGAATGGAAATTCTGCGTCAATAATATTTTACAGAAAAGGAAATTATTTATCTGAAATTCTTCTCTGACGATATGCTGTCTGTCTTAACTACTTACATGGCCAGCGTCACCGTAGTGTATGAGCACTTCACAGTCTTTAGTGGATTTATCCTCAAACAGCCCCATGTTGTAGGGCCAGGCTATTATCCTCATTTTACAGACAGCATACTGAGGCATGGAGAAAGATTCATGTGATTTTTGCCCAAGGTCACACAGGAAGTCTGTAATGGAGGAGAGAATTGAACCCTGGTTGCTGCAGGTCCTAGGCTAGTGCCGTAACCAGTGGACCATCCTCTTCTGATAGTATGAGATTAGTCCTTGCTACCTGAAAGATCCCCTCAACCTCCACCAGGACTATTCAATCATCAACTAATAGCGAGGGACATGTGAATGGAGGAGAGTGAACTTTCCAGAGAGCCTAGACTGACCATGGACCTTGCAGCATTTAAAACTCCGTGCAGAAAGTCACTACTTTGACTTAGCTTCCCCACAATAGCTCTTAATAGAGTCTGCACACACCTGAGGGAAAGAGTCTATTATCTTTCAAGCTGCTACTTCAGGCAGGGAAGCAGGAGAGCGAGTGAGTTTTCGTTCATTTTTTGTTAATTTGGGAGATGCTGAGGTGGTGAGAGACATATAAATACCTGGATGGATAGATACAAATTTGCCTTGTTAGGTAGGAATCCAACTGGCTGAAGGTTCCAGCTGTGCAGACACAAGGTCAGTTATTACAAAAATGGAACAAAAAAATTTTGTACAATAAAAGCTCTTCAAGGAGTATAGTTGTACATGATACCTAAAGGACCTTTTCTTAGCTATTTGGAGCATTTATTTGGTGTTAGATCTCAGCCTTATGCACTCAAGACATGCATAACAGGGTGCTTCCTGCAACTGTCCGGAACTGCAGCATCGTCTTTCTGGCTTGGCCCTTCGTCTGAGTCACAATCCGTACCTCCCCCCTTCCAGGGGAGGTTTGGCTCCTCAGTTGTCCGGCCAAGACTGGCAGCTGCAGTCTTTCGTCCTGCCACTCCCTCAGTGGTGCCTGTAGTGACTTATTCTGCCACATGGCATATGGGGAGGAGGGACCCAGGCTCGTCTACTACTCCAGATCCTGGCTGAGAGACCCTGTTCCTCTTCCTGTGGCTGTCTCCCTGAGCCACTTCCTCCCAGCTGTAGCACCTTCTTCACCTGTCCTCAGGACTGGCCACTACCTGTTCTCAGCAGCCCACCAGGCACTCCTCTGGCTCCCCTGTGCCTCCCAGCAGTAGCTTTGCCTCAGATGCTGCCAACCCCTCAGCCTGCAGAAGACACAGCCTTCTCTCCCCAGGCTCCAGGCCATGTCTGGTCGGCTCTGACCTGAAGCTCTTCTTATATGGGTCTGCTGGGCCCTGATTGGCTGTCCCTCACAGCCCATCTCCTATTGGCTGCTCCCCATGCAGCCCCCCCACCCCCGGGCTATGTTAACCCCTTCTCTGCCAGTATGGGGCAGGATCTAACACTCCTTTTTCATATGATGTTGCTTATATATATTTTAAAGGATATAACAAAAGTCCAATTGCCAGCATGTGGGGGCTAAGGCTACACATCTCCTATCTGTAGTTCACAGGTGTGGCAACCTGCCCATGAAACAACTCATCTGTTTCTGGGTAAGTTAAGGGTAACCGTTACATTTAAGTAATAGACATTGAACGTACAGTGTAATATTTTCTAACACATCTGTAACACTGACTGGTACAGAAATCCAAAGGACCTCATTCGTAGTGTTTTGCAGGTGGACAGCAAATTCTCTGCCATTTCTGAGATTAGGAAAACATTTATTTCCACATTAAAAATATCCCAAGTCATTATTGGCCTGGTTATGAGATGGGGTGTGTGTAAGGAACCTCTCTCCACCTTGCGCAGCCTGCAGAAGGGTCCGTTACAGTTGCAGAGACTCCGGCTTCAGTGTGTCCTCTGGGGCATGTACCCCAAAGAAAGGAGATCATTGCTGGGGGCAGATACTCCTCAGCATATTTTTGCCAGTGGGTTAACAATGAATGTCATCCTATAGCCACTACAGAACAGCTGGTGGTTTGCACTGGAGTGAGTTGTTGGCTCTTTAAGGTGATAATGGCTACAGAAGACTATCTTTGCTAAATTGAGTGTCCTGCTGCAAGGTTGGTCCAGGTTTGGGAAAAACGCAAAGAATAGTGTTATTGATTAAGACCTAAGATTAGATACTGAATGTCTGGCATCAAAAAGAAGGGAAAGGAGAAATGCTGTGCTTGAAATGGAACCCAGTTGATTAATGTATCAAACTATAAAATATATATGAGAAACTGCTGTCCAAACTTTGTATGTCACTGCTGTTGGCATTAATAGCCTTGGAAAAACCAAGAGGTTTTATTCTCCTCTTTTTGTGTATTAAGTATATTACTGTTGTCTAGATTCCTGGAAAATTTTCATGGATGTGATATTTGTAAGTTTTGGGGTTTTTTTAAGATGTGAGACAAGATCAGATGGACTTTTCCATGAGAGGATATAGAGAAGCAATATTACTTTGAGTATCTGCCGTAAATTTAAGAAGCCTGCAGCTTGGGTTTGTTTTATCACAAGGGTGAGATTATTATGGCAGTTTGAGAGATGTAGTTTTTGAAATGCCAAATGTACGTGGAGCCTCTTACAAAGGATACTTACTATTCCATTACAGTATTACTAGTAGGAGATTACAGGTTGTAAGAACTTTGCAGCAAACAGTTCAATGTCTAAGGAGTCAGATTCTTAACAGAATCTTAACCTCAGTTTAATTAAAAGGCGATTACTTTCTCCTTCTAATAAATTTCCCATGCGGCTCCAGCTGTCTGCTTCAAGAGTGTGCTTTGTCTACCTGTGGCACTGTCTTAAATAACCCACAACAGGTTGATTGTGGCCTAAGTCCTCTCCCTTCTTACCAGTGCCCATAATAATACAGTGGGCTGTGACATAATCCTCTTTGCTTCTACCTAAGACAACTGGGCTGGTAGTATCTGTCTCCTTGACTCCCACCCACCACTGCCTTTCTTTTTTCAATCCCTTTTTCATTCCTCTTTCTCTGGGCCCACTTGCTGCTCCTGTCTGTTGTTATTGTTCACTTTAACCTGTGTTGTTGTTTTTTATTTATTATTTGTGTTACCATAGTATCTGTGAGCCTGTCTCATGGACCCCATTGTGCTCAGCACTGTACACACACAGAACAAAAAGACAGTCCCTTCCCCAAGGGGCTTACAATCTAAGCGTCAGACAGGAGGCAGCAAATGGATATGACAGACAGGGGAATACAAGTAAACAGTGAGACCATATTGGTCAGCATGATAGGCAGTGATCTCTGCGCATTAGCAGCTTAACCCTGGCATCTTTTGTTGCACAGGGCTTCTGTGCTGCAAGATGCTCTATAAGGCCGTAAGTGGTACAAGGAAGTATCACAGAATCCAGGAGAGTATGCCTGAGTTCAAGGTACAGGTGGCTGGAAGGAGCAACTGAAATTGCATTAAGGGGAGAGTAGTTGGTCCTGAGTGGGAGAGCATGTGGCTGTAAGGAAATGAGATGTCTCAAATGGGAGCAGTTGTCCTACAAATGGAAATCACCTCATTTTTCCATTGTATGACTTATGTATTACTCATATTGTGGATGAGGATCAGGACCCAGTTGTGCTAGGCACTGAGGAAGCTACTTGTAGTGGAAGAAATAGTCCCTGCACTGAAGAGTTTATAATTTAAAAACACAGAGGAGGGAGAGGGATGGGAAATACATAGAGCATGGACTGGGCAATCACCTCTGATTGGTTTCAAGGTGGGTTATGTTTTGTTTAATATATAGAAATCTCCAGCTGCCCTGGCCGCACAGTAGCTAGTAGTTACTAGTAGCTGCAAGCTCAGTCTTTCTCTTCTGTGTAGTGGTTCTACTCTTTGGTAAGTAGGGTTCCTTAAAATGTAATTCACTAGATTCCTCTCCCACCTCCAGTTCACTTTCGGCTATTAAGCCACCTTGTCTTCTACACACACCAACACCCCATCCTACCACGTTTGTGTGTGTGGAGAGGAACAGACCGGGGTTATCTAGGGATATTACTTTCGTGAAGAGTTTTCTTGTGGTGAGATGTGGGAGAGCCTAATTCAACTTTGTGGTGTTATATAATCTCTGCTGATCTGAACAGCAAAGAGAAAAGGGATTTGGCTCTTTTCAGAGGGTCGTGAAGGACAATTGTTCTGAACCAGTTTGCTCGTCTGTAGCTATAATAGTCTTTCAGATTTTGTTTTAAACCATTAATCTAAAATCCCATGAGACTCCACACTACATTCTTTTTTTTATCATAGAAGCAGAACAATTCTGCACATTTGCACTATTTTTAAACTCTATGGACTCCATACAAGGGGAATAAAACATCCCCCTCCACCCTCTGGATTTTGCTTAAGGGTTTTGTGGAGAGTTCATGAAGGTTGGTAGTCCGGGGCCTCAGAGCTCAAAATGCAGCCTCAGCTGGGAGCTGCTGTTAAGGACTGAATGAATTTCTTTGCCTTTGCCAGTTTTAGCAAGCTCCGTCATCTTTATTTTAATGGCATCTTGTGGCTTGATTTGTAATACATCTAATGTTGGATGTACCGTTCAGGAAATGTGAATGATCAAACAGTTCTGTCGAAGTGACTTTGCCATGCAAGACTATCTGTGATGGATGGTTCCATTGTTTTGGAACCTTTGACCCCTCCAGCTGCAGTTAATGGACTTCAACTGTTGTGTTGTTTCTCTGTCTCCTGAAAACTCAGCCTTCCTGTTCTCCCTTACCATGCCTCTTGCTCTCAGTGCCCTGACCCACACCTTCAACTTTTCCACACTCTCCTCCTTCCCCCCTTCCCTATACCCTTCACATCTTTTCTAGCCCTCCCCCATCCTTTCCATGCCACCAGTGATTCATAGGTATTCGGCACACTCGCAGTGAAAGGGCGCAGACACAGAAAATGGAAATAGGCATTCCTTTGAAGTGATGCAAAGCCAACATGCTGTGCGTGCTGTTACCCACTAATGCAGATGTGCCCAGAGGCCCCGCTTAAGATTGGGGGCCATTTGTGGAAGGCACTGAATGAATGCATGGTGTGGGAGAGACAGAATCTGTGCCTCAGAGTGAGCCATGTGATTTCATTGCTGCTACCTTGTCCTCCCCCCTCTCCTATTCTCTCCCATTGTTGGTTATTCACTCACTGAGTCTTGTCTTAAGACTGTCAGCTCGTTAGGGCACGGACCATGTCTTTCATTAAAACAGGGCTTGTGCAAATAATGCGAAGTGTTTTGGAAATGTGCATAGAAAACATGGGAGTTTACAAATGGGATAAGATACTGGGATAGACAGACCATTGGTCTAATCCAGTATGACCATTCTTATGTTTTGCCTTCTTACTCATCTGCATGGCCAAGTAAGGGCTCCGGACAATCTACTCCAAGGTGCGGAAACAGATTGTACATTACACATTGATTTTTAATTCAGAATATTGTGTGTAACGGCAGCTCCGAACTGAATGCTCTGTTCGTACTAGTGAAAGGAATGGCATTACTGGAAACAAAGCTGCCTTTTTATCTATATTACATTATCTTTGAAGGAATTGAGACTCCCTTTAGAGGGGATTGAATTGACCCGCTTAGTGTAGTGACAAGAGTTGATTTACTCCTCATGGTCGCTCACTCTGACTTTGTTTTCAGTAGAGCCTTCCAATTACACCGGTTACTTGGCTGACTTCAGATGGTAGGATCACAGGATGAATTTGAGCTAATATAACTTTATCCCCATTAATCCACCCAGCCCATCACAGTCTACTGACTGTCTTATTGCGTGGCATGCCATTATATTGTGCTGTTTCCTTGATTTTAAAATAGCTATATAAGAAGCATTTAAAATATGTTCCTGAAAGGCTGGATGTGCTTTCTAATGCAGTTGCATTAGGGAGCATGGCATCTTTCAGATCTGGGAAGCAAAATTAGAATTTCTAATATTTAGAAATACTAAACTACATAGATTATGTTTTGTTTTGAGAAGACTCTGCAGAACATTTCTGTATAGTTTTGTTCCCAAAATGTAAATTGATGTAAATGAATACAGTAAGCAATTTAGAAAAGATTCTGCACTACCTGGAATATCTTGTAGCAAAGGTTCCTAGGCCAGCCATTTTGGCTGGCAGAGTATCATAAATGGAGAAAGAATCATTTTACGCCCATTTTCCATTTTAGTTTTTTATCTTTTTTTCCTGTTATGTAAATAGCTTAAGAGTAATGTTAACCATGTACACACAGTAAGCTGATTTCCTTTCCTCTAGACATCGTACACAAAAGCACTCTACGGTTTCATTGTAAACTGAATTGGAAATCTTTTTTTTTTTTAATATGTTACTTCTGAGCTCTTATCTAAACATTGGGATGTAATTTCTATATATACTCATGTTATGCAACTGCTTACATTAGCCATGTCAAAACAGAGATTTAATTTTCCTATTTGTGGTTTTTTAGTAGACGTGATGAAGCATGCTTTTTTCTGGAAAGTACAGAGACAGATAAAATAAAACCAGTAATACAAATATGACAGAAATAATAATATTCAAAATGCATTTCCAGGCTGCAACACGATTTACGGCAGCCTTCACTGAATGCATGATTGATTGATCGATCAGTGATTTATTGCTTTTTAGCTAGTTGAGTAAATGTGTTGTTTATGGAAGTTTCATTTTTATTGACTGGTTCGCCATCTACATCTGTTTTACAGACCCTGTTGAGTACATTCACAATTTATTATTGATGAAACATGCTTATTTTTAGTAGACCTGCTTAGCTGGAAAGCATTGGAAGGTATTGCTGGAAATGTGTTCATTCAGATTTCTAGGTTAATGTTTTAAAATGATGAGCAATTTCAGCATATTTGTACCAACTGTTTTTCACAATTTATTGATCAAGTGCGGTATAAAAGCACAACATACTTTAGCTGCGTTCTGTGTGAACTATTTTCAAAACAGAACTTGGATTTTCAAGAATAAGATGCAAAATGTGCTGTTCTTCGAGTGCTTGCTCATGTCCATTCCACTATAGGTGTGTGCACGCCTCCGTGCACGGTTACCCGGAACTTTTTTCCCCTTAGCAGATCCCGTAGGGCCAGCTCCGGTGCTCCCTGGAGCCCCGCGCACATGCCATGGTATATGAGGCGCTGCCTGCCCTACACCCCCTCAGTTCCTTCTTTCCACCTGTGACGGTTGCTGGAACTACCCTTGCTCTCAGCAAGTACCATTCCCCTTGTTTGGACTTCTTCGATATTCTAAGTTAGTTTTAATTAGTTAAGTAGTTAAGTGTTGTTAAGAGTAGTTAGAGATAAGGCAAGTTCTTTCGGGGACTTAGAGCGGCCAGGCCATGCCCTGGTCACCGGGATTTAAGCTGTGTGCCTCCTATAGGAAGGCCTTCCCGCTCAGCGACCCCCACGACCGCTGCCTTAAGTGCTTGGGGGAAACCCACAGGAAAGAGAAGTGTAAGATCTGCAGGGTTTTTAAACCGAGGACTCAAAAGGACTGAGAGATCCAGTTGAAAGCCCTGTTGATGGAGGCAGCACTCTGCCCGGCGTCCGAGCCAGGCCACTCCACCTCGGCACCGAGTGTGACCTTGGTACAGAGCGCGCCACCGGCACCGCCCTTGACTCGGCACTGCGCAACATCGCCGGCACCGAAGAGGAAGAAGCAGCGTGTGGAGTGCGGACACTCCCCTGCGCCGTCAGTACGGGCAGAGTCGAGTACGGAGATGCACCGGCCCCGGCCCGTCGAGTCTTCTCCAGTGTCTGCATCTCCGGTCAGGGAGCCTCCCCCGACTCCTGAGAGTGGGAGAGTGCCCCTGCCGATGCCGTCGACACTGGAGGCTTTTCAGGCAGCAAGAGCCTTGCTGGCCTTGCCTACGCCACCTCCGCCTGTCCCCTCCTCCCCCCGCCCGCCGAGGGAGAAGGGGCCAGTGTCATGTGGGAAACTATGACATTTTGAATTTGCTGCCAATACAGTATTTATTACTACTTTGTCCAGTCTGTTTTCAAATGGCTTGTCCTCGGGCAACTAATTCACAATCCAATACATTACATTGTTAGTCTAAATATTGGAAACACTTCCCAAGTGCCAGGCTCGGATTGGCCTTCTGTAGGTATGCAAGGATGGAGGTCCTAAGAAGCCTTCCTCTCCATTGCGCCAGCCCCTGCAGATGGCACGGTTGCAGTCCTTAGCCTTTTGTGATTCCAGGAATTGCTAGCACCATAGAGGACCCAAAGGTGGTGGGGAGGACGTGAGGCCCAGGGGTCAGTGTTGCAGATCTCCCGGAATGTTACCCTTCACAGTCTATACGGATCTACAGGGGGAGAAGATTTCTGATAATAGAGGGCTCTTAAATCTAGCAGTCAAAGGTAAACTAAGATACAATGGCTGGAAGCTGAAGCTAGACCAGTTTAGGCTAGAAATAAGGCAGAAAATTTTGCATGAGTGTAGTTGACCGATAGGAGAGTTTACTAAGGGATGTGGTGGTGTCTCTTATCTGAAGTCTTTAAATCAAGATTAGATGTCTTTATGAGAGAGACAGAAGTTACGGACTTGATCTAAGCATCACTGGGCGTAGTTCTGTGGTCAAAGTTAGGCAGGATGTCAGACTAGATGATCATAAGTGAAACTTTCATGTTAAAATAAACTGTGCTGACTTATTTGTTTGTTCCTATCTGGGGAATCCACCATAGACCCGGATCCTAAAAATGCTTTTGCATGGGCTTCATCTCACTTCACTTATGTGAATAATCCCTTTAAAGTCACTGGCACTATTCACATGGATAAAGTTAAAGATATGCAGAAGTGTTTGCAGAAGTGAGGTCTTAGTTCTGTGGACTTTTCTTTTAAAACACATGCCCCATTCCATGCTTTTTGTGTGTGTGGAAAACAGTCAGTTAGTTTAATCCAGTAGTTACAAGTATCCTTACAACAAGAGAGTATCACAGATGTAGTGAAGGGGAAAAAATACTGTAGGGGAAATAGATTTCAGTTTCAGGCTTCGAAACTTGTGATTATAAATGGGAAATGGAACATATAATTAAAAAATAATAAAAAATACCTTGGTAATATCCAGTACTTGATTTGGCTTCTTTGTTAAAATGCATTCGGGATTGATAAACCCAAACTGCTGTTGCTGATTACTGTGGTAACAGTTCATTTCAGGAATGTTTTACTTTGAATCCAATCACAAGTGAAATGGACAAGATGGCTTAGCCACATGAAAAAAGATTAATACAATCTGTTAAGAAAAAACTAAAACATCCTGTCAAAAGATATAGCCCTCAGATTATTGACTGACAAGAAAATGATTCAGATTTATATATTTCTTTTTAAAGCCACATATACACTCTTTCCCAGCTGCAGCATAGGTGCATAACTGGCAGAATAGAGCCAGAGAAGCAAAGTAGTGGGGCAGGTGAGAAAATAAATTTCTTTTGCCTGTCAGTGACAAACTGAAAGGGAAATTCAGGCCAAGATTTTCAAAAATGGGTCCCTAAAGATGAGACCCTAAAGAAGTTTGACCTGATTTTTACAAAAACAGTGATCTGCCCTCAACTCCGAATGAAATCAGCAGAAGCTGAAGATGCTTAGCAGTTCTGAAAAATCAGGCAAACTTATTCAGGAGCCTAATTTAAGGGTTCATTTAAAAAAAAATTGGCCCCCGTTTCCATATTCAGTTTAAAATTGGACATTTTGGCCAGCTAATGCAACTGGGATTTAGGACCTTGTCTGGTCAGAAGTTTGTGTGAGTTGTAAATCATTTAAACTTAATATCTTGGGCTAGGATTTTGAGCATTCTTGGCCATTCAACAAGAATGGTATTTAAAACAGTTGAAATGATATTTTTTTTAAAAGTGTGATGACACCCTTAATCAATAGAATAATCCCTCCCATTCATGTTCTCACATGCAAGCATCTTCACTCAGCACAACCTGTGCTACTTAGTCATCGCCCATAGTATTTCCAACCCTATGTACGCTTCCCTGAGCAAGGAGTATCATGCTGTGTCAAATAGGCTAGGAAAATAGTGCTAGCAGTAGCACTGGTTTTCTGTTGCAATGTGGGGGTCTTCTCATAAGGTGACTTTTGTCTTCAGACCAACAGGCTTAAACAATGTCTCTTTGTAGTTTTGATTAACTTAATATTTGCCACAGATAGCAACAGACACAAGAACAGCTCCTGAAATGTTAGGTAATGGGACATTTCAGATAGTCATAGAAAAAAACAACAGCTTTCCTTTAAAGAGTACACAGGCTCAAACTGGAAATTTTGCCATGCTCTTCAGCTTTTTAATGTTCCATAAAATCCAAATCAAATGCTTGATAGATGGGTGATTTAACACCACAACACTGTATTGTTACAATTTTTTTGATCCATTTCAACACTAAATGAATGTTAGATAGTGTTCTTGTTGGACCTCATCCTTCTCCATGAATTAATATTATATATCCTGTGCATAATGTTGTATTAATTTGTATATTAGTACTAAAGTTAACTGAATTATTTATTGCCAATATTATTCATTGCACTCTCAGTATTTTTTTTTCTCTTTGCAAAACATTTGCAGGCCAATGTTGCTTTCTGAGAATATATTTGTTGTCTATAACTAGTTGTTGGATAATTCGGGTGGATACTTGCACACAGTTCAGTCTGTTTGCTGTTTGTTACTTGTGGTATGATTGGTCACCAAGGTAACATGGATTTGTTTCTGTTTCCTGACTGAATGGCTGGAACATTTTGAGCAGGCGGATAATGTATAGTGAATAGCACAGACTATAAGAGAAGTGAAATCACAACAACCCGGCTGGGTTCAGTTGTAAAGCATCTTTGATATGGGGTTTATTCAGGTTTTCGGAGGCCTGTCAGAGACATATGGGACAGCCCTTCATTCCTGTTGGTCTGAGAAGTACCTATAGGTATGACTGATAGATTTCTGGATTACATTCCTTTCATAGCCAGTAGATGGCGATGTCTTGCAAATGTTTTAGTCCATATTTAGTCAGCGGAAGATGAAGCTCTGAATCAGCTGTTTGACGTATCATAACTGACTATATAAAAATATAATTGATTGTGATTAAACAATACATGGCATACATAGATAATTTATGCCTCAAACCTAGACCAGCTGCAAGAAAGTCCTGAAAAACTGCTTCATAAAATTACACCTGTGAAAGACAGAAGGGCTAAATTCATCCCTCAAAGACAAAAGTGCTAACTTCATTTTATTATCTTTAATTTAAAAAAACAAAAAGAAGAAAAGTTAAATGATAAAAAATAGAGCTATATAAATAATAAGAAATTCTTGAAAAAATATTTAAAAAATCTTCTAATAAATATAGAAAATCTAGTCCACTTATTTGACTTTTGTGTTTTGTAAAACAAGTATTCAGTTCTTCACGGGGAAACCTGAAGGAATTGAAATTTACAATAGAAAGAAATATATGAAGTTAAGCAAGGTAAACAAAGCATATCTTATATAGACATATCTACTTAGAGACTTTTGAGAGATTTTTTACTCTTAAAATAAAAAATTAAATATTTTAATATCTCAAGCAGGGACATTTGACTTGCAATTTCCTCAGCATGAGAGCAAGACAAGGCCTGGAAAAGAAATGACTTTTCTCTCTTGTATCTTGTCTACCCTAGACGTTTTTCCTTAAAATTTCCCACTATTGCTGCCATGGGTACAGTTATGTTGACATGTTTACTTCTGTGTCAGCAAGCCCTTTTCACAGCAAGGTCAGATGACATGTTAAAAACATCTGAGCCTTGTACATGGTATGTCATATGGTGGAGCTATTGCCATGGCGAATTATGCGGCTTAAATTTCATAGTGTAGATAAGGAACTTTCTGGGAAGTGAACTTCAAATATAAGTCCAGTCAGCCCAGGAGTGTGTCTCCTTATCATTTTATGCTTGTTTCTGAGACTAGTTAATATGGTTCTACTTGGAAGTGACTTCAAATTACCCTTCTCTAATTAACAAGTTTGTGTCAGAAATGAAGATAACTAACTACCTAAGACCTTAGTTCAAGAGCATGCTATTGTCCTAAGCAAAGGAGCAGGAAATATATATAAACCATGTAGAAAATAAATCTTGATCCATTCATTATTAACCATAAAATTGATGATGTCTTTCACTTTTGTATAATATTTTATGCTTTCACATAAAACTTATCTGTTCTAATGAGAAATATACCTCAATGAATAAGACTTTAAGCAAGCTCCAGTCTCAAATAATGAGCCAAATTAATCCGTGGTGTAAGTCAGTTAACAACCGGGATGAGGTTAATCCATTAGATGAGACTTTGCCTTGCCTGTTGCTGTCCAGTGCTTGTCCTCTTTCATTTCTGAGTGAATTTAAAACTTGCTCAATGAAAAAAACAAAGTTGAATTGTGTAAAATAGCTTAACAAGCCTGACTCTGTGACTGCAGTGGTAATTTTCTGCTATCGGTGGTGCTGCTGGCGGTTGACAGAGGCGTGGTGTTTACGTGCTTGAAAATTACAAATGCTGGTGGAAGTAATTTCTGGTGGTCACTGGAATTCCTTTCACTGCAGCATGAAAATAGGGGTGTGTGTGTGTGTGTGTGTGTGTGTGTGTGTGTGTGTGTGTGTGTGTGTGTGTGTGTGTGTGTGAGATGAAACATTTCAAGTCACAGCATGTAATTGCAGGATAGTGTTGCTCCTTAAAGAAATGCAACAAAACACACTTATATTGCTGTGTGGGAATTTAGTCCTTGTTAAAGGTGCTGGATTGACAAACCTGGAGACTCAGGTTTACTCTCTGCAGAACAAGTGCAACATGAGCAGAAGCACTGCAAGCTTCCTTGCGCTGCTCAGCCAACATGTCTGACACCTGACCTGGGCAGGCCTGTCTTTCAGGTTTGAAATGTAGTTCAAGACACCTGGCGGCAGGGTTGGAGTGCAGCCTAAATCCCTAAGTGAAAGGCTTTATATACTGTTGCTAATCCCCTCAGCCATCTTGTCCTTTTGTCAATTACTTTAAAGCATAACAGTCAATGACTGTAATGGATTCTCTTTTTATTCTGGGTTGATACAGCACCTAACATAGCGTTGGGGTCTTGGTCCTTGACTCGGGCTCCTAGGTGCTAACGAAATACAAACAACAGTAATGAGGTTTGATTAACTTGCAAGGTTTCTTACTTTTAGATGAGTTGTCTAGTTTTTTGGGGTTTTTTTTTGTAGAGCTTGCTTATGAATGCAGTGCATTTTATAGAGTTTCCTCTAATAGAAGTAACTAGAAAAAATCTGTTAAGGCTTGCAGTGGTCTAGACACACAAAACCCCTCATTTTTAAGAATACATATTCCTAACTATCAGAAAGTGCTAGCAACAAAATTTTGAAGCATTTTTGTTTGTTTTATATAGGTTTGGGGATCATCCTTCTTTCTTTCCTCCCCCCCCCATTCAATAAACTTTACCTACAAACATCTCTGAAATATTGTTGGAAAGTTTACAATGTAGGAAGCATTCTTAACTCAACACCACTTAGCGACTAGTCCTGCAAAGACAGATGTTTGTGGGTAACTTTATTCATACGAGTAGTCTCATTGACTGCAATACTTCATTTTTTTATCAGGATTAGACAGTGAGTCCAGTCCATAGGCTGTCCTGGTGGGATCACTCCTTGTACTAGTGAGAAGTAATGCACTTACAGTGGAGGATTCATGCCAGTGCCAGACTTTTAGTCTAACAGTGATTAATTTTGAGGAATTAGAAGTAGTGGAATATGGTCCACTAGGAATTGAGCAAAGGCTGCCAGTGCCACTGAAGTCATTTCAGTTAATACCAGAAGTTGGATTTGCACAGGGTTGTCAAGTTGAAAGTTCAATCCATTGTCCTCTTTACCTTCCTGATCCAGTCAGGATTCAAGAGAACCACACCTTTACTGGCCATTTTTTGTTAAAATCCACTTGTTTTACAACTTTTATTTGTGAAAACCTATCAGAGCTGACGGTTAAATAGAAGTGGAATTCCTGTAGCTTTGCTTTTCTGTTAAAGATTTTAAGAAAGATAGACTATTACTTTTACTTGTAATATTTTGTGAGGTATTGGTTTGTGGCATCCGTTTGTTGTTTTATATCTGGTAATAGTAGTAGAATGTAAAGCAAAATGCAAAGGCTTTTCAGTATTAATCATGACCTTTATCTGACAGCTGTTTTATCTTTGTGCAGCTTTGCATAACTATTGAGAATGATACCATAAGACCACATCATCCAATTATAATTTTTTCCCCTTTTCATTAGAGATGTGCCTTATCTGAATTCCATCATAAAAAATTGTATGCTCTTAGTTTATAGCAATGCACGGGGAAGCTGTCTTACTTATTTTGCATAATAACTTTTTGGTATCCCAAATGTAATCTGTGCATACTTGGACATTTACTTTGCCATAGGCAGTAGGCAAAAAACAGATTTTACCTTTTATTTTGTCCCTCTCAAGACTGTTTTGAATTTAGGAAACTGTGGGAATCCCATTTTTTAAAGGGGCACTATCAAACTAACAATCATGTTTATAGACAAAATGGTCTCTCATCTCCATTACCGGTAACGTAGATGATTAAAATGAAAGATGCTGTTTTAACAATGAGTCAATTTCACTTTTGTTAATAGCTTCCCTTTCAAGTTCTCATTCATCTAATACAGAAGTTCTCAAACTGGGAGGCGGGCCCCCAGGGAGGAGCACAGAATGTATTCTGGGAGGGCGTGAGACGCTTTAGGGGGAAAAAATTACTGCGCACATTTTACTTACAGCAATGAATAACTAGCAAAGCTGATTCCTCCAGACATATCAAGTCTTCAGATGGTGCTATGCATTTGACTCTAGATGGCGCTGTGCATTTTGATGAATGTGTTAAGCTTGCATAGCATTATACGAAGTCGTTGCCGCTACGACGTGATGTGCACATTTAATTGTAAGCATTGACCACAATCACAGTTTTGCTTTGGCTCTTATTACAATGGATTGTTGGCTCTGTTTGAATCAATGCCTGACTGTTCTTAATATTTAGTGAGAGTTGCATTTTTTTAAATTGGTATATATACTTGTGTGTCAGGAGGGGGTGTAAAGTACTTCAGACACAAAGAAAAGGGGCACGGTGAAATAAATTTGTGATCTAATACAATGCTGTTCCTCTGTTATTTTGGGCTCTAGCAAGGCAAGAGAATGTTTAATTTCTTTCCCTCCATCTCAGACTCATTTAACTTTCTTTTTAAAGTGAAATGAAAACATTTCTATTCATATTTGATTATGTAGCCCCTCACCTCTTTCTTTTCATATAATCTAAATTGTGATGCTTAGCAAGATTTGATTTCACTTCACCTTTGTTACTATATTCTTATTATGTTCACTGTGCGTTATTACATTGGAATGAAAGTGTATTCTCTGTCCTAAATTGACAAGTTTCTCTACATCGGTAAATTTCTTAGAATTTTGTAATGAAAAATAATAAACTGTAAGAGGCTTTTAATAGCTAAGACTTGCTTTTTGGCTAACTTCAGATTATTGTATGTTCTTTTTATGGATGCTAAATTTGAACAATTTCTACATTCACTCCATATTTCTTTTCCCCTTATTTCTCTTTGAAGAAACATGATCTCTCTAAATTGCATATATTCACTTAAAAGGACTACATCTGAGAGATATTTATTATTTGTAACCAGGTTGGAATTTTTTTAGTCCACATGCTTGGTTCCTACCCTGTTTTGGCTCTTCTTGTGAACAAGGTTGTAAAATGATTGGCAGACCCTAACCATATTTTGATGCCATTTGATGCCGTTCTGCTGTATGGGCAGGACCCCTCAACCATGTCTTTTTCTCAGAATTAGCTAGTCGTGCTGCTTCCCCAATCGCTGTATATAAAGCCCATTCCACAGTATGAAAAAAACCCACGGCCCTCTGCCCTGGCACTAAAAGTTGACATTTTCTCCAAAGGTAGTGTGTGCCAACTCTCACAATTTTCATCACTAATCCCAGCATATCTGATATTTCTCTTAAGGATCCTGCTCCAGTCATACCATTTCATGAGAATCTCAGCTTTCATTAAAAAATAAAAGTAAATAAATAAAAACATCTCTCCCTCATAGTTGCAGTGGAAAACTTAAAAATGTGAATTCTAAAGGCTCAAACACCAAAAGGCAAATAAGAACCACCCTAAATGTGCATTATTCATAAAATCTCAGTGTTACTATTGATATATTCTGACTATATGGTAGTGGAATGCATCGGTCTCATTCTTTGACCTGCCTTAAAATTATCTGGCAGTGTATATCTTTCACATTGGAATTTTTTTTTAAGTATTCAGTATACCTCCATTTAATTTTAAAATTCAGTATCTGAAGACACTATCTTTCTGTGAGACACCAAAAACGATACGTGAGCTCCATCACTGCATCTGAGGCAAGCAGCTAATAAAGTAACAATATTGCCAGAATTGTTCACTTCCTGCTGAAGTTATCTGTAGTTGTAGGAAGAAAGGAAGAGAGAAAGCGAAAGAGAAATACTGGATCTGGAGTAAAGAGACTCAGCTAAATTCAGACGTTTGTGAAATGGAAAAGGAAAATATTAGTAGACACATTTCCATGTTCTAAAAACAATGGACAGTAAAAGAAATTTGGCAATTCGCAAGGTCTAAGATTGGAAAAAATGAATTTTGTCAGAACAAAAGACCCCTAGAGTTATTAACATGTGTAAGTTGGATACTTGGTGTGCCAGCTTGTTTCAGAATGTTTTTATTAAAGACACATTGATTTTTAAAAGTAACATGACATGACACTACAACTGACATAATGGCAGACATTTCAGTGTTGATGAAACCTCTGTTCTTAAAATTCTGTCAAGCTTTCCATTATAATAATTCAGTTTTTAGGATTTCATATTTGTCATGTACTGTTAAATTGCATTACACTAGAATTTGACAGAGAAGTTGTCAACCCAGATGTAAATGTTGACCTTTTTCAAAACTGTTATCCCATACATCAGTTAATCTGAGTGTTGGTTGTTTTAGGTTTGTTTGTTTTTTGGTGGTGAAAAAATGTGTATTCACATAGTTCCAGATGCTTTGTTTATCAGCTCTGTCTCAACAAAACAAAATATCAATATTAAATGGAAGAAGTTGCCTTCTGTGGAGTGAGGGCTTTTGCATTTTTATGTGGGATGAGGCGAAAAATAGCCTTATAACACTTGAGATATTTCAAGACATTTTTTACTCTTGCCATGCTCCAGGAAGTCAGCAATTGAACCGAAATCAAAGCTGATCTTTAAAGAAATAGCCATGGGTTCTTGATTCAGAAAGCATGGGTGGAAAATGCTGGTGCGGTAAATAGGGGGATTATTTCTGTATAACTGATTGGTTTGGTATGGTGTGTTCCCTTCCTCCCCTCTCCCCTTCGGCTGAGGACCAGAAAAATGACACAAATGAGCCTCAAGACACTGCATCAGTAGATTGGATGGTCAGAGTTTCCAGGGTGTACATGTGAAAATGATAGTTTCCTAATTAGCTTTATGGCTTAATTGCTCCTCTTGCAGCCAATACTCATCTAACAAAGTATGTAGTTTGTGATCCTTTGGGATATCTTGGGGAAAATATGGAAACTCTCTCTACTGATTACAGCAGCTGCACACATGGAGTTTCTCAACAATAATAAATCAACAAACCCTATGTGATGTTAACAATAAAATGTCTTACGCTATTTTTAAAACCATCTTAAAGGACATTGTGATCTTCAGGAAAAGTTCAGTAATACACTGAAAGCTTGGAAGACGTGATTTGTTGGACCAGAATGTACAATTTAGACTATATTCTATCCAGAGCCAAAAAATTTAATTACCTTAACTTTTTTTAAATGTAGTGGCAACATTGTATTTGCCTTTCACATTGTTTAAAAAACCCAAGCACTTAAAAGCAAGGAAATGAAAAACTAAGGACAAAATAAGTCTTGTACTAGAAATATCTAGTTCATCACATCACAAATATCTGAACTGACCCGTGGGATTAATGGTACAGTGATGGTAGCATATAAGCACATAGTTAGATTGTTGTTTTTATACATATCATTCATAGTTCTTCTTGGTTTTGTTGAAAGTAACAATCCACTTTTTACTCTTTTAGTAAGTATTATGTAATAGATACTACATCCCATGTATGACACAAGTTGTAGGCTAATTTAGCAACTTCACTTGTGGGCACCTTTTTTTCCTCAAGGCATTTGTTACATCTGTTCTATTTTTAGGGGGAAAATACTGCTATATTGTCCTCTGTATCCTGCGGACAATACTGAATTCTAAAGGCCTGGTCTACACTGGCAGCAGCAGTCGATGGGAGATATGCAAGCTACATCTCCCGTTGACGTACTTATGTTCACGTAGCGCGGCGTCTTCACAACGTTGCGTTGACGTGAGATGCCCTCCCGTCAATGCAGCCTTACTCCTTTTGGGAAGATGGACTAATTGAGTCAACTGGAGAGCGCTCTCCGATCAACTGAGCGGGTCTGTGTAGACTTGCTCAATCAATGCTGCTGCATTGATCCCTGCCACCATGGCAGTGAAGACGTACCTTCAGTTCCTATTTCTTGTCTATTAAAGGTGCCACATGCTATGAGAGAGAGGTTTATTCAAATACTGATACCTGGATTCGTGATCTGCTTTGACATGGATCTGGAGTTGCCTTTAGATCTCTAGTTAATTTGGTGTCTAGAGCGCTTTTTTCTGCCTTAGTCTCGATTTTTAGAAATATGAACTGTTTCAACCAATAAAAGCAATTTTGCAAATATTTCATGAAATCTACATGGGTCTTTACTATTTCTTTTAAGGCTGTATTTTTGTTTTCATATGCATCTAGCCCGTAAGTTGAAGACTACCCTTATCCTAATAGCATATATGGTCCGTTTGTGCATCACATATATAATGGAATAAACATTGTGGCTTCTCTGCTTCATAATGAAAATTCCACAATTTGCATACACTGCTGCTTTCCAAGCTCAGAGAGTACATGCTTAGATTTCTTAGGTTGGTTCACAGTGTTCTCAAAGAACATTTTTCGGCATTTGATTCATGGTGCCATATGTTGTTTTTTAAAAAATTGAATAATATGAGGAGGAGCACATCCGTTACAGAAAAATGGGTTTCATCTTATTCACATAATCACATCATTATCACAAACTATTAAACAAAAGTTGTGGAAGGATACAGTGACACAGTTGGAGCAGAAATTTTTTCTACCACCATTCTTTAAGGTAGGTGGGGCATTGTTGCGAATCAACATGTTGCAGTAAAGGGAATGCTTATAATTTCACAAGGAAATACATTTATAATATGGGTAACTTCTCAGAGGTATGTCATAGTGGGTCTTGTCTACCATCTTCCCAAGGTTCTGCCTCATGGCATCTTTGCTGCAGCGGGAGGTTAATATTGGATTTATAAATGTAACTGATAACCCCTAGGCTGAGAGCCAAGTGATTGAAGATTGCTGGTATTTAGTTAGTTTGATTGATTGAAAGAAAGAAAGAATGACCACACTGGATCAGACCAATGATCCATCTAGCCCAGCATCCTGTCTTCCGACAGTGGCCAAAGCCAGGTGCTTCAGAGGAAATGAACAGAACAGGTCATCATCGAGTGATATTTATACATGTCTAATATATATAAAAGTTTTTATAACTGATTTGGAACGTTTGAGTTCTTTATGTTGTTAGACTGTTCCCGACATCCTCTATTTTTCCTTCTCTTCTGCAATTTGCCACACTTCTTGTGTTACTTCTTAAATTAGATTGCAAACTCCTTGCAGTGGGGACGGTTGTGTTTATACAGTGCTGAGTTCGGTGAGGCTCTGCTTCTGATTTGGGCCTTTTGGTATTACCATTCCTGCCACATAAACAATCACAACAATGAACAGCGTGTACCACATGGGAATACTTCGCGAGAGGTTGACTAGCCAAAAATCATGAAGGTTCTTAAACAAATGAATAGCTCTAATTTAGGGGTACAAATACACTGCAGAAAACGTCCCAGGGCAGTGGGTCTGAGCCTAAGTCAACTGACTGGGCTGTGAGGCACAGCGAGGGGGAGGGTCTCAGAGCCCGGCTTCAACCCAAGCGGAAATGTCTCCACTGCTATTTTTAGTCCCGTAGCATGAGTCCCGCAAGCCCAGGTCCGTTGACCCAGGCTCTGAGACTCGCTGCTGTAGGTTTAGGGGGTATTTTTTGCAGTGTGAACGTATCCTAGGTTTCCTTGGGTACAAATGTACCAATTTCCATTATCACTTAAAACAGTCACTTGCTGTATGTATGATCTGTAACAATGTTGAGAAAATGTGCATGTTATATAATATGGGATTTAGAATATTGCGCATATAGGTGATACATATACATTGGGTGAAATATTACACATCAATGTACTGTATGGTATGAATTAAACTATCATTCCTATACAATTTTGGATAGGAAAAAGAAACTGTTTCTCAGCTTTCTGAACAGTAGCATGTAAACTAGCTCAGTTTGTTCTCTGTGGATTTCATTCTCTAAAAGTCCTGCTGGCCTTGAAGTCATCATTTGCAGCTAACACATTATTAACCCAGAAAAAATTGGAAAAGGCAATTTGATGAATTACAGTAGATTACAGAAAATCAAATCAACTGATAAACTAAAATTATGAAGTGTCCCTAGTCGGTAAGGTAGCTATTGATTAGCAACATACCTGAAGCGTGTTGCAGGCTGCTTCTCTGAAAAATGGGAGAGAAATGCCAAGGGGACACCTACATTCAACTTAATTTGATTTTTCACACTGGGTTGAAGGCTTCTACATTGAGAAATGTTTTCATTATTTTCCTTTTGAATATTAGCTCTTCAATGCTAGCAAAGATTTCTCTCTGACATGGCTGAAATTGAGTGTTCGGTTTCCTTACTTTGGAGTGTACAGATGTTTTTCTCCATATAAATAAGACTCCCCTCTGACGTGGTCTTATGGGCCTGGTCTCCGAACATGGAATGTCTCTGGTCAGTTCTTGGCTCTGCCTTAGTCGTAACGTTACAGAATAAGAAATCTCTGAAACGATGAAGCCTCTCTAAAACATAAGGTTGTAGACCTGGAGGGTTTTCCATTGCGATCCTACAAGAGCTTTAGCCCAGATCCACAAAGAGACTTAGGCACCTAACGCCCAGACTTAAACACCTGCGTTGGGGTTTAGGCACCTCTGTCTGGGGTTTGGGTCCATCACAATTCATAGGACTCCCGCCAAACTCTGCAGGCATCTAAACTCACTTGGCGCTTAAGTTTTCAGGGGAAAAGTTCCCTTAGCGCCTAAGTTTCAGCCTCTGGGCATGCTCACTGCCACCTCCCTCTAGGTGTTGGGACACCTGTCTCCTGCTGAAGACCCAGAGCAATTCACAAACCATGGAAGACAGGCGTTCAGCCACCTAACTCATGTACAGGGCCTGATCTGGTAGGCATGCTCAGAGGCCACCTACTGGATCATATCCATTCAGATCTCGGAGGAGGAGGTGGTGGTAGTAGTGCTGTTCCCCCGTGGATCAATAATAGAGTGATTGGAGTAGGGGGATTGGAGCCTGGGTCTCCCACCTCCTGATTGGCTGCCCTAGCCACTGGACTAGAGAGTCATTCTCATTCTCTCTCTCTGTGGCCCAATGACTGTTCGGCTATGAATAAATAATTAAATACTCATTGGGCCAGGGAGCGAGAGAGTGAGAATAACTGACTCGGGGAGGGTTTCCATTCATGGATCACTAAGCAGAGATAGGAGCTTCCCTGCAGGCTGGACTTAGCAACCTGTCTCTGAGAGAAGGGTGGGTTTTAGCACATTCCCCCTGTCCTCCGTGGTTCCCTGCCTAGCGTGCTGGATTTTGTGCATGGCGTTCTAAGGCACCTAGCTCCCATTCATTGTATAGAGAGCCTAGGCATGCAGCTCAGGCTTTGTGGGTTGCAGTGGTGTTCCTGTGATTTTCTAGATGTCTAGAAGTTAGGCTCTGTGGTGCTCAGCATTCTAACACATAAGTCCCTTTGTGGATCTGGGCCTTTGTAATTAAACTCTCTCTCCTCTTTTGATCCAGGTCTTTAATTGGTTTTCCATATTGGCATACGACCAGATCCTGTGTCTTAGGCAGATCCTGTGTTCCCACAAGAATAGCATGAGGATGAGTGCTCTTCTAGTCACCTCTAATCCACAGAGGCCACTTCTTATAAGTTATTCACTTTTCTCGTGACGTTAGGAGCAATTGAAAATGTTTTTATTGTTGTTTTACGACTTGTCAGTTTTTGTAGGAGAGATTCAAATTCAAGATGATTTTGGTGCTGTTGTCTAATATTAGTTCTGTTCATATATTTTAAAGTATTTCTTTTCCTTCGTCTTTGTTTATAGCTGACAAAGCTTGAAAAACAGCAACAAAGGAAAGAGAAGACCAGGACCAAGGTACCCTCTGAATCAAGTAGAGAAAGAAATGCCCCTCGCAGTAAGGATGACCCCAGTGCAAGCAGTGGAGCAGAGGGAGATGTGTCTTCTGAAAGAGAACCGTGATTATCAAAAGCAGGTCTCAGGTATGAATTCTTGTCACTTCCCCGGCTGCTTTGATAGCTACCTTGCAAATGTCTAAAGGCCTAATAGTGATACCCTTGTTCACACTGACTGGCCCATAGTGCTGTTTGTTGGGTAAGTTAATTCTGAACAAGGGTCTCCTCAGTCTGGCCCTAAAGTAAGCCGCTCACTTGGAAATTGCAGTGTCTTTGATTTAGAGGATTTGAAAATATATCTCCTCTTCATTTAAGCTTCTTGAACAGATTAACTTTTTTCTCATCTACAATTGGCTGTAATTTCAAAGAACACGGACCAGAGGAGAAACTACGCGTCTACTACCCCCGAACCCAAACTCTGGCATAAAGGACAGAGTGAACTCCTCAGCCCTGCTCCTTCCCCCTTTATGCTGGGTAAAAGGGTCCAAGCAGCATGAAGAGGCTTTGAAAGCCCTGGTTCCGGCCAGGAGAGGACTCCCTCTCCCACCCCCAGTAAAGGAACTCTGGCTGCCTTCTCAGAGCCCCATGCAAGCCCTAGTGTAGGGGGCATACCAGAGGTTGGTGGTCGGAGAGGGGTGTGTCAAAGGCAGAGTCACAGCTCACAGCCCATAGGGAAGTCCCAGAAGGCAACTATAATTTAGGCCTCCACTGCTGTGTAAATTACACCAGAGGTCTCTCCAGCCCCTGGTACAGACCAGGATTAGGAGAGAGTAAAATTGGTTAATGCCACCATAGCCCCCACCTAACTCCTCTCCACCTGGATGGGAAGTTCTGTGCTGTGTCTCTGAGAGGTGCAGCACGGGAATCTCACCCGTACTGCTGGAAGTCACTCACACCTTGCATGCACTAAGGCTTCCATCAGTACTACCAGCAGAAAGGGTGGCAGCACCAATAGGAGTCGTTTGTGGACAAGATCCAAGTGTGAATATGGCCTGCAGTTGTGGCTATTTACAGGCATAAAACCCTTGGCTATGTAGGAAAACGTACAATCTATTCTAAAGCCACCCTTGATATTAGCCTAAGTTATGGTATGGATTCCTCTTTTGTCTGAAACTAGGAGAGTAGGGACCCTCCCAGGTCCAGCTGCTCACCATCTGTCTTCCATTCAGAGTGATTCCTCCTGCTTATTACTTGTACCACCAGCATGGGGTGCATTGAGAGCACTGAAGACAGTATTTCCTTTCTCTTAGTTATGGTGCCTGACACCACAGTGATTTCTGGCTGCCAGAAGGAGCAATGGGAGGGAAAATCCTGCTCAAGTGCTGCAGCCCTGGCATGGAACATGCTCACTGTAGATAGGATCTCCAAAGAATTTAGCTGCCAAATTCAAACAAGTCTCTACTGCTCATGCGTGAACTGAGATTTCCAGAGAATCATAACTTAGCCAAATTGGGGTGGATTTTCATGGGGTTGGCAAAAGGCACATCCCTGTTACTGTGGGGAATCCCTTGCCAAATTTCAAGTCCCTGCTGCAAAGTCTCAACAAAAGATTGTCTCAACAAAGCAGTTAAACGTTTTTTCATTCTCCAAAAGCTAAATTTACTTAGGTGAAACGTCCCCCCCAAAAAAATTCAGCCTGAGTCTGATACATATATTTATGTATATACATGCAGTGTTTCAAGATATCTTTGAGTTGTATGAATGCAAGTAGTGAAGTTCTTAAGGATTTATTTCCAAACAATATACCCCGCTTCCTTAAACCAGATGCTTATAACATTAAAATGAACTCTGAAGTTGTATGTTTTGCATTTCAAACTACAAATCTGTATACGGTGTGATCACAGTGTGAAAAATGTTCACCTGCAGGTGATAGGGTGTTTTTGTCTTTTATCATTTTCCTGTGAGAATTCATTTGAGAGTGTAGAAATTGTCTTTCTGGTTTCACCCACATAATTATTGTTTGGGCATTTAGTGCACTGGATGCAGGTCACCACTTGTTCTGATAGGCATTTGTAAGACCATGGACCTTGACAGGTGTGTTGTGAGAGGTGTTGATCGTTATAGCAGTGAAGATATGTCTGCAGGTTTTGCATCTGGTCTGGTGCTGCTTTGAGTTGGTGTGTCCTGGTCTGTGGGGAACTTGCTTCTGATTAGGTTAGAGAGGTTGTGGGGTTGTTTGAAGGCCAGAAGTGGGGATTCAGGAAAGATTTCTTTCAGGATGCCATCCCCATAGAGTATGGGTTGTAGTTGTTTGATGATGCCCCATATGGGTTCCAGTGTGGGTTCGTAGGTGACAACTAGGAGTGTGTAGTCAGAGAGGGGGTTTATTTCTGTATTAAAGCAGATTTTCTCAGGGTATTTGGCCCGTTCCACAATGTGAACTACTTCTCTGGTGGAGTGTCCTTGTTTGGTGAAGGCAGTTTTGTGTGTGTCCATCCCAGACTTTCTCCTTGGAGCATATCACTATGCTCTCGAATGAATGATCACAGGAAAATGATAAGATAAAAACATCCTGTCACCTATGGGTGAACCCTTTTCACAAAGCGATCACTCTATATCTAAAAACACGAGAGTTTTGTAGCACTTTAAAGACTAACAAATTTAATTTCAGTAGGCATAAGCTTTCGTGGGTAGCTTATGCCTACTGAAATTAAATTTGTTAGTCTTTAAAGTGCTACAGGACTCTCGTTGTTTTTGCTGTATACAGACTAACACAGCTACCCCTCTGGAACTCTATATCTAACCCATCAGCCCTCATCCTCAAAGGAAATCTGCACAACACTTTCAAAAGAGGAACCTGGGAGCTTAAATTCATCACTCTAATAGACACTAAAAATCATGGACTGAATCGAGACACTGGATTTATTGCTTATTTACAGCAATCTGTAACCCCCTAACCTCCTCTTTTTGTCCTATGACTGCAGAGGTGCTTGAGTGGTCCCTTACAATATGTGTTAATTACTTATGCTAAACAATCTGTTCCACCTGGCATTTTGCTCTGACTCTCGGAGTTCCTTTCCTAGACCCGAAGAAGAGCTCTGCGTGGCTTGAAAGCGTGTCTCTCTCATCAACAGAAATTGGTCCAATAATAGATATTACCTCACCCACCTTGTCTCTCTAATTTCCTTGGTCCAACACAGCTACAGCTACACTGGCTTCATTAAAGTTATGGCAGAAATAGGAGTTCACAGGAGACTTCTGTAAAAAGAGAGACTGTCAAGATTGGGACTCTTAATTTAGAGGAGATTAATAAAAAGACATGTTAGAGAGATGCATAATAATGAATAGTTCCAGAGGGGTAGCTGTGTTAGTCTGTGTACAGCAAAAACAATGAGAGTCCTGTAGCACTTTAAAGACTAACAAATTTAATTTCTGCAGGCATAAGCTTTTGTGGGCTGCAACCGACTTTGTCTGACATGGGTTGCAGCCCACAAAAGCTTATGTTTGCAGAAATTAAATTTGTTAGTCGAATGGTATACAGAAGGTAAATCACATGCTCCTAGTTATTCTTTCTTGTAATAGAAGAACTAGTAGCATTCAAAGAAACTGAAAGACAACCCATTTAAATCTTATTAAAGAAAATATTTTCATACAACTCATAATTAACCTGTGATAGGTATTGCCACAATATATCATTGAATCCTAGATCTTAGTAGGAGTGAGATGATCCATTAGTATGAGTTATGCGAATGTCTAAAAGAATTAGACATTGATATGGTTTATGAGGACATCCGTATTAGCATTAGATGGTATTTAAAAAAAAATAGGGAGATAAACCCTCATGCTTTAAGGCATCTTTTTAACATTACAAACAAAATAAGAAGAAGCTAACCATTAACTAGCATCTCAATTGACCACTTTCAGTGATAGGATCCTGGAACAGACGGACCACTGGTTTGGTGCAGTATGGCAATGCCTGTATTCCTATAAGAAGAGTAGGTTCATAGGTTATAAAACCATGGTGATAATCTTGTCTGACTTCCTGTATGGCACAGGCCAGTGGACTTTCCTGAATCAATTCCTGTTTGAACTAGAGCATATCTTTCAAAAAACATCCAATCTTGATTTAATAGGTGGAATAATATGGGAGTTGTCAGACCTTCTTTGAAAATAGAGCTTTGGAAAGGGGACATAAGTAGTAAATTCATTTGTGCATGGGACTAGTGGAATAAAAGTATCTTGCTCTTTTGGGCTTAAATCTTTTGTTAAGGTGTTGTCTGATGTCATTCTTAAGCTTTTTGCGGGTTTTAAAACTCTTATGTTCCACATTGGTGGAAATGCACAATGCCACCTAATTTAATAAAATCATCTGAACGAAAGGACACTTCACAGATTTGCAATACAGCATTCCAGTAGGACCATGCTTTTGGTATTTGAAAACTTGAAGTCAGCTCGCTGGCACCCGGCGTGCTCCTGAATGAGAAGCCGCACTGTGTGGAGAAAATGGACATATTCCTTGTAAACCGAACACACAAGAATAGCGAGGCTTCTTTCTTGAAGGAATAAAGGGATATCTTTTTGTTCACAGCACTGATGGTTTCTAATGGATTTTCTTCAATTGATGATAATATGCAGCTTGTGACCAAATGCAGACTTTTGCTTATTCAATTCCATCACCAAAGACTCATCTGCAATTTTCAGTTACAGTACTTAATCATCGTATTGCATGGATCCATACTTTTGCTTTTCAGACTGTCATGTAGGTGTCGGAAGGTGCCAATGTTCTTGTGGGCTTTTTTTTCTTTTTGTCTGGAATGTTTTAATTCTTAACTCACTTTGTTCTGTGGGATTTTCCCCAGTTATTGATCATTTTCTTCAGTGAGCCAGTGGTGTGGAATCATCTTAGTGGGTGGCATTTTCATGGACAGAAACTTTCATGACTCTTTCTTGTTTTCCAATGTAGAATGCTCCTTACTCTCATTTAGCCAGAATTTTCAGACCACTTGTGTGGGAGAAATTGGACAAGTGGAAGCGGCAACATGGTGGGTTGAAGGGTAGAATGATAGGGGTGTGGGTAGAGGACTGATGAATTGGAAGAGGGTAAAAAATGTACAATCTTGTACAGAATGTCCTTTGGAGATAAGAAAATATCTGCCAGTTCAGTTTGAGTTCCCAGGCTATCAACAGTTCTGCATACATCAGGAAGAAATGTGACTTGCTCATTTTGTCAAATGGACACAGAACTGCTAAAAGCGCTTTTCCTTATCCTGTGGCTTTAAGGCAGACTAATCAGAAGGTTTTTATAGGAATTTTGTGTGGAAGAATTTGGACCTGTGCTTGGAAGGGGGCAGCATGGTGGGTTGAAGGGTACAAAGATAGGGAAGGGTTGAAGGATTGGTGGATTTGGGGGGAATGTAATTAGTGGATTGTGGGAAATACGAGTCTGGAATTGATGGTTTGTTAAGGGGTGAGCTAAGAGCAAAGATAGATGGATTTGGGTGGGTTGGCGGACTGTTGGTTAGGGGGCATAGTATTTGCCCAGGGAATATTACATGCACCTCTAAGGCCAACATTTTTAGGGAAACTCCTTGTTAACATTTTTGGAGCACATCTCTGGTCAGGCATACCTTTCATCTAAAATTATTTTTTTAAACTAGTTTCCTGACAGTGAGGTCTGTTTACACAAACTTTATAAAGTAGTTGTGAAAACCCCATCGAGTGACTGACATTGAGTGACGTCATATTGGGCTGCATTAGTAGGAGCATTGCCAGTAGATTGAGGGAAGTGATTATTCCCCTCTATTCAGCACCAGGGAGGCCTCCTTTGAGGTACTGTGTCCAGTTTTGGGTCCCCCACTACAGAAAGGATGTGGACAAATTGGAGAGAGTCCAGTGGAGAGCAATGAAAATGATTAGGGGACTGTAGCACAAGACTTATGAGGAGAGGCTGAGGGAACTAGGCTTGTTTAGTCTGCAGAAGAGAAGAATGAGGGAGGACTTGATAGCAGCCTTCAACTATCTGAAAGGAGGTTCCAGGGAGAATGGAGCTAGGCTGTTCTCAGTGATGGCAGATGACAGAACGAGGAGCAATGATCTGAAGTTGCAGTAGGGAAGGTCTAGGTTGGCTATTGGGAAAAGCTTTTTTACTAAGAAGGTGGTGAAGCACTGGAATGGGTTACCTAGGGAGGTGGTGGAATCTCCATTCTTAGAGGTTTTTAAGGCCCAGCTTGACAAGGCCCTGGCTGGGATGGTTTAGTTGAGGGTTGGTCCTCCTGCTTTGAGCAGGGGGTTGGACTAGATGACTTCCTGAGGTCCTTTCCAACCCTAATCTTCTATGATGACTCAAAACTCGATTAGACAAAGCATTTAAGTTTATACTGCATGGGGATGGTCCTAGGCCAAGGAGTGAACTCTGTTACCTTCTATGTTTCTTCCATTTTTAATTTTTCTTATTTTTATGAGAACTGCTCCAATTTTAACGATGATTCTTAAAAAAAAAAATTCTCAGTATTTCAGATGAAGAATCAGAACCATATATATTTGAATCAATTGTCAACCAATTGTGTTTGCAGCTTGTTCTTTATTTCTTTTTGTGGCGTTTCATGTCTTACCGACCTGCCATGCATTTGTTCAGCTGCACTGAAATGGCTAAATCTAGTGGCGGGTGAGTGAAGCAGTGATGACAGAATTTAAAACCAAGCTGGGACTCTTAGACTTCAGTGGCTGATGATAGAGTGTTTTGTACATGGTGCTGCAGTTGCCTATCCGCTGTTCCTGTTTCAGGGCCTGCTAAAGGGAGCCACAGATTTCTCATAGCTTTGGACTGGAAGCTGACTCTGAAGAGCTGAAAAATCCTCTGGGGCCCTAACATCACATATCTCAAAAAAAAATCTAAGACAGTGAATAAAATGAATGACTGTACAATCTTGTGCAAAATGTCCTTTGAAGATAAGAAAATACCTTCCAGTTCAGTTAGAGTTCCCAGGCTATCAACAGTTCTGCATACATCAAGAAGAAATGTGACTTGCTTATTTTATCAAATGGACACAAAACTGCTAAAAGCTGCTTCTGGTTTTTTATCCTATTGCTTTAAGGCACACTAGCCAGAAATATTATAGGGCTTTTCCATTAGCTGCAAATCATCATACCAGTTATATCCATAGCCTTGTCCCAGCTAGTGAAGATGGGTTTGTAACATGTCTCCTTTAAAAGATTCCGACAAAGTCAGCTCTATCTTTTGGCTCTTTAAGCAGAATAAGATATTTTTTGAAGCAGCTCTTTTCCTCTTGTCCTGATCTGACCTTGGTGTGACTAGAATGAAATGTCCTGCCTGTAACACATTCATCTTGCTCCCACCTTATCTTATTCTGTCACTGTGGATTCACAAATCAGCTGTTGGCTTATCACATTCCAGGTTCTATCAATCAAGGCCCACCATATTAATTGTAATAATCGTTTGTTATTTCTCTCTCTACCAGCTAAAGCCCTTCCTCCTATTTATATCCGTTGTCTACTTATCTAACTGCATCATCAATTATACTTTTTCATCTTTTTGCGGATACAACACATCAGGCTTTCCTGCTATGATTAGAGTTTTTTGCTGCTTTATTCCTCAAAATCCCTTAGCTTTAAAAACATCTGGACTTGATTCTCATTCACACCAAAGCTATTTTACATCACTATGGCAGCATAGAGGGGCATTAAAGTGGGTATAAATATAATTCCCTTCCTCTTGAAGGCCCCTTTCCTCTGCCAGAGGAACGTAAAGTGGCCTTGGGATAAATGCGAATCAAGCCCAGCTGTGTCTGTTGTTAGTTTAACCCAAGAGACCTGAACGTTGTGTTGGCCTATAATATACCTAAGTGAAAATAATGTACACAGTTGTGATGTCATAAAAAATATTATTTGAAAAAAACAAAAACAGCTGGGGTGAGAGAATATCCCATATCCTGACAATCGATCGGATTATTAGAATCCATTCCCCACAGTTCTGAGTGTGCTAATAAATGCTTTTGGGAGAAACTTCTTAATTCCTGACTGCCATTCATGTCTGCCATTATTCAAATCTAGTTTATAGGGATTTAACTGAATCTGGGTCTGATTCTAGCCAGAATCTAGTAAATTGTTTGTCCTCAAGCTCCGTGCTGGCCTGGCTGGAAATTCTATTCTTTGTCCTCGTCAGTGTTGTGAGGCACTGAGCTATTTTGGCCTTCTGGCTCTCCCTTATAGCTGTGGCCACCATAATTTATTTCCAGAAACATTCAGTCTTCAAGAATTGGTATAGAATCAGTCTAAAAGTGGAAGAGAGACTAGAAATGAGTCATTCAGTTATAACTCCCTCCTCCTAATATTTCTAAATATTTTTGGGAGATGACTTGGACAGATGGCTCTCTCCAGATACCTTTAAGCATCCTGGCAGCTTCTATTGAGATGTTTTGGTCCGATATCTAGTCCTCTTTAATTTCTACCTCTCCTAGTATCTTGTGACCTGTGACATGTTTGAGGTCTCCAAGACTATGCTTCCTGCCCTTTCTTTGAATACTTCTACTGATTGGGGTAGAATTTTCAAAGGTGCCCAAGTGATGTAGGTGCCTGCATCCCACTGAAAATCAATAGTACTTAGGTGCTTAAATCATTGAGGCGCCTTTGAAAATTGTACCCTTTACTAATCAGAAAGCAGTGCTTCCCTTGAATGGGCATTTGAGATCTCAGTTTGTTACTCATTTTAATTTATTGCCAGAGTGATGAAGTTAGTCCGAGCCCTACTCTCAAATGCTATATCTCTAGAGCTCAAGCTGGAGTATGATTTATGCGGTCACATATCAAGTATTGGCTAGAAAGCTGCGGGTAGGCCTACAGGGATGAATTCCATGATATGGCAGCTCACGTACCTATTGGACTCAAGTGAATGAATGAATGAAGTTGCATGAGGAGGTTCTCGCTAAAGGTTTTAGTCTGTTCAGGGAAGATCTTGAGAAGATAGCCAAAGAAACCTTTAAGTCCAAAAATTTTTTTGTCCTGGCATCATGAAGTATACAATCTCATGCTCCAGTCCTCAGCTCTGTTAATGTCCTCTACCTGTTAACGTCCTGCTGGCTTAACTAACACCAGCTAGCTTGCAAATTCACTCTTCAAAATGTCTTATGATAAACTAGATGATCCCTTAGTTTTAGTACTTGAGCGGCATATTACACGTTCCATAAATCTTGCAATTCCTCTGGCCAGTAGTCATTACTCTATTTGTGCTGATACTACTTATGATGCACTTTAGTAAACAAAAGTCGCTCTGACCCATGGTGGTATGCATGGTAGGGTATTGCCATGGGGTTTGACAGACAAGAATGCAGGATTTCTAATGAGATCTAATGAAGTGCTGTTCACTGAAGAAGTTTGCTTATGGTTGTGAGAATTATTTGTCTTTTCACTGCAATCAAAACAAATTAGATTTCTGCGAAATACAACTGCTGTAAACAAGCCAGAAGGAGAGGGAGCTGCTTTAAGAGCATATGGTCTGTAAATGATTGCCACAGAGACTAGTCCTGTTTGCAACAGCTTGTTTTAATATTGGGGGAAGCATTTAGTAAATTTTTGCTATATATCTTAATAGACCAACAATTTTGGTGTCATCATTACACTGCATGAATACAAATATGCATATCTTCCCCTGGATGTGAGCTTTTCCTTTTTGTGCGGCTCCGTTAGTTACTTATTTTAGCTACTCAGCCACAGACTTTTTCTTGCTGGGTTTTAAGTAGAGCACTGATCTGGAGTGGTGTAGATAAGTGGGGTGTGCGTAGCAAAGGGAGAGTTTCATGGATGAGACTTCACATTTTACTCTTAGTTCTGAGACATTTCTATTTATGTGATCGCATTTGCAAGTTTTCTGTACCATACAATGTTGGGAAGGTTGTCAACTGATAATTCAGTATCAATTAACATGCTGTGACTGTAAGCAAAAGTATTTTTCTGTACATGGTTTGAAGTGTTTCCTGTATGTCTCTAGTGATATTCTTATTTCTTTTTGTATTTAACAGTTTGTCATACAAAGGCTATATTGGATCCTTAAGAATTCACAGTTTACCTTATCCTCAGAGCCGATCTTAAAAGACATTGGAAAAGAAAGAAAAGCAGGAAACTAGAGCTAAGAAATTATGAATCTACATCATTCTGTACTAAAAAGAGCCAAAGGAATGTTACCAGTTTTAGTTAAAATGTATTAGTAGTAGTGAAAATGATTCACAGCATTTTTCTGTGCATCTGTTTGTTTTCACATGGTTACTGAATGAAGGGTGATTGTTTTTATGCAGATTATAACAGAACATATGGTAACAGAGCATATGATCAAATTCCAAAAATAAATCAGGTTTTTCCTCAAATTCTGACTTGAATTCTGAAGATATCTCAAAGCTAGCTTGTATTTTGAGTCTCATTGTGTGGTGTCATGTGCTGTCTGTTTCCATAGCAATGTATAAATCTGTGTACATTACTGTATATTGTACAGTCTCTGCCTCACACCAAATTTGTCAGTACGGTCTTTTTTCATGTGTTAAAAAAATCTGTCATTGATAATTTATCATGTGAAATACGTGTGTCTTATAAAACTTTTTTTAAAGAAGAAAATACTTTATTAAACAAATTATGCTACCTTATTGCCTGTTGGTGTTTGATATGTATTGTTGTAATTTTGGGAACGCAATTAACTTTTAATAATTCAACTAATACAGAGCACAAGTATCTATTTGAAAAGTTTCATAAGAGTATCCTATTCACCTCACCCTTCAAAAATTCTATTGACAAAAGTTTGATGCACTTCATTTTTCAGGCTTAGTTAATCTGTATCTTGTAGATGCTTTCTGCTCATCACCAAAATTTAGAGGCAGCTGCTCCACTTACTGTATCTTGCATCTGGTGACATTTCTATCAGATTCTGTGGCAGAATAGCTTTTGAAAACTGGCAGAGTGCAGTGAGAGCAGAGAAGCAGCAGACTGCAAAAACTGTTGTTGTGTGAAGCCAAGGAAATTTCAGTCCTGTCCCTTTACCGCCGCTGTGAAGGGAAATTAAAGGCTGCGGTGTCTGCCTCTTTGTTAGATGTAGTAGTCCATTTATAAAAAGTATTTCTCAAGGAAAGAATCGTTCTTACGAGAGTAGCCCCGGGCAAGAACATAATTCCTGCAAAATAGCTAAATAGCAGTGATTCATTTAAAAAAAAATGTTTGTCGTACGTTAGTTTGTGTTCTGTGACCAGAAGCATTTATTTTAAAATTTACTATGTGCCTGGATGGAATCTAAATTACTTGTCACTTGATTGTTCCTTTACAAGATGAACCATTTACTTTCTGACGCCTTAGATTTCCTTTGGACTATGTCTCTGTATTGTATGATGTGAAAACTGTGTTATACCCAGCCCTGTACCCCACCTCACTGTCATTCTGAATCCGGTTGTTACTGTATTGACATAATTGCAGAATATAAAGCCATCAGTGCTCTTTTGCCCATGTAGCATTTCCAAATGCTGCTTTCTGCTTGTGTTTATAATTCACTGTTTATTGTCTAATAAAACATTTGACTGAGGACAGGAGGAATTCAGAAACTCACCATGTATGGGGTTGGTTTTTTTTGTTTTTGTTTTTTTTGGCAAAGATTTGTCTGACCCCAAACCTGGCCCTCTAAACAGAGCAATAAGAAGCTAACATTGGTTGAAAGATTTCATTTAATATTGCTCTTAATGGTTTACGATCTGTGTGGTGGCAAGATTAGGGTCTACAATCAAGTGAACCAATATCAAGTCATTTCCTGGTGCAAAAGGCATCCTGCCCCTCCCCCAGGTTGGGTGTCTCCACTGGGAGACCTATCTGCTCCCCAGTGGCTGGCCCAGTCTGCCCTGTGGTGGCGACACCTCCTGCTCCTGCTCTTGTCTCTGCATCCCTCCCCCCTGTGGGTGCGTGTGGGTGTGTGGAAATAGCTGGGTCCCATTCTCGCCTCTGCAAGAGTGGTGGGGGTGGAAACCATTGGGGGGCAGAAACATAGATCCACTCCCCCAATATTTTCATTGCAGGGGAAATGGCCACCTGCACCCCGGTTCCACCGCCCCTGCACCACATCCTGATTTGCAGGGTAGTCTGGCACTTCCACGCATCGATGCCACTGTGGATGTAACTACCTAGAGAAGACTGGGCTGAATTAGTAGGAGCATTGCCAGCAGATCGAGGGAAGTGATTATTCCCCTCTGTTCGGCACTGGTGAGGCCACACTTGGAGTGTAGTGTCCAGTTTTGGATTCCCCCCCACTACAGGAAAGATGTGGACAAATTGGAGAGAGTCCAGCAGAGGGCAACGAGTATGATTAGGGAGCTGGAGCACATGATTTATGAGGAGAGGCTGAGGGAATTAGGCTTCTTTAGTCTGCAGACGAGAAGAGTGAGAGGGGATTTCATAGCAGCCTTTAACTACCTGAAGGGGCGTTCCGGGGAGGATGGAGCTAGGCTGTTCCAGTGGTGGCAGATGACAGAACAAGGAGCAATGGTCTCAAGTTCAGTGGTGGAGGTCTAGGTTGGATATTAGGAAAAAGTTTTTCAGTAGGAGGGTGGTGAAGCACTGGAATGGGTTACCTGGGAAGGTAGTGGAATCGCTGTCCTTGGAGGTTTTTAAGGCATGGCTTGACAAAGCCCTGGCTGGGATGATTTAGTTGAGGTTGGTCCTGCTTTGAGCAGGGGGTGGGACTAGAAGACCTCCTGAGGTCCCTTCCAACCCTGATCTTCTATGATTCTATGATCAAGATCTTACAGTGTAGATTCGTTATCCCAATGATATTATCAGTAGACAGAATCCTGATTCCACAGTGAATACGCATTACACAATCTTAACTTCATAGCTCCTTGTTACAAATTTATACTGGACAGGTTTTCCTAGCTCCTTTCCGTCCCAGACAATATAGAATCTTGCTGCATTTATACACTAGAAAGCCTATGAGTCTTACAACAGACTCAAAGTTTGGGAATATGAGAATGTTTGTTTCTAGATGAACGTTTTTATTTTCCTATTGCAACAATGCCTCAGGAATATGAATGGATCTTTTGAATCTCTCCTAGTTTTAATATTCTGGCCATGACAAAATTACAGTCTTGGGCTGTGAGCATATCAAGATTTCTGATGCAGGGATGCAACCCCGGCAGCAGGGTAGAAATTAGAAAGCTTCATGGTTAGACGACTTAGAGTTGGTCATTCCTGCTATGCAAGCCCTATCCAGAGTAGGCTTGTATTTCAGCCCCAACATACAATATGTGATTGCAGTTTGATTTTGGATATTTTTTAAATATGCACCTGATTTCAAGAGAACATTCCTGATCAGAACAGCAATTACTTATGTGCTAAACTTTAAGCATGCACTTCTGTTCCTCAAGCGGGACTGTGGAGGATGGGTATCATAGAGTGAAGTTAACAATGTTTTGTAGCACTTTAAAGACTAACAAATTTAATTTCTGCAGGCATAAGCTTTTGTGGGCTGTAACCCACTTCATCAGATGTAAGGAATAGAAATCAGATTGGGGGTATATACACATACATCTAAGGTTAAGGAACAACAATGGGGAAGTTAGGTATAAGCAAAGTCCATTCAGTTAGAGTAGTTGAGGCCTATTCACAATCATTGATTAGGAGGTGAGAATGTGTGAACAGTGACAATTACTTCTTGTAATGAGATAACCATTCCAAGTCCCTATTTAGACCCAGTTTGATTGTGTCAAGTTTGCAGATGCGTTCCAATTCTGCAGTTTCTCTTTGAAGTCTGTTTTTGAAGTTTTTTTGTAGAAGTATAGCAACTTTCAAATCAGCTACACAGTGTCCTGGGAGGTTGAAGTGCTCTCCGATTGATTTATGGATGTTACCATATTTTATGTCTGATTTGTGTCCATTTATTCTTTTGTGTAGTGACAGTCCGGTTTGGCCAATGTACATGGCAGAAGGGCATTGCTGGCACATGATGGCATATATTACATTAGTAGATGTGCAGGTGAATGAGCTCCTGATGGTGTGGCTGATGTGGTTAGGACCTGTGATAGTGTCACTAGAGTCGATGTGTGGACAGAGCTGGCAACGGGGTTTGTTGCAGGGGTATGTTCCTGGCTTAGTGATCTTCTTGTATGGTGTATGGTTGCTGGTGAGTATTTGCTTCAGGTTGGGTGGCTGTCTGTAAGCAAGGATAGGTCTGCCTTCCACAGCTTGAGCGAGTGAGGGATCATCTGCTAGGATAGGTTGTAGATCCTTAATGATTTGTTGGAGAGATTTTAGTTGGGGGCTGTTGGTGATGGCCAGTGGTGTTCTTTTGTTTTCTTTGTTGGGTCTGTCCTGTAGTAGGTGACTTCTGGGTACCCATCTGGCTCTGTCAATTTGTTTCTTCACCTCTCCAGGTGGGTATTGTAGTTTTATGAATGTTTTATGGAGATCCTGTAGGTGTTTGTCTCTGTCTGAGGGATCGAAGCAAATCCGGTTGTATCTTAAGGCTTGGCTGTAGACAATGGATCGTGTAATGTGTCCAGGGTGGAAGCTGGAGGCATGAAGATATGTATTGCGGTCAGTTGGTTTTCGGTATAGGGTGGTATTAATGTGACCATCCTTTATTTGTATTGTAGTGTCCAGGAAGTAGATTTCTTGTGTGGACTGGTCCAGGCAGAGGTTGATGGTGGGGTGGAAATTATTGAAATCCCGGTGGAATTGTATACAGACTAACACGGCTAGCCCGCTGGAATTTTTAACAATGTTTGTATCCCTCTAGCATGGTGAAGGCTTGTTAGCTGTGAATATCTTAACTTCAGCATCCTACAAGCTTTGATTTACAAGAGCAACATAATGTTCACCGAGTGTAGGTATAAATCCAAGGCTTAATGGATTTGAAATAACCATCAGTTCTGAATGAAAGGTAAGATTGCTGCGTGGTGTATGATGCTGTCTGTGTATGATGGACTGGGCCCATCAAGGCTAAAAGTCTGATGGATTCACATGCATCATCAATTTTAATCCACCCAGGCTTTTTAATCCTTAACCTAGTCTGATAAATATGATGCCATAGTCAGCCTACAGATAACTGTCATCCTTGCATGATATACATCTTAGGTCAAGAGTTTTGTTTACTCAATTTTGATGAGGCCCAAGATCCTGGCAGTGTTATGCCCAAACGAGTTTCCACAGGACAGCCTTTTATGTAATTAAAATGTAACCATGGTGCTTGATCCTTTTGTCAGTTTTTGTTGTGTAGCAACGATAACGACTTCTTGTTCTCATATGTTGAAATCTAAACCTCATTAGGTACTAAATGTTGTTGTTGTCTGGATGGAAGTAGCATACTACAGACTGGGAGAAAAAAAATACTTATAGATCAAATGCTAACGTCTGGGAACCAGCAGTCACTGCCTTTGCTAGGGTAGATCACAACAAAATCGGAAGAGGTAGAGTTACAGATGTCACTGAGTATTTCAGAAACTCCAAGCTTGTACCTTTTTGTTGCATGGCTGACACTGGGTTTGCCTCATTTCTAATGGCAAAGTGAAATTCTGGAATTGCCTTTCAAGGGGAGCAGTGGGGGCAAAAAATCCCTAACTTGTTTCAAGACTGAGCTTCATATGTTTACAGAGGGGATGGTATGAGAAAACTGCCTACAATGACATATAGCTAATCTGCGACTAGCAGCTGGTGATGGGACACTAGGTGGAGGGGACTCTGAGTTACTACAGTGAATCTTTCTCAGGTGTCTGGATGCTGGGTCTCGCCCACGTGCTCTGGGTCTAACTGATCGCCGTATTTGGGGTCGGGAAAGTATTTTCCCCTCAGGTCAGATTGGCAGAGACCCTGGGGGGTTTTCACCTTCCTCTGCAGCCTGGGACATGGGTCACTTGCAGGTTTAAACTAGTGTAAATGGTGGATTCTCTGTCACTTGAAGTCTCTAAATCATGATTTGAGGGCTTCAGTAACTCAGCCAGAGGTTAGGGGTCTATTACAGGAGTAGGTGGGTGTAGTTCTGTGGCCTGCTATGTGCAGGAGATCAGACTGGATGATCATGGTGGTCCCTTCTGACCTTAAAGTTTGAGTCTATGAGTCATGTTTTCTTCACTTGGAGAGCTCCACTGAATTGCACCATGCAACTGGCCCGGTCACTACCAGTGATGCTCAATTGATACACTCTGTTGTAAACTTACAACAACTGCTTAATGCAGTGTAATACTCAGATGCAGATCCTCAACAGATGTAAATTGTTATGGCCCCTGGACTACAATAGATCTATGGCAATTCATACCAGCTGAAGAACTAAAGATCTTTAGCATCACCCACTTTCACATTAGCCAATGTTGATTGTGCATGTGCAGTTACAAATATTTAACTTTTGTAAATCCACCATGCAGAACTATAAATTCTGTTCATGCCACATCTTTCTTTGCCATTAGCAAACACAGTTTTATAATATTTTAATGTACACCCAGTACTTGGTGAAGGTAATATTCAGGCTCCTATAAACAGAGTTTAAAGATACATCACATGAAAATATAAATTAGATAATGGGCAAGAGACCAGATAAAGAAAGCATAAAAATACGCACGGTAAACATAACTTACGTGTATTTACCTACCAACAGCATGCGAGATATTACAATAATTACTGTGAAGGCAGGTCTCCAAAGGGGAAAAAATCCTGTTTAAATGTATGGTACATGGGGTGACAAAACTATTAAAATACAGAATACCTAATGGGCAGAGAACCTACCCCACGCAAAATATCTCATTAAAGACCCTTTTGATGACGATCATTGTAAGGATACATAGCCCGATGTGACAAGAAGTGATGTGTGTATTTAGGGCGATTTCATTTCCCAGTGTGTTATTTGACAAATAGCAGGTGATCATGCCTAGACACAGGTGAGCACTTTGCGCTCCCCATGTGGTGCAGCAGCACTTTTGCCAACAAGGACATTGACAGGCAGGAGAGCGCTGCTTTAAACTCTTCCTCCACTGGCGCCCAGCTAGCAGGGCCTGCAGGTGTGAGCTGGGGGAAAGGGAATGCCAGTTTGATGTTGCATGCTCTAATTTTAGATTCTGCTGTTGGCCACACACGGGCTCAGGAGCCCCATGGCGCCTCCCAGTATATCCTGCCACGTAGATATCAGTGGGGCACATGTACATCCCAGGAATCAGGAATGTGTGAGCTCTGGCCGCTTGTCTGTGATGTGGGCAGCAAATGTGATGTGGTAAAGCAAAGCACAGAGGGGCCAAATTCACCCTCACCTCCTTAACATTCCCTTCTAGATACATATCAGCGAGCGGCATTTCCTTCCGCAAATGTGAGTTATGCTAAAAAAGGGAAGAGGAGCGAGGCCCGTCCTTCGTGGGCGGGAGAGGGATTAAGGATGGTGCAGAATGTGGTTTCCTGGCTGCAGAGAAAAGGAGCTGTATATTGTTCAGTAATTCAGGATTCAGTAGCGATTTGTCTGTGAGTACATAGTGACAATCTCCTTACAAGGCTTCCAAAGAAAAACGTTAAATATATTGCACTGACTTAATCACACTGAACCATGCTGAAACATTAAGCCAGGCCATACACCGTGTGTCCTGGTTCGTGCCCTGGGATTCGTAAGGCATTAGACAGGCTTAAGAAGCACAGGCCTGTGATTGACTTAGTTGTTTTTATATAGCACCTAGGAAGCCCAGTCATGGGCCAGGACCCCCATCGTGCTAGGAGCTGTATAAACACAGAACAAAAAGATGGTCCCTGCCCCAAGGAACTTCCATTCTAAGTATAAAACAAGAGACAACAGGTGGATACAGACTGGCAGAGGAGTACAAGGAAACAATGAGATAAGGCTGGTCATCTTGCTAGTCTGTGATGAGGATGCTGAAAATTAGGACCAACAACAACAAAAAGGAAGTCATTAAACATACAGGGCAAATTGTTACTGTTAAGTAGCCTTCATAATGCCCGGTACTTCTCTGTTGCCCTTTAATTGTCGATATCAAAACTCTTTGACAACACTGTCCAGGCTCGCACCATCTTTTATGGTTAGTGTTGGCAGAATTTGATTTTTATCTTGTTATAATTTTTGGAAAGTATTGATATTTGGCTTTAGACATCCCTCCCCCCCAAATTTTAGTGATTTAAATTTTCACAGTTGTGGGAAATTATGTGGGGGACAATCAGACAAGTGTGGGTAAGACAATTATTTAATAACAGCAGATGTTGAGATTCAAGAAGTTCATAGAACCACAGAAGATTAGGGTTGGAAGGGACCTCAGGAAGTCATCTAGTCCAACCCCCTACTCAAAGCAGGACCAATCCCAACTAAATTTACCCAGCCAGGGCTTTGTCAAACCGGTCCTTTAAAACCTCTCAGGATGGAGATTCCACCACCTCACTAGGTAACTCATTCCAGTGCTGTATAACCATTAAAACCATTGCCAACGTCACATGCAAAATATATGGAGTAAATAGTCTTGCATCAAACTCTAATAAGTTCTCAGGTAACATTTTGTCCATCTGTAAATTTTGATTATTATTGATGGAAATATTTTTGTATTGGTTTGTGTGTACAGTGAGCTAAGCATTTACCAATAAAAATCTAATCCTTCCGAGTCTATTTATGATATAGGTAGCTGCTGTTAGAGACACATTTTACAAACAGGTTAATTCAGATACTGAGGTTGTCGTGAGAGCTGGTTAAAAAGGGAGGAAATATTATCTGTTGTTAAAAAATGTCAAAATTCACAGCCAGCAAGCACCACCGTTATCTAATCTGACCTCTTGTGTAATGCAAGCCAGAGAACTTTACCCAGTCAGTTATTCCTGCATCAAGCCCGATGGCTTGTGGTTGAGCTAAAGTGCAGCTTTTAGAAAGAGTTGATATAAAGACTCCAAGTGATTGACAATCCACCATGTCCTATGGAAAGGCTGTGCTGATGGCTAACTTATTGTCTTAGTGTCTTATTTCCTGTTTGAATTTTTCTCGCTGCCAGAGTGTGGGATTGAGGGGTTATTTGTGGGCATGGCTGGAATGGATGGATTTGGAGGGAGGACTGGGAGGATATTATACACAGGGAATGTCACAGAACAATGGAACATGTTTGAAGGGGCCATGTTGGAGGAAGTTAAACTTATGGCAACCCATCAATGGCTACATCTATGGTATCTATACGGATGAACAGACGGCTTCATTCTCCAGGGCTGCTATCCTGTCCTCGCTCAGGAGAAGTAAATTCATCTTGGAAAAAAAACACAACATCCGCTTGATAACACATTGTCTTTGTTGCTTCACTCTCCAAGACACCGTTCAGAAGACAGAAATGTTGCAGATCACTTAGCACGTGCATGTCTCTGTTTGTTTTTTTAGTTTCTGGCAGCTTGAAAACATTTCATTTGAAAAATGTTCAGTTTTGGACCAAAAACGTCAATGAAAAGTTTTCAATTTCTTCAAACACATTTTGTGTGGGGCAATAATTCCCCACCAGCTCTCCTGAGAGCTAATATAATGGCTTATTTAAGATTCAGGATGACTCCGGTTTGGCCTCAAGAAGATGTGTGTCTGTGACTACCCCAGTTTTGTAACTGCACCTAAATGGCACTGCAAGGGGTACTATTCAGAGCCCAGCTCTTCATTCAGCTGCATGATAATTCAATTTGCTCCTCAAAGTATTCTTACTGTACTGTTGAGGTCCTAAATGAACTGCTTTCCTTGCCTGGCACTGGTCTCCCAAGGCAATAGCTTTCTCTCCATCTGCCTCATCAACTGTGTTTTGCATACGGTATTTGGCAACGGATGGCAAAAAGTAAGACTCTGAAATGAACACTGTTTATTTTGTCTCAAAGACTTGTGGTTAAGAACTGAAAGACATTCCCCTTTGAGTGACATCTAGCTCAGATGGAGCTTAAGCGTATGCATCTCTTTTCCTCTGGTAGACGAGACAACTTTCTAGCATAAAAGGAGTGTGTTTAATTGTTCCTATGAACTGAACAGTCAGCTCTCCTTGACTGCAGGGAGAGTATTTTCTTTACCTTTCCGCCACTTTGGTAGTGTGAATAGGCCTTAAAGTGGACACTAACTCCACTTTACCCTTCCCACTGCCAGAGTGGTGTAAATAAACACACACAAAAAAACCCCAAACCCTAAATCTTTTAATGTTACTTTAGTAGGGTTGGAAATCCAATTCAGCAAAGTAGCCTAGAAAAATCCACCGGAGTCAAGGTTAGGGGTGGCTTGAAACACAATTGTTAATTGTTACTTTAAATCATTGTGTGACTGGTGGAGCAGGCTGTAGCAGTTTGATGGAGGATGAAAACCTGTTTTGGCCTTCGTCCTCTTTATGTTTCCATCTTTGTCCTTGCTAGAGCCATAACATTATTGTGTGCTCACTATCACTCATCTTCCCAGCTCAGAGCCAACACTTTGTCTATACGACCATCTTTAAGCCCTGATAAGGATAGTAATTGGTTGTATACATGGCCCATCTGTGCTCATTACAACTGAGTCAGTGAGTGGAGCAGATTACAATATAGTTGGAGTCTCCCATTGTTACAGAGATTGCAGTTTGCATTGTAGATGGCGCCTTAACCATGACCCACCACAGAGCTGAACTTAGGATACACTCGGGGCTGCAGCCCAATTATGGAATGCGATAAAGTCCTGTCCACACTACAAACTGGACTTACGTTGTCACTGGCTCAGCATAAAAGTGCAGGGTAGTAAAGGGCTTACAGATGGATGGTAGCTTCGAAGAAGCTATGTTCCCGGAGCATATCTCCCCTATATCAGGGGAGGGGCTCAAGCCAACTGAGCTGAAGACAACTCATCCTGCTGTAGAAGAGGAATCATCCTTGTTTGGGTGAACGGTGTTTGAGGGCACCACTGCCCACAGACTTTGTTGCTGAGCTGTGAGGTGCGTATGTGAGACTGGGCCTGCGTTACAGCAGATTGTAAATCGAGTGACTCACTTTTAAAGGCCGCTAGGGTGAGCTCAGACCATGGGCCTGTCAAGTTGAAATAGACTTGGGGCACATTGAAAACCTCTCCTTCATGTCCAAATTTCCCCCTTACTTTAGGTCTGGGAGGCATTTCTTGCTTGAAAACAGTGACTCAGAGTCTCCTTAGTCACACATGCAGCCCTAAACTCAGTTCTGGGCTGACAGGATGGTGATTTACGCACTCACACAATCCAGATGGGAGATCCTCTCTTATAAGTGAAATGCAGTCTCACTCTATTTCAATGTGGACTTCTCAGGCACCCAGCAACCACCAGCACATGCGGTTACCGTCGCTGCTGCTGACACTGTGTGCTGCTCACTCGGTACCTGCCCAACTTACTTTGTAAAGGGACACGTGATGTCTGTGCAGGGTGTGATCCAAACGGGAATCTTTCCATTTGTTTCTGTGGATTTTGGATGAAGCCCACAGTGAGAGAGACCAATGTTTCTTTAACCTTTGGGGGGGTAGCATTTATTTCATTGCCCCTCTCCTAGCGCTTCAACAACACTCCTCGAGAAAAGGATCCCAAGTCAGTTGTTGAGGCTTTTCAGCAAGAATCGCATAGGGTTAACCTCCCCACAGTAAAGTCCAGAAAGAACAAGGGGAATGAGCTCGATTCTTAAGTACCAATTTTATACAGATAAAACAACAACAATAACAATTGCTTAATTTCTGTTAAAAAACATGGCCACTTCATAATCCTCATGCCTTATCTTCACAGTTATACATCATCAACAACAACAAAAAAGCCCAAATTAAATCTAAACATGTCAGTCCTGTTTAGAAACGGGGAAGTATTCATAATTCCAAAAGCTCAGGATGAGCTCATCCAAGCCCCAGTTAGAGTCTCTGTTCATCATTTCTGTACAATCGGCTTAGTCAAAAGCACTGCAATAATATCTTCCTTCTTCTTGCTTGCAGAAATCTCCCTTTGGAACCCACGCAGACTCCCTCTCCCCCGCTGCTGGATTGTGGAATCATTCAATTAGCTTGTCACCTAACTAATTAACCAGCCAGTCAGTGTTAAGTAGATAAATGCAAGAAAATACAAAACGGACAATAGCAAAATATCGATAACACTTTCCCTCTCATCCCATTTAAACAAGAAAAGAGTTGGTGAAGCACATGGGTTAAGATGATACTTTGACATTCAAGGTAGACAATTAAAATAGAAGAAATAGTTTACCTTCCCTACCTGCATGGGCGGAGCCAGAACACCTTCACCCCTCCCACAGGAAGTGGGTAGGCGGGACAGGAAGTACAAAAGGCAGGGCCTCGCCCTCTAGCTCAGCTGAGGCAGAGCTATGGGAGGAGAAGGACGTCTCTCCCCCGGTGTGGGGGCTCAAGCCTGACTGCTGCACTGCTGAGGAACTGCCAGAGCTGTCTGCTACCTGGAGCCCAAAGGAACTGCCGGAGTAGCCTGTGACCTGGAGGAGCTGCCTGATGCTGGCGACGCTGAGGGCCTGCTGGGGCTGCCCCTCATGGTTAACCCCAAGGAGGTGGATGACGACCTGGTACACAGGCAAATGGGTGGAGGAAGTAGGCCGGGGTAGCTGACCTGGGTCCCCCTCCCCTTTGCCACCCCAGCTCTGGGGTGACAGCCTCACTTGGCCTGTGAAGCCTCACAGGGCTATAGACCATTTATCTGCCCCGCCCTGCCTGAGGGTCAGGGCAATAAACCACTATGTGGCTTATTGGCTAATTCTCCCCTGCCAATAGATGGCGAGTAAGTGAGGCGGTGTGGCCTCCCTCCGTCCTAGAGGACTGGCACCCTTCTACACCTGCCTGTTTCCCCTTCCTGTAACTAACACTGCCAGCGCTTCTCTGTTGGAACATTAACCGTGTCACCAACCTGCTGCAAAATGCTTCACAGTTCAGGGAAACCTGCTCACTATCTGCTCCTGGGGCTGATCATCTCCCAGTCAGCGCAGGTCACGTGCTTTTGCAGCTGCCCTGACTACTTGCCCTCAATATTAATCCCGCTAGAGGGAGCCTGTTGACCATGCCAAAACTACCACACCCAATTCCACAAACATTGAGGAGTGGAACGCTAACTGTGCATCTGCACCGATGACCTAGACACAACGTATTCCTCCTTCCCGCTGCTCTGTAGTCCTCTTAAAGAGATATTTCCCTATTAGGGATGTGGGTTACACCAGTCAACCTTTTCCATACTTGGACCCCCCCTCCACAAATCTCCCTCCCCCTTAGCAGTGTGGGAAGAGCAAGGGAGCTACAACCTCACCACACCCGGTCATGAGCCCTGCCTTCTGTCCAGTTGAACTACATACATTTCCTGTCTTCTAAATTAGAGATTTTTAAAGAAAAGATCTGGCCTGTTGGGTGACGGATGAGATCCACTCCAATTTAGGTTGAAACAGTTTCTTGTAGCCTTTACTTTATACATTTTCAGACCATGCAATTATCACCTATCAGTTACTGATACATGCAAAAACAGATCAGGCAAGAAGAGTAATTGATCAAGTTATCCTTCCTGGAGACAGTGACCTTTTTTTTCCCCCTCCAGATCGTTGGTCCGGTTATAGTCTTCCACTCCCTCTTTGTCACTCACTGTCTTTTATACCCTGTTCCATAACTTTATGCAGACTCCATTACTCACTTACCTCATCTAGCCATGCTAAACTCCCTGACTAGAACATGTTTATGCATAAATCACAATAACTAATGCATTTTGGCTTACCCTGTTTACACTTATATTTGGCTTCATCTACCACCTATTATCTGCTGTTAATCTCACTGGCTCCATCCAGTTGTTTTAGCTTGCAGGTCTGTTTTGTGGCCTTGGGTTTTTGCTTGTTAGCGTGTCTGGTGTGGGGTGGGGGGCACCTGAAATTGACAGTTCCCTCACGGCATTCTGTTTCACCCTGCTATTTACACAGACCAAGGTTTTACAAAGTAAGAGACATTGAGGGAGAATATCCTGAAAACAACCAATAGCTTATACGCATGCTTGTCCTACCAGGTGTCATCCATCTTCCACCAGGAGCCCCTAGTATGTTTCAAAGTCTTTCAAACCCTTGCTGCATGGCCTAAATTCTGGTAGGAATGACACATACCAGATCAGCCAAAAGGGCTGCTAATATGGATTTAGAATTGTGCCCAATGACATTGAGATCAGTTGATCCCATCCATTAAAGGGCCTGTTGGAAAACTGTAATGAACTGTTTAACGATTTTTAAAATTTCTTAGTAATCTGGGGCAATGTGAAATGTCTTAGTAAGAAATTACACATAGTCATCCATTCTCCATCATGTTCATAATCTGCTTGCTATCAAACTTTGACACTAAGGGAACTATAACTGGGCTAGTAAATGTAGACAGGGAAGAAGGACATTTATGAGTGGCCTATAAAAAGATCTTTAAAATAGTATAAAAATCGTGGATGAAAGATGAATTTCTGCATAAGAATTTAAAAAAATAGTTAATCAGTTCCTCACCTTCTAAATCTTCAAGCGCACACAGCAATCTCACAGGATTTGATTTAAAGACATTTCCATTAGTTTCCGCGATCTGTCCTTTACATTTACATTATCCTTTTCAAGTATCTCTGTCATAGAAATTGGTGCTGTCATTCTGCATCTGAGCCTCCCCTATCTCTTCTCCAGGATCTTTCATTTTTATCCTCTACCATTAGAATGCATGGCTCAGAATGACATTTTAAGAGAGAGCTGGTCTAATTTCAACTCCAAAGGATCAAACTTAGAATTTCAATTCCATCTGGCAGTAAGGTTAGCATCAGAGAAATACTAGAGGAATTGAATTGTTTGAGAGAAGACAATTGAGTCATATATTTAGCAGCTTTTGTTTCCCTGTGGCAGTATGAATGAACCAGTAGGTAAACTTATTTATATTTCCCCTCTTCTCCCTCTATTTCTCATTTCTGAGAATGTAATGTAATGTAATGGGGACAAAGGAGGAGGAACAGCTGAAGAAAGAACATCCCTTCAAGCAAGATGCACGAATCAACGCAACAACAACAAAATGTGTCAAGGAACAATGATGACCAGCCTATTAACAACCTCAAATGGAAAATCTCTGCCAAAGGGAAACTGATGGGGGAATCCAGGCCATCCAAACAAAAGAAAAGCAAGTAGTGTTGGTTGGATGTGAAGCTTTAATCTTCCTCATGATGTCAACTCTAGATTCAGCAAAGATGGTGGGTAGAGCCAATGACGAGCTGATTTGTTAATAACTGCTCATTCATATGCTGGCATCTATTTCAGTCCTCGAAGATGGACAGGAAATGCTCAGTTAGAGTGACTTCCCAAGAGTTGATAATAAATCACAAACCCGGAAGAAATGGTAATGGAAGTAGAAGTTGGTGGTAACCTGGGCAGCAGTCACCATGAGATGGGTTCAGAATCCTGATGAAAGAAAGGAGAACAGCAAGATACAGACCCTGCACTTCAGAAAAGCAGACTTTGACTCCCCCAGGGAGCTGATTGGCAGGATCCCCTGGGAGGCTAATATGAGGGGGGAAAGGAGTCAAAGAGAGCAGGCTGTATTTTAAAGAACCTTATTGAAGGTGCAGGAACAAACCATCCTGCTGTGCAGAAAGAATAGCAAATATGGCAGGCAACCAGCTTGGCTTAACAAAGAAGTCTCTGGTGAATTTAAACACAAAAAGGAAGCTTACAAGAAGTGGAAGCTTAGGCATGTAACTAAAGAGGAGTGTAAAACTACTGCTTGAGCATGGGAGAGTGAAATCATGAAGGCCAAAGCACAACTGTAGTTGCAGCTAGCAAGTGACATGAAATGTAACAAGAAGGGTTTCTACAAGTATGTTAGCAACAAGAAGAAGGTCAGGGACAATATGGGCCCCTTACAGAATGGGGGAGGCAACCTAGTGACAGATGATGTGGAAAAAGCTGAGGTACTCAATGCTTTTTTTGCCTCTGTCTTCACAGACAAGGTCAGCTCCCAGACTACTGCACTGGGCAGCACAGTATGGAGAGGAGGAGAGCAACCCTCAGTTGTGAAAGAGAAGGTTCAGGACTATTTAGAAAGGCTGGACATGCATATGTCCACGGGGTGGGATGCAATGCATCCAGGGGCGCTGAGGGAATTGGCTGCTGTGACTTCAAAACCACTGGCCATTATCTTTGAAAACTCGTGGCGATTGGGGGAAGTCCCAGGTGATTGAAAAAAGGCAAATATAGTGCCCATCTTCAAAAAAGGGAAGAAGGAGGATCTGGGGAATTACAGACCAGTCAGCCTCACCTCAGTCCCTGGAAAAATCGTGGAGCAGGTCCTGGAGGAATCCATTTTGAGGCACTTGCAAGAAAGGATGCTGATCAGGAAAGGTCAGCATGGATTCACCAAGGGCAAGTCATGCCTGACCAACCTGATTGCCTTCTATGATGTGATGACTGACTGTGGATGTGGGGAACCAATGGACGTGATATACCTTGACTTTAGCAAAGCTTTTGTTACGGTCTCCCACAGTATTCTTTTCAGCAAGTTGAAGAAGTATGTTTTGGATGAATGGACCCTCAGAGACAGCCTAGATCATAAGTTAATGCCTCTGTCCTTTCTTGATGGAAAGGAGGAACTGAAAAAAAAAAAAAACCCTTAAAGTAAAGTTCTTCACTCCGAAGTTACTATATGAATGAAACAATAAAGCAGGTAACTTCCAGTCCAGCAACTGTGGAGAGAAGCATTATACATGTGATTAGAATCACTCCTTCGGTTTCCCCTACTGGCTTGCTCTCTGCTAGACTCACAGTTTATATACGTCCACAAAGAATTATGGCACAGGTTTCCCCTAAGATTTTAAGGAAGGGGAATAAATGCTATTTGAATGCCGAGAGAGAGTAGGAATTCCCCCTGGAAATTTGCTTCAGTATAGATCGCCTGCTGTAGTTCTCTCTTACAAGAGAACTTCAAAAAGGCAAACCAGACGTTGTTTTACTACATGGAGGTCTAGGCAGCTACATGCTGCCCCTGTCTGACAGCTCATTGCTAAGCTCTGGTGGCCCATAACTGTCTGCAGAAATATTATGTCGGACACCAGTGTTAGGAGCAGCAATGTTGTCTCCCATTTGTCCATCTGTCCAGCTTTGAGCTCATTTTTATACCTTTTGATTCTCTCTTTTTTTTTTTGTTTCCTAATCATCCTTAGGCCTTCCCAGTCCAGATCAGACTTGTGGTCCATCTAGCCACGTATCCTATCTCTGACAGTGGGCCAGCACCAGCTGTTTCAAAGGAAGGTGTGAGAACTTGACAGCAGGTGGCTGTGAGCTAACCTGCCTCCAGGGCAAGTTTTTTCCGGCTTTCGTTAGTTAGAGGTTCCTTCTCCTAAGAGCAGCGGTGCTACACTGAAATGCGACAGGTGCAAAGTGGCTTCAGATTGTGCACCTGCCATGAGTTTCAGCCCTACTCTAGCTCTGCAAAGGCCTCTGTTTCCATGCAAAATACATGTTGGTGTGGCGTGGCATAAAGGTTTATCTGCATCATTAGGTCAAGGCTTCACCAGTAGCAAGCAACGTGGCCATGTCAAACACAGAGAGAAGAGACTCTGACCACTGAAAGTCACAAGGCAGTTCATTGCCTATGAGACTTGAAAGCCCAAGTAGAGCTGGTCAAGGAATCAGATACCCTTGTGGGAAACTTTGGCAGGAACAAAACGAAGCTTGTTTTTGTTGAACATTTAAGGAGAACATTTTGCTGGTTGAAAACCCCAACATTTTTCTGTTTTCAGCTGAAAACCAACGTTTTTTCCTTCAGTTTCCAACTGTTTTGTAAAGCAGACACTTCTTCCAGAAATGTTTGTTTAGTCAAAAATCCCCTGGCCTGGATTAAAGACTATGAGGTCCCTGCGCACTATGGAAACTAGACGGAGCATGTGATATACAAGACAATCACCACCCTGAGCAAAACCGCAGTCTGCTGTCCCCTCCTACCCCTGAGAACAGGGGTTCTTGGCGGGGGGTACAGTGAGCCTTCTGATGGTTTAGTGATTATAGGCGGGACCAAGTGCCAGGTTGCAATGCCACTCACTCAGGTTTGGCCTGCCCCCCCGGCTCCTACCTATCATAATGACAGAGGGGTGATGGAGGCTGGACCAATTCTGGGTGAGTGGCGTGACCCGGCACGCTGTGTCTCAAAGCCGCTCAGTTTTTGGCTTTTTTCTGGTGGTCGGGGTTTCCACAGAGATGGGGTTCCTGTGTGAGTCCATCTGGTGTACATTGGTTAATATGGGCCTGAAAAACCCAATTTTCCATTTAAAAAAAAAGTTTTGATGGAACATTTTGACCAGCTGTCCTCCTAAGTCAGGTAGGTGCTTTTGAAAATATTACCACTGTCTCAGGGGCAGTCCCAGTGGGGCCACGTTTTGTAGAAAATACTTGGGTCAGCTCCTCAGCTGCTATAATTCAATGAGGCTCTATAGACTTCAAAGAGACTCTGCCGATTCACCTCCACTGAGGATCTGACCTTCAGTGCTTAATACAGCTTGTGCCGAGGCGTGCTCGCACTCTGGGCCAGTGTTTTCACTACCTTGCACCTTGCTCAGCCAATTACAGGTGTGTGTTGTGAGTATAAAATGCTACCAGATCAGAAGCATGAATGATGGCACCAGGGCAGTGGATGATGAGTCCCAGAGTTTTTTTGTAGGGCCTCCATTTCAACTGTTCTTCTAACAGACGATTAACCCCCACTTGGTTCCTCTAGTGGGTTGATTAGATCATGGTGTATCACCTGACTCTATTGATCCATCCTGACCAGACAGACTTTATTTGTCACAGGCCATGGGCTGAGCATTGAGAGCTTTTATGACACCTCTGACAGACTTTATCTCCAAGCTGTTGCTCCAGGCCCAGAAGACGTAATGTTTTTAACTTGGAATGATGAGTCATCTTGTAGATTCCTAGTGAAAAGTACTGTTATGGTGAGAGGCACTGGTGACTGCTTGCATCACAAACCTTGTCACTTACGATAGCTGTAAGATACCCTTAACGGGCCACTCCTAATACAAGGCGTGATAGAGTCTGCTCAGAGCCCAGCAGCATGTAGGTAGGTGTGTGGTGTGCAGGAACACAGAAACTGAGAGGAACACAAGAGAGACTCAGAGGAGGAAGAAAGCCAAGCAGCAGCCTGTATGCCTGGTATGCCCCTAGACAAAGCTAGAGAGAGAGCTTTTGGGTCTCATGCTGGGTGAAGAGGCGTGGGACTGTAACCTAAAAAAACTGCTCCCTTTGGTTCTTGGCAGGGTGAGCAAGTAGGGCACTTGCCCTGGGCCCCAACTTCCAGAGGGAGCTGGATTGCTGTGCAGGGAGGCTCAGAGGGGGGCACTGAAAATGTTTTCTGCCCTTGCCAGTAAAACGGCTAGGGCTGATCCTGGTTCTCAGTTCCTCCTGCATTCAGAGAAGCAGGACTTTGTACATTCCTTGTAAATAGACAAGATTGCACCCAAGAAAATACCAGGCTCCATTAATTACTACTTCCAACTGCAACATCCCCAGGGTCCCAAAATTTGACTCAGGTCAAAAAGTAGCAACAGTGATGTCAGTGGTGGGATTTAGTTTCCAAAGAGAGAAGTTGTGAGCTGGTACGCCTGTTGAACCAAGGTGGAACAGATATTGGAGGTGCTTGCAGAATGGCCAGCAGGGTTTGAAACAAAAGCTGGAGGTTTCTCACAAAGGGCTCAGAGAGGACTTGCAGACCAAGATGAGATCCCTGCTAGAGCAGCAATGACAACGTAGCAGGACAGATTGGGAAACACAGCTGCAACACACCCAGGCTGGAATAGTCAAGTGGATTGATGAGATGACCAGTAATCTAACTGCCACAGAGCAGAGTTTTCCCATGAAACAGTGGAGACCAAACAGGTTTTGGCCAGTCTGGAACTTGCTAACTGAGATGAATTTCAGCAAGGACATAAGGAGCTGAAAATTCAGCTCCAGAAGGAAATGAGAGGGTCACAGAGCGCAGTGGAGGGCAGCCTCCTGGATGAGGAATTGACTTGGGTAAAACCAGACACTGACACCAATTTTCTACCCTGTTTATGACCTGCAGAGGCCCAGAGGGGAAAGATCAGGCTGTCCCAGTCCAAATTCTGCAAAATATTTGAGGGTAAAACTCCCTGGGAGGCTTATTTGACTCAATTCAACATTATAGCTCAAATGTATGATTGGGAAGATGGATAGAAAAGGAGATTACTAGTAGCCAGTTTGGGTATCCCAGCTCTGATGGTGCTATAGATTCACCCTCAGAAAACAGACCGAGTTATCCAGACCTGGTGCCAACTCTTGACATGTGGTTTGGAGCTAGTCATCAATCTGAGCGGGCCAGGGCACAGCAAAGAGCTAGAAAAGAGGGGGAAATGAAACCCCACCTGAGCTGGCAGTCACCAATGAGGCTTTCCAAGATAAATTGGCTGTGAACCAGTTTATAGATGCTCAGCTGGCCTTGGACTTGCAGCTCAAGATCAGTGAAAGGAGGCCAAAAACATGCCGAGAGGCTGGGGAAATGGCCAGAGAACTTGAATCTTTCCTTTTAGCAGTTCCCCGGAGGAGGAAGCAACAACTAGTGAGGAAGATGGAAGCTGATTGCCGTGAGCCTTGTAAGTACAGCGCTGTCAAATATGTATGAAGAGAGAGCAGATTCTAATCTGGTTCATGACTGTATTGAACTGTTAGAAAAACTGATCACTTCCATTTGTAAAAGAAGAGAAATTGGCAATAATGCAAAACTTAAAGGAAACAGTTCAGCTGATTGCTGAGAAATTGAGAGGCACAGAAGAGAGACGCAGAAGAGGAAGCAAGCTGAGCAGCAGCCGGTGAGTAATATGACCCTGGAAAAATCTAGAGAGAGAGCTTTGGGGTCTGGTGTTGGCTAAAGAGGCTCGGGGCTGTGAGCTGAGAAACTGCTGCCTTTGGTTCTTGATTCCTCCTGTGTTCAGAGAAACAGGATTTTGGTAAATAAACAAGACTGCATCAAAGAAAATATCAGACTCCATCCATTTCTGCTTCCAACTGCAACAGCCATCCAGTTGATTGCTGAGAGGGGCAACAGTATTGAGTATTACCTCGGCTAAATTGGCTTTATAAAGCACAGCAGATCAAAACAAACAGCTGTAGAATTAAAGAGCTGCTGCTGGAAATGGGAGGGTAACTTTGGCAAGTCTTTATCTCGATGCTCAATACAGCAACTCAATTCAGAGACACGGACCTCTAAGAAAGAAACGTCTTCCTTCTTTCCAGTGCTGAATCCTCCAGCTCAAATAGTTTCAACCGTCTCTAATCCTTTTCACCTTGTCAGCCAGGCTATTGGGAAAAGTTGTTAACAGTAAGGTATGAAGTAACGGGATTAACTCTAGAGGATCATTGCCACACTCTTTCTTGTGCTATCAATGTCTCACAGCCTCATTTTACTTCCAGGGAAACTGACTATTCAGCACTTCTGAAAACTCAGGCCACTTATTCTGGCACCAAAGTAAAGATTTGGGAACCTAACTTTAGGCTGCCGCAGTTGAAAATTTTGAAAATTTGCAGTACTGGCAGAGCTGCGTAGTTCTGGTGACTCACTGCTTAGAAAGGGAACATGTAGAAGATGGAAGTGAAAGTTGAGAACAGAGTTTCTCCTTTCTAGATTTGCCATCATACTATGATGGAGAGCAGTGAAATCCTTCCATATCTGAATTAATGTAGGGTGGGATTTTTCCAAAGCATTCAACATTTGGCCTAACTCCACGCCCATTGAAGTCTAGGGGTAGGCCAGTGCTAAGCACCTGCAAAAATCCCCCATGCTTTGGAGAGATGCAGCCTCTCTTGCTCAGGACGCTGAACTAGACCTCATGGAAACCTTACAGTATGGGGATGAGTTCAAACGATCAGAACTGAATATGCTGGCAGGACTTTTTCTATTCCACTCTCTCCTGGATGATCCCTTCCCCCCTTCTAGATTTTATAAATCCTTACAAAACCGATTGGGAGATTTATATGGACTTATGGTACAGTACATGTGTCTGTGTTTTCCTAATTTAGTTTAGAGATTTATTTGAAATCACAAAACTCCTGAGATTAACTATGTCAAACTTCTCACAGCCGGGTGACTTATCTCTGGCAGATAACATTAGGCAGCCAGAGGCCAGTCCATGATTTCTCTGTTTGCAATTAGAGGATCTTGTGCCCTTCTGGACAATAATACTGTAATACTGTCTGTCCAGTGTTACTTCTCATACAGAGGCTCATGGAGCACTTTTATAACCTACCTTGTGAATGCAGCCCCCTTAGGAGCTAAATGTGGCCGTTATTGTTAACCAAAGCAAAGAGTAATTTACCCAATGAAAGTGCAAGGGGGTAGAGTGTAATTATCCAGGTTAGAATTTGGCCAAGACATTGGACCACAAAAAGTACTACAGTATCTTCAGTGTCACAAATGGTCAGGAGCTGCAGTTTACAGCTGATCTGTAAGATTGCAATGCCAAGAAGACACCGCTAGTACCTTGCTCGGGTCAGGAGTCACAGGGAAGAATGCCTCCCACGGAGTCACTACCAACTACTTCCCAATTCTTTTGGGTTTTCCTTGGTGCTGCCCCATCCAAGTACTGATAAGGTCCAGTTCTATTGAGTATATAACAAGATTTCAGCCCAGTATGGCATGATCACAGTTCTTCTCACTCCCCTGATAATGTATCTTATGCTGTAGAGGAGACACTGTTAAAGAGAACCATGGAAAGGCAAATATGGACCTCAACACAGAACTGGGTTTGGGTGAACTTCCTGTATAGAACCTATCCTTGTATGGTGATGTCCTATTTGCATAAAGCTGCCATAGGTCCAGGTTATCAGATTTTTAAAGTAAATTTAGACACGGCAATTTCTCAAATATCTTTCAATTAGGATTTATGAAAGGGATAGGATATGTTACTGCCCTTTATACTTCTGCTTCCTGTCCCGCCTCTCTACTTCCAGTCAGGTGGGTGTGGACTTCCAGGTTCCGTTCCTCAGAGGGGATTTGGGCCTCCCTCACTGTCAATCTCTGAGGGAGGCCACACCTCCCGGTGGCTACAGTCTATAAGGAGGATGCTCACATGGCTAAAGAGATATTTCCCCAATCACAGGACATATCTCACATTTCTCATAGGGGAAAAGTGTTACCCACTTTATATCTTGCCTTTTGGCCTCTTGCATCAGTGCTGCATGTTCTCGTGACATATTTGCTGCTAGTCATATCCTGGTTACACCAGGTGGGAGTGCCCTGCAACTTGGAAAATCGGGTGACCAGGGACAGCACTCTGGAATGTCTGAAAAGAGCAATCCGTGCCACCACTGGGGTCCTGGGGTCACTAGGGTTCAGGATATGGTACTCAGAGTCTCAGCTTGCCCACCGAAGCCAACTGTAGTACCTAGGAGCCCAGCTAGACATGGCTCAGCTCCAAACCTTTTTGCCCCAGAGCAGGATCCAGGATATCAAGTCTAGCAGAAAGGATACATAAAAATCAGTAAGAGCCAGCTCAGAGAATGTTCTGAAAACTAAGCCTCCTGGCTGCAAGGGTGTTCACAGTGCCAATGGCATGTATCTACATGGGACAGTCTCAGCAGACCATGAAATCCCAGTAGAAGCAAGCAACACAGGGACTGCCACATCACATCCAGGTTATAGACAATTCTTGGGCTTCTCTGACCTGGTGGTATTCCAGGGACAGTCTCTAATTTGGAAGGGACTCCCAAGCAGCTCCCACTAACTGGCAGTGACTATTCTGGGATGAGGCGCCCACACAGAGGGACTCCACCCCCAGGGGACCTAAGCCTAGAGCCACGAAGGGACTGATTGTGATGCTGAGGGTTGCAGTGTCTGACTTTTAGGCACCCAGAAAGTCACAGGAACAATGCTGTGATCTGCAATGCCTGAGGTAGGCACTATCTCAGCCTATGCAAGATGTGCCCAGCCATTTGATGGCATCATCATCAGCCAGGTGACGAGCCGGTAGCCCACCATCGAAATAAGTCAGTGAGCACTTGTCAGGGATATGTGACGTAGTCTGAAGTTGTCTGCAGCTGCATTGCGGGTCATTAGAAAAAAACCTATTTTAAACGATTGGCCGCACAGTTGCCCTGTCCTCTCGAAAGTGGTTCAGAGATGATCACAGGTGCCGTGGCAGATCAAAACCTGGCGGACAGATGGTTGGGTCAGTGAGGAGAGAGTGATTAATGACCCTCGTCACTGACCACTTGTTGCACTAAGCAGATTCCACTGTCATGTCCTCTGGTGGCATAAATGACCATAAAGGATGTCTAGAAGACAGGCGAGCTGGTAGGTGGTCGAAGAGGTCTGCGTACAAGGGCAGTGGAGCAGCGTTCATGTTGTGCTCCCCATCAGTACCCGGCTCAAGCTGGGGAAAATAATGATCCAAGCGATGGACCAAATTCGGCATTGAATCCTGGTCACGTGCTGTCTGGCTGCAACCCCAATGGATGGCCATCCTTCAACTTTCAAGCCATTAGACTGGCACTCCGATTTCTTCCACTTAATGTTGAGGGCCTGTCAAGAGCCAAACGCAGCCACATTCAGTAGGCACTGACGCTAAGAACACCCCAGTGCTCTAGGGATTATTGTGGGGAAGTTCTCTGGCTGGTGTTATGCAGGAGGTCGGACTAGATGATCACAGTAGTCACTTCTGGTCTTGGAATCTATGAATGAATGAATTCTGCTCCTCTGAAGACATCAGCTTGCAGGATTCTCACCCACCTCCTCTCTGGGCTTGGAAACAATCTTTCTGGCATGCCTGGTGGGCTAGGGCCCTGCCTCAGACCCTAGGTCTCCAGGGTATAAACCCTTACAAGTAAGAGGAGTTCTGTCAGCTTCACACTGTGGAGCTGAGTAACAGCAAGGCTGCTCTAAGATGTCCTCTTCAGAAGAATTACAGGTCAGTAGATTTCCTACCTTCTCTGTCCAGAAATGCTGCAAAACCAGCCTCTCATGTCACGTCAGCACATCCGTCTAGTCCCGGTGTGAACCAAGAAGGGAAGAGCTGTATAAAAATTAACAGCATTTAAATGTTCAAAACCTCAGCTAGTTTTCTATTACGGTGCATTTTGATTGCTCATCATTCTCAATCCTAGCTGGTTAGCCGAATCTTAATTCTGGTCCAAAGAGTGACTCCACCAGGCCTGGACTCCATCGTGGCTCTGGCAGAGTGAACGAGAGGTCATTCCTTAGCCAGTCTAGTGTTAGACACATCACCTGAGAGGTTCAGATGATTTATCTCCTTCCTGCTCCCTGAAACACAGTGCCCACGATGTTGTCAAGAGAAGAGTACACCACACAGTTCTGTTCTGGTAGCAAAGCACTGGCTAACAGCAGCGAAGTGTCCTTCAGAAACCTGCTATTGCAGGACAAGTCTGCCAGACTCTGAGAAATACAGAGTAAGCACAGTCCCTGGTTAGTCCAATGTAGTGTGCCAGGAATGTGATGGCCACCCAGGGCCATCCTAGCCAGGAACATACCCATTCATCCAATTTTCACAATGTTTTGTGGTGCCTGCTGCAGTATCTCTGGCAGCATAGCCCAGTTCCTGTTTAAGTAAAGAAGGGACATGTTCCAGGGAAAATTCTTCATCAGCATTTGGCTAAACATCTGCAATAGAATAAAACATACAGCTGGGCCCTCTGTCCGTCATGCCCCCTGGAGCTCCAACACTTCTCCATTGTAAAGCCTCCGCAGCTAACCCTGCCCCGGTAGCATTGCGCAAATGCTAACCAGCAATTTCATGCCGAGGAATCACTCCCAGCTGCTGCTTAGCTCATCCTGCAAAGTAGCAGGTCTCCAGAACTCCTGCTTTTGGCATGGCTTGATAATTGGCATCATCAGACATACTAGATTCCCTGTGGCCTCTAGGAAATACAATTCGCTTATAGCTTGTTTGAAGAGTCCGGCCCAGTGGTTTCTAGGTTTGGCAAATCCAGTTACATTTCTTCCTGCATCATGTTAGATGGGACCAAAAATGATCTGTCAGGATGTTCTCTCATAGCCCTTCTCATCCCTCTGTGCGTGAGGACTCCTCCTCCTACCAAATAGTGATTTAAGAACATTGGTAGGCAGCAGAGGTGGTAGTTTGAATGTGTTTACTTAAGTCCTTCTGATTGTTGTTCAGCTACCATCTCATTCATGATCTCCCACTCCTTTTGGTTACAATATGAACTTCTGAAAGAACTGAGGGGCCATGTCTAAAAAGTGTTAAGATAAGCAGGTGCTCCACCCCTTATCTGAAACATATGTGACGGGGCCAGCCCTGATGGCTATAGAAGGGTGCTGGAAGGCATATATCTCACCCAGGGCCATTTTAAGACCTCCGTAGGCCCTAGGCACACTTGCCTTCGTAGGCCCCCTGACCGAAATAACTAATTGATTTTAAGCTATTAATAAATAGTTTTTTAAATAAAAATAAAAAATTATATATAAAACTTTTTTCGTAGGCCCTGAACGTTTTGTAGGCCCTAGGCACTGTGCCTATTGTGCCTAATGGATAATACGACCCTGTATCAGCCCCTGGCTTCAGAAATCCGTGTTCCCTGGGTAACCTAGCCAGGGTTACTCCAGGTTAATTGGGTCACCAGAAGCCAATTAAGGAGCCTGCCACAGCAGGTAAAAGCCTCTGTTTCAGGCAGGCAGGGGCAGCTGAGAGGGAGTTGGGTGGAGGAGCAGAGCAGAGCAGGGCTGGGCTGGGCTGGGCTGGGCTGAGCTGAGCTGAGCTGAGCTGCTACAAGGCTTGGAGCTAGTGTTGCTGTTACAACAGCACCCAGCCACGGGAGTTAAGGAGAAGCCCGTCCAGGCAAGGCTGGGGGATGCAGGCCCCAAAAGCCGGAAGGAGGACCACAAGCAGGGGAGCCACGGACAAGTGACCCAGGGAAGGTAGTAGCTCATGAACTAAGCGGTTTGAGGCTACTCCTCACAGGGTCCCTGGGTTGGGGCCTGGGGTAGAGGGCGGAACCAGCCCCCCCCCCCCCCCCGGCGCTGCTCCCACCCAGCCACACCACCGGTGTAGCCGAAGGGAGCGCAGGCCCACGCGGCCGAATAGGCCTACCTCGCCACACATACAATGAGAAGAAGCATGCTGAGAATTATAAATGATATCTAACTGCATGTTCCATGATCAGTAGGAAGGCACACATGGCTTGTTTTCTAACCACTATGTTCTCAATTTGTGCTGTGTTACTCTTCTGGCTTCTCACGTGAGGCAAGAAAACAGGGAGAGTTTTACAAGGACACCCCATTACACCATGACCATAGTTTTAAAAAATCCATAAAACCCCCTGCAGCTCATTTTTAGTAACTGTAACCGACATTAACACTGTATCGGACTCTGTCTCTTAGCAGTTCATGCTCTTAGAGCCAACAGTCCCAAATTCAATTCATACTAACCTTCCCCCTGGGTGTCATTATGCAACACAAGCTGAAGATTCACAAACACTGTTCACTATTAAGACAGAGGACCTTAAAAAGAGAGGTTGCTTATCATTAACTATAGTTCAGTGAAAACAACAAGAGATCTGTGGCACTTTAAAGACTAACAAATTTAATATTTGCAGACATAAGCTTTCGAGAGACTTCAGCTCTCTTCTTCAGATGCAGAACATTAAACTGCATCTGAAGAAGAGAGCTGAAGTCTCTCGAAAGCTTATGTCTGCAAATATTAAATTTGTTAGTCTTTAAAGTGCCACAGATCTCTTGTTGTTTTTGCTGTATACAGACTAACACGGCTACCCCTCTGGAACTATAGTTCGGTGGAGATGCCTGTAGGTTCCCACCCTTGGCAATGAGTATATATGGAAGATGCCAAAAAAGAACTGCAATATTCATAGACAGGCAGTTTTGGATTGTGTTTTAACAAACTATTAGTACTTATTAGTACTAACTTTTCTGAGACAGTCAGACTTATGGTAAGAAGTAAGAAGAGCACTCCTAAGACAGGATCGATGTAGTGTTCCAACACACTAAAAATTTATGTTAATTTTGCTGGCAGATATGTAGCACAGCATATCAGATGATTTTGTGCAGTGGTAGAAAGGTTCCAACTACAGTCATTTGAAACACTCTGCATAACTCATGTGGGGCCCCATCCAAAGGCCACTGAAGCTAATGAAAATCTTCAGAGTAACTTAAAAGAACAATATGGAGAGGCTAAAAATGTACAGAGCACACAAGAAGAGTTTGCATTGTAGAAGGATTTGTACAAACAAAAAGAAGGAAGTGGGGGAAGGCGAAGATACTGTGAATTTTTGAGCAGAAGGAGACAATTTAAAAAGTTCAAAGCAAACAAACAAAACAAAATTCCCAAATTGGAGCTGATCAAGAACTGGAATTGCCAACATTTCGAAATCTGCATTCGTTCCAAAATGGAACAACAACAACAAAAAAGTTTGGGGTCAATTGAAACATTTTGTTTTGATCAAATTGAAATGTTTTGACTTTTATATTAGACTATAACATTTCCAAACACAGTGACTTTGAAATGAAAATCAAAATATTCCATTCCGATCTAGTCAAAATGTTTTGACCTTCGCACTTCATTCTGAAGTTCTCAAAACAAGATTTTGTTGAAAGCAGCGTTCTCCTGGGGGAACGTTTGTTGTGATTTTGATGAAATGGCATTTTCTGAGGGAAAGCTGTTCTGTCGGAAAGCTTTTGACCAGCTCTACCCCAACTGACATATCTGAGTAAAGCTTAAATAGGCTAAAACACTGAAAGCAAAGCATCCCCCAGTAACAAACCAGGCCCCCATCCTTCTGTGATGAATCTGCTGAGCTATAATAGTTGAGCAGAGAGCTGTGTAATATGTGATGCCCTTCTTTTGCTAAATAGGGTTTATAAGCATCATCCAGGGAAGGTTCTTTGTCACTTGGAACATTGGTGGTGGGTGAATCATGGCAGTAGGGTGTCTGGGTTGCTCTGGGAGGAGCATGCTGACTGCCAACTGTTGGACTGTGTCAGAGGATAGCTGGCTCTCGGAAGGGGTCGGGGCCCAGGTACTTTGGACAGGCTCCACAAGGGGGAATGAGGCAGTTCAGGTCCACCTGGGAGTAGTTAACTCATGGAGTAACTGGAAGGCAGGGCAGCTGCTGTGTATGCCAAAGGTAAAGACCATACATAGCAGGAAAACCTCCTGAGAAGGTGGTTGCCAGAGAGATTCAGGGAAAGGATCCCTCCAGTAGACTGGTGAGAAGTTGCCAGACAAACTTACACCCTAAAGAGGCAGAAACAGGGCAGGAGGCTGGGGAAGACTACAGAGGCAGGAAGTAGCCCATGGAACAGCAAGGGACTGAGAAAGGCTGGTGCTGGCTGTTCCAAACAAGGGTCCTGAGATGCAACCCAGCAGAATGGTGGGCGTGGGTTCTCCAGCCAGGGACTTTTAGAGAAAAAGCTCCTGAACCCAGGAGACTTAGGACTGATTAGACCCTTCTAGAGCCACACTCAGCTGCAAGGGGAAGAGCAGGAGGCGATGGCGCCCCTTCTACAGAGTGCCCATTGGGACCCACCCTGTGTAGAGCTCTAGAAGCTGAGATCTTACTTTCCTGGGCCATTGGCTGCCTGGAATGGTACCAGGAACTACAGCTGGTTCCCATTTTGATTTTTCATTGAGGTTTCTCAAAGATGTAGCCCATAGAATTAGCTTGCCTTGATTATATTCGCTGCTTTGCCTTCTGCCTTTATTATATATTTTATTACATATTTGCTTCTGCCTTTATTATATTCAGCAGTAATGCAAGGAAATGACAGGCCTGTGTCCTGTAAGACAGTAGCTTCAGCAGTTAGCGTAAGGCTTGAGGCCTATGAACTTTGGCACAGATAAATGGCCCAACAGTTACCCCTAACTTTTGGGGCACTGGAAATAGAATGTGAGGGGGAAGTTTGTCCATAACGACACCAGCCAGCCACAGAAATATGAGCTAACCCCAGCTTTTGGAAACTTTTGAAAAGAACATCCATAGATATCTGACCACAAGAGTGCCATGGCAAAGGATTGACATACATGATAATCAGTTGAGATCATTAATATCTGAGCCTATGGGGAAGGGCACCTCAACATTAGTAGCATGAGGCAGTACAAATAAGGAAGAGGGGAGAAACCCCTACTGAATAGGTATTAGATATAGTGGTGTCAGAGTAACCTACTCTAAAAGTGGCATCCCAGCCTGTGGGCAGTAGGAGAGAGAGATGTAGCCCTTGGGAGGTGTTGGAATGATGGCCACTGGTGATGATGATGAAGGTGATGGTAATGAAGAAGACAATCGCTAACCTTTCCGATTATTCTTCAAGGGATGGTGTAAGTATATGGACATTCAGCTGAACATTCTGTATTATCTCTATCTACCTTACTGAGTTGGGTGTTAGTGACTGTACTAAATGTATTCATAAATTATTGTAAGTCTAGAAGAGTTCCTATAGTGTGAGGGTTGCAGCTGTGCACATCCCAACTATACAGTCATTTAAAAAATACTGGGCCTATTCTTGGGACAAAGAACCTGTCAACCCTCTAAGTGATAACTGGGAATTCTTAAGTAATCAATATAATTGATACTCATCTATAGATCGGGTTACAGAGATTCAGATTTTGACCAAAAAGTTTCAGCGATGGTTTTTGTCAGGGTTTGGGCTGATCTTTAGCTGGCTCTAGAATGGGACAACTTTGCTTTTGTAAAATTTCAAAATGTAAAAAGAGACAATTTTTTCAAGAAGACGTCAGGACATTTTTTTAACTGGGTTTTTCAACCTGTTTCAATCTGTTTTCAACCTGGGACTGTCTCAGGTCAGTTGGGTGAAGTGCAGTGCTCCAGAGACCCTACGATGAGGGAGCAACAGCTGTACCACCACAGTTTCTTATTCATAGTCTTCACGTCAAGCACTGAGCGCGGTCCCATTGACGTAGTAGGGTTACTCATATGCTAGACGTGAAGCACATGTACAAGTGTTTGCAGAAATGGGGCCTATGTTATTGTCACCAATTGAGCTGTTTAATTCAACCCTTGCAGTAGACTTTCTTGTTTAATATTGTCTTTAAAAAAGTGTCAGATTATGTAAGGTCAAGATACCAGTCCTTGTATCCAATACGCTGCCATCAGCACCGAGATTTTAGTTCCTTTTCTTCAGGATTGAATTTTATTTTCTCCGAGTGAAAACAGTTCAACATAAATCAAACAGATAAGCCAGATCATTTCCCATGATCTGGGGCGCCTGCAGAAGCTTACCTATACTGCTGATTGAAACTTCAGTTTCCTGCAGGGTGCAAATTCTGTTTTTTAAAGTCTGGATTCATCCCAATCCAGACCAGGCCAAAAAGTTGAAGTCTCAGATTTTTTTGCAAAACAAAATAATCCAAAAATATTTCATTTCAACCTTATCAAAGCACTTCACTTCAGCTGCTGTATTATAATTTGTAACACAGAATAACAAAAGTCAAAACAAAACATTTTAATAATTTTTCCCAGCAAAAATTTCAATGGCCTCAATGAACTACTGCGAAACATTTCAATTTAATCAAATAAGCATTTTTCAATAGTTCTTCTTCAGCTGTGCTAGTGGAAAATCTCCCAGCAGCTCTATTTCCTTATTCCCTACAGGTCTCTCAGTCCCAAACGGCTTAAAGGGCTAGCTCACCCTGTGACAGGTCTCACACAAGAGCTAAGGTCCTGATCCTCAAAGGTGCCTAGCTCCCATTGACATCAATGGGAATTAGGTACTAAGCACCTTTGAGGATGTGGATCTGGCTTCAATACCAGGCAATAGTGAGCTTCTTGAGTTAGCAGTGGTTGCCACGGTGAAAAAGTTAGGGGTAAGCCTTGCCAAAAGCAGCTGCAGGGGATTGGGAAGGAGTGTGGGAGGCAGTTTGTTAAGAAACACTGCAAATACAGCAATGAAGCTGCAGTTAGGGATGCCGTCACAGGCAAGAAAATGCCCCAAAGACAAAATTCCCAAAAGAGTGCAGTGAGCAAATCAAATTGCATCTAGCTGGGCATCAAAGTAGCTCTCATTATACGCCACAGGTACGATCCAGACAGGTGTGTCCATGTATAAAAGGAGGAGGGAGAGGGTTGCTAGGCAGTCATGGCCCTTTTTCCATTGGGATGTTCGCCCTCCCCCCACCACCCGGTAGTATGATGTAACCTAATTTAGTTGGCCTTTCTTTATGAGGTCTATGATCGTCTTTGGATCTAAGACCCCACCCTGATGGTAGCCATTAGCACCTCTCATCATAACAACAGCTACAGGGAAATAAACAATGGACATGGCTTTCATTCATCTGTTAACCTCCCCAGGTGTGTTAGAACTCTTCCCTGCAACAGACGCACGTTCTTAGGGGGTGTCTATGCTGCCAAAGAAGATGCACGGCAGCGAGTCTCCTGCTATGGGGCTCAGAGCCCACGGTCCAACCTGAGCCCAGACATCTACACTGCTATTTTTAGCCCCATAGCACAAGCCCCGGGAGCCTGGGTGCATTGACCTGGGCTCTGAGACGCGCTGCTGCGGGGCTGATTATTTTTTTTACAGTGTAGATGTACCCATTGGCATTTCATTATTCTTTATCTGTCCCCTCCCTCCCAGGGTAATAAAGGCAGGAATAGCAAGATGACAGTGGGGACAGAGCATCTGAAGCAGCTGGTGTTTCAGTAGAGTTGGAAAGGCCGTCGGTGTAAGATCACCGTTGTCACTGTGTCGAGGAAAACCCTGGCCTGTGTGAAGTGACTGTCACCCCCTCTTTGTACACACAGGGCCTGAGTCTCAGCTACACTGAGACTCCTTTTGCAGGGCTCCAGCAACATAAAGAGGTTTGAAACTACAGTTGCCTTCCTTGGCAGATGTAGGGATGGCATATGGGCTTTACACTGGCCCTCTTCCCAGTCACCAGAGTAGCGGATGGATCAGAGACATGTCAAGAGCACATGGCTGAATGTCTATTCTCTGCTTCCCTGGGCCCATGAAATATTTAGAAAACATCAGCGTGAAATGTTTCCTTCATGCCACAATGAATTTTTTCAACTTTTCTGTTAGCTGAAAATTTCAGAACATTTTATTTTCTGTTCGACTTGAACAGAATAGAGCTTTTTCAATTTTTTGGAATCTGTTAAAAAAAATAAATCCATTATTTGCCCAGCTTCATCTGCAAGCTGATAGGGGCCTGTGCCTTGGATCTTATTGTGCCCTCATGGTATGTGTTCTCCATGGACCCCCGGTAAGGCAGAACACACAACTAGCTAATTAACCTGCATTTTAATCACCACCCAGTGGCTTGATGGACTAATGCAGGAGCTTTACTCGGCTTTCCAGATCAAACCAAGGATTACCTGTTCGTGGTGACTGGTTCTGAATTCACATTTCAACACCTTCTAGATGCCACTTTATTTATATGAGGTACTGCATTAGCTAATGCAGTAAATAACCTCGGAGACTGAACAACAGCTGCCTATCTCAATCTGTGTCAGACCTTACTTAGGACCAGAGTCTGCCATCCTTGTCCTGAGTGCCTCCTCCATGAGCAGTGCCATTAGTAAAGATGGCACCATCTGGCTATTAATGGGTATAGCCAAAAATAAAGTCCGCTTCACTGTTGTTATGCCATGGTCATTGCCCCTGCTGTGACCCACTCACTCAGCTTTTGGAGAAAGCTATTTACATGGCTCCTAAATTCTTGGAAGCAAAAGTAAAGCTTCTCAATCTCCTAAACTAGCCACTTCTGATAGGAATCTAAATGGCAGCCACATGGAGTGTGTGTTGATTGGGAGGGGGCACTTTGTGGGTCATGTAGCAGGACTGGTGAGTTCTCAGTGAGGAAGAGTGGCCTAGTAGTTAGGGTGCTGACCTGGGACATAGGAGACACTGTTTCAATGCTCAGCTTCATCACAAATTTCCTGTGTGACTTTGGGCAAGTCACTTAACCTCTCTGTAGCTCAGTTCCCATCTGTAAGGGGCTCCTGAAGAAAAGATGGGGCACCACCAGAATAAAAAAAACACCCGTTGATACCTCATAAAAATCATGCCCCTATGATGGTAAGGGTCATGGAATACATATATGTATAGACTTCATGAGGGAGGGGTGGTGGTGAGGATGCATAATTAAAGGTCATGAGACTCTCAAATACTGTGGTGATGAGGGGCCATAATAATACCATAGATTTTGTCTACGTCTAAAACTTAAGTTGGGCTAGCTATGTTGCTCAGTACTGTGAACATTTTTGTGCTCTGTGTGGCATAATTAGGTCAACCTAATCCCCACTGTAGATGCAGGGAGGGTGACAGAAGAATTATCCCGTCAAACTAGCTACTGCCTCTCGTGGGGCTGGATTTGCTCCAGCGATGAAAGAACTCTTAGTTTACAACACAAGGCTAGAGCGGTGTAGCTGCAGCTGTGCCTCTGTAGCACTTGTAGGATAGACTTACCCTTAGACAGGATAATGCTTTTGGACACTATACTGAGTCATTTTGTGGGTGGTTGTTATTAATATTTTTAAAACGTGTTGTCTCTAGTGTTACCGGCACACTGGGGAACTTCAGCTTTTCCCAGCCCGTAGGGCTCCCAGGGAAAGGCACCTACCTTTACCCAATTCATACTTTAGGGTTCAGGGTCAGCTGTACCCAATTCTTAGGGTTCAGGGTGAAACTAACCTGGTAAATTTAATTACCCACTACCCTTTCCCAATTCATTGGTCTCTGGGAGTATTCTACTACGGGTTTGCAGGACTTTTTACTAGTGAGAGAGTCTTACACAGTAATAACCTAAAGCTCTATTTATTAACAATTACCAAACATAATACACACGCTAAGCATACAATTCTGTGCTCACCAGTCCTGATCAGGTAGGCAGACTTTCCCTGTTGGCCAGGCAAGGACAGTCTTGTGTGGATTCTGGTTGCTGCACATCACGGTCATGCAGAGGATTCTAGCAGCTCTGATCTTGGGCTGTGTCTTGGAGGTGGATTTTTCTTTTTCTTCTTTCAGGTCTTTCCTTCTTATTATTCTTCTTGTTCCTCAGCTGGTCTCCCTCTTGGACCCCAGTTTTATGGTGAAACTTGAGTCCTGCTTAGCTATACCTTAACCAATCATTTTACCAAAATAATTCTTTGACCAATCTTAAAATATTGCAAAATAATTCTTTAACCAATTGTACCCAACCACCTTAATTGATTTAAATATTGCACACTTAGTTATGCAATAGACAAAAACAATCAAAGAACCAGACAGAAATCATTTGAGAAGTGGGTACCATAAAGACAAAATAATAAGTGTAGATTTTACAACCACAACTGCTGCTAAGTGATTCCTTGCCAGACAGAATACTATCAAAAAAAGTTTTCTTTAAACATCTTAAGATCTCTTTCTTTATCTGGTGGTGGTAAGTACTATTAGGACAGTATCACCTTCTTAACAGCCTAATATTACATTGTCTTGATGTAATTTCAGGAATGTGATGATGTGACTACGTGCTTCTTTGCTTATGGATGCTGTTTCTCCTAATATGACTGCTACTGCTTAGCCAAAAAACAAGGCCTCAGACTTTACACTAGCAAATGTGTAAAATACAGAGCAGGAAAACTGGGAGTAAGGCTGTGGCATATGGAGCTTTAAGATAGTGAGTTTGTGTGGTTACTGCTTCTTTAAAATTTGGATCATTCTGGACTGGCAGGGTTCAAAAAACAACTCAGAAGGCCACTATTGCAGCTGGACTTGGTTGGAGGCTGGACTCATGAATGAAGTTCTGGAATAGCCTTCCAAAAGGAGCAGTGAGGGCAAAAAACCTAGCTGGCTTCAAAACTGAGCTTGATAAATTTATGGAGAGGATGGTATGATAGGACAGCCTAGTTTGGCAATTGACTGATCTTTGACTGCTGGTGGTAGATATGCCAATGGCCTGTGAAGGGATGTTAGATGGGTGGGTTCTGAGTTACTACAGGGAATTCTTTCTTGGGTGTCTGACTGGTGAGTCTTGCCCACATGCTCAGGGTTTAACTGATTGCCATATTTGGGGTTGGGAAGGAATTTCCCCCCAGGGCAAATTAGCAAAGGCTCTGGGAGTTTTTCGCCTTCCTCTGTAGCATGGAGCCCTGGTCACTTGCTGGTGGATTCTCTGTACCTTAAGGTCTTTAAACCATGATTTGAGGACTTTAATAACTCAGTCATAGGTCAGGGGTCTATTACAGGAGTGGGTGGTGAGGTTCTGTGGCCTGCACTCTGCAGGAGGTCAGGCTAGGTGATCATATTAGTCCCTTCTAACCTTAGAGTCTCTGAGTCTAAGTGACTGTGGCTATAGCTGTAGGTAAAGACCTGCCACTGTGCTAGCCATTCACTTTTTTATACTGTATTATTTTCTTGCTGTTGTTAGTCTGATCCAGAGAAACTCACATTAATTAGTGAAAAAAACTATAAGTGTATGATTAATGCTGGGACACATAACAAAGGCTACATCTCAAAGAGGCGATGCTCCCACATTTTGAAAAGCTAAAGACAGTCACAAATACTCAAACTTGTCTGTGGCTGCTATCATGTCTAACTCTGTGATGTATGCAGGTTGTGTCAAAAAATCTTTGCTAGCCAACAACAAAAATCCCCCAATCTTATTTCACAGCTTTGTGATATAGTCATTTCTGTTAAGTAAAGGGCATAAAATGTGACACTAAATGCGACGCCCCCCTATTTCAACACTGGAAAGTATTAACCAATAGAATTAAAGTATGTAAATGAACTAACACTTCATGCTGATTAGTTGGGCTACCTCTGATGTCACAATGACACCACCCAACAATGATTTCACATTACATTTTAAAAATTTAAATAACACCTTTAATACCAAAGCAGAAGGCAAGGTTTATGAAAGAAACAGTGACATAAAAAAGTACCATAGCAATATCAGCAGACAGACAAATCAGACAACTATTTTGTTGTTTGTCGGTATCTTGAGATCAAATTGTAGCCTGCAGAAAATCTGCAAAGAGAAATGTGGAAGGAAAGAAAGAAAATGTACCTTCAGACAAAGATTAAAGGGACAGAAGAAGCCACTCACTCAGCTTCCTATCGGGCTCTGACATCTGGCTCTGCTAAACCTTCAGTGAAAGCCGCCGGACTGCAAAGTGACCTTATATTTGAGGAAATTGGTCGCAGCATCAAGAAAGCAGGAAGCCAGCTGGTCAAGAAAGTGAATGCCATATTTCAGTGGGACATCACTAGAGATGGAAAGATGGTGGTGCAGTGGACTCTTGACTTGAAGACTGGCTCTGGAGAGATCTACCAAGGAGCATCACGTCGTCCGGCTGATACGGTCTTCACCCTTTCCGATCATGACTTCATGGAGTTGGTCCTGGGCAAGATTAAGCCCCAAAGGGCATTCTTTGTTGGCAGGCTGAAGGTAAGGGGCAACATCATGTTGGGTCAGAAGCTGGAGATGATTCTTAAAGATCACGTTAAACTCTGAGACTCACCATGGCTTACCGGTGGCAAGAACAGCCAAGCCTGAATTCCTTTTGTCATACAGCAAAATTGCTCACAATGGAGACTGAAAAAAGCCCGTCATATTTTAATGCAAATTCTTACTATTCAAGTTTGGAGTCACTTTACAGCTAATTTGCTTTATTAATTATTATTGCTACAGTAAACTGGGAGTTAATAGCACAATGCACTGTGTCTCTCACTGTTCCTCAATGGACACGTTCGTCATGCATTTGCTTAGCCACATATGGAATGCACAGTACTTTCCTTTTGTTTCAGTAAAGCATGTGCCTGCCATTCTGAAGTTCAGGAGAGCAGGGTTCACATCCTGAGTTTCCAAAGATGATGGGGCCTGGGAACATTGCAGATGTCACCTGCCCAGAGAAGGCTTTGAACCTCCAGTGTTCCTCTGTGGCCAAATGGGGAAACAGCGGTGAGACACTGAGCCAGATTCATCACTGGGGTAACTCCATGCAACATTGGGGATAAATATGGCTCATTGAGACATGTTCAAGAGGGAGTTATGCCTAGTACTTTTAACCAGAGGAAGGTCACGACAACATGGGATTTGCGGAGGGAGGTAAGGGAGAGCGGTATCAGTAAATAGTAAATTGAGGGGAAGAAGCAAAGTGGGACAGTCTCTAAAAATAGAGAGAACACTCCTGGAGCATTTCATTATGACATATCCTACTTTAATTGGAGAAGCCAACAAGTGCTGTGACTTTCCCAGAGTTCTGGAAGCTACACAACACAACCTCCCCAAAAAAGGGTGCTCCATAATGTTGCTTACAAGGTCAATTGGCTGCCTTGTACAGTGCTTTTATGGAGGAATTGCCATAGGTAAACAGGCCAGGGTTCTTTTTCTGACACTGGCTGGTTCCTGACCACTGACCAAATCGATGAACCTAATCATTTGTGAAGCATAAGGCTTGATAGCCCATGTTGTTTTATCTTAACTAGTGTTATTTGCCTGTGTTGAAAATTACTAAAACTATTTGCTTAATATTCTCCTGCAGCAGTGGGTTCCACAGGCTAAGCAGACCTTATATAAAATCCTCTTAAATTTTCTTTCCTTCAGAGTGTCACCTTGCTCTTGTATGATGGAAAGGATAACTAGGAGCACCTGCCTGGGTTTATCTATGCCAGTCATTAATTTATATATCTCTGTCATATCTCCCCTTACTCTTTCCTTGCCTCAAAGGTATTTAGGCTCTTAAGTTAGGAACCTAAATATCTTTGAGGATCTGGACCTTAGATCTTTATCCCAAGAGGTTATAACTAGTTCAAAAATTTTCAGTGTGGCTGAGTAGTTTGACTTGCTTTTTCTACAAGTTGCAAGTTGTTTGCGTTGAATTAGCAAAGGCCCTGAGCCAAAGGCCATGATCCAAACTCTCCTCAAGTTTGGGGGAACTTAGATCCATACTGGCCAGCCCCCTTGCTAGTTAGGGCTCTGCTGTAACTTTACAATTTGCATTGAATAAGGGTGAGTAGCTGCCCCAGGGGAAGAGCAAGGAAAAATTGCCACTTCAAGTCCCCATTCCCCATCCTGCTCTCCCTGTACTCATAGGGAGGAGTAAGTCACATCGAAGAGGACTAAGGGCTGTGATAATCTGGTCCTTAAGGAGCTGAACCTAAACTCCTGATCTGAATCTGCAGGAAGCTGCTTAGGTCTGTGTTGTCCCTGAATTTCACTTTTCAGGATGTTGCCCTATTTATCTAAGGTCCTTCTGGAGTTCCTGGTTACCCTCCCTGGTCCTGGCTAACCTAAATAAAAAAAAAACATTTCTCATAAGAACTCCTTGTTCTTACATTTGTCCCAGTTTGTGAGATTTCCATGCCAGTGCTGTGGGCCAATGACTTTTGTATTGTTTAGATATTGATATTGGGTGAAATATTCAAAAGTGCTTAAGGGCCAATTTTCAAAGGTATTTAGGTGCTTAAAAATGCAGATTGGTGACCAGTGGGATTTTCCAAAAGGCTTTTCAATGGGAGTTAGAGGCCTAACCTGTTTATGGGGTTTTGAAAATCCCACTAAATGCCTAGCTGCAGCTTTAAGCACATAAATGCCTTTGAAAATCTAGCCCAAAGTACCTAAATCACTTTTGAAAATGGGACTTAGGTTCCTAAGTCACTTAGGGGCTCTTGAAAATTTTACCCAGTGACTTTTGGACGTTTAACTGGACCTAACCCACCCACCAAACATGTATCTCATGGGATGTTGTGAAGGCCAAAAGTATTAGTCAAGATGGTCAGGGACACAACCCCATGCTCTGGGTGGCCCTGAACTTCCAACTGCCAGAAGCTGGGATTGGACAACAAGGGATGGATCACTTGACACTGCTCTGTTCTGTTCATTCCTTCTTAAGCATCTGGCATTGGCCACTGTCAGAGAGAGGAGGGTGGGCTAGATGGACCATTGGTCTGCCCCAGTATGGCCATTCTTATGTTCTTATGAGTATAAGGCCTGAAGAGGCATCCAGATCATTTAGAGGCCCTGTCCCACCTGGCTATGATCTCCTTTTCACACTTAGTTAATGGGAATGGGGCTCATGCTCTTAACCAGGAGGTGATATGGGCCAGTTTGCTAGCAATCTGGGTCATATAGGTGTGTTGGCTCATTGATGCTTTGGAAGAACTAAGCTTTTTTTAACATATGATAAGGAACATTGACCACTTACTGTCTCATCTCTGGGAAATACCACATTGGAGTGTTTACAACCCTGAATTCTCCTTCAGCCTCAAAGCTCTTCCAATAGAATAAGCCCTGTAGGGTGAATTGGAATCCAGATGGGAGCGTCTTGCCAGCAGTGGTAGCATTAGTCAGTTTTCTCAAGGGACAGAACCCCTTGTGTCCTAGGTGCAGCAAGGAGTCACCTCAAGTGGAGGCACCGGACATCACAAAAAAGAACCCAGGACCCACCCTTTGTGAGGAGAGGGGAGAAGCCACTGGAAGTAGCAAGTACCAGGGAGCACACTTGAGCCACACCTCATGGTTTGCCCGGAGAACAAGACTAAGGTATAAGGGTGTGAGCCCTCCCTGCTGAAGTCAGTGACAACATGGTTGTTGATTCTAATGCAAGAATCAGGCCTCAAGTGGGCAATCTAGCTCCACTCTCCTTTTCCGTCGTGCAGATAACACAGTCATGCTCTGAAGTCATCCCCTCCTGCACACCTTCTTTATTATTATTTGCATTACAGTAATGCATGGAGGCCCCAGAGGAGATCAGGGTCCCACCGTGGCAAGCACTGTACATAGACATATAAAGAGACAGTCTCTGTACCAGAGAGTTTACAGAAGTGTTCCCCAAACCTTTTAAGTCACGCCTCCTTTACCCCTAATGTAATCTGCCCAGGCCCCCCCAGAGAGTGATGCTGAAAGAGGAAAGGACATGTATGAGGCTTGTTTTCTGGAGAGTTCAGTTTATTAGTCAAGTCCTCACTGGGAGCTTACCTAGGTGGGATCTTCCAGACACTGCAAAGACAAAGTGGATCTCTCATGCTCTGCTCTGAGTGTCCCGCAGAGAAAGCTCCAAATCCTGCAAACTGTTCTGAGTGCCAAGCTTGAGGATAGCAAACAAACACACTACTCCCTGCTCCTTAAAGGCACAGCTTCCATTCCCAACCATGACTCAGTCATGCTTAACACTGCATCTACTAGCAAAACACAAAAAGTACAAGTACCACAATAAAACAAATATTTTAAAAACGTACAAATTCACTTCTGAGTATTTTCAGATAGCAGTTATTCTGGACTTGTCACATGTGTACGAGATATTGACAAAATGAATCTATACCTTACAAATATTTTACAGGTATCCCATTAGAATGTGCAATACTACTTCTAATTACCTAGCAATGTGGAGGTAATCTCGGGATATTAATGAAATTAAGGGGCTCATATTTGAACTTAAATGTGCCAATGTTTCTATTGTAAACATGTTAGACAGTCTATTTTAATGTTTCCACAGCTCTTTGTAGTGTTTTCATCTGTCTCCTCCATATATGGCTATTGTCTTATATTTCAGTATAACTAGGCTTTTATCTGATGTATTTTATATATTTAGAAAACTAACATATTTTAAATAAAGTGTGTGTGAATGTGTTGATTTTAATTCATCTTGGTCTTCTGGGGGAGATTCAAGCCAATTTTTGTCCTGTACAAACTGGTTCAAACTTTTCTGTGGTGCTGCCCTGAGTTGGGTGTTATCTGTTTAGATTAAAGAACAATAAAAATGCCCATTGGATAAACTCCAGGCACTTTAACAGTTAATCAGATTAATAATGGTAAATGGTAACCACCCCACAGCAAATAACTCATCATAGACAAATTGTACCAGGGTGGCTTAGGCCTTGTCTACACTAGAAAGTTTTGTCGACAGCGATGTAATTACAACATTTGTGCCTCTACATATGGCATTCATTGTGTTGGTTGATGCTCTAGCATTAACATTGAGAGCAGTGCACTGTGGCAGTTATCCCACTGTGGAACTCGCCACCTTCTGCTGCTAGGAGTTGTGGGAAAGTAGAGAGGATGGCAGTCCATCATGGGTGCGGCCTCAACGTCCCATGATGCAGTGATTTCTGTCCCATCATTCCATGGGTTTCTGACTGTGTTTTGTGGCATTTTTAATGGCCCCGGTTTCCTGAGTGCCCACCATCTCTATCTGAAAGGATGGATCCTGCACTGCTCTCCACGGTTCTTGTTAGCGTTCTGAACACATTGTGGCTATTCATACAGTATATCATGAGCACCCAGTTGGAACTGTAATCCAAGACACCTGACCTGCTGTGTGCCATGCATACAAACAACGCTGGATTACTGTTTGCATTCACAGAGCATCTGTACCCAGTGCACCACCACTTTGGGGCACATGAAACAAACACTGAGTGGTGGAATTGCATCATTATGCAGGTCTGGGATGACAAGTAGTGGCTGCAGAACTTTCGAATGCGCAAAGCACCTTCATGGAACTCTGTGCGGAGCTCACCCCTGCCCTGTGGCGCAAGGAAACCAGAATGAGAGCTGCCCTCTTGGTGGAGAAGTGCGTGACAATCGCTGTGTGGAAGCTGGCAACTCCAGACTGCTACTGGTTGGTCCCTAATCAGTTTGGAGTTGGGAAGTCCACCATTGGAGTTGTGTTATTGCAAGTGTGCAGGGCCATTAATTGCATTCTGCTACAAGGACTGTGAGTCTTGGAAATGTGCATGAAATAGTGGATGGCTTTGCAGCGATGGGATTCCCTAACTATGGTGGGGCGATAAATGACATGCATATCCCAATTTTGGCCCCAGACCATCTTGTGATGGAGTACATCAATAGAAAGGGGTATTTCTCTATGGTACTGCAGGCATTTGTGGATCACCGTGTGCATTTCACTGACAACAGTGTGGGTTGGTCAGGGAAGGTGCATGACACATGCATCTTCAGGCATACTGGCCTGTGCAGAAAGCTGCAAGCAGGGACTTTCTTTCCAGACCAAAAGATTCCAATGGGGGATATTGAAATGCCTATAGTGATCCTGGGAGACCCAGCCTACCCCTTAGTGCCATGGTTCATGAAGGCAACCTGGATAGCAGCAAGGAGCATTTCAATAACAGGTTGAGCAGGTGCCGAATGACCATTGAATGTGCATTTGGCAGATAAAATCTCGCTGGCAATGCCTTTATGGCAGGTTATACCCAAATAAGGAAAATATTCCCATGGTTATAGCCACTTGCTGTGTGCTCCATAATATTTGTGAAACTAAGGGTGAAAAGTTTTCCTCCTGGTTAGAGCATAGAGGCAGATTGCATTGTAGCTGAATATGAACAACCAGATGGCAGGGCTATTAAAGGGGCACAATGGGAGTGGGGGGGCATCAGGGTGGCCTTGAGGAACTATTTTGACAATGAGCACCAATAAGGTGTCTTTGTAAACACCACTGTGCTTTGCTGTGACTGCTATACAGCTTGCACTGTCTATCAATGTGAGGTACAAACACCATGTGCAAGAGATGAATAAAGATTGCTTTTTCTTCACAGTGTATGTCTTTATTAAATAACAATTATTCATAACACACATGAAAAGCTGGGCTGGAGGGGAGAAAGCAATGAGGGACAGTGTGAGCTATGATAACTGGGTGTAAGTCCAGCTATTGTTCTGGAAGCTGTCTGAAGGAGTGGAGTGAATGGAGTTCCGAGACAGACCAGGGGTTAGGTAGGTATGTGTGGGTGGAGTTTGGGGAGGGCATGGAAAGCAGTTCTGTATTGGCTTGAAGGGGGAAGAGCATGCATGAATTCAGTCTGCAGCATTATTAGTGACTTTAGCAGCTCTGTTTGCTCCTTTGTGGCTTTTATCATGCGCTCATGACCTGCTGTCACTCGCTCCTGGTTTTCCCTCCTCTCCTACCTATCAATTTTCTGATTTTTGACACAGTGTGACTCCATGCCATTTTTTCCTTTTTTTCCATCTTAGAGGACTGGAGGAGTTCTTGAAACATCTCCTCTTTGCTTCTCTGTCGTCATTTTCTTATCAGCCACAGGTGCTCAGCAGATGTGGAGGGGTTTCCCCTCAAGGGCACATCTTTAGAAGCACAATAAACAATGAACAGAAGCATGATTGTGAGTGCAATAACAGCATTGATGCATTACTGTAAAATACACTTCTTTCTCACTGTCCCCTGGCAAGAGCACAGCTTGGTGATCACCCAGGGCATGGTGAGTTGTTCCCAGGAGGAAGAAGCACTCAAACTGGGGAGAAGGTTCTGGGTGGTTGTTTGGGGTATTGACGCAGATAAACAGGGACAAAATTTCAAATTGTGCCACCATTTTCCACAGGCAGGGGCCATAGAAGCCAATATCTTACTCCTGAGTGTAAGCAAGGATGCTAGGGTGCATCTCCTCCATGCGAGCAGCTTCAAACCAGGTGCCTATGCTGCTCACTTGTGTGCTGCTTTGGTTCTTGCACAAATGATTGCCAATTGGCACAGGAAAGTTTCCTACAATAGGGGAAGTAACAAAGCAGCTCTGCTGAGGAATCTCTGGCAGAGGATTGATGAGTACCTCCAGGAAAGTTTCCTAGAGATTTCTCTGGAGGATTCCCGTGAAATCTTGGTGTGCATAACACATTTTTTTGCTGCACTGCCTTGCTGATCAGGGGACTGGGAAGCACGTGCAAACACAGCTACTCTTGTGAATTTCTATCCCTTCAACCAGCTGCATAATGCAACAAAGCGAAGGACAGTTGTACCTCATATAACCAAGCAGCATCAGTTCAAAAAAAATCACTTACCTGAGCTCCCCTCACCTACCTCCTCCACACCAGAGCTGAAGGGTGTGGACTGGCTCGAACCCTCCGGGGTTGAGAAGAGGTCCTGGCTCCCCATGTCAACAAACAATTCAGTCCCATGCCCCTCATTGTTCTCCAACTCGACTTCCGCATCCACAACTTCTTCATTGTGATTGAGTCCAGTGTCTGCTGTCTCCAGCCCACGGAGGTATCCATGGGTCTCTTCGCAGTGGAGGTGGGGTCGCCACTGAGGATGGCTTTCAGCTCCTTATAGAAGTGACAGGTCTTTGGTTCTGCACCAGATCAACAGTTTGACTCCTTAGCTTTTTGGTACCCCTGCTGCAGCTCTATGATTTTTGCATTTTGATTTTTGCAGCGTGTCCCATTCATAGCCCTTCTCTGCCATTACATGAGAAATTTGACTGTATGTATTGAAGTTCCTTCACCTGGTGTGGAGTTGGGACTGCACAGCCTCTTCTCCCCAAATACTGATCGGATCCAAAAGCTCCAGTGTGTTCCAAGCAGGAAAGCGTTTGGTGTGTGGCACCACCATGGTCAGCCGGGAAGATGCGATGTGAGCTCTCCACGATGACCAAGCAGAAGTGGAATTTCAGAAATTCCAGGGACTTTAAAAGGGAAGGGGGTGGGTGGCTTCAGGGCAGTAAAGTTCAAACCGATGGCCAGAGTGGTCAGGAGGGGCATTCTGGGACACTTCCTGGAGGCCATTTACCATGACAAACCAAATGTAGTATCTACACTGATGCTTTGTCGCTAAAAGTTTGGCACAAAAAGCTCTACACCTCTCCCCGAGGTGGTTTTATTTTGTCACAAAATCAGGGGAGTTGGGGTTGATGAAGTGGCGGGGGAGAAGATTGCGGTGTGTACAGCACCACTCTTTTGGTGCAAAAAGCTGACTTTGGTCAACAAAAGTCTCTAGTATAGACCAGGGCTTAGTTGCACTCTGAATTGAGAGCCTGGGGCTAAGCCACCGCTGATTGCAGGAGGGGCCCCACCTGAGAGGAATCAGGTGATGCCTGTATAAAAGGAGTGGCAACTCTCCTCTGAAGACTTCAGGGAGTAAGCGGGTTCTTACAGGGCCCTCAGTCAGCAAGGGAAAGTTCAGCACAGGCAAAGAAGCTGCAGGGAAGAGAATGAGGAAGAAATGCTCCCCAAGCAGGGAGGCCTGGGAGAGATCCTGACTAAGTGGAGAAAGACCTGGAAGACACTGGGGGGAACTTGAGAAAAGAGGTAGGAAGTAGCCCTGAGAAAACTGCAGCAAAGATAAAGGAGCAAACCGAACTGTTCAGTACAGGGACCAGGGCCAGAACACAGAGTTGAGGGTGGGACTGGGTTTCCCGACTGGCCCCAAGAAAGGGGGTGTACAAGCCCATTGTAAGGGTTGGTGAACCCTGCACAGGGGCAGCAGGTTGAACTGAGCACTGGCAGAGGAAAAGCCCCCAGAGAAGGCAGATGGATTTTTGTTTCTGTGGAAGACATTTTTGGACTTTTAGTTTGGGACAGCTGGGACCCTGGAAGGGGTGGATTAAGATGGTGACCCGGCTAGAAAGTCAAGTTACCATCGACTTCCTCATGGTCTCTCTTTCTTGCGTGCTCCTACGTGGTCCTTCCTCATTTTGCTCATTGTGTGCTCCCTTGTGAACCATCCTCCTCTCATGTTCCCTTGTAACCTCTCCTCATCCTTTTCACGCACTCCCTCATGGTTCCTCCTCTGAGCCTCGCATGCTCCTTCATAGAATCATAGGGCTGGAAGGGACCTCAAGAGATTGTCTAGTCCATCCTCCTGCACTCATGGCAGGACCAAATATTATCTAGATCATCCCTGACAGGTGTTTGTGTAACCTGCTCTTAAAAATCTCCAGTGATGGAGATTCCACATGGTCCCTCCTCCTTGCATTATCTCTTGTGCTCCCTCATGGTCCCTTATTGTCACTTCTCCCACATTGCTTTTCAGCCCTCTTTCCTTCCATCGCAGTTCCTGCAGACTCCAGTCCAGTTCTGACCCTGGCTTCCCCAGCCTGTCCTGCATCTGGGGCCTGAGTGCTGTGGGGTTGTTAGGTAACCACTGGACCTCGGCTGCTGACATGACAGCATTGTTGTATCATCTCCTGTGAGGAGACGTCAGGGACAGGAGGGTAACCAGGGAAGCAGAGAAACTATCAAGGGCAGGAGCCAACGGCCTTGCAAACCACTAGACCCAAAACAAGAAACTATAACTGCCAGTGAGACTGGGCCAAATACTACACCATGAGAGAGAGTCTGCCCCATGTACAGTGCTGGTAGACTCTTGGGCACAAGTTCCCATTGCATGCTCAGGATTGTGGATAAGAGCTATTAGGGAGCTTGAAGACGGTTGAGACCTTTCAATGGTATGGTGCCAGGTTGCAAACCAAACTCAGCTCAAGATCATGGGGATATGGCAAACTATTACTGGGGATGCCCTCCATCTAGCCGGTGACTTCCTGTATTGTCAAGGAGAGCCAGTTTGGGTGAAACCTGTTGTGGTGAAACAGAGGTATATGAGGTCACCGTGGAGACAAATGTGACTCTACCTCTGAGGAGTGCGATGGTTGTTCTTGGACAGGTGAAGGAGAACCTGACAGAAGGGCTGAAAAGGCATGATGGAACCCCCACCATTAGGTTGAGATGAATTCCTGGTGGCCCAGATCATGAGCAAAAATACGAGAGGCTGTGTTCCAATGAGAGGTGCCAATGTGACCTCCAAGTCCCAGACCAGAGCACGGGGCTGGTACCTGCCACCTGAAGGTGATTGTGTATCCAGAGGCGGTGTCCAAAGTACTAGCATTACAGCAAGGTGCTGGGGAAAGAGGGAATCACTGAGACAGACTGAACACGGGAGTGTGACAAGTATTGGAGAAGCTACGCCAAGATAATTTAAAGGTGAAACTGGTAAAATGCAATTTTTTCTGCGATGAAGTAAATTACCTGGGGCATGTGATCTCAAGAGAGATGAAGTGCGGAGAGGGCTGATGGGAGTTCTAGTCGCCTGCTTAGCAGATCCATCACACAAATGTGGGTTCAGAGGCATGGACCTTGACAGAAACAACTCAAGATTCTTCTTTTTATGTTTCTATTTCTTTTCTGTGCCTTGCAGAGAGAGAAAACCAGCTCAGCCGAAGCCCCAGGCTGAGGTTAATCCTACCCATTTATCAAGGGATTCCAGTTGCTGCTAATTTCCGAAAAGGAAAATTGGGGCTACAATGGATACAAGCAGTAACCCGCGGCAGTGAATCTCAGAGCCTGGGTCTACAGATTCAGACTCGCGCCATGCTGCTAAAAAGAGCTGTGTAAACATTTCTGCTCAGGCTGGAGCTTGGGCTCTGAAGCCTAGGGAGGTGGGAGGTTTAAACCCACAGAGTGAGCTTGAGTCTGTCGACCCAAGCTCTGAGACTCACTGCTGTCTTACAGTGTAGACGTACCCATTGTGGCTTGGAGTTAAAGTGAAGTTAGAAAGGGACCTGGGAATCTTAATCCCATTTTTTAAAGTGATCTACACATGTAGGATTTTCAGATTTTCAAAGGTATTTAGGCTCCTGAAGCAGCAGATGGGTACTCGGTGGCATTTCCAAATTGACTGCAATGGGAGTTATGTGCCTCACCTGCTTAGGTACTTTTGAAATCCCACTAGGCGCCCATTTGCATCTTAAGGAGCTGGAAGTACCTTTGAAAATCTGACTTTAAGAGCCTAAATCCCATTGAAAGTCAATGGGACTTTATCTCAGGCCATTAGGGGACCCTCTTTTGAAAATGGGACATGGGTGCTTTGGAAGACGCCACCCTAGGACTACATGACTGCCCAAGGGAGTCAGAACTCAATTTACTCCCCAGCCTGGGTCTTTGATCCAGACACATGTTGTTATTTTTATTATTATTTGCATTGCAGTGGCTTCCGGCATCCCCAGCCAGAAATGGGGCCCTGGGCATGCATCTGGTGAGATACAGTCCCTGCCTTGGAGAGCTGACAGTTGTCTGGTTAGACAAGACTGACAGAGTGGGAGGGGAAACAGAGGCACAAAGAAGGGAAGGGACATGCCTTAGGTCACAGAACAGGTCTCCCCCCCCACACTCTATCTCCACGCCTCTGCCTTGGCTAATCACAGCAAACATCTGTTAGTTACTAAAAATAACTGCTTTGTGCCCTTTTGTGAAGCATAATATTTATATAGCCTGGCAGTATAATTAAAGTAATGTTTAGTTAACACTTGAAAACAAATGGAGAGTTGCCAAAGCCCATGGCAAGATTTATAGCCCATATTAACAGGCTGCTTGTCAGGAAGCTTTGAGGATATTTTGCAGAGTTTCAATAGACAAGGGAATGTAGAAGGGCCCAATCCTCAAATAGTGTAAAATCAGTGAAGCAACACGATTTACACCAACTGAGGATCTGGTCTGTAGATTTCAGGAAATATAATGGAGTGCCAAGTGCTTGACCTGTTCAGAAGCCTGTGTTCATTCTCATTTCAGCAGTATTTTGCATGGGGGGGTGCAGGGTGATCATTTACATTGCTCACTCTAGCTCTTTGGGGCAGGGACAATCATTCGGTATGTGTTTGTACACGCCTAGCACACTGGAGTCCATGCTGGCTATAGCCTTTAGGCACTGCTGCAAGACAAATGCTTAATAATAATGACTAGAATTCTTTTTTTAGTTAAAGGTTAGATGCTGCAGATTCTGATGATCCTCATGGTGGAGTGGTAGGAGTTGGGAACAATTGTCCCCTTCATTTTCCCCCAGGATCCACTACAGGTTTAAGTACCTCCAGTGGGAAGCAAGGGATACATTTTTCCTCTAAGAAAGGATTTTAAGGGCTTGAAATGTTGAGGCTGTTTGAGATGGAGGGAAGGGAATCCATAGTAATTATAGATGACAGTCACCCCATTTCTTTTTGAACCCTGCTACTTTTGCCAATAGACACAGGGTGTAGTAGGATGAGCGGAACTAGAGAGAGGGGGGTCAGTTTTCAGGAGGGGCCTAGTTTGGTGTTTCACCCAGGGGCAGGAATACAAGTGGGGCCAGGCTGCTGCCTCCCACCACCAGAGCCTTAGCACGTAACACTGGCCTCTTACCTTGTTTAATAAAGAGGTTTCCTGCAAGTCTGCGTGCTGCATTGCCTATTGCTAATAAAACACGGAGGAGCTCATGTAAATTGGGGCCCATGTACAACAGTGACTCTAGCACAGAAACTGCCCTGAAAGCCTTCTGTAGGATGGTGTTTGCATCTGGTCAGTGCACCAAGAACTGTGGAAGGCTGGGTGCACTCCTGTGCCCTGCCACTGGAAGAAGGAGGAAACTGCAAGTGGAAACACAGATTCTACTCTCTTCTGCAGGAATAACCCAGGTAGGGGACTATGGATCTCTAAACCCTGACTAGATATTGGAAGTAGCCCTATGATGGGGTGTGTGCCCCACACTAGCCAGTAAGGGGTTAATAGAGCCCTAGCAAGGCTGTGTGAAAAGCAGCCAATAGGAAAGAGGCTGTGAGGAGTGGCCAATCAGGGCCCAGCAGGCCCATATAAGAGGAGCCACAGGTTGAGGAAGGAGGATTGTGTTTGGACTAGGCTGCAGTCCTGTAGCATCTTAGACAGTGTGGTGCAGCAACAGTAGAGGCAGAGGGGCTCAGCAGGAGGCTGTGATTCACAGGGTCCTTGGACTGGGACCCTGGAGTAACCCTGGGCCTGGGTTCCCCCCTACCCCACTACCACCAGGGAAGCAGCTGGACAATTGACTGCAGTTGCTGCTGGGGAAGAGGCTGGACTAGAAGCTAGTGGCTGTGAGGGGGATGCAGTGACGGTGTGCAAGCTGTGGACGGGGCTCTGGCCTCGAGCCAATCCCCAAAATGACCAATAGGAAGTGCCAGTCGACCAACAGGAGGCACTGGTGGTGGGTGATGCACAGTGGGACAAGCCTCTTAGCAAAGAGCTGTATCCTCACAGCTATCGTGGTCACACTGATGTCTCTTCCATGTGTCCTAGCTTAGGAATGAATAAAACTCATTCATTTCCATCAGAATGATCTTTCAATGCCCTTGAGCTTAAAATGCTCACTGGCTATACCCTGTAAGAAGTGTTTGCACTGTGGCCAGTTGATTTAGAGGGTATTTTTAAATTAGTTTAACTTTGGATTTAAAAAAATCAAGGGAAAGGCTGCAATAGCAGTGTAATGGGTATACTGGCCCTTTTAGAGTAGAGGGGGCCAGAAGACCCCATACCAGAGAGCTGCAATGAACAAAGACCCAGGAAATGGCCTGGCAGTGGAAAAGGGGAAGCAGTGCCAGGGAATTAGGAACTGGATGGGGAGGAACCCCAGAACACTGTTCCTTTAGGGACCTGGGATCTGAAGCCCTGTAGGTAGGGTGTGGCAGCCCCTCCTCTCTTCTAGCCAATCAGGAGGAGCTGTCTGGAGGAGGGCAGTATATAGACTCTCTTCTCCCTCAGAACAGTGGGGACAGGAAAGGAAGTTTGTGCCAGAAGAAACAATTGCAAGGGAAAGAGCAATGAGAAGCAATCCTATGTAGGGAAAGTGCTTGATATGGCTGATGGAAGAGCTATAGATAAGTAGGAGCTTTGGGCAGGGATGGACTTAATTGGGGGGACTGTTTGAGATCATTAAACCAGCCCCAAGTGGAAGGGCTTATAAGAGGCTGTAGAGGGCCTGCAAACAGGGGAACAGAGGGAGGCTGCTGTGAAGGGAGTCTGGCCCCAAGGGGCTGCTCAGGAAGTGGCAGCCTGGTTACAAGCAGTTTCACTTCTTTTTCAGGGAAATTTTGTTTTGGTTGTAGAATTGAAATGATGAGGAGGCATTGGAGATGGCTGCCATTTTGTGGTGGAAAGTGATCCTTTTCAATATGGCAATCTGCTTCTTGCTCGAATGAGTTGGTGCTCCTCGTTCTCAGTTGCATGATTCCCTATGTTGTCTTGCTCTGGGTCTAAATGCTTTTTTTTAATGGTCATTACAGCACTAGGAACTCAAGTGCTGATAGATGCTCAAGGGGCAAAGACCTTTGACTTGTGTAGGGTTTGACTGTGTAGAGTAGAGGCTCTCAACCTTTCCAGGCTACTGTACACCTTTCAGGAGTCTGATTTGTCTTAAGTACCCCAAGTTTCCCCTCTCTTAAAAACTGCTTGCTTACAAAATCAGACATAAAAAGACAAGTGTCACAGCACACTAGTACTGAAAAATTGCTCGCTTTCTCATTTTTATCATATAAAATAAATCAATTGGAATATAAATATTGTACTTAATAGTATATAGAGCAGTATAAGCAAGTCATTGTCTGCATGAAATTTTAGTCTGTACTGACTTTGCTTGTGCTTTTTTATGTAGCCTGCTGAAAAACCAGGCAAATATCTAAGTGAGTTGACATACCCTGTGGAAGACGTCTGCATATCTCCAGAGGTACGCGTACCCCTGGTTGAGAACCATTGGTGTGAAGGGTCAGATGCTGGCCTTCTGACTGACCAGTGACACCAACTCTGCAGTAAACCATCGAGGTGAGATGAGGATGATTGGCCACAGGGGACATTTTTAAACAATTTTTTCCGGGGTTGATGCTTTCAGTGTCTCTCTTGCGTGCACACATGTACATGTAAATTGTGTTCACTCATGAAGTGTATATTTTTAACTGATCTGCAGATACATTCTCCCTTCCTTTCTGTTTCATTCCCAGTTCCTGCTGGAGTGATGCTGCCCCAGACACTGAAAGCGCAGCTTAGTTGGCTGTTTAACGTGGCTACATTTCCATTTGGCCTCTCAGCAGTGGCCAGCCCAGTGGGTGCCTGCGGGGTGTCATGGCAGTCTATTGTCATCACGGGATCATCGTGGTGCCGAAAATACAGCAGTGCGCCATGATCCACTAATGACGACAGGCTGACGTGACCCCCTGGAGGTACTCACTGGGTTGGTAAGTGTTAGGCTATAGGGGGGCAGAGGCCTCTGGCAGATCCCCAGTATCCATGGCAGCCATGCATTGAGCCCCTGACCTGTTATTTGAGGGTGCCAATCCTTGCCCCAAAGGAAATTCTTGGAGTGCAAACTCATGGGATCAGGTTCTGCACTGCACAAGCCTCAGTAAAGGTGGTGCAACCCCGATGAGGGGGGGAGGGAACAGGGATGGCAAAGGTGGCTTTATGCTATGTTTGTACCTCCCTGTCTCAGGGCTGCTCTGGGAGCCAGGCTGCCTATGGGCTGCTCTGTAAAGCATTCTAACCACTCCCCTTCCTGCTGCCAACACCCCCTTCTGCCCCTCACATGCCCTTTCATTGGGGGCTACAAGGTGGAGCAGAACAGTACTCTGGCTGCAGTACTTTCGCCTTACTCTACCCTGTGGAAACTCCTCTGGGGCTGCCAGAGCAATGTACAGGTGCTATCAAGGTGATCAGAATCTGGTCCACAGAATTTCCAGTCCCCTGTGTGGGAATAACTTACAGAGGCACCAATTTATCCTATACTTTTTTTTTTTTTTTTGCATCCAGTTTAGCCTTTTGAACCCGGCAGAGCAACAGAGGGAGTTGCCGCGACTTTTCGTCAGTAGAAAATTAACTGTGTATAGAAATGGCAACGTCTCTTGGCTTGAATCTGCTATTTCAGTCTTCATGACTGTGCCCACCCACGCACCTATATATTTGTGGAAAGGTAAATGACCAGTTAGTGGAACAATGTAGCGGGGGATGTAGTGGCTTCTCTGCAACTTGAAATCTTTACCTGAGGACTGGATTTCTTTCTAAAAGGCTTGGCTCTAATTTCCACACAAGCCATGGGCTTGTTGCACGAATCACTGGGTGAGGTTCTCTTGCCTGTGTGCTACAGGAGGTCAGAAGAGATGGTGACAATGGCCCTTTCTGGCCTTGGAATCTATGAATCCATGTCCTTTTAGAAAACAAGTTCGGTCTTTATAAGTTTCTGGATCGACAGCAACGGAGGCCAAAAGCCAGATGCACGGCTTTGCTAAGTCGGTTGATTTATACCAGCTGAGGGTCCGGCCCAGTGTCTGCTGTGGCATATTGCCCCTTCCTGCAGTAAACGCTGTCTTCCATTTCACACTAGGAGCAATGAAGGTGTATGGCTTTGCAGGCTCTAGGCCAGTGGAGGGCCATGCTTACACTAGGGTGATCCTCTTGGGGCTGGTTAGACAGAATCTCTTTTCAGACATTACGAGTGGTGCGGTGTAAAGTGGCTGCAAGCCACCAAGGATTTGGCTCCATAGGTCTGCTAAATGATTGTAATTCCAGGTGGGGCAGATTACCTGAGCAGATACACGGCGTCGCCACAAAATAATCCCAACCAACACGACATTGCAGCTCATGATTCACCCCGGCTGTTGGGCCCTGATTCTCTGTTGCCTTATACCTCATATTATCATTCATACCTGCACAGTGTATGTGTGTCAGGTGCCACCAAAGCAAGCAGAGAAATGTGCTTATTAATAACCCCCATCACACACATGCATTCAGGCCTCCTTCATACACTGTAAAGAAATATAACTGAAAAACCCCTCCTTTACTTTATAGCACACTTTTAAGGCATCAGTCCATCCCTACACAGCACAGCAATTACGCACATGATGAAGTCTCATTCAGTTTGACTTAAGCACATACCTAACGCAGTATTGTCAACTCATAGGATTATATTTCAAATCTCATAGTTGTACTGGTTTTTTTCCCTCTTAATGCCCCAGCTCCTGGAGCAATGTGATCCTGTTAAAAAAAAATTAATTTTTTTATTTTAAAGTAAGTTTCTATAGCTCAGCGTTTTGGAGAAAAGATTGAAAATATGAACTTTAAAGGTTCATGATACGTAATTTCATGATTTTTGTAAGCCAGTCTCATGGGTTTTTTGGCTTGACTCATGACTGTTTTGGGTGCTTGGGGTTGGTAATATTGCTAAAGTTAAGTACATGCTTAATAAGGTCCCAAAGTGCTTTACAAAGGAGGTCAGTATCATTATTAGTGCAGGGCAAAAAATTACAACCAAAACTTTTTGGCAAAAAAGTGCAGATTTGATAAGCTCAAAAACAATGTAATATGTGAAACATTTTGACAAATTGTTTATGGGGGAGGGATCCCAAAATTCTGATAATCTGAATGACACTTTTGAAATGAGATTTCTGGGGTTTTTTGGTTTGAAATTTCCTTCAAATTAAAATCTTTGTTTTAAAATCAAAACCCCCAAATCCCTCCAATCTAACAAAAACATCTCGGTTTGCCAAAAATAAAAGCTTGTTTTTGTTTGATTCTAATTGATTTTTTTTTTCCAGAATTGACAGGAAACCCAAAAAACCAATTAGTTGACCAGCTCTGATCATTATCCCCATTTTATAGATAGGGAAATTTTATAGGAATGGACATAAGCACATGCGTGAATGCTTTGCTGACCTAGGGCGTTAGAAAACAAACATTGTAGAATACTATTCATTTAGAAGTTGTGTGTGCTGGGTAAATCATATCAGGAAATGCACTTACTACATGGGGCTAGGGATAAATATGTGGCTCTCAAAATAGTGATATGTTCCAGTTCTATTGATTAGCCGTTTGTCTCAGCCAATGGTGTTGGTGTGTGTGTGTAGATCTGTGTGGGAGGAATTGTAATTGGGACAGTTGGATTTATTCCAACAGCAGAGGATTCATTGTGATGGGAAGCAGGCCTTACCCCAATACAAATTTAAGTGTGATTAAATCAGTTACACAGGGAACACAAGGGAGTCGTTTATTGATTTATGACGTTAAATACATTATAGTGAAATATTATAAATTGTCTGACATGTTAGTATAAGTGAGGTAGGGAACATCAGGTTCAGTAAATCAGTTCCATTTTATATCGGGCTTGGTTGGGGGCCTCTTAATTCTGTTAATTGCATTCTCCCGTTTCATACTGGATTTCTTTACCTGCTACGGTCACCTTTGTGCTTTCTCCCATGCTCCCCCCTACATGTGGGACATCCTCCATGAATGGATTGACAGGGCCAATCCACTCTCCTCCATCAAATACCTCTTCAGGACTCACTTCTACTATAATGCCTGCAAGAAATTAGCCATGTGAGTCTTCCCAGTGATGTCAATGAGCAGGTCCTCTACGCAGAGATTTGCTGTAGCAAGAGCTGCAATTTGCACAATGCAGAGCACTGGGACTTTCATCCTGCTTCACTATAAAGCTGGATTTGTGGCATCCTAACTCACTATTATTACTTTGTATTATAGCAGCGTTTAGAGCCTAACAGAGATCAGAGCTCCACTGTGCCAGAGGCTGTAATACATGTAGCAGTATTGTCAACCCTAAGGATTCAGAAATCATAGGTTTGATTAAAAATCCAGAGAATTAGAAAAATCTGGGGTTGTTTTCCTTTGTCTTTTGGTATTTGAGCCTTTGGGTCCCCTCTTCTTGTTTTCTGTTTCTATGTAACCACAAGGGCTAGACGCTTATTTTTAAAATGAAAATTTGAAATTCTCAAATCATCTCTTGAGTCCAGCAATGGTGATTTTTTTTTTTTTAAAGAAAAACACCAACTATGGCAGGACTCATGATAAAATCACAAAGAGAGGAGACCCTCACATTGCAAAAGGCCTGCAGAGTTTGCAGTCACCCTAGGCAAGTGGTGGGGAGGGAAACTGAGGCAGAGAAAGATGAAGTAAATTGGCCAGTGTTGCACAGAGACTAGAGGGGGAGCCAGGATTAGAATGCTGATCTCCCAACTTCTAGTCCAATGGCCTTGCTGCTGGACCATGTCTCCCACTAATAAGTTATCAATGTGCCTTTACGTGATTCTCTTGCTCTCCCCTGCTGTTGTGTATATTTTTAAAAAATACAAAATATACTTCAGTAGCTGTTCTCAACAAGGTGCTTTTTATTCTACTAAAAAGTCCCTCTATTTCACCAACGCAAACCTATGGCAAATGCTGAAATAAAATGTTAAAAACCCTGAGCCGTAAAATAATAGTACAGCTCAGTAGGCAGCTGAATTACCATGTAGAAACTCTCTCCACACAAATGCAGTGAAAGCCACAGATGTGCTGTCACTTAATCATGAGACGATCATGTATAAAATTGGCTCTTTAGAAGGAGCGTTGAGCATATGCTATCTTCATTCTTCATTCTTTCAGTTTTACACATGGCCTGCTTGTGTATACACTTGCATGCGAATTTGGATTGAAGTGATGAATGTTGTCACTATGTGGAGACACAGCAGAGACATAATTATCTGCATCATTTTCCTTTGTCTGGAAAACAAAGTCTCTTGTTCTCTCACGGTCATCAAAAAGGGCTCTGAGGGCATGAGCCTTTGCAAACTTGGGGCCCTGGATCAGCATTGATTCCCTACTCCGTTTGGCTAAGCACATGTAATGGGGCCCACACCAGCAGAGAAGGAGTTAAGGAGAACCTAAGAGCTCTGTTAGGCCCGCCCTCCTATACCACTGGCCAATGCCCTGCCTGGAGGGGGAATAAAAAGGGAGAGCCTTGCTCATTTCAGGGCTGATTGGCAAGAAAAGAGAGCTTTGCTTGCAGAGGGATGGATCTGCTAGCTACAGCAGCCACTGGGGAGGAAGTTTGACCCCCCCAAGAAGAGAGTGACACACAAATTAGAGACTGGGACTCAAGCCCAAAGGAAAGGGCAGGAATACCTCCCCCGAGCCCCCAGAATCATGGGGGATGGCCTAGTATTGAGTTCAGTTTGATTTTTTTGTTGTTAAAAAAACTAAATTTTGGGAATGAGTCCTTCGACCTCTCCCAGAAGGGGATAAGACTGAAGGGGCAATTAGCTGGTGGGCCAGAGCCTGCCTCAATGGACTCCAGAGATAGAGACCCCACAACCCTGAGAAGACCTGTGGCCACATCAGAGCACCCAGAAGGTCCACAAGGGAGCACTGCTTCAGCTGAGCCACCAGGATGGGCTTAATTTCAATGAGGCTTAACTAAGTGCTTTACTAAGAGGGTTGGCACTGCTGAATCAGGGCCCCATGTTTGAAAAGGTCATGTCTTGATGGAGTGGGGTGAAAACAAGGCATTTTGCTTGCTTATGACAAAGCTGTTCCCCAGACAAAGGTAGTGAAGCAGATAATTTATGCCTCTTTGCTGAACTGGGTCCTGGGTGTTTAAAGTTAGACTCCCAAGTCAGTTGCCATTACCGGGGATCAGCATCTTTGGAAATCAGGTACTTAGGCCCAGATTCTCAAAGATATTTAAGGATCTCATTCCCCTTGAGAAGCTAGGCCTTAAGTGTGTAGATGTGGATTTGGACTCAAATTTTAGGTATCCAGGTTTGAAAACGTTGGCTAGAGCTATCACTATGTTTTGAGCAGTTCCTTTGGGTAAATCATCATTTTGATTGGTCATGGAAATTGCATGTCAGAATTGCTGACTCTTAGCGGTTCTATTTAGGTAACCATTCTCCCTGTCAGATGTTTTGGAACTGGGGTCTCCAAGGAGAAATTCATAAATGTTTTATGCCAGGAGGGGCCATTATGATTTCCTGTATAGCACAGGCTACAGAATCTCTCCTACTAATTCCTGCACCAAGCCAATAACTTCTGGATGAGCTCAGTCAGATCTTTTAGAAAGACAGCCAGTCTCGATTTTAAAGACTTCAGGTGAATCCACCATGTTCCTAAGTGGTTCTAGTTGTCAGTTACTCTTGCATCTCATCTGAATGGTGTAGCTTCAGCTTGCAGCCATCGGATCTTTGTTGTGCCTGTTGTATTAAAGAGCTTATTATCAGAAATCTTCACTTCGTGTATAACTTTACTTCTCCACCCCCTTCACTGTCTTGTCATGGGGAATCAAATGCACAAACACAAAATTCACCTGATAGTTCAAAAATGGTTGAGAGGGCTAGATGTATGTGTTGACTTGCTTCCCAGCCTTCTCCTGACGTTTGCTTGACAGATGGCTCTTGGACTTTTTAGATGCCACAAAGAAGCAAGGGAATAAAACTGAAGGGGAAAATAATTAGGTTGAATATCAAGGGGAAAGATACCTAGTCATTATATTTCTTCAAAGGAGCAGAGCAGGCTTTTTGTTCAGTTAACATCTAATAGATATGAGAGGTAAAATAGAGAAGGCTGGAGTTCAATGTCAGATGAGCTCCTAAGTCTCTTAGGCTTCTTTGGAAATTCCAGCCTAATTAAGTTAGTCAGTTGTCCAAGTAGATTGATGTATTTGAAGATAGCATGTTTGACATTATCACAGAAGGATGAACATGGTTCAATACCTGACTAACCTGCTGAGCTGTATCTGGGGAGAGGCTGAGTTATCTACGTTGCCTGTGAAGATAGATCAGAAGTGTCCAGTGAACCGACGGCTAGGGAAGCCCCCTGAGCTACGAGGTTATCCAATCGGATACAGCACACCAGCTGGATTTTAAAAACAATTAAGAGGCGGGCAATCTCCTTAGCATATCTCTGTTTTAAGCGACTTGGTTGCTCAGAGAGCATGAAGGTCCCTGGAGTGTGTAAATGTGAGGAGTACTTATGTAAGAACTGGAACTGATGTGCACAGTGACTCACTCGGCGTAGCATGAGAGCACATTGGACAGTGCATCCAAGTAGCTGGACATTCCCGTGGTGAAGTTGTATCATTGACTGGCTTTGCCATGTAGGCGAGTTTTCTTCCCCCGACCCTGTCCCAGTTTGCTTCAGCTAGCCAGGGTGGAAAGGTGACAAGACCGCTCTTGGCAGAGGTCTAGCACTGGAGCTCCCACATTCAGGCAGGCTGAAATTCCTGTTAGCTGAGGTCAGAAAAGAAGGCAACATCAGCTGGCCTGGTTGGTTGTGTATGTTACCATGCCAGGGATCCAGGCTTGGGAAGATTGGAGGCCAGATCCTCAGATGGTGTAATCAGTACTGCTCTACTGAAGTCAATGGAGCTACAGTAACTGACACCAGCTCAGGTTCTCCCTGGATTTTTATTTTTTCTGTATTACAAGAGCTATCAATGTTTGTTTCCAAATAGTTTTTTCCTTATTTCCATTTATTTGCATCAGTGTGAAATATTTTTTAAAATCAAACTCAAAACTAATTTAAAATTGAATGTAATCAAAATGAAGAAGAGGAAGAACACACTTTTTTATAATAATGACTTTTAGTGCAGTAGCACCTAGGAGCCCTAGTGATTTACTAGGACCTATAGTGCCAGGCCAGTGGTTCTCGACCTATTTACCATTGTGGGCCGCATATGCAGCTCTCTATGTGTTATGAGGGCCACATCCATGCTGTATATATTACCTGTGTTGGTCTTGAGGATATCACATGGCCTCAGCTGTGTGCAGATTGGGCTGCAAGGGGGCCATGGGTTGAGAACTGCTGTGCTAGGCGCTGTACAAACACAACAAATAAACTCTCTCTGCTCCAGAGAGCTTAGAATCTAAATACAAGACAGGAGACAAGAGTTAGCTACAGACAATCAGATGAGGAGTGCAACGGAACAAGGAAACAGCACTGGGATAGGCAGTGGTCTCAGCACAGCTGATGATCCATAGTAAAACAAATCACTGTTGCTGAAGGGAATTCTCCGTTAGCTCAAGTGGCCGGGGCCTGTGGCTGGAGAGAAGGAAAGGTGACGCTATCATCATGAAGTTCCGAGTGCCCTTGTACCATAGTGCAGCATAGCTCCAACACTGGAATTCCTAGCTGGGCCCCAGATTTGTTACCATCCTAGCCCAAACATCCATTTGTTATTAATTGACAGGTAGAACTGATGCCAAATCAGGGCCCCAGTTGTCAAAAAGTGCATATGTTACCTTCTCTTTCTGTGTACATGGTGATTATCAATAGAGTTGGCTGAAAATTTTGAACACTTCAAAATTTCAATGAAACATTGTTTGGTGGAAAAAATTCATCAAAAATTTGAATTTTTCAAACACGTTTCTGAAGAATTTTCAGCATTTTGAAGGCCTCCCTCATGATCAACAAGGGACATATTTCCCCCCACCCCGGCATATAAGGATGGCAGGTGAAGTCAATGACATTGATTAAAACGGAATCTTTTCAAGTCTAGGAATGATCAGTGTGAAAACCTCTTAGCACAGCCAAGAGCCAGATGTAATAGTGATGTGATGAATTTAATCTCTGGGTGAGATTAGCAAACCTTCTGCACTAGCAGTGACCTCTGTTACTTGTTTGCTGAGCGGGATGGTTGTAGACCTTGGGCTTGGGTATCATCAAGGTAAGCAAATACCTCTCGGAAGAACATGGTGATGCTATTAATAGTTTACACATCTCTCTACATAGGGAACAACAGGAGTAGCTTGAGCCTTCACAGTCTTCTGACACTCTCTAAGCACAGAAATTTATCCTCTGCTTTGGAGTCCCTCTCCTGTATTTGCTTTATTGTCACTGATATGTTCCCTCTCCTACCACTGTCCTCAGCTGCTCAGCCTCACACTCCCTAGGCACTGTGCCCTATGCTCTGCTTCTCTCTGATCTGCATTCTGTCCTCCTTCCTTTCCACCTCTCCCTTTACTCATTCTCCTTCCTTCCTCCTGCAATCCCATCTCACCTCTGCTTCTACCTCAAGGCCCCAGTTCAGGAATGCACTTTAGCATGTGCTTCAAACGAATACTAGCTCTTACAGTGCTTTTCCTCTGTAGATCTCATAGCATGTTGTGAAAGAAATCAGTCTCATTATTCCCATTTTACAGATAGGGAAACTGAGGCACAGGGAGGGGAAGGGACTGTCCCAAGGTCACCCAGCAGGTCAGTGGAAGAGCTAGGAATAGACCTCAGGTCTCGTGAGTCAAAGCACTCTATCCCCTACACAAGTCTGCCTCCCTTACATCCTATTGAAATCGATATATACAAAATAACAAAAAGAATCCTGCTACTAGCAAGATATGAACACAGCACTTTCTTACTCCTGTACACCTGTTTGTAACATTCTATGTCTGAAAGGTACACCCCAGAAACCCCATATTCACCACTGTCATACAATCATGATGTTTTGTACAAAGTATACCTTGTGAGGTATCATTCTAAAAGTCTTGATCTGCTAAACGTTAACATACTGTTAAATTGTATGTGTGATCATGTTATGTGAAGTTATGAAATATTGCTGTATAGGTTACTAGAACATGTTGTGAGGTGGGCAACATTCACAAACCAACTTTTCAGGTAGGACAATGGGGGGCCCCAGACAGTGTTAATGGCTCTCACCCATTCAAGGAAAGAATCCACTACCAGGGATTGTTTACAGTGAAGGCTTCACTGAGGAAGCACGTAGACCCTGGACCCTTCTTGACCTATGAGGATAACCCCCTAGGTCACAAGCATCGATTGTTCCAGCTAGCTGGAAGAAGCTATAAAAAGGGGAAAGTGCCATCATCACTTGACTTCACTTCCCCACGACTCAATACCTGAAAAAATTGTCTGGAAGATAAAAAGACCTTTGAATAGGGGAAGGATAGTCCCAGCCTGCATTTAAGGAACAGCTAACAAGGGTAAAACATTGCTAATTCAAATCCTGGTAAGTATCATAGAATTTAGGCTGCAAACTTAATTTTATTTCTTTGGTAACGATCTCTAGTCTCTTTACGCTTACCACTTATAATCACTTAAAATCTATTTTTCTATAGTTAATACATCTATTTTATAATTTTACCTAAAACAATGTCTTGAATTGAAGTGTCTGAGAAATCCTAGCTCAGTTAACAAAAGCTGGTGTATGCCTTCCTCACATTTAACGGGGAGCAGACTAAGTAATAAACTTATCCTGATCAGGCTTCTGACTAGAGCAGGACAGGGCAATTTTGGGGTGCAAGGCAGAGAGCTGGAGCGAATTTGCTGGGGCCCTTTTATCCATCGCTGGCTTGTGAGTGGCTGGAAAGCAGCCAAATAACTCAGTTGGGGGTGTGGCTCCACCTGCTATCGTGTTGGATGATAACAGAGTCCGGGGGGGCTGGCTGTTTGTCACCAGCAAAGCATTGTTGGGAGCCTGCCCTAGGTGGATAGTTAAGGGGGAACAGAGGTTCCACAGCTTCCAGGCTGCACCCTGGGGGTGCACCATGTCACACTGGCCCAGAATAACCTGTGTGTGTAGTTACTTCCCTGCATGGCTATGCAGCCCTAGTCACATCCTAGCCCTTCACCTGTGCGGCTTTCATCCCTCCCCCTACCTTTTAGGCCCTGATCCTGCAGACAGGCCTGTGCTTAACTTTGAAGTCAAGGGGACTAAATGTGTACTCAAAGTTAAGTATGCGCATAAAAGTTGGCAGGACTGGGGCCTTAAGTTGCAACCTTTTCAAGGATCCCTGTTTTCTTGTGAACTTGTACAGCACGTAGTACATCTTGAGCACTATGGCAAGAGAAATGAGTGTTCTGTCATTTCTTGTCCCAAACTCAATTCGTAGTGTTGCTCTGAACTGTTGAAAGGGCTGCCATGTGTTACCCCTTAGGTATTTGCATTTGGAGGAAGAGTCAAGAAATTCCTCTCTGGATCTCAGTAAATATTTTGGGTAGGCTTCTGGATGTAAGGTGTTATGTGAACATAAGGGTGAAATCCCGTCAATGGAGCCAGGGTTTCACCTAATTATCATTTCCCCAACGTGGTGTCATGTTAATTTGGACCTTGCTTCAACTGGTAATTATTATTCTGGTACCCCTAGGAGCCCCAGTAGGGATTAGGGCCTCATTTTGTTAGATGAATGTACTGTTATGGCAGGTGGCACTGTTAGTCTTCCAAGTTCTTTCTCTTAGTGTGTGAACAAGTTTTGACTTTTGGGAAGATGTGCTGTGTTGTAGTTAGCTCTTGTTATGCAGTACACTGTGTGGTGGCAGTGAGTGGCTGTTGGAGAAGGAGCTGCGTGAGCAGCAGAAGAGTTTGCTCTCTGCCTTGGCCCCTGATTAGAGTCCGTTCTTGGGACAGAGTTGCTCGCTGGGAACCAAGCACTGGAGTTGAGCTGAGATTTCCTGAAAGACCGGATTGCCTTGCATGCTGTTTGACCACCTCTGTTCCAGGGCTCATGTATAGGTGTGAATAAAACACGACGAGACAACAGGTGGATGTAACAAACAGCTGGGGCAGCACAAGGTAACAGCAAGACGATTAAGATTAGCACAAAAAGGAGAGGCCAGAGCATACCAGCTGCCCTAACCATAAAAATCAAATAATTCTTTTCCAAATAGTCTTTCTGGTGTCTAGCTGTCCTCCTTAGCCATTGATTTTTACTCTACACAGTTTTGCTGAATGGGATTTAGTGCCTGGCACTTGACTGGATATACCTTTTTAAAAAGACATGTAAGAACGCTGAAGGGATTTGATCAACAAAATCAATTTCTAAATACCATTCGAGGGAGGCTATAGATGAAGAAACTGGGAAAGAGGACTGTCAGCGTTGTCTAAGGACTCATTTCCTTTCATTCATCTCTTGCCATTGTTCGTGATTGCAGTATTCGCAAGCTGTTCATCTCACTTCCATGTATGAATAATCCTTGCAATTTTCTTATATTGTGTTTCCTAATTTCACATTTAGAGTGGCACACAACCCTTTTCTGGCTGCTGTCTGAAGGACACCGAATCCGGCTGAATAATCAGGCCCTGGATTTCTCAGCTTCTGGAGTTTGTGTGGTGTGAAATGGTGTTCAGCTTTGAAATGCACAAGCTATTAGAAGCTTAGGATGCCAGCTGGTGTCTTTGAACATGCAGCAGGGAAGGGAAATCACAGTGGAATTATGCAAAGTAGTTGTTTTGTGTTAGCTCAGAACCCAGTGTTCTCAGATTGTCACTGTAAGGATTTCACTGCTTACTTTTAATATACAGCATTCACATCAAGGTGCCATTTCTGTAAAAGGGGCCATTCCACCTGACAGCACTCTGAGTTATTTTCCCAGATCTGAAGAAGAGCCCTATGTAAGCTTGAAAGCTTGTCTCTCTCACCAACAGAAGTTGGTCCAATAAGCTCAGCCACCTTGGGTATGTCTTCATTGATGTCAGCAAATTCACCACCATCAGATCTATCTATCTGGATCCATTGAGTGGCAGTGAAGACCAGCTCAATCGATCTGGAAGTCGATTCAATTAAACCACCACCTCGAAAGGTGTAGTGCTGCGTCGACGGGTATGCAGTTCCCGTCAGCTCAGCATAGTGGAGATGGCATGCAGAAAAGGATTTAGGAAGTCGACGTAAGTGATCCAAGCTACTCTGCGTAGCTTACGTAACTCCCGTTGACTGCCGCCAAATTTCCCCATAAGTATAGATTAGGCCCTTGTCTCTCTAATATTCTGGGACCACATGGCTACAACAACACTGCATACAGCAAGACTCCTGACTGTTTGTTTTAGCAGGGGATGTTCTAAAACAAGCAGTGGTGACCTTAAATACCTCATTGCACTTCAGGCAGGAGCGCAGAGAGCCACATGTGGTTACAACGGGGCTCCGTGTTTTATTAGCAATAACTGAGAACAGACCTTGTTAGTCAGCAATATGGTAAGTAGCAAGACCCATTGTGTTAACTCTTTAAATGTCATCCAGCACATCACTCCTCAGAAACCTCTTTCCTAAATCATGGCCACTTTCTTTGCATCTTCATTTCCTAGGGCTTTGTTTTCTAATGTTGAAAATGAGGTCTAGCTTTTTACTATCTGTGAAGGACAAGGTAGGCTACCTGATCCTCAACACCTGAATGAAGGATTGTTCTGCTCCATGTCCATCTGGCTGTCTGAATGTGTGTTATCCTCTGTTATTAGCCCTGTGCATCAACTGCCTGCTCTACAGACCTGCAGTGAGCAAAGAGGCAAATGCAGTAACAGGAGAGCACTTATTAGGGAAGACCTAGAGCCACAGTTGGCACTACCACTGAGTGCAGTGAGACCCAGCTGCTACTAGAGCTGAATCAAGAGCTGATTTTTGGGATCTCGGGCAACTCTGAAAAAGTCCATTTCAGGTAGAACCAAGAATGACATTTTTCAAAAACATTTCAGTGAATCCAAAAGTACAGATAAAATAGTTGAGGGTGAAGTGAAACACTGCATGGATTTTGTTTTTTTACTTTTGACCATTTTAAAGTGTTTGGTTTTTCTTTAAAAAAAAATGTTGAAATGAAAAGTCCTTTCAAATCCTAATCCCTGAAATGTTTCACTTTGAAAATGTCAAAATGTTTTGATTTTTTTTTCTGAATTTTTCTACGTTATTTTGTGGCCTGAACAATTTGGCGAATTCAACATGAAGCCATGAAACATTGTACCAAATCTGCATTTCTTTTCCATTGCTTGCCCCTCTCCCCCCTCAACCAAGTTTGTGTGGAAAAACTCTGCCCAGCTCCAGGTGTGACCCCCTCAGAGGACCTCCTGGCAGGTCCAGGGGCTCATAAACACACTCCCTTGCTTTATGGCTTGATCAAAGAGGAGTTCTGAAACTTTATCCTAACATGCAGTCCCGGGGCTGAGAATCAGATCTTTAGTATTAGTTCCTGTCACCAAAACAGACACCCCTGACTTGCCTGAATTAAAAATGGTGCCAGCATCTAGCTAACTATCACGTTGGAAAGAGCTGCAATGCTTAATGTAGGAAGAGCTGCAGAGGGGGGAATGGATGATATTAAAACAATCCTATTACATAAGTTTCTGTCAGCTATTCAACTCACTGCCATTGGGCACCCCACCTCAGCTCATTGTCCAACTGCAGGAGATCTGCGGCTGCCTGCTATCTGCCTAATCCTGACATTGGGATGCTTTGCTGAGCCAGCTATCTGGTGAATGCTTATTACAAACGACTCCCTAAACTGTACATGTGTCACCTGTCTTGCTGTTCCACTGTGAGATGAAGCAATTAAAGGTGCCTTGCTGCTGCTGCTAAAGTTGCTGATCTGCTTTGTTCCTGCTGCTTAGTTTCCAGTCCTGAGTCAGGTCTCAAAAAAACTGGATGTGTCTGCCAGTTGGGCGGTTTTAGACCTTCTCGTACAGTTCTAGGCCTTTGTTACAAGAGGAAAACACAATGCCCTGTCAGTCAGCTATTATCAGTACTATCTATGGGTCCCAAAGGAAAACAGTTCCCCCCTGGAGTAGGTACCCTACAAACTGATAGGAAAAGACAGTCATGGCTCCACAGACAAGACAGATGAAGATGTGGGAGGTGAAGTATCTCACCCAGCAGCTCAGAACTAGATGTAGGAACAGGAACAAGGTTTCTTGTCTCCAGGGCTTCATTCACAAGACCACCCTGCCCCCCTCAATATGGCTTGTAAAAATACCAATAGTGAAATAAATCCTGGCCCCACTGAAGTTAACAGGAAATCCCCATTGATTTCAATATTACTGTAATTATAAAATTAACACGTATTAGCCTCACTCATGGACCAGGACCCTTTGGTGCTAGGTGCTGTACAAACACAGCACAACAAGACAGTCCCTGCCCCAAAGAGCTGACAGTCTAAGTGGAGTCAGGATTTCATCAGCGATATTTTATAAACATTATAGTTACTTGTCTGATGTTGCAGCAGTGCAAAACATGCACGGTTGTCTCATGGGTTTCATTCTGATGTAGATTAGATTCCTCCACAAAATGAAATGTCCAATGTAAGCAGGGGCTGAATGAGCTCCAACCCCACCCCACCAAGCGATCTAGGGGGGAGGCTTGAGGACCAAACTGCATTTACATGAACAAACCCACTCTGCACAGGTATCCAGTAGACAGAGCTGTGTTGTCAAAGTGATCGACTTTGGCTGGTGCTGGGTTACACATCACTTTTCATTACCCCTGCATTAAAGCGAAGTGAATTTGTAATGTTGTTCTCCTTATTGTATAAGCAAAGGGCAGCAGAACTGTGCTCAGTCTGTCCTGATTGAGTGGGTCCCCCTCAGCTGAACTGAACTCGATAAGCAGGGGGATTGGATGCCAGACCCCTGTGAGAGACAGAGGGAGTGTGGACAGGTGACCCTGCTGGGAGGTGGAGCTCTGTCTAACGGTCCCAGGCCTGGTTTAACTTCCCTTCCCCACTGTTCCAAGATAAAGCTAATTAAGGCTTCATTAGGAGTTGTTTTGTTAAGTGATTGTTAGAGCTGAAATCACTTGTTGTGGGACAGTGCTTCTGCCAACTTCAGCACTGAGGTTCACCCAGGAAGAGCTGACAATCCCTGGGAGCTGAAATCACTGAGCGCTGGGAGGAACCTCAAGAGAATGACCAGCAGATGTCAAAGGAGAGAAGCAGGTGTCGGAGGAGTGGCCAGCAGAGTAGAGCCGCTGGACAGCAGAGCAAGCAAGGTACCTTCTTCCCCTCTTTCCCCCAACCAGGGTGGGACCTTGGGAAAGGAGCTCTGCAGCCGCATCTCTGAACTCTGGGTCTGCACTGACTAAGGACAACAATTGTGAGTGGGGTGCTGTGAGGGGAAGGGCACATCAAAGGAACTTCTGGTTGCTGGATTTAAGAAGCTGAGGCAAAAGGACACTGCCCCAATGTACTCTGGGGTGGGTGTTTTGTTTAAGGTTTTATGCGTATGAATCCTGCTTGTGGTGTTTTCCCAAGTGAATGCCGGGTTACTTTCTCCCTTTTATTAAAAGTCTCATTTCTACGTTCAGTCTGTATGCTTGTGAGAGGGGAAGTATTGCCTCTAGAGGCACCCAAGGGGTGGTGTGTAGTTGTCCCAGGTTACTGGGTGGGGGTTTGAGCCGGTTTTGTGTTGTAGTGTTGAAAAGAACCCCTATACATTGAACCTGGCCCTTATTGCTGCTGGCTCTGACTGGCAGAAGGGTTACACAAATAATGAAGTACAGACTCTATCGTTTAATTTCCCAGTCATCACCATCCAAATATCATACTGTCCACCAATGATATTGCACTTTACAAAACACTAATACCAACTGAAGAAGTCCAAGATTAATGTATAAACTGAATGCATCTTGGAAAGGTATACCTGATTTATATTAAGATCTATGGCTGTGGATCCAAGAAAAATCTATGTGACGCTGTATAAAAGAATATTCTGACTATGGCATTAGGCAGAACTTAAGGACTGGATTTTAAGCAGTGGGGTGGGGCCGGGGGTGGGTGAGGGGGTGTCTGAGCACAAATTAGAAATCAGGAAGTCCTAATACTACCTCTGAACTGATTGGTGCTGGAACCTTGAGCAAGTCGTATCATCTCCCTGCCTCAATGCTATCTGTAAAATGGAGAGCGATTTTAGGTACAGGGCTATCATTGGCTTTCAATGTGAGTTAGGCCGCTGAGGGTACATGTACACTGCAGCTGGATGTGTAATTTCCAGCTTGAATAGATGCACATGCATGAGGGTTTTGACTGAGCTAGTGCGCTTAAGAAGGCAGGATAGCTGCAGCTTCATGGGCGGTGGCTTGGGCTAGCCACTGAGTACAATCTCCTCTGCCACAGTAATAGCTCAAAGCTAGCGAGAGTACATTTAATCAAGCTGGAAACTACACCTTCAGCTGCATGTGAGTAGGCTGTTTGGAGCTACTTGTGAGTGAATGGCCATGAAAGCTAATGGGGGTTCCACAGCTGAGTTCTTGGTATTTAGATGACCACACCCTCCTCCCTCCCCCCACCGCGTGAACCAGCACTGGAAGAAATCTAGAAGCTGTATGGTTTTCCATTGGACAGACTTGAAGAACTGGTGATGAGGGAACCTCGAAAGATTCTGAAGTATACTTAGGTTTGGAGAAAATTCATCTCAAAGCTGGGTACCTATCTCAGCAAGATCAATCTCTTGAGCTTGCAAAACTGGGGTGCAAATCTCATGTGATTAACTGGAATTAGATTCTTTTTTTTTTTTAAGGCCAGTAGAGCCCTTATGAGCATGTCGACTGAACTGCTGCAGAACACAGGCTGTGGAATTCCATTCTGCACCAAGCCTATAAAATCTATCTGAATTAGCTTATCAAGTGTCAGATACTGTCCTGTGGCTGGTAAATCCAGAAACTACATATGACTAGGTCCAATGCTCTTATCAGTGGAGCTTCCAGCAGTCTGATTCATACTGTGTAGCTGCCCGCTCAGTATTGACAGAGTCTAGCAGTACTGCTGGGGTTCTCAAGTTTATATCTGACTCACATTTTCATCAGCCATGCCAAGATAGCTGCAAGGACACACTTTGGCACATCTGCTTCTAGTACCAGTCAGAGCCAGGAGGCACAGAGAAACACACAATTATTCAGAAAGGTTTTTGGAACTTCAGAGAAAGTTTGGTTTAGGTTCACTTTTTGGCATCTGTGTTTCTTATATCTCAGTTGTCTGCTCACTCCTAGCCCATAGACTCTGCCTCACTTTAACCCATGTCATGTGATTTTTCATTCACTTTTTACACTGCCATTGGATGGAATCAAACCTGCTCCAATGTTGATTCGTTGCTGTAGCCTGCTGAGGATTCTAACCTAATACAAGCCCTGCTTTTAGCCAAGCGTTGTCAGGTTCTCCTTCAGCTCAGATGCTAGCAAGCTGTTCTTATGGCTCAGGTGCTCCTGATTTCCAGTCCCTATGCTTGCACACAAAGTCTGTGGTTTAGCTAGAAAACAAGCGGGTGAATGTAGAGAGGAAGCCACGTATATGAGACAGCTTCAGGCTCTCCTGCTCGTTGTTTTAATGTGGCAGACTGCAAGATAGGAAACATCTTGCTAGTGTCATCTGAAAGTAGCAAGTAAAATAGATCCATGTTCTTTAAAAAAGTTAAGCTTCCTTAAAAAAAGCCCCTAAAACTAATTTGCATTGTTTTAGTTATTGTGTTTTAAGTGGGAAGACGCGAAACACGCACAACCCTGCAAAGTTTTTAATGTGCTCTTTTGTTTGTTTTAGGCTATGTTCACTTGTGTGTAGGGCTTTTCTGATTGCATCTGAACTAAATATTATTGAAAATGGCCTGGCAGCCACTGGAAAGCATTGCCTGTATCCTCTATTTGTATTTTAAGTGGTCAGGGGGTTTTCATTTCATTGTCACTTGATCCAGTGAGTCAACTTTTGACAGTGCTAGAAGAAGAGAGATGTTTTTTTTTTTTTTAGGAGGATCATTCTCTTGTCAGGGTGGGAACAGTGGTTGCACGAGCACATTGACAGAGCGCGTGCTCTGAGGAATGACCATTGTTTACAGCCTGTAAACAAAGCAGCCACTATATAATTTTGTAAGAGGAGAACCAAGAGGTGCCCTCTGTAACCACATGTATTGCAGAAACTTCATGTCAGTTATGTATGCTGGTTACCATCACAGAATTCGTTCTTACCGCATTACATTTATAACAGCAACATTTGGGCTTGATTTTTCGCTTACACTAAGACGGCTTTGCATTGCTCAAGCAGGGTAAAGAAACCTTAAAGTGGGTATAAATTATGGTTAAAGGGTCCTTAGTGAAAGGGCTTGTCTATACTCGAAAGTAAATTTGGATGAAAATAAGGCGTACGTTTAAAGCCCAATAGCTATTCCGGAATAGCCCCTGTGTGAGTACTCTTATTCCTGTTTTGTGCTAGGCACTTTCATGCATAAAGCTAAAGTGGATTAAGCTAAAGAGGAAGAAGGCACTCCTATTCGGGAATGTGTGTCCGCACATGGAGTTTTTCAGAAATAGCTAGTCCTAAATAACTCTGTGTAGACAGGCTGGATTCTCAGTTACAACCTATTTGGCTTTAAACAAACACCTAAAGAATCTTTGCTTTGAAAGCACATGCATCCATCTTTGCAAACAGAGTTTGTGCACTTGCAACAAGTTGGTGATGTGCAATTTTGAAAGATCTGGGGAGGAAAATATAAGCACAGTAGTTTCTCTGAATCTTACATACATAACCTTTCCATACGTATTTGATTATAGTTAAGTAGGTCAATGGGAGAAGGCAGACAAGGGTGGCAGTAACAGGTGAACAAGGCTGTATGTATTTGCAAGTGTACAGTTTGGCGGCTTCATAGCTGTTTTTATTTTATTTTTATTTTAAAATACGCTGAGTGACCAGGAGAGGTTAATGAATCACTAAGAGGCCACCAGCCTTGCCAGTTTACCAAGGGCAGCACGGCAGAGATTGGTTTTGCAAAGGGACTTGATGGACAGCTGAGGTCGAGTGGTGTCCATGCAAATCAATTTGGGGAAGATGTTCCAAGCAGAAGGGATGAAGGAGGAGAAGAGCTTTAGTTATTGTGATGTGACGGACACGGGATAAGTGTCCCGGCTGTGCAAATTGGTCAGCTGAAAGACTTTCCTTTGTACCACAAGCCTAGCTGTGTGGTTACAACACTGTTGTGGGATTCAGGAGATGGGGGTTCAATTCCCAGCTTGTCCTCACGGTCCCAGTGTGGATTTGTCACTTAGTCCTGGATCCACAAAGGTATCTAGGTTCTTAACGATTATTGCTTTTAGTGGAAGTTAAGAATATAAATATCTTTGTGGATCTGGGCTTTGGTCTCTCTGTACCTTCATTCCTCATCTACAGCTTGTATTCTGTATCTTTTTCTCCCTCACTTAGGCCTGTTCTACACTTGTGGCGAAATTTGGCGGCAATAAGTGGGAGATATGCAAGCTACGTAGAGTAGCTTGCGTATCTCCCATCAACTTCCTAAATTCTAAGTAGCACGCCATCCCCACTGCGCTGCGCCGACGGGAAATGCCCACCCCCATCGACGCCGCGTTAATATCTTTGCGGGGGTGGATTTATGAGCCGACTTCCGGATCGATTGAGTGGGTCTCCACTGCCGCTCAATCAATCCCAAAGAATCAATCTGCTGTGTGTGAAGACATACCCTTAGTCTGTCTTCTCTATTTAGACTGCAGGGGCTTCTGGTCAGGGACTGTCTCATACTATGTGTTTGTACAGCTAGCACAAGGAGGTGATATCGTCATGTTCCGTGCAAAGGGCGTGCTTAGAAGTACCACTAAGAAGTTTTTCTCATCTCACCCTTTCCAAATCCATCCCCTCGATAGAGAAGGGAATTCTCCATATGGAGGAAGGGAGCACGCCCTCAGAAAGACCATTTGTGTTCCACAGCAAGACTTACTTGTTAATGTATACTCTTTAAAATGAGCAACCTGGGTCTGAAATATTCTCGCCACTGTAGACCTCTAAGGCAACAGAGTTGGCTGGATTGCCCTGTCTGTCTGTCCTGTCATTTCACTGTAACCGAGCCAGCAAGCTGGGCCTTCCCACTTCAGGAGTAAGATCTATGGGAGCCCCACTCTGAAAATGACTACTGCTATCTTCCAGTGGCTGTCTTCTAATCTTGAGACAAGGCCTATTTATTCAGATCCATCTTGATCTCACCAACTCTTCCTTTTAGAATCTGCTTCTTTTTAGGCCCATTTGTATTGAAATATCTGGTTCCCTGAGCACAGAGGCCAGTTTAATCTTGTTTCCTAGATACTATATTTGAGACAAGAAAGAAATCTCTGGCATTAATAGCTCACTTGGAGAGGACTTTTCTCGGACCTCTGCTCCCGACCCATAAAAGGGTTTAGCTTGATGAAGCTATGGTTGAATTGTAAGCATCTAGCCTGGAGAGTTCCTTATTAAGCCACAAACCTTCTTAAATTTCATTGCCCTCAAGCCTTAACCTCCTCCTGTGAACTGGGTATGACTGGCAGCATAAAAGTCACTTCTGCCTATTCGTGACACTTCATTTTGTGTGTGAGAGGAGAGCACTGGGAAGGGCATCTGTGTTTGATTCCTTACCACATTTAACATCAGTGAAATGGTATCCAAATTTAGGCAGTCATTGTGAGGCTTTCAGCTTTGTGCTGGCTGCGATAATGTTCAGAAGCTGGAAAGGGCAGATAAGCTGCAGGGAATCTCCCATCATTCACTTCCCTTTTAGTGCCTCATTTTCCAACTGACCTATAATTCCACCTGGTTGACACTGGGGCTCTGAAAAAGAGTTTCTCAACAGCCCAGGCCTTTCAAGTGAAGGAGAATGAATATATATATTTTTGCAGAACTTTTTCCTTCCCCCAGAAATGGTAAAAGCAAAACTCAACCCTGCAGGTAGTTTAATTTTTAAGGGCTAAATTCTCTTGGGGCACATCTTGGCTGCAAAAAAAGACGTGCTCTTAACTCGGGTCAGCGAACCCATTTAGCTAACTTGGGTTAAAATAGCAGTGAAGACATTGCAATTTAGCTTTTAACTCTGGTTAGCAGCTCAAAATAAAACCTATCGGGGATCCTGGGTTTGAACTCTTCCTGCTAACCCAAATTAAAACTGAGTTGTTGTGTCTTTACTGCTGTTTTAACCTGAGTTAGCTAACGTGGGTTAGTTAGCCTGAGTTAAGAACACAATTTCTTTCCAGTAAATGTGTACCCTTGGATACCTTCTTCTCTGCAGTGCAAATCTCTTCTGCATGTTTCATGCTTATTCCATGTCTGGCACTTCCGATCGTGTCAATGGTAGATCTGTGAGGATCAGGGGGGGTTACTCCAGAAAGCAGCTCTGTAAAATCTGCACTGTGAAATTACATTTTTATTGCCTCTCATGGCACCCGTTGTGGAAAAGTTTAATTGGGTGAGAGATTTACGGTAGAGGACGCGTGGCAAGCTCCATGGTCTGCAGAGAAAGGGACAAATAATTATCTTGTCTCTGCCTCTACTCAATGTTTACCCAAGTTTGATTTACCATGAAGGCAATGGAGCCTGCTGAACCGGTTTCGTACCAAACATGGAATTTGTGCGGCAGTGGAACTTTGGTGGCATTTTAGAGACAGTCCACTGTGTTGATGTGGGCAGCCACAAACCATGACCTGTATGGTTGAGGACTGCAAAATGACTCAACTTCCTGGAGGTCTTTGTGCCTTGCATGTAGTTTATAAGAATGATGTGGCTTGGCTTGACCGGATTGCATAGACCAAATAGTATTGCCTCTTTGTTTTCCAGATCAAAATTCTAAATAATTTGGGTATATCACCATAGCTATTGAGATTCAGCCATTTACACTAACGGAGGAGCTATCCCCATTTGACTATTCTGACTCCAGCCCTATAAATTCCCCCCAGGATCTAAAAATCCAGCTGGATTCTTTCATTCACACATCATCACCAATAGTAAAGATTCTACAGGCAAAACCAGGATGTCCCCAGTTACACCCTCGTGGTCCATGGGACTGCATAGGTGTAAATAATTGTCTCTGGTGGAGTTTTACAAGTATAACTGGAACACTTTTTGCCCCAGAAGCTGGCATTTTTGCTGATGAGTGAGAGAAGCAATAGAATCCAGCTGGCGTCTCATGGCTCTCTTGCTTCGTTAGGACTCCTGGGAATCAAAAGCACTAAAACCTTACCTTTCTCCTCATTCAATAGTAGAATTGACTCTGAGCCCAGGGAGCAGATGTATTGAGCAAGAAGGAGCTGTTTCACATAATCACTTTACAAAGGAGAATTGTACTTCAAATGTGAATATACTGGACCTGATTCTTCTCTCAAGGCCTTGGGCCAAATCTCACTAAAGTTGACATCGGCTGGCTTTGGATCAGGCCCATTCACCAGAATAAATCAAGAGTAACCTCAGTGAACTAAACATCATTACGCTATCATAAAACCAGGGCAAGGGAGTGGAGAAGGAGTGCTCATTTGGTTGTGATTCAAACAATAATTGCGATGAAGGTTTTCAGAAAGCCGCTCTTTTCCATTTTCAAGCACACTGCTCACATCTCAATGCATTGGCGCTGACATTTCTACTTCTGGCTTCTGGCTCTGAACAAATCGCTTTAGTTTATGAATAAACAAAAATCTCCAGTTCTATTCTTTGCTGCAGTAAATGATCTATTTATACTCTGCTTTGAGGAGGCAAGTTAATCTTTGCTTCTGCTTGTCACCTCCTTAATTTTCCCCAGTCGTTTTGAAGTCAAAGTCTTTTAACCCAGCGAGAGATTCTATTTATTCCAAATGGCTTTCTAAAGTGCACCCCGATAAAGCTCTGACTTTTGCGGGATTTAGACTTGCTAGAGCCAAGAGAAATCGTGTGCCTTCAGAACACTCCAATCACAGTTATCTGTCATCACTAACCCCTTTTTTCCAGCAGATCAAACGTAATTTAGATTTGTTCTGCACAATCAGCAGGGACATTATGATACACTCCTATCAATCCAGCAGCAACAAATGGAGAGAAGGCAGAAGGGAGAGAGGGGAGCCTTGTTTGCTTTTTAATCCTGCAGGCCAAAGGAGGATTATGGCGTTGTTTGAAATTCCTAGCAATTCCAACTGAGCCTGCACTTTTGCTGTGTTCTGATTGCATGAAGGGAGGTGCAGGCAAAAGGAGGCTGTCCGATAATACATTGCTTTGAAAGCTGATTAGGTCACCCTTCGGCCTGTTAAATGCCTCGGAAAATTAATTGTTGTCCTCTGCTCTAGCTGGGAGCCACAGCATGTATAAATTAATCCATCAAAACTCCTTCCCCAGTCCTCTGTGATTACTGCTTTCCCTTTAACCTTCTGAAGGTGACACGGATATGTTCTCAGTTAGTGTATACAAGGTAATTCAGGGCTATCAGGCTTTTAATTTATGCCACAACCTAGTTCTACTTTAGCAACATCTAAATATACACCGTGCCTCCTTTTACCTACTAAACATTTCATTTCTCTCCCTCCCCACAGCCTAACTACCAAGCCACAAGCAACTGGTAAATGAGTGTGTTCATCTTTAATGATAGGTTCTCCCCCACGTAGATTCCCCTCAGGTCCTCCCCCTTTAGATGAGTCTGTGATGGAATGCACCCCTGTGTTCACACCCCACAGATGATTGTAGTAATCTTTATACTAAATATGCCTTGTGAGGTATCTCACAAAAATGAATAACTCACTGGTCAATAATATGATGAAATATGTGTAGTAACAATATATGTAAACCTATAAACATAAGCTGAAATCTTGACTGAATTGCATTTACCAGACAAGTCTGGGGGTTGGGTAAACCCTGTTTCTCAAAGATAACGGACAAGCTGATGCCTCTAGCCAGATGATATCAAAGCTGATGGGCCATGACCTATCAAGTGGCCCTTCTTTGGCAAGGAAGGGGAGCAGGAACATCTTAGCAAACAACAGCATGGAACCTCTTTCACCACCAGACTCCTTGACTCCAACCTCACAGCAGGAATGAACTTTATGTAAGGGTAACCCTCAGGAAAATGTATTTCAAAGGGTGACTAAACTATAAAAGGGGAGGGGGAGAAACATCCCACGTTCCTCCCTATCCCGCTCTTTCCTTTTCACCTAAGAAGACAAAAGAAACAGCCATTGGACTTTGTGAACAGATCCTGGCCCGAAACTGGGTCAGCAATGTTGCTGGGAATCTGTGGTAAGAATTTTACTCTGAACCAAGTTTAGTTGAGTTTAGAAAGCATTTTATTTTTATTTCTCTTGCAACCAGTTCTGACTTTAATGCCTTATACTTGGATTCATTTGGAACCTATCTCTTTGTAGTTAAATAAACGTGTTTTATTCTTTAAAACTAATCCAGTGTTGACTTTAAACTGGACTGTGTGGGTGACTCCATTTAGGGTAGCAAACTGTTGTATATTGATCCCCTTAGAGAGGCAAAGGACCCAATATATCTGGACTGTCCAGGAGAGGGCTGGACAGTGCAGAATACATGTTTTTTGGGGGAAATCTGGGACTAGGAGCATGTTGGGGTCACTCTGCAAGTAGAAACCAAAGCTGCTGGAAGCCAGTGTATTGCTGGTGTATTGACTGCTGGGTCAGAGTTGCTAGATCAGGGCTGTAGCTATACACAGCCACTTGGGGTAACCCGCTGGCTATTTGAGGAGCTATAGCAGGTTGGGAGCTACAGCAGAAAAGCATTGTGAGGCACCCCAGTTGCAGAGCAGGTGTGACACTGTCTCTCTCTGGTCTGGGTGGCACTCCAGAGTGTCCTGGCATCCACAGGCCAATGACTGTCACCATAGCAAGAGGGTTAATGGCTTGATGTCCTTGGTTGCTTAATCCAGCTGCTTCTGTCCCAGCTGACTCTAGCCCAGCTTTGAGTTGATTGGTTTTAGGTGAAGTTTGCTACATGTGCATATTCTTACCGTTTCCTGCCTCCTTGTGATTTTTTGTTTGTTTGTATTTTGTTTCCACCTGTGGAATACTCAAAGTGTCAAAAAACGTTGCCAGAGCTGCTGGGGACCTTTTGGACAAATGCATCTTGGTGCTGGTACTAGCACAAGGACAGAGAAGAAGCAGCCTGCATCTCCTCTCTTTGGGATTCAGCCTCTGGTGTAGGCTAGGACAGTCCTACTTGCAGGGGTGTTGCAGCAGTTTGTACAGTGGGGTTGCTGAGAGCCATTGAACCAAACTGTAAGCCCTGTATCTCATGGAAACCACTTCAAGCCAGGGGGAGAGGCAGCCCCCCCTCACGTCTAGTTCCAGCACTTATGTGGTTACTTGCGCGCTCTGCTGCCACAGCCTCTCTGGAGCTTGCAGTGGCAGGGAACTGTCAGGATGCAGGACTCCCCCAACCATGCCACCTCCTGCTCCAGGGAATTCTGTGTTGGGCTTGTTTAGATCCTTGTGTGGAAGCCTTTGTGCTGGTCCTGTCCTCTGGGGGGTGGGACTTATGGTGGTTCAAAGGGATCATAGAGAAGCATTGAATCTGCCCTGTAACACCAGGCTGGAAATTGAGGCGCGATTCCTGGTATGATTCCTGTTAAATATTTTGTGCAAAAAATGCTCCTTTTTGACCCTCCCTGCAATGCATGGAGTGAGTCTCTAGGGGCGACGGCTGCCCAAAGGCGAATGGACTTGACACGCTGTCTCTTTGAATACTGTGACACAGCATTATCTGCAGATTTCACTCCCATGCTGTGAACTCCCTGCTGTAGACCAATAATAACCGAGATGAGGAATTTTATCTGGGTCTTATGCACAGAAAGGCAGATCACCAACAAACACATCTCCAGCTGAGCGTCTGCCGCTGAATGCCTGTATATTGGAAAAAATTGACCATGAACAATCTCCTTCTCCCAATCCCCACCAAACAAAAATAGCTGTTATTGTTAGAACCTATGCTAGATCATCCTGAAACCAACGGCATTGTGATGGGGTATCCACCCCACACTGGCAGGGAAGGAGTTAATAGAGCCCTAGGGAAGCTATGCAGGAAGCAGCCAATTAGAGAGAGGCTGCAAGGAGCAGCCAATCAGGGCCCAGAAGCCCCATATAAAAAAGAGCTGCAGGGTACGTTAGGGTCAGTTACTCCCTGGAGCTCAAGGAGGGAGGCCTGGGTGCCTTGCAGATGGAGGGAAGTTAGCACCCTGGACAGAGCAGTGTCGGCAGGGACAGGGGAGTGAGAGGGATCTCCTGGCTTGCTGCTAGGAATGGCAAGCTGAGGACCTCAGGTGAGAGTGAAGAAGGTGCTGGGGGGCCACTGAGGAAGTGACTGGAATGTACAACTGAGCTATTCCCCACCCTCTCGGAAGCAGGGAAACAAAGACAGTGACATGGCCGGAGGCCTAGTCATGAAGAGGATGCTGCAGTACTTAGACAGAGGCGGGCCTGCAGGCAGTGATGATAATGGGTGAGGCACCAGCAGGAGAGGGTGCACTGGCTAGCAAAGTCAATCCCTGCGATGGCCAGCAGGAGGCACCAACATGGTGAGTGGAGCCCTGTCACAGGCATATAAAACTCTTCACAAAGTCCATTTAAAATGCCAACCATAACGGATTACGAAGAACACTGGAAAGGAACATGCCAAGGAAAAGTGAGAATTCAGCAAACAATTAAAAATGAGCCTTCCAAATGTTCTTTCTGGGTCCCACAGAATTCCCTGGCAGGCTGGGTGTTTGCTGCTGATGTCCCACAGTTTGGAGACCTAAGGGTTTTCACCTTCTTCTGCAGCATGGGGCACAGGTCACTTGCTGGCTTGAACTAAGGTACATGGTGAATTCTCTGTCTTTAAATCAAGTCTTTGATTTTGAAAATTGCATTGATTTTAAATTGAAGTCTTTAAATCAAGATTTGAGGACCTCAGTAACGCACCCAGAGGCTATGGATCTATTGCAGGAGTGGGTGAGTGAGGTTAGGCGGTCTTCAATGTGTAGGAGGTCAAACTAGATTATCATGATGATCTCTTCTGGACTTAAGTCTGAGTCAGAAAATGACACTGGTGTTGAGCTGGCCCATTGTTTACAAAAGATTATTAAAATCCACACCATTTTTAGAAGGCTAGTTTTGTGTTAACTGGGACTCAGGGTTCAATTCCTGGTTCTGCCGCAGATTCCTGGTTGACCTTGGGAAGTCACTGAATCTGTTTGTGCCTCAGTTCCCCATCTGTAAAATGAGGCTGATGTGCCAGATTTTCAAAGGTATTTTGGTGTTTTATGGGATTTTCAAAGGTGTCTAAGCATTTAATTTCCAATGGGAACATACCCAATGGGAGTTAGGCACGTAGGAGCTTTTGAAAAATCTCATGGGGTGCCTTTCTTCAGCTATAAGCACCTATATAATTTTGAAAATCTGGCCCATTGCCTCGTAACTCACAGAATGTATCTTCACAATATCCTTGTAATGACCAAGACATTCAGATTTAATTTTTTTTTATTAAAGCTAATGTTATAAAATGACCAAATGAGAGTTTTTGAAGGGAAGAGTTTCTGTACATGTGAGAATAATGCATAGATAATCCAAAAGGTAGAAGGTTTGGTTCAAAAGTCATACAATAAAAAAAATACATAATCTGCAATATCCCAGTTGAAGGGTTATCAGTTTAGAGATACAGTTGAGATATAGGCATTCAAACATTCGGGTACATCACTCATAAAAAGATATACTGTGGTCGGTTAGTGGAAAGCAATAATCAATGCAAGATAGTTAGTCCTTCAGCAAATACAATCCACAAAACAAAGGTTTTTCTGCACCACTTTTCCATTGTGCTCTGGTTCATTCCCCCTGGTATTGCCTATGCCTGGTGATGTGTTCTGTATCGATGTCCCTGGACCACCTGATGGTGTCTGACACCATGAGACACCGCATCAGCCGAGCATAACGCCAACTGATTCCGCACACCTGCAGCACTCGCTTGTTGCAGGGTTCCCATGCACCCAGGGCTCTGACGATCAACAGTGATGATGCTTGGACATCTCTTCAGGCACTCCTGAAAGTGCCCTATGGTAAATCTTGTTTCATGCATGTAGAATAATCCTTAATAGCACATGAGGCGGGGGGGGAGAGGAGGGGAGGGCGAAATATTCACCTCATTCTTTGAGCATTGGTCATGAAGACCAAAGATTCAGAGATGGGCTTATATTGCCTCCTCATCAAACATGCCAAGGTTCACTGAGCCAGCCAGAATGACCATGTCTGATGGCATCATTTTAGGCCCCATGTAGTGAAGTTCCCAGATCTAGCTCGATCCTGTGACTCCATTAATAAGTAGGATGGTCCCATGGACAGTGCTAGGTAGCCCAGGCATACATCCCTTTGCATGTCGATGGGTAGTTTGAGAACAGGGTGTGCAGGGGTATTTTTGTCCATCATAGTGACCTGACGGAAAAGTACGCAGCATTGCTTTTGGATACAATGAATGATTGACATTTTGCACAAAGTCAAGGCACTTCATACTCAGGATTTGGTGCTGACAGGGGCATATGAAATGCCTCAAGCTGCTCCATGTCTGCCTGTAAGAAGGCCCAAGTTTGTGATCCGTATAGCAATATAGGCAGTACACAGGTCCAATAAGTTCTGAACTTTATCTCAGCACAAAGATGTTTTGTCTTGCTTATGGATGCAGTGGACTTCAGGTGGGAAATGTGACCAGCTGAATTCTGCTTGTAGCCCAGGTAGACGAACTCTCCATAATATTGGAGCCATTTTGCCTCCAAAAGCAAAAATCAGGTAAGGTATTTACAAAGTGCAGTGAGCTCTCGTAATGCAATTCCAAGCTTTATCCTTACATCCGATGCGCCGATTCTCATTCCCCAGAAGGCCAAGCATTTGCCCTTGAGTGAAACCACAGGTCATGCATGCTGCCTACACGGCATTGCCAACCCCTAGTGACCTAAGGAGCAAAAGACTATACTCAGGGATGAAATCCAGGTCCTCTGTGCTGAGCTCTTCCCCCAAGTCACTAAGATGGCTCAGGCTTGGATTCTCTTATTGTCTGGGGAGAGAATTTCTCTCACACACTTTTGCAAAGAACAAACAGTCTCTTGGCAGGAGGCTGCATGACTTTAAGAATGTCTGTAATCCCGGACATTCTCCATTTGACCTTACTCAATATATATTACCATTATTATTTCTTTTTGTATGTGCCAATAGCTGTTCTGAGAGCAGGTAAATGCATTGACCAGAGCACAGTCATTTGGAAGGAGTAGGTTTTGGATACATGCTTAGGTTCTTCCTAATGGAAAAATATTAGTTAAACGTGGAGCAAAAGACACAAATGCAGTTGTAAAAGCCTGCACTGCCACAACACCAGAGCTCTGTGGGGGGGCCATTGAAACGGCTCTGCGAAGCAATCCATTAAATGGCATCCCAAGGCTCTGTCATTCAGTTGCATGGACCCCACTGGAGCTGTGACTCATCGGACTATTGCTATGATGGCTGGGGATATTGCCTAAAAATGCCACAGGAAGGCACTTCCCGTTGATATTTTCAAAGGAGAAATTAATCCTTTTTTACCAACAAAAGGATTTTTTTTTTTTTAGAAGGAATTTATTTTCCCCCTTAAGTGTGGCGATCATTACAAACGAAACAAGAGTTTTAGTCTGCGTAGAGCAGCTATGCTTGGAACATGGCGTGGAACTAGCGTCTTCAGCCTACTCTACCTGTGCCTGTGTGAGCAGGGCTCCAGCCATTGTTTCCATAAAGCTTATAATTCTCCTATAGGCCCCGTCTTGCATCATTTTCTTGTCATGGGGATCCCACAGCTGGTTAGCACAGTCCATCGGCTGTCATTGACACCTTGCAGCCAAATGGGAAGACCCTCTCCATTTTACAACCTGATTCTGCATGAGGAAGGGCAGAAATAGATAGCACACAGTTCCCAACCATTCAGCCCGGCATAGAGAATTCAGATGAGCACAGAGCAGGCACACCATGGTAAACTAATGAGTACATTATTAGCAATATTAATTAGGTCCTGAGTGTTAGTCTTTCTTTGCAATTCTTAAACTAGTCAGTTCCTGTTTCTCTCTACTATTTAAACTGCCGCTGTTAAGATACATACCAGGAAACATGTTGGACAAATGTCATCTTCAGCAGGCCAGTTGACAGCTGTTTTCGCAAGGGTGTGTGTCTTTCTGGGGAGCTCTCCAGGTACGGTTGATTCTCAGTTGAACTTTCTTCATTATAAAACAGTCTACATTTATTCACTCTTACTAAGTAGTCGAAGGCATCACAAATTCTCCATTCATGGGGCTTTCTTGAGGCTACTATCCCTTGCCCTGATAGGTCAGCTAGACATAAATACCTTCATGTGCATTCTCAGTTGGGGTTGGCCCTGCTTTGAGCAGGGGGTTGGACTAGATGACTTCCTGAGGTCCCTTCCAACCCTAATCTTCTATGATTCTATAACAGTGTGACCTTTCTTATCCAAATCTAGTTCATGGACTCCTTCCTTCCCAAAGATGTTCTGAAAAAATTCTGATGATTTTGTAATTACTAATGCATACTTTATACAGCTTAAAAGACATGACCAAGGGGGTGGGTGGAGTCCAACCAGATGCTAAATCTTTATGGACTCACTTGGAGGAATCTTGGACTTTTTTGCTTTCTCATTTATGAATCTGAGCTGTGATCTCCATTGATTTTGCTACTTTTCTATTCCTTTTTGAGCTACACCTTGGTAATTATATAACTATAACAGCCTGAATGCTTGTTATTGGAGAGTGAAATTGTCACACATGATTTCACCAGGCTGGGAATACTACCATATACCTGAGAAAACGCTATGCTAGCACATGCATGCAGAACACCTGACATTTTTCTCCTTGAAGAGAAGCAGAGGAGATGGAGTGATAATCTTCTGGCTTAGCTTTTGTGGCCTTGATATACCAAGGGTTACACACCTCTTTGCTTTGAAATATCCTAGGAACAGAATATCTTCACCTTTCTTAGCAAAAGGGAGGTGTCCTGGTCTTTCAGAAGACACGCTTGTTGGTTGCTTGCCCTTTAACCAAACAGTTCCCAAGTTTATGATCTGCAGCAGCTCCAGCCACAATTTGAAATGAAAGACTGGTAAGCCAGGCAAAAATAACAACCATTCAGATATATCTTTCTAACATAATGTGAAATGAAACAATGCAGAATATTAAAGCACATTAGATGTAATAAAACTGCACAGCTGCACAGACTGTGGAATGCAATCAGACCTGGAAGTGATAAGCACACACTTATGGACAAGGAGAAGGCATGCTTCTTGATGCTTTTTGTGCCTGTCAACTGACTGAGAGGAAGCAGAGATTTCCTAGGAGTTTCTTTCGTTAGAGTGAACATTTAACTTAATAAAATAAGCAATCAAAACCAGAAGATTGCAACTTATAATATTCTCCAAGCCTCATGTGGATGAGAATAATTATAAGTATCTCCTAAACTTCAATAAAGGTATGGACAGGTTTGTAGTAACCTAAATTGTAATCAGTCAGTGTAACTTTATTACTATGCCTCAACATATCGGCCAAAATGGATATCCTCAAGGAGCAGACTCATACCTCTGCGAGGCATGACCACTCGAGCACTGGTTCTCAGCTGGAGCCCCCGGGGGGGCTGCGAGCAGGTTTCAGGGTATCCACCAACGTCAGCCCCGGGCGGCGAGGTTCAGGCTTCAGCCCCTGGCGGCCGGGCTCAGGAAGGGAGTGCCACCTCCACCCCCTGCGTCACTTCAGCAGGCCACCTAGCCTGCTGGGTCGGGGGAGTGCAACCAAACATTGCCGCATCACTGCAGAAGGGAGGTCTCTCCCTGCCTTCAGAAGTGGGTGCCTTTGTACTCCATGAGCAGGCAGCAGCTTGCGAAGGAGAGGCCTCGCTGCTCTGTGACAGCAGCACTTCACAGAGCAGGGCCAAATGGAAGGCAGAAATCTGGGGAGGCAGGTCTGTCTCCCACCATGCGTTGCCTCTGCTGGGGATCCACAGGTTTGTCTATTTAAGTTTAGGGATCACTGGGTTAAAAAAAGGTTGAGAACTACTACACGAGAGGGGGACAAAGGGCCTGACTTGTGTTTGTGTGACTTTCAGACACAGCAGGCAAATTAAAGCGATACTGCAATTTCTTTGGCATGTGGAACGAATAGTGAGAAAATGCAGTGTGACCTAGTGGGCAGAGCCCGAGCTGTGCCTCTGTAAAACAGGAATAATGAAACGTACCTCTTTTGGAAAGCTCTGAGATCTACTGATAAAAAGCACCATATAAGAACTAGGTGTTATATCATATAAAGACATAATGAGGGTAAAAAGGTACTGTCCCTAGGGGGAGATACCCCTGGGGGCTGGCCTGGGAGGGTGCCGGCTGGGCATTTGGAGGAGGAGCTACGCCCTGCTAACATCCCTGGCTGCTGCGCCAACCTGGCCCCTCCACCTCCCGGCCCCTCCACCCCTGTGCTGGGCACAACGAGGGAGCTGAGGGGACCCTGGCCGCACAGGAGCCAGGCAGCCTCCTACAGCCGGGCAGCCCGGGGTCATCTGCCCCTGTAACTCTCGCTCTCCACCACACCTGCTGCCCCCCACAGCAGGGAAGGAGAGTGGGGGAGAGGGGGAAACAGGCCCATGGACACCCCTCTGCGGGGTGCTGCCGTCAACAGTGGGGGGATGCAAATACAAGCATTGGCCCCTGGGCGCCAGAGACCCCTGGTACATCACTGGGGAGATGTTACTGCCTTTCTTTCTTAACTACTACTATCTAGTTCCTCATTTCACCGAGAGAGTTGCCAATTTTGTTTGAATGTATTCCTATAGGTTTCATCACATGACAATCTTTAAATCCTGGAGACTCCAAGACAATCCTGGGCAGCCCAGTGCACCAGTGGCTAATTTTTCATTACTTTAATACCCCAGCAGAGTTGGATACTTGGAGCCTGAGCCTCTTCCAGTCAAGGGGGAAACTGCCACAGGCTTCAATGATGCAAGATCTGGTTTTGAGTAAGGCTACCAATTCAGCAGTCCATCCCCATTCAGCACAGCACAAGCTTAACTCCCATTGATGTCAATGAGATTTAAGCACATGCTTGAAGTGAAACATGTTATGACCTTCTGGGTGCAATCCAGACCAGCGTGGGGCTGTGTCACCACTTGGCCTGCAGCCTGGGGGTGTCTCACAATGCTTCATTGATGTAGTTGCCAACTGGGCCTCCATACAAACACCCAAACAGCATGTAGGTCACACCCTGAGTATCTGTATATAGCCACAACCCTGGTCCCACAGCTCTGACCCAAGCAGCCTGACAGCAAACACCAGCTACACTCTGGCTTCTAGCAGCCTTGGTTATCAATTGCATGGTGATCCCAAAGCACTCCCAGTCCTGTTTTTTCCCCCAAAAAATGTGTTTTGCATTGTTCAGCCCTCTCCTGGACAGGCCAGATATATTAGGTCCATCGCCCCTCCAAGGGGATCAACATACCATAGTCTGCTACCTTAAATGGAGTTACCCAAACAATTCACAACACTGGATTGGTTTTAATTAAAACTACAAAGAGAGAGATGTCAGATGAATGCAAGTAATGAGGCATTGAAGTCAGAAAAGGTTACAAGAAGAATAAAGATAAAACACTTTGTAAACTCAACAAACTAGACTTGGTTCAAGGTGAAGTTCCTTACCACATGTTTCCAGTAACGTTGTCGACCAAACTCTCAGGTCAAGATCTGCTCCCAAAGTCCATAGACTGTTTCTTTTGTTTTCTTAGGTGGACAGGGAGAGATGCACAGGGAGAGAGAAATTGGGGTGTTTTTTTGCCCCTCCCTTTTATAGTTCAGTCACCTTTTGAAATGTATGTTCCTGAGAGTGCGCTCTAAATAAAGTGCTTTGCAGCTGAGACCAAGGAGACATGGAGTCTGATGTAGAACAGAGGCTGCACGCTGTTTCTTTTCACCTGTGTATGCCGAAATGCAGATTTTCTTTGTCTTCTTTCTTCCCCCTTTTGCTGCCTAAGGACGCTGTTTACATCTTATATTCAAATTGAGGTAAACACACCTCCCTTTGGTTTGGTCTACACTTACCTCGGCGATTCAGCGGCAGTAGACGGGAGTTACACAAAGTACGCAAAGAACTTGCTTAACTCCCGTCCACTGCTGAGCTTCTCTTCTGCGCGCCTTCTTCACTGCACTGCGCCAACGGGAACCGCTTTCCCGTCGACACAGCGCTATGCTACTTGAAGAGGTGGTTTTAGTACATTGACTTCTGGATCGACTGAGTGGGTCTTCACTGACTGCTCAGTCGATCCAGATAAGTCGATCTCACGGTGGCGACTTTGCCACCGTCAGTGTAGACATAGCCTTTGTTTAAGACAGGCCTGCTTGACCAGTTCAACCTAATTGTAGCTACATGAGTTTGAACATATGCCTTTAACATCATACAGGAGGATTTTATAACTTTACACAATGTTGCTACATATGTTTCACCATGGTATTGCTGACCAGTGAGTTATTAGGTTTTAAATGATACCTCACAAGGCATATTTTGTATAAAGAGTATTCAAATAGTGTGTATGGTATGGATACAGTGGTGCATTTAGTCACAAATGTGCTTAAGTGACTTGCTTAATAAGGATGGATTTAATCACATGCTTAAATGCTTTGTTGAACTAGGCCCAGAGACCGTTCTCAAGGACAGAGGAAGGGCAGATAGGGGCAAATTTTCTGTTAGTTAGCAGTTTTAACACTCACAAACCCTCATTCATGGCTTCTGAGAAGAATAGGTAGCACATCAGGTAGAAAAACAAATGTGAGTTTTGTGAGGTGACACTGTTAGCTGGTTATTAGCATTAAAACTCTGCACGGACACATGTTTAACTTGAATCATAATGCAAATGCTTTGGCAGTCGTCCAGTACATTTAGATTTGTTCCTTGAATCTTGTTCTATGGGTAGCTGTAAGTTTTCTTCCAAAGTCCTCTAAAACGTGGCAGTCATGCAGTTTGACGCTTCTGTTCTCCAAAAATGATAAAGTATTCTTACAATTTAAGTAGCTGCTATCAGATCTGGCTTCCGTCTTGGTCTGCATTTGAAGCTGAGGGTTCATACTGATTGCTTAGTCTCTCAGGCGCATGCCAGGCTGAGTGTCACTTGTCATAATAAGAGCTACGTGACAAAAAGAGTTGTACGGCACTTAATGTTGAGAAAATATGTGACTTTTATCATTAATTGATTTAGGAGACATTGTCCACAGCACTGCATGTCAGTAATAACCCAGCTGTGTATTCTCTCTACCCTGGCACTGAAGATTAGTTTAATTCTATAATTGTTGGTGTAGTGGGCCCTTGCTCTCAAGGGGAGAGGGAGGCCACTCCGCCTCACTGTATCAGGCAGCAGCAATCAGGCTTGGATCCCACTGGCATAGCCGAGCAGTAAGCAGCCTATAGCTCGTAGCCTCTTAGCAGGAGCAAACAACTGTTAACAGTCTGGGGCTCTAGCCCCCTCGGGCAGGGCAGAGCAATCTTTAGCCCGGAGTCTCCTGGTTAGGGCTTCCGCCAATCAAGAGTCTAGGGCTCTGGCCTTCTAGGCGGGGCAGGGCACAAGCAGTCTTTAGCCCACAGCCTCCTGGCTGGGGCAGTCAGCAATTAGTAGTCTGTAAGGAAGCTCTGGCCCTCTGGGCAGGGCAGGGCAGAGCAGGGAGCAGTCTTTGGCCTAAGCCTCCTGGCTAAGGCAGCCAGCAAACACACAGGGGCACATAGTCTCCTGGCTGGGGCAAGCCACAGGCAACACGCAGGCCTTCTGGCCTAGGGGTGAGTAGGCTGCCACCCCAGGGGTGGGTTTGGCAGCAGGAAGTAGGGGGACCCGGGCCCACCCTACTCCACTAAGTTCCAACCCAGGGCCCTAACAGTGGCAAATAGTTCCACCACTGGGTCAGCGGGGATCCTACCGAAACATGCTGACTCAGGCTTCGGCAACAAAACCGGAATAAAGTCTGGTTTCCCTGGGCTACTTCCTACCACTGTCCAGAAGGGCACGCTCCATAGTCCAAGGGTCCTCTGTCTCTTCAGGATACACTGCAGATGGCAGTCCCATCAACTCCTCTGCAGGGTCAGTTTCCTCCAGGGGCAGGGTGCTGCACAGTACAGCTCAGATGCAGATGCAGCAGGCTGGAGACATCTGTCTTCTTCCCTGGCTCCCACTCCAAGGAGATACAGGGCCCTCCCTTTATATTTCCTGCCCTGCTCTGGGACTTCTGGCCTGGGGAGGCGGGGCAGGCTTGGCTCCACCCACCCAGGGGAATGTAGTGGTCCCTTGCTCTCAAGGGGGGAGGGAGGCCCCTCTGCCTCACTACAGTCAGACTCATTGCTGCATTATGCATTCAACTGCACTCTTCAGAAAGCGTCATCAAGGAAGTTACCAATAATTCAAAATCTGCACAGAAAGCATCTGTGCCACTTGAGTTTTCAGCTGGAATGCAAAGATATAACTGCCAACAGGAACTCTTTTCATTGATGGGACATTTCCAAACAGAAGCTAGGAATGAACACTATGCACGTAAGATGAACATAAAACAATGTTTTGTGAACCTATCTGCCTCCTCTTTGCTGCTTGTTGGTAGTTAACTAAGAAGAAACCTTAGTCTCAGAGCTTCCTGGCTGGCATCTTTTTTCCCCACAAGTTCATAGATTTCAAGACTAGCATGGACCTTTATGATGGTTTAGTCAGACCTCCCATATGACACCAGGCCAGAGAATTTCATCCAGTGATTCCTGCATCAAGCCCATATCTTGTGGTTGACTAGACAGCGCATTAGAGAGACAAGGTGGGTGAAGTAATATCTGTTATTGGACCAACTTCTGTCAGTGAGAGAGTCCAGTATAAGATACTACCTCACCCACCTCCTTTCTCTCTAATATTCTGGGACCAACATGGCTAAACCTATACCACATAGATCGAGCGTCTCCTTTGAAAGGCCCACATCTCGATGTAAAGGCTTCATGTGATGGAGAACCCAGCATGTCTCTAAGTAAGGTGTTCCAGTGGTTAATTGCCCTCACTTTGATGCTGGCATGTAAATAAGTAGGTAAAAGAAACCCAAAGGTAGGGAAGGGAAATTAATGTTTATGTCCCTGTATAGGAGAAAGAAGCAGATTATCCCCTGCACCGCCGTGAGGAGAAAAGTCTCATATCTGGCACAGTTGAGGGGATAGATTAGGGGGGCTGTGCCACTTCAATTGCATCATCCCACTCCTCTTATCCCCCTGAGGAGGCCCCACTGTGGGGGCTGACCAGATGCAGGAGGGCCTAGATACCATGATGGTGAGTGCTGTGTACGTGCATAGCTACAGTTGGGACAGAGGCTGGAAGGACAGATGTTCACAGCAGCATTGTCTTCCTGGAAACCTGTTGGGATCGGCCCATCAGACCATGCTGCACCATCTTACTCACGTCCCCACTTTGTGCATAGAAATGGCTCCCCGTCCAGTTGCTTCTGCTCCCCTGGGGAGCTGGGGCCCAACATAGAGGTGCAGGGCAACCAGCATTGCTCCTGAGACACACACGACTTGTACTGGGGCAAAACAAATTTCACAGGTTAACTATATCTTTTTGCCATATTTATTCTACGCTTCCAAGCTATTAATTTCACCGGGTGACTCTCATTAATCAGATTCATGACACCATTCATAATTAAGAACTAAATATCACAGCTGAGACCCTTCTACATCTTCTTTTCCCAAGATAAGAGATCTACTTTTTGAAATCTCTTATTATATGCAAGTCCCAGCCATAACCTCTTACCATTTTCATGGCCCTGCTTTGCCTCAATTCCATCTCAGCAAGAGTAGGTCATTCCAAACTTAGACAAGGTTCCCCAGATGAAGCCGTCCCATTGGTTACCATGATATACTCTGTACTTTCTAGTCGTTCAGCAAAGACTTGAGTATGTGCACATTGACTTCACTGGGACTACTTACAGGGTTAAAGTTAAGCTGTGTGGAGGAGCTCACTCACCGGTGCCCCCTTGTCACTGGGAGCGGGCATAGTGGGCTCTCCTCTGGCAAGAGCTGCTCCAGCCCTGCAGTGATCTAGCTCCTCTTGTGACTCAGCCCTCCAGCCAGGTCATCTTTTATGTCCGCTCCTTTTGGGATAATGTCTTTTCCCCTGCACTGACTGTCCAGCTCTCAGTGGAACAGGCCCCAAACTCCATGGACCCCCTGGCATCCATATGAATGCCAGGACCATACACACGGTGGCCATGCAATGGCTTTGTGGCACTGGCAGCCCCTCTCCCTTAAATCCATTGGAGCCACGAACCTGGGCTTCCTCAGCTGGTAGCTGCCCTGGGCCATCCTAACAGGGAGATTTCCTACAGCCTAGGCTGTACTACCATTTCACCCTGATCTCAGCAGACAATGGTGCGTGCCCCACTTCTCCCCTGACCTTCCCATTGCCTGCTTATCCCCCTTCTGCAGGTCTCCAGGCCCCCAGGGAGCTCTCTGCGAGGTCCAAAGGAAGGGTGCATGCTCCTACAGAGTGGCAGGCATTTGATCAGGCCCAAAAACAACGTCTTCAGCAAATGTCATCGAATCTCCATCCACTTTCTTCAGCAAATAATCAATCAGTGCCTAGCGTTCTCCTGCAGCACCCCTGTTCCCATGTGCTCCTCCCTCCTAAGTGACTCCTCCTCTTTTGTAGCCCAGCCTCCACTTGCTATCTGGGACTTAGCCCTGATTTAGGCCATCTTTCATCATCCTTGGGGTCCTTTTCCTTTCTGAACCCTGACAGCCAGACTGTCATGTTCTATGGAATCACAGACCCTCTTCAACAGAGGTGTTTATTAAAGAAAATGTCATCTGCAACTATAATGACAAGCAAGCTTCCACACAGCTTGAGTACCAGCCTTGTTTACCAGGAACCTCATCAGCAATCTAGCCTCCAGCCATGGAGCCCTGGGTGGCATGGTGCTTTCTGAGGCACAGGGCATGCAGTGTCCCCTCAGGACAGGGCAGCTATCCCATCGCCTGGGCTTGGCCTACCTGGCACAGTCTAACCCAACGGGAGCAATATGCGAGCGCTAATTGCTGCTGACTAATGCTCGCTGCTGCCTGTGGCATCCTTGCTTGCTGGATTGTGGGCCATCCATAGCCCCTTCCCAGCTAGCTACCCCACTTTGGACCACGGTACCTTTCCCTCAGCCTACAAGGGAGAAGTAACTCACAGCCTTGCAAGTGCCATGGTAGGATGCTGCCTGGCTTCCCGCTCCACCTGCATTGCTGCAGAATTTCTTACATCCTCCTCATTCCATCCGCTAAGAGACAGCCCTAAAACATACATGCAAGACCTGGGAAGCAGTGAATTATTGTCCACGCTTTGTGTCCATTCTGGTGTTAAATGGAAATACAGGGCTAAATGATGGGCCGGTTCAGCCATTCTTCCTCACCTGGAGTCATACCTAACTCCTCCAGTTGTCCCATTTAAATCAGTAGGACTAGTGGCAGGTAAGGCACTATGTAGCGTAGGACCGGTTGGCAGAATTGAGTCCTAAATATTAACTAGCCACTACTCACCAGCCAAAAAGCTTCACGTGTGGGTCTGGGAGACAGAAAATTGACAGTAAAATAATACCTAGCACTTATCAGTAGGTCCCTAAGCACTTTACCAAGGTGAAAGAATCATTACCCCATTTTGTAGATGGAGAAATTAAGTCACACGAAGGTGAAGTGACTTGCCCAGAGGCCATCCAGCAGACCAGTGGCAGCATCGGGCCTAGAACCCAGTTTTCTTGAGTTATAATGCACTGTTTTAACCATTAGGCCACACAGCCTCTTGATGGCAGAAACTGCTTACCTTCCTTGCATGAGTAGCCCTGTTGCATTCAGTGGTCATAATCACAAGTTAAGTTAGGTAGATTTGGTATCTTAAACATAGCTCAGCTGTGATTTCAGTTTGGAGACAATAGTGCTTGGGAGACCGAAGACACCCTTAGATAAATGCAGCTGGGCTCTTCTGGTGGCTCTGAAATGACACCAACTTTTACCATGGAAATGGTCTCTTGCAGGGATAAACTAACCATGCGATCACTTCCTGGGTATCTCAGGGACTGCCCCTCTCATTGGGGAAAAAGGAGATGACAGTGCTAAGGTGAGATTTGGTGGGCAAGGAACTGGCAGCACAGCCATGTCTGCCGCGCTCTTCCTCCAAGAAATCAGTCTGACTTTGTTGGGTGCTGAAAACTGCATTAAACATATAAGCTATCGCTTTACATTTTTAGGGGCTTCCTGGTCCGGCTTGCAGGGTAGCAGGCTTTGCAGGGAAGTGTGCAATCTGGGTCTTTCATCAGTCAGTCTGCAAGAGCCAGCCTAGAGTAAGGAGAGGTGAGTTATGCCTCTCTGTTTTAGGGAGCAGTCTGCTTTGTCTCTCGCTGTGTTTTGGGCTTCTTGTCTGTTAGGGTTCTGAATTCTAAGAAATAAAGTACTCTTCCAGCAAGAGTATTTTATGTTTTGATATGGGGGAGAGGCACTATATGTGAAAGAAAGCAGAGTCAAATATAATAAAAATCTTAAATTAATCAAACTTTACCATAGACCCTCCATGGATGGTAATTCCATGCTTGAATAATAAGAGTATAGCAGTAGGGATATATTACTCGCCACCTCACCAGGATGGTGATAGTGATTGTGAAATACTCAGGGAGATTAGAGAGTCTACAAAAACTGAAAACCCAGTAAAAATGGTGGATTTCAGCTATCCCCATATTGACTGGTTACATGTCATCTCTGCATCCCATACTGAGGTAAAATGTCTAGACACCATTCATGACTGCTTCTTGGAGCAGCTAGTCCTGGAACCCATAAGGAGAAGCAATTTCTGATGTAGTCCTAAGTGGCGCACAGGATCTGGTCCAAGAAGCAAATATAGTGGAATGGCTCAGTAACAGCAAACATAGCATAATTAAATTTAACATGCTAGTAGGGGGGAAAGTATCAAGAAACCCACCAAATTTGGTATTGGATTGAACGATTTAAAAAAAAAGTCTGCTTTCCCCTGAAAATGAATTTTTCATTAAAAAAATAAACACCCAAAAAACAAAAAAATTCAGCCATAAAGTGTTATATTTTAATCTGGAAATGCTGCCACAGTGCCTCATGGGATTTGTAATTTGGATACATCATGCCCCCATACTCCTCTATGAAGTACCCAGCCAGATGACATCTCCTATGATATAAAAAAATCAGAGTTTTCTGCAAAGGGCGGGAATAACCTGTGTTTTCCAGCCAGCTCTTGTTGATTCTACATGTACCTCAGACAAATGATCTTTATAATTTCTCATGGAAGAAACCAATGAAGAAAAATGTTAGAAAATGTCCTGTGTGTTTGGGGAGGGAAAAGCCACCTCCTTACATAGATGACAGAGAGGAGAGTGAATCTTCACTGAAAATAAATGCACTTGTCTAGGCAGTGACTGCCACGATCCCTCAGTTTTGGCAGATGAGGCAGGGAAAGAATTTATTAGTCCTTGTTAGCCATGTGGATCCAGTTGCAAATAGTCAATTGAACATCTGATTGCTTGGTTTGATATCAGTATCCAAAATAATTCCTCTTCTGGCACACACAGGAAAGGCAAATGCAGTCTTGTGTATTTATTAAAATATTGTAGCAGCAGTGGATCTGTTGAGACTCAACATGTATTATTCAAAGCTGTCCTGTGGGGAAAGGATGAGAGCTCTGTTCAGTTAATGATAAACAATCCATACCTAATAAAATTAGCAAACACAAACAAGCTGCTAATATCCAAGCCACCATCTGAAAGTGAAATGTGTTTAGAATTCATAGCCCTAAGGGTAAGAGATACGGTCTTAAAATTGGACTGAAAGTGACATTGCCAAGGACTGCACTTGTTTGAAAACTGTTTATCAGGAGGGTTGTTTGATATTTTTAATTTTCACTCTCCGTGATTTACAGTCGCCTGTTGTGAGCTGGACAATAAAATGCCTTTCCTTTCCAAGATCCAGACTGAGCGTTCAGGCCCAGACTCAGCAAGGGGCAGTGTGCATAACTGCTCCATCCCAGAGCAACATCGGGAAGGAATTTGGACTCAGTGATGACAATTCCTCCCTCTTACTGGGGCCCTTAGGAGGGTGCAGTTTATTTTCCTACCTTGTGCCTGGCCAGCTAATCTGGACAAGTGGGGAGAGCTAAAATCTGGAATAAAGAGCTGCTATAGAAAACTATTTGCAGAGCATGGCAAGTTTAGTTGGTCCTCCAAAACCCAGGAACCATGCCATGTGTTCTTGAGCGCCATCTACTGGCACCATATCTACTCATGATTTGCACATACACAGATATAGTGCACTCCAGTGACAGGGTGAGACAAAGCCAAGCTCCACCCACTCCCTGCCTACTCCCCACACACTTGTTTGTAGGGGGGGGGTATCTGGAAAACAGGGGTTGCACTCTTCATCAGACCCAACAGCTGCATAGGTCAAGCAGTGGCCTAGAGGACCTTTCCCCCTTTTTATCTCCTGCTCAGTTGAACAAAAAAAGTGCACAGTTCAGCACTCAATGACTTTTGGCCAGATTGTTGCCTACTGGGTTAGCCCCCACAGGGCCTGGGGAACACAACAGTTTTGCATGCCTGAGAGGGGAGGGTTGTTTTTGTAATATTCCTCGAACCCATCAGTCACGGCACCATTTTGACACCCCCACTGGCAGGAGAAAAAGCAAGCAAGAAAACTGATGGAAGAATATGCAACCAGAGGAGAGGACTGGAAATGCTAAATAGAAAGGGAACTTGGAACAAAATGGTTTGCGGTGAAATTCAAGGGTCAGATTTTCACAAGAGCTCAGCACCCAACTGCCCCTACTTAGGCATGTAAAGAAGTGCCTAGTTTTTTAAAAGAGTGTTTGTAACCGTGCCCTGCCCCTTTAAGGGCCGGAGCCTTGGTCAACCAGCCCTGTTCCCATTGGTCCCAACCTTGCAGAGGGGTGGAGCTAGTGGAATAGGTCTGAATGGCCCAAGGCTTCTGGCCATTAAAGGGGCAGGGTTCCCTGTTCCAATGATTCTCACTCAGCAGCTCTCCCTGAGGGAATGGATGGGCAATTCTCCATTGTGCTCAGTGGGAACTGCTGGGTGCTGGGCTCTCTTGAAAACCTGCCCACTTCATTTAGATGCCTAAATTAGAGACAGGGCATCTGAATAGGCTGTTTTCATTTTTTTGCATTTCTCATAGGGCCAAGTCCTCGGCTGGTGTAAATCAGTATAGCTCCATTGAAATCAGTGCTGGTCACCAGTCTGTGCCATACCAAATTGGACCAAAGTCCAGGTCAAGCATGGCAACTGGCTTTCTTCCAACTGCTACTGTATCAAGGCTCACTTGCCCCTGTTTGCAAACATACCATGGTCTCAGACTTGCTGTTAACAAGTTCGTTCAATTTCCAAACTAGGACAGAGATAACCTTTGGTCCAAGAGAAATCGAAGAGTAAATGAATTTCAAGAACAGTAAATGAATTTACAGTCAATGAATTTATGTGACCACAGAAATGTCTTTGGTGTGCAAAAGTGATTCCATCTGATGAAGCCACAATCAGACTGGGTTGGCATTGTGGTAAATGATTTTGGTGAACCCCCTTAATTAGTTGGCTATAAAATTAATTATCAAAACAGAATGTGGAAAAGACAAAGCCAGATGTGTTACCAGAAAAATTCACAGAGTTTAAGGTTATAGAGGAGCATTCTGAGCATGTACTCTGACCTCTTGTATTACACAGACTGGAGAAATGCATCCACTACATTGGACGAAATTTATTCCTTCACTGAAGGAAATTATTCTCCCCTACTGCATAGCACTGAACACTACTTTGGCCAATAACTTGTGGTTGGACTAGAGCATCCGGTCCTGACTCAAAGACTCCAAGTGAGGAGGAATTTACTACAGCTCTTGGCAATCTATTTCAATAGTTAATTACTATTGCTGCTAAAAAGCTACGTGTTATTTCCATTTGGAAAGTTTCTAACTTCAACTCCCAGCCATTGGATCTTGTTATGCCTCTGTCTGCTAGACTAAGGAGAAAATCTTCATTTCCGGATTAATAGACATGAGTGTAAATTTACTGTGAAAAAGTTAATTCAGCAAGCTAATATAGCATGCTTTATGTAAAAGAGGACAGCAGAATGAATGAAAAATAAACAAATTATTTAATTGTTGCTACAAAATATTGGAGGTGGCCAGCAGATGGTATCATGGTTTGTCTCTGTAAGGATTAGCTTTAAGGAAGGACTCTCTAGGAAAATGGGAAAGAGAGTCTATGAAGGGAAGTTGCATCAAAATGCTCTTAGTAACATGCATATCTAGTACAGGTGCCTAAAAAGGCCCAGAACAGAACTTTCCATCTCAAACCTCTTCCGTTCTAATGACTTGGGGCTAATGAGCCAACTCCACTGAAGTGAGAAATATGCCCATTGATCTCAACGGGCTTCAGATCAGTCCCTCAGCCCAGAAGGAATTTCAAAGCCATGTCCCAGAGAGATGACTTGGCACCTGTGACATAATCCCACAGGGAAATGCTACTGAAGCAAAGATCCTAGCTTTCAGGGACCAGTTCATTGCTGTCCTGGAGGAAATTCTTAGTGAGACACAGTAAGAGGGGATTTAAATTACCCAGGCTACCCCTAATGTCTTTGCACCAGTTTGTCGGCAGATGTAAATGGGTGTAACTTGAATGGCACTACACTGATATCTGGCCCAGGGAGCAGGTCCATGTTTGCTCTTTCCCTTGAGGACCATCCATATAAACATCTCTTGTGTTAGTGATGCTGTTTAGTTAGCATTGTGAAACTGATTAGGTGTAGTCTCTCCATACTGCATATGTGCCATAGGGCAGGGTTTCTGAACCCGTGGGTGATGGCCCAAAATCGGTCACTCGAATGTGTCAAAGGCTTACAGGAGAGCGGGTCCTTCCCCTGGAGCTGTGAGAGGCCCTGTATGTTGCGGGGTTTGCAGAGCTCATCCCGCACTCACCCCGCAGCACCAGCTCCTGTGGGCCAAGGCTGGCTGGGCTCGGTTCCCTGGCATTGTGACTTGGCACAGAGGGTTGCAGCGCTGCTCAGGTTTGGCCCAGCCCCCCCTCCTCCATGATGATGAGGGGCTGGTAGGGTCCAATTTGAGTGACTGGAGCTGTGATGCCATGTGCCAGGTTGCAGAGCCCCTCACACAAATTGGCCTAGACAACCGTCATTAGGGGGCCGGCTGGGCCAAACCTGAATAGCGTTGTGCCCCAGACATTGCAATGCTAGGGGTGGGGAGCCGAGCCCAGCCAGCCCCCTGGGACAGGAGCTGCTGCTCTGCTATGCATAGTGTACTTAGTTAGTACTTATCACATTAATGTGTATGTTATATATTTGTGGGTAAGAAATGTTTAGTAAGCCAGATGTTTTTTGCACTGGTCCTATTTCCTGGGTCCTGACACGCCATTCAGGCTTACAGTGGGTCCTGAGTCCAAAACGTTGAGAACCACTGATCTAGGGCACAACTTCTATTAAGCCTTGCCTCTGTAAACTCTATGGTAAGGCAAAAATGAGCTGTTACCTGGTTACCCGTTCAGCTGACAGTAAGCAATGGAAAGGGATTTAATTAGCATCCCAAAAGCATCTCTTCTGCCAACTGACAATCACCTGCTGTAAGATGGGGTTGAAATTCCCTGGTTGGTGCATATCAATCTTCAGAGGACTGTCCTGGGGGGATAAGGGCAAAGGTGAAATGGAAATTGTTTGAGCCGCAGCACTGAATATAATCCTAAATGAACTAGGATACAGACCTCCTGGGAGAATCACTTCAGGAGTGGGTTGTCTGGTAAGGTAACACATCAAGCACATCAAAGAAAGCTGAGAGGTATAACACGGCTGTGAAGGGAATTCGTGAGACCTGAAACCAAGGACTGACAGGCTGGGAGGCTGAGCAGGTCATTGAGGGAAAAGGACAAAGTGCTGCCTTAGAAACATATGGGTTTGTTTATGCCATTTATTCACTGTAACTAAACACTACGGTGACCCCAGCTGGGTGAGCTTTTGCAGAGTTTCAAATTAGGCCAGGTCCTTCGCTGATGTAAACGAGAGCACTCCGTTGATGTCAGCAGAGCTGTCCTGATTTGTGCCAGCTGAGTATCTGGCCCTACACGTGGTATTTATCCCATTTCTTTGGCTTTGATCTGCTATTTTCTCTCACATCTTAATAAATCTTGTTTCTAATTAGACCACTTGGGTCTGAGACTGTTGTTGGAGAATTTCACGTAGACCATGACATAGAAGGGAGAAAAACAACCTGCGTCCTCCAAGAAGAGGCAATGAAGGAAAGATGAGCAGAACCTCTCTCTGTTCAGGATCCTTGGGCAAGAGGGCATGGACTGAGGAGGAGTCCTCTCCCACAAAGCATGTCGCTTTGCTCCAGGGCTGTGCTCCAGCAGGTGCTGTTGGTGGTCCGTTGCTGCCGATGACGCCGATATTATCGCAATTCTTATTGATGGCTATGCATGTGACTCTGAAGTCCGAACCATATCTGTGATGTTTGATGATGCAGCTCTATGGCACCTTTCACCTGCAGCCTGGAGATGATTTCGTCGCTCCCGCTCAAACCCTTTACGTGCTGATCTTACCAGAGACCGCCAGTGAGTCCTGTTCTGAGCCACTGGCTTGAGTTCTTGGAGATTGATGCCAGTCCACTGAAGACTACTCTTCAGGTTATCTTTGAAGTGCTTATATGGACGACGCTTCTTTCTTTTGCCCTGCCTCAGCTCCCCATAAAAGATATATTTTGGGAGACATATCCAGTCCACCTAAATTGTGCTCTCAATAGCATTTCCTCAATGCTCATTGTGTTTGTTCTTTCCAGGACCTTAATATTGATCACTCTGTCCTGCCAATGAATGCTCGTTATTGAACGGAGGGAGTGCTTGTGAAATTGCTCAAGCTGTTTAATGTGCAGTCTATAAAGAGTCCCAGGCTCAGATCCATACAAAAGAGGTGCTAGAACCACTGCATGGTAGATCTTCAATTTGGTGGGGATACAAATGTTGTGTTGGTTGAGGATTTTTGTTTGGAGTCAGTCAGGTTCTGGCTAGCTTTATGGATTCTGAAAGCAATTTTCTTATCCAGGAAATCGTCACTCAAGATGGTGCGGCCCAAATACTTGAACTGATCCACATTTTTCAGCTGTATGCCTTGGCTGAAGATGGCTGGTGCTGAGGCATTGGAATGAGGTGCTGGATGGAGCAAAACCTCTGTTTTACCAAGAGTGATGGTGAGGCCAAAGAGTTGGGATGCTTCAGAAAATCTGTCAGTTATGACCTGAAGGTCATCATGTCTATAGGTCATCAAGGCGCAGTCATCTGTAAAAAGTGCCTTGAAGAGAAATCTCTCCAGCATCTTGGTCTTAGCACTGAGTCTTCTAAGGCCAAAGAGGGAGCCATCGAGTCGGTAACGGATGTATATCCCCTGATCCAAGTCTCTTGTGACATGGCTGAGGACACAGGTAAAAAATAAATTGAACAGCACTGGAGCAAATATGCAGCCTTGCTTCACTCCATTCGAGATTTCGAATCCGTCAGAAGAGTCACCATTGGAGAGCATTTGCACTGTCATGTGTTCATGGAACAGACAGATGATTTGTATGAACCTTGATGGGCAGCCCAGTTTATGTAGAATAGCCGCTCTCTGTTGACTGTATCAAAAACTTTGATCAAGTCAATGAAGACTGCATACAGGTCCATGTTCTGCTCCAAACGTTTTTCCTGGAGCTGCCTTACTTCCAGTCCGTAGTACTACGACCTGGTCTGAAACCACACTGCACTTCTGACAGATTTTCCTCAGATATGTTTGCAATGAGTCTGTTCAATAGAATGCAAGCTAATATTTTCCCTGCTGTACAGAAGAGAGAAATGCCTCTGTAGTTTACGCTGTCAGTTTTGCTGCCTTTGTTTTTGAACAGTGATACAATAGTAGCATCTGTGAAGTCTTGCAGCATTTCTTCTTTCTCCCAAATGCTATTCGGGATGTCATGAAACACCTTGATAGCCTTTGGGCCTGCTACTTTGTACAGTTCTGCTGGAATATCATCCTTTCGGATGCTTTGCCAGAGTTCAATTGCTTGATGGCTTTCGTGACCTCTTCAACTGATGGAGGGAGATTGAGATCCTCTTTGATGGGTTTCTCAGGTAATTGATAAAGGACACGCCGATCAGCTGTGGATGGTCTATTAAGTAGACTATTGACCATCTCTGTATGATTCCCTCCATGTCTTTAATGAGGGTTATATCATTTGCCAACTTCAGGGGAGTTGTGCCAGATTTAGATGATCCGTAGACTGCTTTGAGAGCATCAAAGAACCTCTTTGCATTGTTTGTATTCACATAATGCTGAACTTGTGCAGCTTTCCTCTCCCACCACTCATCTTGCATTTTCCTCAGTTCAAACTGGGCCTTGCTCTGTGGGCCTATCTTAAACCTATCTTTCTTTGAGATGATGTACACGTACCAATCTGCGGTCTGTCCAGCATTCCGCGCCACACATGGCTTTGGTAATTCTGACATCGTGGATGTCTCATTGGCAGGTGATAACATAGTCGATCAGGTGCCATTGTTTGGACCGTGGGTGCATCCATGTTGTTTTATATTTATCATTTTGCCTAAAGATGGTGTTAGTGAGGAGCAGACTATGTTCTGCACAATTACCCAAGAGAAGGAGTCCATTGCCGTTCATCTTTCCCACTCCATGTCACCCTATCACACCTCTCCAGACACTGCTGTCTTTACCAACTCTAGCATTGAAGTCTCCTAGCAGGATGAGCTTGTCATATGCAGGGGTTGATCTGAGGATGGAGTCCAAATCGGAGTAGAACTGCTGCTCGCTTTCTTCTGTGCTGGTCAGCGTAGGCACATAGGCACTAATGACAGTGGCACGCTGTAAAGGATTCAGGAGGAATCGAAGTTTCATGAGCCATTCATTCAGGCCAACAGGGAGGTGAGGAAGGTGTTTCAGGAGAGACGTTCTAATTGCAAATCCAGCTCCATGGATCCTGTTTTCACCCTCTGCTTTTCCTTTCCAAAAGAAACTGTAGTCACCTCCTTACTCAGTAATAGAACCTTCTCCAGCCCGTCTAGTCTCACTCAGCGCTGCAATGACAATATTGTAGCGAACAAGTTCTCTGGAGACAAGAGCTGTTCTTCTCTCAGGCCTTCATGCATCGCCTCCATCCATAAGGGTGAGGACATTCCATGCCCCTAGAATGAGTTTTTTCTTTTTCATTGTTTTTCGACAGCTGTAGGAAGATCTACCAGCCATGGTAGTCTGGCCAGATGTTATGAGGCAGGCAATGTTTACAGCACCTTTCCTAGCCCCTTCCCTTTAAAAGGGTGAGCAGTGCTATCCTAAAAAGAGCTGCTCAGATGCTTAGGATGCTGCCAAACTTTTCTGCTGCCCTGCCAACGTGCGTGATTGTGGTTACGACTGCCAGTGGTCATCTCCACCTGTCGCTTCACCATGCCCCCATCACCACAATACTTGGATTAATGCAATAATATTAATAAGGGTGAGATTTGTTCAGATGATGTTAATGGGATAAGATTTGCAAGAAAACCTGTGCGGGAAATTTTTAAGTGAGAAACCGTTGCACGGGGGCAGTCCCACTCTCTCAGGCGTGGAAGCCTGATTCCAGTGGCACGAAGAATCTTTATGGCTGGGGACTTCCTTAGCTGCATTGGGTGAGCAGGACCTCTTTCTTCAGTGCCTTGTCTTGCTCTCTGCGTGCCACAGCATGCTGCTGTCCCGCCTTCATGGCTGTGGAATCACAAATTGATATCCTCCACCCAGTCCTCTGGAACAGTCTTTGCGTGCTAGAGAAAGGCAATTTCCCTAACTCACCAAGGGTAAAAGACCCATCAGCTACCCTCACCTGGTTTAGCCCACTCATCGAAGTAGTTTACCAGGCTGTCACAAGAAAACAGCTACTTGGAGCCACAGGTGAGATCTGGGCATAGGTGGGGACCAAAGCAGATGAATTAGTCTCTAAGGAGTACGGCGTGTTCCGACAGAGGTACTGCCTCTCCATATACCTCTCCAGCAGGTACATGGGAAGGCTTACTGACTAGATGGGAACTGAGCTGAAGGGGAGAAGGGGGATCCCTATGATGACCTCTGCGGTAAGACTGCAGCTGTCTAAAGCAGAAGGGGGGTGCAGGGGTTGCAGCGAAGGGGGCATAGTACAGGAGTTAGGGGCGAAGATGGGGAATACAGGGTTAGGGGCGAAGAGGGAGTGGGGCGCCCAAGGGGGTCAGGGGCGAAGGGGGAGTGGGGCACTCATGGAGTCGCACTCAGGGGCTTGCTGTGTGAAAGGGGTCACCAATACAAAAAGTTTGAGAACCACTGAATAAACCCTCATAATCTGCACCTCTATAGCACCCTCTAGTGGTCAGCCTATAAATAGGCTAAGCACCCTAATACTAATGATATGTGCTCCTGCTCTCATCAAACCCCCATTGACTTAACTGGCGCACACTCAGGCCTCTGACACAGAGTCTCCTTTAGCTCAAGTGGTAGAAGCTCTATTACTCTGACCCACATGTGTCTGTTTCAGGGGACAGCCAAGAAGTCTGTCAATGCAAGTGGCGTTAGACCGCTGCAATATTACCCCAGAGGTCATAGGGGTGGATGCCCCGTTACCCCCTTGGCCTGCAACCTTCCCCATTGGGGGGGAAGGGTGGGCTTGCCCCGCGACAGATCATGACCTTCAGTTTGCGAATCAATGGTTTATATGCTATCTCTAGGCCAGCCAATGGATGGGGGGATATAGCTGCATACACGTGAGCAGGCTTGATGCTCACCATTACAGCACAGTGGCATGCCACTAGCTAATATATTACAGTCTATTCTTGTAGCTTTGACATGAAAACATAGCTGTTCCTACCGTGTGTAGGACATATGCTTCGGGGCTAGGTCAGGTACTTCAGGGACACCAGCAGGCCCCTGTCAGGATATATTCTTCCTCTACTCCAGCTCCTGTGCTGGTTGCAGAATTTGCTGTTAAGTATGTTTAGTGCTGGCTGGTGGGCACTCCTCCTGGTACACCCCGTATCCTCAGCTGGTGTAAATCAGCAGAGCTCTGTTGACGTCAGTGGAGCTAGGCCAATTTACCCCAGCTAGGGGAATGATCCAATTTTGTGAAAGTGACCGAAATCCAAACGACAAGCCAGATTCCACCATGACTCAGTGAGATCAGTGTGGGCTGCAGAGGGTGAAAGCAAGGACAGAATTTTCCTTTTTCTGTTTGCCTGAAGTCTGCACATTGCAGGGACTGCTATTAGCATTTAAACTCCACAGGGATATAAGCAATCTGGGCCAGAAAACAGTGCATCTAGCCCCAAAGCATGGAAATGAGTGAGCCTTGAAACTTCTGGAGAATAACTGAAGTCAGAAATGATATCTCATTCCAGCTAAGCATATTAGAGATAGCACAGACTGCTTCTGGCATAGATGATCCATATTTTACACAAAGTATACTGTTGTGGTGTGTGTACATCTGTAATCTACTGGCTGAATCTCAGAACTCTACTCTTCTAGGTATTATGTGCTGTCTGATTATTTTCATAGTGCAACTGCTAAAATATTAAAATCTTTGAAATCTGCAGGCCCCCCCTTTTCTTTCAATGTGATCATATGCACAAGTGGATGCATTATCCTTGGCGTAGTGAGCCTGCAGCATGGTGGTTACTTTGATCTGAAACCAGGAGTGCCATGAAAATGTGGCTCCTTGCCAAGTGCTTCTGTGGGCATATGAGTGACTCGATCAAAATGGCCTGGGATGAAATAAAATGAATTTCTGGAGGTGGGGGAAGTACCAAAACAATTCATCTGAGTCCCTTTAATTGTAACACTACCTTGTGATCATGTAGCTCTTGAGGTAATTAAATGTTAAATTATATCTGGGCCACAGAGGGTCATCTTTAAATCAAGCCAGGAGGCTGTTTTATTGCCATGTGCGCAATGAACCAAGAGTAGTTTTGTTCTCTGTAGAGGACCAGTGAGGCTCTTTATATAGAGCAGTAAAACAAATGGGCATGTTACTCTTTCCAAACAGCAGTCAGGCTAGGAATCCACAGGCAAAACCTCATTCTGTGAAAATGAGAAACTTAGGACCCGATTCTTATTTACACGCAGGAGCCATTGTCAATGCAGATCACATTGACTCCCACCTTGGGCCCCATGATACTGCCAGAATGGTGTAAAGAGGCCTTTAGTGAAAAATAGCATTGGGCCCAACCTAAACAAAGATGGCCGGCTGAACTGGGGTCATGACACTGACATGCTATATCATCCTCTGGGCTTTGGAGCCGAACCATATTCTGGTGTATCTATGTTTTAAACTCTCAGAGCAGCGGTTTATTTCACAACAGTAGTGTCCCACCAGATAACTGTAGCACAGAAATTAGTCACTTTATGTAGATCTGTTCATGGGGAAGGGAATGATATGCATTGATGGAAAATTATGCCCCTTTTCTTTATCTGAGTTTTCTCTTTTCCTTACCCCCCAGCAATATGACAAATTTCTTTGCCGTGCAGGAAATCACACTGAAAAACAGAAAATTGATGTTGACCATGTTGTTAAAAGAGCTCTGTGAAATATTTCAGCACAAGCCATCCTGGCTACCATCTTTTAACGCAATCTTAGGGCATGTCTATACTGACAGCGGCAAAGTCGCTGCCGCCAGATTGATCTTTCTGGATCGATTGAGCGGTCAGTGTAGACCTGAGTAAAACCACCCCCTCAAGTAGCACAGTGCAGTGAAGACACCGCGCAGAAGGGAAGCACAGCAGTCGACGTGAGTTACGTAAGCTACTCTGCGTAGTTTGCGTAACTCCTGTTGACTGCTGCCGAATCTCCAGGTAAGTGTAGACCAGGGCTTAGATTCTTTCATCTACAATAACCTTCACATACTAACAGCGCCAGGTCAGATCCTCAGGTGGTGTAAATCTGCATGTCTCCATTGAAGTCAATTAACACCAGCAGAGGATCTGTATTATGTTTGAATACTTGGAAGTTACTTGTACTCAGAGAGAAACCAGCAGGAGACACAGAGATGTAAACACACACAGACTCTGTTTATTCTTCTACTCTACAACCAGCCAGAACTGGCTGAGCTATCCCATAATATTCTAGCTCTGTTAGCTAAGGCAAACGAGGCAGGACACAAAATACACAACATGTTCCTCCCCCCTTAATGAAAATGTCCATTTAACAGAACAATGACTAAACAAGGGAATGAGGGTAAACTACCTCATTTCCCAGCTAAACCTCGGGGATTTTTCTGCCCCATAAATGTGGGTTTCCCCTAGCTAAAGATCCAGCCATTGAGGAGACCTTCTCTCTCTAGGTGGATTACGGCAGACTTATGGTGTTCTTGCACCAGAAGGTGTTATTGGTGCAGGTCTAACAATGGGCTCAGGCCTTGTAGATCAAACAGGTGAGGGCACTGTATCTGCTGCAGAAGTGGATGGAGGAGGGGAGTCAAGAATGGGTGACTCTGGACTCAGGGATATCTCACCTGCAATGGTGAGGTCAGGCAGTTCAACTGGAGACGTGTCCTTGGGACTTGTATGACCTGGCAACAACTGATCTACATGTTTTCACCAGGTGAGATTATTTGCAGTCTGGACAGTGTAGGAAACAGGTCCTGCCTGAATGATGACTGTAACAGGGACCCACTTAGCTCCAGAAGCATAGTTTCAAGCTAGAATAGGCTGTCCAGGACTAAAGGTTCAGTCTTTTGCTCAATGTGCACGTCTGATGACTTGATTGTACTGTTGATGTTGCACAACTTGTTGTGTTTTGGAGGGTTTCAGCAGATCAAAGCAAGTGCACAGCTGTCGTCCTATCATTAGAAAGGCTGGAGATGTTTTGGTCATAGCATGAGGTGTATTTCTGTAGGACAGCAAGAAGGTGTACAGACGTCTTTGAATGGATGAATGTCCCTGTGCAGTTTTTAACGCTTGTTTCATTGTCTGCACAAACCTTTATGCTAATCCATTGGTGGATGGATGATATGGTGCTGAAGTGATGTGATGAATCCCATTTGCTTTCATAAAATTTTCAAACTCCTGAGAGATGAACTGCAGTCCATTGTCACAAACAAGCTGTTCTGGCAGACCGAAATGACTAAAGATTTCACACAGTCTCTGGATAGTACTTTCAGCAGTAGTAGATGGCATTACAGAGATTTCTGGCCATTTAGAGTGGGCATCGACAACAACCAGGAACATGTTTCCTTCAAATGGGCTGGCAAAATCAATGTGAATATGCTGCCTTGGATTTTCAGGCCAGTCTCATGGGTGTAGGGGCGCCAAGTGAGGTGTGTTCCTCACACTATGACATGAAGTACAAGCTCTTGCCTTCTCTTCAATGGCACTGTCCAGGCCAGGTCACCAAACATAACTTTATGCAAGTTCTTTCATGTGCACTATTGCACAGTGATCTGAATGTAGCTGTTCTAACATCTGTGATCTCAGTAGTGGTAGAATTATGACACACATCCCCCACAACAAGCAACCAGGATAGATTGATAACTCCATCCTTCTGGACACATAGGGATGAAAGTCCAGTGAAACCATGCATCACTAGGTCCATAACTTGGGACAGTACTCGGTCAACATGAGTTGCCTTCCTTACTTGAGTAGCAGTGATGGGTGTGTTCTCTACCTGTTCAAAGTAGAAGATTTCTTTCTGACCAATATCTTGATGTTTAACTGGTAAAGGCAGTCTTGAGAGACCATCTGCATTGCAGTGCAGAGTGGACCTCTTATATTTGATCTCATATCTGTGTGTAGAAAGCAAGAATGCCCATCATTGCATATGACTAGAAGCCAGTGGTGGAATGCCTGTGCGTGGTCCAAAAATTGATGTTAGAGATCAATGGCCAGTGAGAAGTGTGAACTTCCATCCACACAGGTAATGGTGAAATTTTTGAATTCCGAAAATGATTCCCAGTGCTTCACATTCGATTTAGGCATAGTTTCTGCCTTGCTTAAGGTGTGTGATGCAAAAACATTGGGTCTCTCCTCTCCAGAAGGCATAATGTGTGACACGACCACTGCCACACCATAAGGAGAGGCATTGTAAGCCAACTGTAGAGGTAAGGATGAGTCAAAATGTGTCAAAACCTCTGAATTTAACAATGAGCATTTAACCTTGTTAAATGCAACATCACAGGCATCAGTCCACTTCCAGACCTTGTTTTGGCTGAGGAGTTTATGTAGTGATTTTAGCAGTGTTGCTAATTGTGGAATAAATTTTCCATAATAGTTCAATAGCCCTAAAAAAGAGCGAAATTGGCTCACGTTCTTAGGAGGTGGAACTTCTACAATAGCCTTGACTTTTGAAGGAGCTTTACGAAGGTCTGTGGCATCAATGACATGCCCCAAATATTCAACAGAGGACTGGAAGAATTCACATTTGTCTTTGCAGACTCATAGGCCATACTCTTCCAGTCTTTGCAGGGCAGCATCCAAGTTCTTAAGGTGATCCTCCTCATTCTTGCCAGTGACCAGGATGTCGTCAAGATAGCACTGGACTCCTGGCAAGCCACTTAAGATCTGGTCCATAGCCCTCTGGAACAAAGCTGGAGCAGACATTATTCCCAAGGGCAAGCGACAATATCGGCACAGCCCTTTGTGTGTCATGATAGTCAACAGCTCTTGGGACTTCTCATTGACGTGCATCTGTAAATACGCCTGACACAGATCAATCTTGCTGAACTTTTGTCCACCAGCCAAGCCAGTGAAGGGGTCGTCGATGTGGGGAAGAGGGTATTGCTCTGCACACAACACTATAACCTTAAAATCCTCACAAATCCGAATGGAGTCATCTTTCTTCAGTGTTGGAAAGATTGGTGTTGCCCATTGGCTGTGGTTAACTGGTACCGGATCTCCATTTTTGACCAGGCACTCCAAGTCCTCTTCAACTTTTGGCCTGATGGCATATGGCACAGTTCTGGCTTTCAGATATTTTGGTTGGCTGTCAGGCTTAATGTTCAATTTCACAGTGATTCCTTTCATACTTCTCAGGTTCTCTCCAAAAACAGCAGCATGTTTCTTTAATACAGCTGTCAGACCTGTTTCTCCTTTAGCCATCATGTGCACTTCTGCCCAGTTCAGCTGGATCTTCTTAAGCCATGACCTTCCAGTTAAGGCTGGGTAATTGCCTTCCACCACAAACAGTGGCAATTTAGCAGTCTGTCCATTGAGCTCCACTTTAACATCAGTAGTGCCCAGCATGGGTACAGCTTCTCCAGTGTACGTCTTCAGAACAGTTTTTGTCATCTTAAGTTCAAGATGATTTAGTTTTTCTTTATACACAGTGTCTGAGACCAGTGAAACTGCTGTGCCTGAGTACAGTTCCATGCGTGCAGGTTTACCTTCCAACAACGGGGTTACCCAGTATTCATGTGAGCCAACTGCCATTTGGAGTGGCACTTCTTCTGACTGAGTGTCACTTTGATCATCCTGAGCCTGCTCTACCACATGCAGATTTTTCTTTTTGGTCCACCAGATAGCAGGCTTCTTTTTCTCCTGTGTGCCTGTTCTGTTTGACTTTTCTTTCTTTTGTTTGCACGCTCTATGTGTCCCTTTTTGCCGCATTGCCTACACACTAGGTCTTTACACCAGCATTCCAATGCATGGTGACCAGACTTTCCACAGTGGTAACATTCCCGGCTCCCCACTGTCTTGTTGGTATGTTCTTGTGACACCTTATGCACTCTGGTTGATGCACTTAGTTGTTGTGCTTCCTTCGCTGCCAGTTCCATGGAAACTGCAATTTCAATGGCATTCTGCAAGGTGAGCTTGGCCTCTGTCAATAGGCTGTTCTGTATTGCTTCATTGCGCAGACCACAGACTAACCTATCATTCAGGGTGTCATTTAACACATCATTAAATTCACAGTGCTCAGCAAGCTTCTTAAGAGCTGCTACAAATTGGGCAATTGTTTCACCTTCTTCTTGATTCCTTTTGTGGAACCTAAATCTCTCTGCAATTGCCAGTGTTTTTGGGAAAAATATGCCTCCAAGATTTTCACAATATCACTGTAAGATTTTGTGCCTGGCTTAGGAGGTTGCACTAAGCTGCGCAGGAGACTAAGCGTTTTAGCTACCATAACACTTAAGAAAGTTGCCACCTTCTTATCATCTCCAATTCCATTCGAAACAACCAAAAACTCAAAACGCTCAGTATACGAGCTCCATTGCTCCACAGTTTCATCAAAATGTCCCAGGGGCCTGGTAAATGTAGCCATTGCTGCCTTTTTCTTTTTCTTTTCTTTTCTTAGTGTCTGTTATTCATGTATATTGGGGTCATTCACACACTATTACTAGTAATTTCCTTTCACTAGCTTCTGCTTCCTCCCCCTTCCCAATCTCTCTGCTTCACTTTCAGTTTCCAACATCAGCACAAACAGCACAGCCACCCAGAACAGGAAAAGGTTTTCCTTACTTTTTACTTTTGCTTGTCGCTGGTGGCAGTAGCAGCACAGGTCCGTTGTCCTCGTCACCACTTTGTTATGTTTGGATACTTGGAAGTTACTTGCACTCAGAGAGAAACCAACAGACGAGGACACAGAGAGATGTAAACACACACGGACTCTGTTTATTCTTCTACTCTAAGACCAGCCAGAACTGGCTGAGCTATCCCATAATATTCTAGCTCTGTTAGCTACGCAGTGGCATACCATGGGTCTCCAGTGCCTGAGGGCCATACTTACATTGGTGCCCCCCCCCACCCGTCGGCAGCGCCCCATGGGGTGGGAGTGTGCGGGCCCGTGTCCCACTCTCTCCTACTTCTCCCCTGTCAGCAGCCATGCCCCGCAGGGGGTGGGTCTGCGGGCCCATGTTCCACTCTCTACCACTTCCCTCACGTTGGTGGCAGCAGTGGCAGCAGCATCTTGCCAGGGGTGTGTCCCACTCTCCCCCCCTTTCTCCGCCTCCCCCGTCGGTGGCAGCAGCTGCAGTGCCTTGCAGGGGGACTATAACTTTTGTACTGCACAGCTTGCTTACTTTCCTCTGCTTTCCTTCTGTACGAAATACAATCGAGGTACTGTCCCAGAATCACTGTCCCAGAATCATTGCTTGGCTTCTATGCTTTGGTCAGGAAGTGTGGAAAAGAACCTCTCCAAGGTGCCCTGCACATTTGCATTTCTTTTCTGTGGCACCTTGAGGATTAATAAGGGAACACTGAAGGGCTTTTGTTTTTCATGTTCCCCAGACGTCGTTGTGCTCAAAGCACTGATTGTGTTGATCAAGGACAATCTTAGTGAAGAGAAGTATTGCAGTAGGATGCAACAAGCGTGTAATGCTCATTCATGTTATAGATTACTTCCAGGGAAGCATCAGCATGGGGGAAACTATAGAGCCAGTGAAAACCAGCATAGATAGCTCCATTAACTTCAAACGTACAGAGGGCTGTGTGTATATTGTACATGTTAGCCCACCAATGAACATGGCATGGTAACAAGCAGAAGACTTTTTAAGAAAGGACAAAAGCCAAAGCAAGACAAATCAGTTATTGGGACTGAACGCATGCTGCAGACACATGTACTAATGACACCTTGCACTAATAGTGTGCCTGGCTTAGAAAGGTGGCCATTACCCCCATTTTATAAACCGAGCACCTGAAGCAGAAAGAGCTTACAGCTCACGTTCCACTAAGCCTCAGCAGCATTTTGTGTCTGATGTTGAAATGGTTTTGTCTTCTCCAGGCTGCCAGTTATATCATTTTTATTAGCAGTTGAGAGGAGGGCAGGCAGCCCATGAGCAACGTTTCAGTTTCCTGGTGTTGACAGATCCTAAGTGACTTGCTCGCTGTAAGTCAGTGGCAGAAGCAGGTATAGAACCCTGGACTCTAACCAGTGTCACGATGCTTTATTTTCAGTGGTCAGCTGTATGAGGGGACCTCCCTAACTCACTTGTAACTCCACAGTGCCCAGGAGTAATGCAGCCACCATAGATTCATGGCAATAAGATTCAGACAGCATCCTGCCCCAGCACATATCCTCTAGCTCTCTCAGGCCAGTAAAGAGCCACATCTGCTGGTGCAGGCTATTGTTCTCTTTTTCTGCTGGCAAACATCTGTATGCATGGGTCTCCTAGAAAATAGAGATAGCAATTTGGAGAGCCCTGTGAGACTAATGAAATTTACTCTCCCCTAAGAGAGGGAACAATCTACAGCCCTGGGGGCAGAGGGATATAGCTCTCAATCTGAATTTGGAGAAAACAGAAGTATTCAGACCCAACAAAACTTCTGCGTACGGGAGCAAAGAGCACTGACAAGCAGCCTATCACTTCTCTTACTCATGAGCTCCTACAATTTAAACAAGGACAACAACTGAGCCGTCCCAAAACAGCAATTTGTCTCTGTCATCCTTGCTGCATTGCAACTCTAGGTGAAATGGACCAGATTTATTTGGGGCAAAGAACAGGCTGCAGTTCACTGCTGAGCAAAGTCACACTGTTTCAAGAAGTACACTTCTTATGGTCTATTTCATTTTATAACAAGGTCCTGTAATAGGACCACAGGAAGTAGGGCAAGAGAGAGATTCCCACCTCAATGCATTGCTTCATGGTCATTGAGGCCAAAGAGCTTCATTTTTTAGGGTGATTAAAAATAAAGACAAAGATGTGAGTGACAGGGCTTGGGTGAGATTCTGTGCTGCAGCTTGCTGAATGTGCAGTCCACAGGGGGAGTGTTTCATTAGCAATCAATGATGCGTCAGACAAAGATCTTATTAAGCATGTTGAAAGGCCAGCGTTGCATGCTGAGGTAACAGCCTGGCCCTAACTTGCATTCCTGAGTCCCTAGTGTCACACCAAACTAGGTCCCTTGTAACTCTGACCCTCCATCTCTTGTTCCACTCATCATACTACAGGGAGAGGGCAACGGTGACTTTCATTCCCCCTTGTGCCCTCCCAATTCTGGGCTAGCACAGGGGGAAGTGAGGCCCCTCAGTGTAAACTAATTAGTTTCCCAAGGGTCACCAGTGGACTGCTTGGCATTCTGGAACCTGCCCTGAATTCCCCAGAAGGTGCTGCATTACAGCCCTGCCACTTCTGCTCCCTGTACCAGGGTTTGTCTGGAGAGCCTCTGTCTATGTCTTCACTGACAGCAGCAAATTCGCTGCCATCAGATCGACTTCTCTGGATCGACTGAGCAGTCAGTGAAGACCCGCTCAGTTGATCCAGAAATCGACGCTTTAAAACCACCTTCTCAAGTGGTGTAGCACTGTGTCGACAGGAACGCGGTTCCCGTTGGTGCAGTGCAGTGAAGACGGCGTGCAGAACAGAAGCAGAGAAGTCGATGGGAGTTACGCAAGTTTTTTGCGTAGCTTGCGTAACTCTGGTCGATTGCCGCCGAATCTCCGAGGTAAGTGAAGACAAGCCCTCAGTCTGGCATTTTACAACAGCCCTGTATCTGTAACCCAGCATCTGTGCCAGGATAATCCTGCCCCATTGGCAGTGGGGCATTTCCTGCCCTGTACATCACCAGTGGGATATGGGGACTGCAGCTCAGTGGAAAATACCTCCCCATAAGTCTGGGGCTTGGAGGTGAGAAATAGAATCTGTTCTAGGAATAGCAAAATGCAGGTGGAGAGAGGATCTATGCAGATGAAGAGGAAAGAGGGCTTTTAAGGTAGAAAAATTTGCATCTTGAATATTTGATAATCTGCTGTTGAATGTGCTCTGCAGTCTCAGTGTATTGATGCACTTTAAAATTCCATCTCCGTGTACGAGAAGGGAATTGAAAATCATCCAGCCTTGCCACTAGTATTGTGCATGCCACAGACCCACAATATTTTTGTGCTCCTGCCTGGTGGCTTTGTCAAAGGCAGTTAAATAACAAGCTCAGTCCCCAGGGCTGTGCTGACAGCAGTGATGGATGCTGGCGAAGTGCAAAGCTAAAAGAAAAGCTGAGTCAAGCCTCCGTTTGTTCCAAATGCCCCTCATTCTAACCAGACCATGGAGAGGGGCCAATCAGCACTGAAATAAGTTTGAAGTCAGCTTTCAAAAATTCTGTCAAATCTATGTGAAATCCAGTGGGTTGCTGGAGAAATCCCATAATGCATCATTCTAGGACAACACCGAGATCATTGGGCTTGTGTGCTATTAAGTTCATGGTATCTTTGATGTCTGCTTTATTGGGGAGGGGAGGGACTAGAGCGAAGGTGCCTTTCACCTCCTACCCTTGGCTTTCCAGTCTCTCTCTCATTCCTTACCCATGCACCCCTCCTTCTCTTGCAGTATGGGCACTCCCCATGGGTGCTCCTACTCCCAGAGCTCGGGGCAGGTTGATCGACCCCCCTGACACAGGCCTGTTTCCCTCTGGAATGATCCAGTCCGTCACGTCCATTTCGCTTTCTCTTCCCTTATTGGTGTGGCCCCCTATGCTCTCTAAAACAAATATGGGAATATGGAAAAGGGCCTGGATACTTGGTACATAAACTGATGTTCAAAAGAGCAGGGTAGTAGGTAGCTCTCCCACTGTCCAGCTTGAGCCAGGTCAGCTGAATGTAACCAGAGAAGACCGAAACCCCGTTTGTGCTAAGCGCTGTACAGACACATAGCGAGAGCCTATCCCTCCTCTGACAGGCTCACCGGCTAACTCACAAAGACAAAGGGTGGGAGCAAGAAAATATTGATGAGCCCTCTCGTGGGACTCAGCATCAACCCAGGCAGCAAGGATCTGCACAAGTAAGCCTGATCTCCTGCACATCGAAGCCAGAAGCCAGGCTTTCACCGAGACTCCTATTTTGGACTGTTCTTTTCAATCAGTATGTTTTCACTGCTCGGACACCCTTGCCTTGCAACTGTTCATACCGATTCACAGGTCTGAGGTTCAGGAAATACCGATGGTCCAGATCCCCTTGGTTTCAGTTAGGGTCCTAAATCTCTTTGTGTCTCTGGCCCAGTAACACTAACTCTCATGATAGCAACAGGGGATCTGGATGCAGTAATCTTGTTTGTGTCATTCATGGGTTAAACAGTTTTCTTGCCTGCTTGTTGGTTAATGACAGCCTTTTCTGAAGCAAGCAGTCTGTAAAGTCCCTGTACGAGGGGAAGGAGCTTTGTTGGTGGTAGTGGGTCAGGATCAAGCAGCGTGACAACGGAGAATACATTGAAATGCGAGTATTGGCAGGAACTGGGAAGTGCTTTGAGGAAAAGCTGCCGTGCCCATTACCATAAAAGAGCAAAAGGGGGGACCAGGAGCAAAACGTTTGTGCTTGAAAACACTGGACTTGTCCGTCCTGTTTCTTGTTTATGTAAAAAATGTAACTTGGAGGACTGACTGGATAAACGTCAATGTGGTTGTTCTGCTGCACTCAGACCAGCACACCAGCTGCTCCCAATTGCAGTGGGCTGGCGTGGCTATATTCTCAGCGCCTCTCTGGGACTGGGCCCCGCCACCAGCAGGGATTGAACTGAAAGATGGCAAGCTCTTAAAGGGTGAGCATCAACCGCCTGAGCTAAAAGGCCCATCTCTGTTTGTTAAGTCTTATCAACCTCTGTGTGCAGCCCAGCCACCATCAGAGAGACAGAGCACCATGCTGAGTGGATGTGGGTCACAGGTGCAAAATGCCTCCTTCCCTACATCCTGCCTGTCCCCCTGAGCTGTCCCTTTTGTGCCACTCTGGTGGCCCAAACCTCGCTGACACTGGCCCTATCCTGCTGAAGTATATCGCCCAACTCAGGCAGTGCTTTAGGGGTAGGGACTGGGCATGACAGCAGAGGGCAGCGGAGAAGGCGTGGCCAGAGCATCTCATGGTCTTACAGATCCGGGAAGAAGCTGTCAGCATAACACAGTTAGTGTAGCCGCATTTGAGAGGAGAGATGGCCTGTTAGTTGAGACACTGCACTGGAGCTCAGGCCTAGCTCCTGTTTCCAGCACGACCCTACACCCCCTGTGTGACCTGGAGCAGGTCATCGTAATTTCATTGCTATGTGCCTCAGTTCCCCTTCTGTAACATGGGGACAATAATTCTGCTTCATCTGTTCGGACTGTGAGCTCTCTGGGGCAAGGTCTGTCACCTCTTGTTGTGTTTATGTACACTGCAGCATAGCACCAGCTGACTTGAATCTTGGAGTCGGCAGGCACTTCTGCAATACAATAATAACTGCACATAGGTTTGACCCTATTCCTATAATACTCCATGTAACGGGGTGGCTGTGGGCTGGACAGCCTGGGCTAAGCCAGACTGGTTACAGAATGAGCCCCACCTGAGGGGAATGAGGCAATTTCCCATCAAGAACCAGGCTTCAGGGTGATTAAGCCCAGCTGGGGAAAGAACTGGAGTGAGAGCTACATAGGAAGCTCAGTGCAGATAAAATAAAGGCCTGGGGAGTCCCTTACTAACCAGGGAAGTGACTGACAGACCTGGGGGGACTTAAGAAGAGTGCTTGGAAGCAGCCTAGGGAAAACCACAGGAAAGATAAAGAAACAGACCTAGCTGTTTGGTGCAGGGCTCTGGACCAGAACCCAGAGTCAGAAGTGGGTCCCCAGCACCAAGAAAGAGAATGTCCAAGCCCATAGAAAGGATTATTGAACCTCAAAGGGGCTGAAGACTGGCTGAGGAAGAGCCCCAGAGAAGGTGGAAGGAGTCTCTTCGGTTAAAGACACTTTTGGACTTTTAGTGTGGGATAACTGGGACACTGAAGGGGATGGACTGAAGATGGTGACCTGGCTGGAGTGCTGGTTTACTAGGCTGAGAAATCACCACAGCAACCATCAGCTAGGGGTGCTAACCCAGTGAGAGAGCTGCAACGCCATGCCTGGCCACACGGGGCAACTTAGGGGTGAGTGAGCTCAGTTACTTTCCATTTCCGAGGGACAATAATAACAAAGGATGTTCAGATTGCCAGGTCCCACAGGACAGATGTGAGGCTTTTGGCTGTCTTTATTTGAATCAAATGTTATTGTGCATAATAATGAAGCCATGCATTATTACCACTCTGACTGATACAGTGCGATAAAGGTTCATGGTACTTCATAATGCCCATGGACAAAGACAGATTCCCTGCTCCAAAGAGCTTACAGTCCTGACGAACAGGAGATGACAAGTTACGGCCAGGTGGGACAGGAATAAGGCTGAGAGGCAGGACGACATGACTATGTGATCCTTCAGGAGGCTGGGGACTGTCTCTAAAAGGTAGCAAATATGTGTCTTGTTTGTTCCATTCTGTTTGTTTCTAAGTGTAGCAAGAAGCTCTGGTTTAACCATCCTTGAAGAATAACTGGGGCCACATGGATCTATTTCATCCAAGAGGCCCTTGTTTGTTCCCTAACGTGTGTGGCAGGCAGGTCAGGGGAAGGGGCAAATCCAGTCTCTGGTCAGAGGCAATGACAGCAGAAAAACAAGGCTCAGCTGTTACCATGGCCTGAACTAGTGGGTGAGGAGAAGGTGCCCCTACAACTGGCCAGAGTGGGAACTGGATGTGCTTACTCATGTCCTTTCAAGGAGTGGCTCTGTCAGGGGAGCCACCTTAAGCTAACAACAACCGGAGTGGGGAGGGGAAATCAGCGGGCTGTCAAAGGGGCCAGCACTAAAGCTGAGTCCCCAGCCATACATAGTCCAGTGCTGGATGGCACCACGTTGTGCCACGATGGAATCACGAGCCGGGTTCCCAAAAGTGGGCAAAGTCATAGTGGGAGAGCAGAAATCATCAGTTTTGCAATGTCAAAGGCAATGTGGCCTCATTCCTTGCTAGACAAATAGACACACACACGCATAGTGAAGTATACTGTAACTTTAAAACACAATCTTGAACAACTGCCATTTTGTTCAACCGCCAGCCAGCTGCAGCCAAGGCTGTTGGGCCGCCAAACTAATTGCAGCAGCGCTATTAAAGGGGGGTGAAGGAGAGCGCTCTCGTTTGTTTAAACCAAGCGACTGTCTGCGCCTCACAAGATGGGCCTATCTGATAAACATGGCTGGGTTGGGGAAGCGGGAGATGAAAGCAGTTTTGTGCAACGAAGCCAGACGAGAAACAAAGCATAGAGGAGACTGCAATTCCCAAACTGCCTATCCCTCTGAGTGAAAATCACGGAGTGAAGGATGGGTTTGGCACGGACTTCTATAAATGGCATGTGTGTCTGGAATTCCTTCAGCAAACACTTTCTTGTACTCCCTGCTTAATCTATCAGATGAAAGGCTAAGGAAGTTGGCAGTGAATTCTCCTTTCCTTCTCACCACTAACTAGTCATTAAATTCCCTCTCCCCACCCCTGTGTGCACAGCACAGGTAAGGCTGGATATGTTGTAGATGTGTAATATTTAACATGCTGTAGTTCAACCCCATTGCATGTTAGGGGCCACATCTGCAGCGGGTATAAATTGGCTTTGACTTAAATGGAACTAATGTTGATTTACATCAGCTGAAGAATTAGCCCTCAGTTCTTAGAACATATGCAACGGCTTCCACGCTTATGCCTCTTAGCTCTGTACTTTGGCATCTTTTGAGTTCTGGAGGCTGCAAGGAACAGCATCACTTCAGGTTAGGTCTAACTTTTAGTTCATGCTGAAAAGTGTTTTACAAACCCAAATATGAATTGACGTGATTTCATCACATTTAAAAAAAAAATTAGGGGAAACTTGTTTTTATTTTTCAGCATTCCCCATGTGATGATGCAAATACAAACCCAAACCAATGTGCGGGTGTGCTCGCAGGTGAGAATCAGAAAGCAACTAACAAACGTGAAACTGACAAAAGTGAAATGAAATGTTAAAAAAAAACCAAACTAGAGCATAAACGATGGACAGCAGAAATAAATTTTAGATTTTGAAAGTGATTTTTAGTTCTATTAAACGAGGATTATTAACAGCACTAAGGATTCATTTTTAAAGATGTGTCAAATTCAGATATAATCTCCCTATAAGACTTTTTGGGGAAAAGTTAAATGCACACAGTTTATAATTATAAAAATGGAGGTTTGACTGGCTTGATTTAAAATCTGTGAAGGGCTCTGTGATGAACTGCTGATGTCTGTATGGTACTCCCAGGGTTAAGGCATCTCTCCCCCACCTCTCCTTGGTGTGAAACCATCTTGTCTGTGCCTGCTGTGGATCAGTTCCTTGAATCCACCAACATCTGCAGCAGAAGCACAGCCTTCTAGGCCTCCTCAGGCTTCCCTCTCTCTGTACAAGTAGCAATAAGCACACACCAAACCCTGAGCCCTACCAGCATTTCCTTCAGCCTCCAGCCTCATATCCACTGTCCACTCACAGAATTACCAGGCTGCTGTCCTCAAAGGAATAGTACATAAGATTCGTCTTAGGACCATCACTTTGTTTAACACCTCAGCACTGACAAATATCTATAGAGAAAACAAGGGTAAAGTTATTATCAAAGAACAGATTTTCAAGTGATGGTGAGTAAGAGTATTGGAAACAAATGGTGACATTTAAAACAAAATCATAACATGCTTTCTAAACACTATACTTAACTAACAGGTTAACCTGCGAAAGAAGCTTTTCTCACCCAATGTTCTCACTCGTGTTTTCAAACCAGGCTTGGTTACAACCCCTCTTTCGTGAAGCAAAACCACTTTCCTCTTATTTCATCAGTGAAGGGTGTTGGCTTTGCCCTCCAAATATAGTAGAGCAAGCCTTAGATGTGCCCCTCCAGATAGGGTTGGCCCAACTTCTGTTGTTTTTTCTCTTCCTGTTAGTTTCTTTCTGAAATCCCCGCAACCTTTCATTAGCATTCAGTTCAGACTGGTGAGAGGAAGCCCACTGTGAATGATACTGAGCCATGAGGTGTGGCCTCCCTCTGAGACTGACACTGAGAGAGGGCCATCCACCCCTTGGTGGGCAGAGCCAGGAAGTCCACATCCACCAGACCAGAAGCAGAGGGGTGGGACAGGAACTGGAAGCATAAGAGGCGGGCCCTGTAGAAGAGGAGACGCTGAAGGAGACAGATGACTCCTGCTTGCTGCCAGCCCCTGAACCTGCCCATGACTCCTGCCATTCCAGCGATGACCTGAACTACTAGAGTCGCTGGAGATGCCCGATGCCGAGGAACTGCTGGGGTTACCACTGGCTGTGTACCCCCGCGGAGGCGGAGGATGACCCTGGGACCCAGATACACCTCAGGATGGGTAGGAAGCAGCCCAGGGGTAGCCGACCACGTTCCGGCTATGCTCGTGTGGGAGCACCAGTCGGTGTGTTTCGGCTGGAGCCCCGCCACCCTAGTAGTGGAACGCTCCACCACTGTAAGGGTCCCAGGCTGGGATGCGGTGGAGTCAGGCGGGCCCCTTGGCTGGGCTGTGGTGGAATCGGGCGGGCCCGCGTCCCCCTACCCCTTCTCACCATGCCACTTCTGGTATGGCAGATACCCCACTTGGCCAGGATGCCTGGATTCATGCTCATCCCCTGGCCTGTGAGCTGTAGACTGCTTCGCTTGCCCTGCCCTGCCTTAGGGCTGTGGCCCGTGAACTTGAAATGGCCATATTCCACCAGGGAATCCCAAGGACTGCTAATCTCCCCTCTGATATAGGCTGTTTACTCAGGGTGCAACAGTCAGGATGCATGGCCTCCCTCTGAGATTGACATTGAGGGAGGGCCACCACCCTCCCTCTCCCATGCACGCCTAAGCTCATCTATCTACACAAGACTTATTTTACATGTAAACAGCCAGATAAATCAACGCTAATCTGACAGGAAATCTGTTTGTCACCTTTACTGGTGACCAGTCCCTAGACACAGACCTTATCACGTTCAGTGTATGTACATAACTCCTTACACAACAGCTATACATGCATCTTGCAACAATATTGATGAGCAGGGTGACACCAGCTCTTATTTGAGATGTCACATGTGCTTTCTAGTTCACCAAAGAATGTCATACTGAACTCAGAAGGTTCCTGTGACCCCTGTGCAACCGCTCTGTGCTCCTTCCCCAGTTGTCACTAAGAGGTTACGGGGTCAGTCTGTACAAATTACGAACCCTACGTGTCTGTGTCAGGCTGCAAGCTCCATTTTTCATGTGCAGCCCTCTGCCTTCTCTAGAACCTGTTTTCCTCCAGTTTGGGTTGAAAATTCCAAAGGCTGCTGGCAAAAGAATAACAGTAGAGGATGGCTGACTTCTAAACACCCAACCACTGGAAGTCTGGTCACTCTACCCAAAAGAGTAGTCCTTCTCAGAAGAACTGGTTTAGCAAGGGAGAAGTCACCTTGGCAATGAAGACCCCTGAGGGGTTTATGCTCATGTGGGGGTGCTGGCAAGGGTAAGGCCTGCCACAGGGATCTGAAGGCTTTAAAAAGGCAGAAGCTGGTCTGCTTGGGAGGCTATTTTCTTTGCTCCATGAGGGAGAGACCACTTGGCATGTAACAGCCTGCATGTAAACTTGAAAGCTTGTCTCTCTCGCCAATTTAAGTTGGTCCAATAAAAGATTTCCTCACCCATCTTGTCTCAGTGTTAAGAGGCATTTGAAGGCAGATTCCTCTAGCTAGGGACTAAATCTCTGTTTTTGTCCTGCCTCAGACTTGCATAGGAAAACAATTAACTGTAAGAGCTCCACAGCTTTTTAAGGGCAGCTGTTAAGTAGTATTTTCCTCCCCAGAGCCTGCAGGATTGGGGCTGGAAAAAAACACGGGAAACCCAAGCTTCCACCTCACAGACCCACAGCCACATGCATGGCTCTATGTCTATCAAGTGCCCTCAGCAAGATATTCATCGCTTTGCTCCTGTCTGCACAGTGCAGGAATAGGGAGCATAAGTACCTAATTCCCCTACGGGCTAGGTGCATTGTAGGGTATTTTCCACTCTCTCATAAATCACTATCCAAAGACAGGTTGCTTACTTAGATTGTAAATTTTTGGAAGCAGAGATTCTTTTTGTTCTGTTCGTACAGAGCCTAGCACAATGAAGTCCTAGTTCATGACTGGGGATACTAGGCATTACAGTAATATAAATAATAAACTAGATGGTCTCTCATTCATCCCTGGCCCCTATATTTGCTTTAGGAAACTGGCAAAGGAATGGAAAGTATTATTCAACCACAACTTGTAATTGAAGGCCTGAGCCTGCTGTCCATCTTTTCTTAAAACCTCTGAGCTCTACATCTGGAAGGACTGTAGGATGGAAACTGAAGCCATATTAAAACATGCAGTTGATGGATCTCTCAGAAAAGGAGATGCACATTTCTCAGACACTCTAGAATGAGATTCCGTGCTTCTCTTTAAAAAGTGACATGTGGGGGTTGTCTTCAGTGCAAAATTAATGTAAGCGTTGCCTTTAAATCAAGTCCTATCCACACATGCAAACTCTTAACTTGAGTGCTGTGATGCTCTTAACTGGCCTAAGAAGGGATATAGGCTAAAGCTGACATTAGTACAACTCATCAGCTGCTGACAAAACTACTTGGTAGTAGGGACACATGCTAACGTTCTTTCAGTGTCACTAGTCCTCCAATGCTATCCCACAATTCCCCTCTGTGTGTCCAGAAAGAAGAGACAACTTCTCCACACCTCACTGGGAAAGCATTCACAAAGTGGCTCAGCTTCCTGCCGTGCAAAGAACCATGGGATATGTCCCCAGCAGTCTTAGTAGCTCACACAAGTGAGCACAGCGCCTGTGTGGACGCAGTTGCTCAAGTGTTCTGTCACAGTGTGGCGGCTCTCCCTCACATTAGGCTACAGTGAGCGGAGTAACTTGAATGTAGATAACTCTGCAGTGAAGGCATACTCTATGAGACGTCTACAGCCCTGAAGGCATGGGTCAAAAGGTATCCCATTACAAATTCGGTGTAACAAACTTGTATTGAAAAAGAAAAGAAACTTGTGAGACAGGCCCCTTTTTTTGAGTAGATTTAACCTGCCAGTCGGGTAATGTATTTGGCCTGGCATTACATGCTCCTGAGTGTTAGGAATGTAGCAGGGTAGAAACATTTATACTGTCCTTTCTAACCCTATCGCTTTGATCTCCTCCATATAATTTTCCAGCTATGCCTACTGGCAATGGAAAAATGAATTAGCTCAAGTTAATTCGTTTTTCCTTCATATACAAATGCATTAAGTCTCGGGAAACGACATGCCAAAGTGGGGCTATGAGGCTGCAGTGCAGATGTGCGTGGCTGTAATGAGCTTTAAAAAGAGTTGGGGGGAGGGGGTGTTTTAAAAATGTGTGTTCTTTCTTCAGTGCTAAAATCTTAACTGCTGTGGGGAAAGAATGTGTCTAGCTATGTGGCCTTTTCTGCAGGCCTTTATATGGGAACAGAGTAGAATGTTAGAAGGAAAGGCTTTTCTCTTATATACATGCAGCAAGAAATATAATTGATGTAGCTTCATTGGAGTAATTGTAGATATTGGTTTACAGCAGCTAAGAATCTGATCCAACGTCTTTCTATCTTGTTGGCTCTCTAGTGCTGGAATATGCACGTATGGTAAATGATTATGGCTATTTAGATTTTGCTACACTATAATATATGCTTATTGCTTATTTCTATGCACAGCCAGGCAGCGGGATGGGTCTGCATGATCTAGGAATGCTACAGGGAGTCTGCTGCATACAACTGCTTGTTCCACCAAGAGTAAAAAATGATCAAGGTCCTGACCCAAATTTTACTGGAATCAAGAGGAGGGTTTTCCACTGTTTGTTTTTTGTTTTAATGAGCTTTGGATGAGGCCCCAAGTCTTGGTAGCCGAACCTCCAAGGAAAAGGACTGGTGTGAATGTGTGATCTGTGGGAAGGAGGTGCTGCACCCAGACCTTCACCAGTGCATATCCCTGTGGGTTAAAGAGCGATTCTAAAGCAGGGCTGTGATGGACCTACTTGTGTGGAGGGGAATCAGTGGCTGCTAAATACTAGCTGTCATTTCCCCCCTTCTAATGGCTAAGGATTTGTAGAGCAAGGGTCTCGTGATAACTGGCAATAGCCAGTACCAATGGGACGCCTCATGCAGGATCTAACATCTACTTCCACCAGGAAGTAGGGATGCTAGAGCATAGAGGAGGACTCATTCAGCGGGTTGCAAATGTAACATTGAACCCCCATGCGGGACTCAAACCTGGTACCTCTGATTCAAAAAAGCCCCAGCCTCCGCTGCTTGAACTAAAGGAGTCTGTTCTATTTGCCAATGCTGTAGCAGTCTGTTGATCGTTATCTGTGGTTCAGCCACCACTGCATGGGGACAGAGCACCGCACTGTGTGCGCATTGCTCAGATCTCTTCAACCATCCAAGGTCTCGCTGCTGCAAGGCCAGTCTCCCTCTGGAATCACTGGATCTATCTTAAGTAGTATTAAAAGGTGCCTTGGAAAGGCATAGGCCAAGACTTCCACAAGTGACTAGTGATTTCGGGCGCTAGTGGGAGATACCGTAAGGTGGCCTGATTTTCAGAAAGTGCTGAACCCCCATCTCAGAAAATCAGGCTTGTCTGCGGGACTCAGATTGGACACTTGAATGGTAAGGTCCCCGAAACCACTAGTCATACTTGAAAACCTGGGCCTATGTCTTTCAAAGGCATAATGCTTCCAGTCACCTCCACTGGTGTTACAGCCCTTGCTCTGCAAAACTAGCTCAGCCTCACTAGATTGGTCAGATCTTGCACCAACGACCTGATGGCTGCAACCTTCAGGGTAGGGTGAGAACAATGACAATGTGTGGGCAATCATGAGAAGATCAATTCTGGACTAAGGTCCTGGGCCGTGGAGTTCAGATCTAGACTTTTCCAAAATTCGGGAGTGGTTCACAGCCAGCAACTCTATTCATGCCTCTCTCTGCTGTATTTGTGGACACCACAATGCTCCAACCATAGCATCATTGTTTCCTTAGTAACCAACGCACCTTGAATGGGAACAGTCACAAGAAGACTTTTTTTTTTTTTTTTAAGTACGAAAGCCCATGGCCTGTGCACATTGCCAAGATGGTTAATTGTGTGGTTAACTGGCTATAGCGTATGGTGCATTAACTTTAGCACAAAAATGTGGCTTAAATTGCTGAGAGGAGAACAGGAGTTCACACATTTGTCATCGGGCTAGTATGGGTAGCAGGGCAGAGGAGGTTGAATAGGTGATATGCTCAGTGGTGTGTGATTTCTGCAGTCTTTAAGTCATTCATTCCCCCTGCTAACCTTGGAGGTAATTAAAACACCCTTCTGTCTTCAGACTGTCTTGAAATCCACAGGAAAAAAGTAACACACAGCATTTGGTGGCCAGACAGCGTTCATGTGGTATATCAATGAAGCAAATGTGATTAGCAAAAACCCTTCCTCCTTCCTCACACACAGTTTGACTCTGACTTACACTCTGTGTGTGTGTGCGTGTGTGTGTGTGCACATGCGTGTGCACCCCTCCCTTTGAAATGCCCACATATGATGGCACAATAAAGCCCTACTGTCTTATCAACATACTGCAAAGTCCGGTGCTATGGTATTAACTTCTTGTATCTATGGAAGAAGTATGAAACACACTCCTATTTCTTTCTTCTTCTCTGCCTTCCATATATCTGCCTCTCCAATTGCTTACAAGCTGTAGTGCAATATGTGTGGTACATGGTCTATGCAGCTATATAACAGGTTGAAAGGATTGTGTAGAGCAGTATGTCACCATGGTGGGCTGGGGGTCAAGAAGGCAATGGGGGGGATCATGATGCATTGAAAATGTTGTTGTAGTCTAACGCAAATCAAGTCTTGCTTGCCCACTCCCCGCACTCCTTCCCTTCAAGGTCTTGTATTCTCTGTCAACCTCTCCAACCACACATACAGATCGGTTATGCAAGATTAGTATCTGCACGGAGTCTTTTTTTTTTTTTTATTTTTTACCCTGACTTTTCTAATAAATGTAAGGGGGTTGCTAAAATGACTGACTTCAGAGAAGGGGTCTCCAGTGTGGAAACTTGGAGAAATGTGTCTCATTGGCCAGGCACTGTACTGAGACTTGGGTTCTGCTTTTAGCCCCGCGGCAGATTTTGTGTGAATCTGGGTATGTCATTGAATCTATTGTTTGCCTTAGGTCCCCTTCTGTCAAATCAGGGTGATCCTTCTCTACCACCCAGCAATGTTGTGAATGCCGTTCATGGCTCTGAGTTGCTCAGATACTATGGGGGAGGAGGACGATCTAAGTATCTACATAGACCATTACTATGACTTTTCCTCCACTCTCCTTGGGAAAGGGGATCTGCCATGATTCTGGAAGGGTTGTAAGACTGTAATATGTCACAAAGGAGCTTCATCACAGAGACTTTAATTTTAGGGTAGTTAAAGAGAAACAAACACTCAAGAAATAAGTCATTCAAGATGGAAGTATATGACTGTTCTTTGTTTCTGGAGAGACAGAATAGCTTTGTGGTTAAGGCACTGAAGAATCAGGTGCTCTGGGTCCAATTCCTGGCTTTGCCACAGACTTTCTATGTGACTTTGGGTAAGTTACTTAATTGTTCTATGCCTCAGTTTCCCATTTGTGAAAGATGGATAACTATACTTTTTTCATCTGTCTTGAGAGGTAAGCTCTCTAAAGCAGGGCCTGTATAGCACCTAACACAAGAGATTCCTGATCTCAAATAGGGGCCTTTGGGCAATATTCAGTACTAATGATCATTATTACTGGAAAACACAAAATGGTGGATATGGATTGATGTGGTTACAGCACAATTCCAAGAGCTGTTTGCTGGAGGATTTTGAATAATGAATCAATGTGAGAAATTTCACAATTCATCCCTGGACAACTTGTGGTCAGGAGACAAAGGCAAAGTCTGGCTGGTTAACTAGTCCTTTTGATCATAACTAACTTGCTCTGCTGTAGTTGTCAGGCACCCAAAACCAGTCATATAGACTCCGGTTGTAACTTCACCCTTAGCTAGTTATGTTGGGAGTACCAAAAGCATCACGCACGGCATTTTAAATCATCCACTATTTTGAGATCTTTACAAAAGACGGAGCTCCAGGTGGAATTTCAGTATTCTGAATGGCCTGGCTTAGGTCCTGGTTTATGTGGGTATAAGTCAATCTTTCATGGTTATTTGTATGCACTACTGAAGACGAATTCCTTGTGTTAGGGTCCTGTTTAAGAAGAGAACAGTTTGGCACCAACCAAAATACAAGCTTTGAAAAGTACCAATGATCTCTGTGTAGATACAAGAGCTGAAACCTGTATTTTCCATACGGATGATTCTTCTTGATGGAGATTGATTTGGAAAGAGTCGAGCGCACACTCAATGCTGTACCAAGCACAGATGAAGACATGGCCCCTCCCTGTAAGGTATTATAATACAAAAAGGAGCTTACAGTGTAAAAGCGTCATCGAGGTCCTACAGAACACAGGTCAGTTAATATGCAGTTTTCAAACTTGTATAAGTAGTCCCTCCTCCTTCTGGTTTCTTTACTTAATACTTCATTTTGGTCGTACCCATGAATGCCAGAAACCAGTAGAAGGGGGTCTCATTGAATCTACAGCCAGGCAAATTGTGTTTGTGTTTGAAAGGCAAGGACACTGTGTGCCTGCCAACCATTCTAACACCTCCCAGAAACCTCCTAACCCCCTTTACAAAAACTGCATTGTTCATCTTGGATCGCAAGATGCGCTTGTCCCCACTCAGAATGGGGGAGGTGGGTAAAAGCACCACTTCGTTATAATGTTGTTGGATGGGCAAAGCTTTGGTATTTCGTGCACCTGGAATGAAGCAGAATCAGAAGCACAGCACTACTAAAGCAGCGCGCTGGGCCTTTGAGCTTTCAAGAATCAGAGCTTTGGTCGAGATCCAGAGGTCTATTGTGTGGTTTTGATTTAAGATCTACTGCTTTCCTTGTGTGGTCGTCTGAGGCAGCTGCTATTGTGGTTTGCAAACTTTCTCACAACACTGGTAACCAGAAGCTCCTTGACTGCAGTATATAAGACGAGTGGCTAGAGTACCGTCTGCCAGCTTTTGGCCACACACCGGAGCAGACTTAACCCAATAATCGAGTCTTTAGTAGAGCCATTAGTGGTTGGAGTCATTGTTTGTTCATTCTGAAGGTTACCACAGTTTAAACTCAGGCTGGGAGTCTAATGTTCTACAGGCAGCAGCACTGCTGAATGAGTAGGGTGGGAAATTGCCCCTGGTCAGGGCAGTGGAAGCTGTAATAAGCTTATCTCCAGAGGTAGGACTTCTTGCTTATCTTACCTGGCATCTTTATCTGTGGATCCAGCTTCCTTCGTCCTGAGTGTTAAGCCAGAGTATAGCTTCCAATATTCCTGGGAGGATGAATATAGATCTACCTGTTTTAATTGTTACATTCCGTCATGTTCCATTGTTCCTGACACCAACCTGCCTTTTTTTTAAAAAAATGAAATTCTGATCTTTACTGAATACTAAAACCTCCCCAGCTGTAAAAACAGTAAAAAAAAAAAAAAAAAACAAAACAAAAAAAAAAACCCAATGGGTTATTCCTCCTTGGTATAACTCCACAGAGCTCAATGGAGCTTGAGGGCCAAATTTAGTCATAATGCCACTCTGAGTTTACAACAGGGATTAATTTGACCTATTAAGAATGAGAAAATATTGTGAGTCAACTGCCTGTATAAATACAGGCCCATAAAGGATAAGTAGTTCTTGTGGTAGGCTATGGTACAGCCATTCTCTGAGTAAATCCACCACAGCAACACTCAATTCTACTTTCCTTCTGCTAAGATCTGGCAGAACTGTGCTTGGTCAGACCTAAGACATATTTCAAACCTGAGCCTCTGCCTTGAAGGGGTATGTCATCCGGCCCACATTTGTATTCACAGGGCCCCAGATGAAAGTGTGGTCCGATGATAGCAGACAAAGGGGGAACCATAGAGTCTGGAGATGGAAAAGACCCATCGGTGTTGGCCATCTAATCCATATCCCTGCCCATACAGGACTGACCTCTGTGGCACACTATTCTAGTTCTCTTTTGTCTTAGTTTTAAGATCTCCCAGCTCTTTGGTTGGAAGCCTTGTCCACCAGCTAATAGATCTTACTAAAATAAATATTTCCTTACACCCAGCCTACATTTCCCTTTCTTCATTTCTTCCCATTAACGGGATATAAGAGATAGGTATTTAATATTGTTAGCTGTGCTCTTTCACCACACTAAATAACTGTTCTCCCTCTGTGGTCACAATTCCAAATTAGTACATCCCTGACTAACTGTACCTTAGCCACACTACCCACATTGCTATGGCAAGAAGTAACAATAACTTGCCCCCAGGAGGAAATGCCTCGCAGAAGGAGCAAAGCTGCCAGGCAGTAATTGCACACAGAGAGTTGTTAAGGAGAGAGATCAAAGCAAGCTCAAATCACAATAGCAATGAAGCTGTGGCTGTATGGGATAGCCATGCCCACACAGGACCCTGGGTCTGTACTTGAGTGGCCGCTACCTGTGCTGGAGTTGCACCTCCAGATTACAATGTAGACACACCTATAGCCTCCAGGTGTTGCCATTAGACATAGGTATGTGCTCGGAACAACTAGCCCCTCCTGGAGTTGTGGCTATATTCTGTCTTAACCCCAGGAACTTGATGAGAGCAAGTGTATGTCTACTTGAGGTGGAAATTGCATCCCAGCTCAAAGTGTAGACATGCCCCCAGCAAGCAGTCTTGGGCTATGAGCTTTTCACTGGAACAGCTCAAACACTGGGGCAGAATGATAAGAGTGAAGCAGTGAAACGTAAGTGAGGCCCTGGAGTGAAAGAAAGGCTAAGACACATGTTTCTGGTGCCAGATCTGGGGTTTCTACCCATGTGCTGTTTGCTACCACCCCTGTTTGAGGGAACAGCACATATGTGTATTTACAGAAAGTACACATCACACAGAGAAAACACCTGACTCTGCCTTTTCAATTTCTGCTCCAGATGGAAAACTGACCTGCAAGGCTCTGAAAGTCTGCTAACGCTTGGCAAAGGCCAACAATACTTCATGATTTTATTCTCTTTCATATGCCAGCTCCTCCACCCCCTGATTGTTCCTGTTGCTCTTCTCTAAGCTCCTAATTTATGGCGTGTAATGCCCAGTGCTGAACATAGTACAGCAGCTCTCATTGCACCAGAGAGCTGTAGAGAAAGGCTGTTGTGAGCCTGTTATTTCTTATAAACCTGTGTAGCACTCATGAAAAAAGGAATGGTAAAATCAGTTTGAACCAGGCATTGTGCAGGCAATTACCATGCAAGCGGTTCATGAATAGCTGCTTCCTTGCTGAATTCACTGTCTCATTAGGCAACACATGCCAAATTACACCCCAGTGTTGCAATGATCTCTGCATGGCTACAGAACGAGGCCTCTAAAATGTTCAGTCAGAGATTTGCTTCAGATCCTGACCCAAAACTTGTCTAAATTTCACTAACCCTGTGCCCTGGGCACCTGCTGAGAACAGCAGGCTTGTGGTAATCCTAGTTCCTCCTGTTTCCTGCTGTTTCATGATCAGCCTTTCATAGTCCTTCTGCTTTCAGTGCTGGCTGAAATTGGCAATGTTTTCAAGAGTCAAGAAAGGGCTGGATTGCTTGAATTCACGCTGCTTCCTGTTCTCGCCCAGATCAGTCATCCCAGTTCATTACACATGCTTTCTCATTAACCTCCACCACCAGACTTCAGTCCTGACTTGCAACACCCAGGCCCGGGCCTCTGTTCCATCGAAACAATCACATCAACTGCTGTTGTAACCCACAGACGAATCCCGCTATTGGTCTCAGGCTGGCTCGTTACAAACCACCAACTGTTCCTACATGGGACTCTCTCCTTTTCTGAGATGGGTAATGCATGAAGGGCCAGCTCCCAAGAGTTCAGCACCCAAACCTGGGGCGGAGTTTCCAAAGTGTTCCGCATCCAAAGTGCCAAACTCTTCTGAAAACATGACACCCAGTCCCGAACTCTTTTCAAGCTCTGTCTCTAGGACACTGCACCAGTGTGTCCCCACAAAAGTTTACCTTGGGATTTCGAACTGATAGGGACCTCCACCATTCTTCCCTTTACCCCTGCAAAAAGCCACTCTCAGACTAACTCATTGACAGAGTTAAAACAAAAGGCAAAGAGAAGCATTTGTGGTGGAAACAGATCAGCACATGAGTCCGTCTTGATCCCTTTTCTGTAGCTCAGACTATGCATTTTGAGACCTGCTGATTTCTGTCTGTGTTATGCCAGAGGGCTTTCATGGCAAAACAAGAAGCCTGAGGTGAAGCAAAGCAGTCCTTAACACATTAAGTCTAAACAGAATTCCATATCCGCCTGGTTGCAAGATGAGCTTTTGGTTGAGAAAGGGCACAGATGACTGCCTGAAATATACTAGCCCCCAGTAACTCATATAAATGACTCAATTAATATCTCCCAGCAGCAGAATGACCTCTTTCTCTTGGTGTAAGAAGGAACACAATGGGCCGTGCAGATAGGCTCACTTATTGTCTCCCTAGAACCCACAAAGCAAACTTGTTAGCCACCTTTTCTCTTTTCTTATTATTATGGTAGCACTAGAATCCGCCGTCATGGACCGGGACCCTATTGTGACAAGCACTGTTCAAACACAGAACAGAGAACGGTCCCCTGCCCCAAAGAGCTTGCACTCTAAGTATAAGACAAGAGACAACAGATGGATGCAGACTAGGGATGTAAAAGCTTAAACGTTTAAACGGTAATCAGCTGATTACCGTTTAAACTGGGGGGAGGGCAGCAGTTGGGCGTGACTCCCCACGAGCGAGAGCAGCCCAGCTGCTCTTATTCACGGGGAGCTCAGCTTAGCTCCGCCCACACGTGCCGGAGGGAGGGGGAAAGGGAGCCGCAGCTGGGGCTCAGCTCAGCTCCCCACCAGCGAGAGCTGCCCAGCTACGGCTTTGCACATGCAGCAAGATTGCCGCAACTAGGCAGCCCTTGCTTGGCAGTAAGGAGCCAAGCCCAGCACGGCAGCACGGCTCCCCCGCCATGGAATTTAGCCGTTCTATTTTTAGAACATTTAAACAGATTCTTTATTGAACTAATGTTTACATCCCTAATACAAACCGTGGAATACAAGGCAACAATGGCCATGTGCACATTTGAACTGGAGGTGTGATTGCCAGCTCACTTAAGTGTACCTGTGCTGGCTCTCCTCAAGCTAGAGCCTGAAAATAGCAGTGAGTCCATGGTGGTCCAGACCACCGCTCAGGCTAGCCGGAGCAGCGGCTCATGCCGCCACAGAAACGTTGCTATTTTTAGGCGCTAGCTCAAGCCCAGCTAGCATAGGAATCACAGCTAGCACAGGAATTGCACTTCCCAGCTCAAATGTAGATGTAGATCTAAGGAGACACCACTGGCCACCATGACAGGCGGTGGTCTCAGAACACCAGCTGCCTCACCGCTGTTAACACCCACATCCTGCCAAAGCTGCAACTCTTTTTCTTTCTTTCAATGAGGAAGAAGAATTGTTTTGACAGAGGAGTGAGGGGGAACTGTGTGGACTAGCCGATGTAGTTGAAAAAAACAGTTACGTTGTTCGCCGTCGGGCGACAAACATAGACGTTCCCTACAATAGGACACTTGGAATTAAAAATGGTTCTGCATTTGGTTGTGAAATCAAGCCAGTCAAAAGCAGTGGGAAGGAGTAGCTGCAGTGATTTGATGTAACAACCCTCTACCTGTATCTGAACTAAATATACCAGCCCTGCGTTTGCTAAAATTGCAACCAAAGAGGGAAAGGAAAGTGTCATTGAGGCACAGATAGAGAGGCTGGAGAAGTCAGAAGCTTACCCAACCATTTTTATTTACTGCATAAATCTCAAGAGTCAGCTCCTCAAAGTCACCATATCTCCAATGACTTCAAGAGAGTCATGCTAATTGATAGAAGCTAAGGATCTGGCCCCCAATTTAATTTCTTCCTAAGCAGGACGTTCCTTCCCCAGTTCTGTAGTATTTATACCATTACTATACTTATCCCCAGAACACCTGTGTGATGCAGGACTCTGCTATTATCCCCCTTTTACAGATAGGAAACTGAGGCAAAATGAGATTGACTTGCTCAGGATCACATACATAGTTTGTGATAGAGCATAAAACTGAACCTTGGCGTTTCCAAGGCCTAGGCTGATGCCCGCACCATGAGACGATCCTTCCACTCTTCAGCCAAGTATTTATGTGTGCGCTTTAGTCAATCCCTGTTCAACAAACACTTCCACACCTGCTTAAGTTTAAGTGTTAATGTTGTTCAAGGCCCACTAAAGTCAAATCAGCGATCCAGTTCTCAGTAAACGAAAGCTTTCCATAACCATTTTGATAACACTTGCAATAAATGCATTGAGTGAGGCAGGCAGGCATGCTTTTTTGCCAATGTCCATGATCAAAAACCTTTTTGTTTTTTAAAACTAGTCAACCCACTGTAATAAATAAAATAACCATTGTTAATAACATCTACTATGCAAGTTGCTTTGACCCTTTGGTTTTCTACTTCCTGATTTCTGACCCATTGCCCTATTGGCAGGAAAGACATAGGGCCTGATCCTCCTCTGTTTCACTAGTGTGATGTGAGAACAGAATCAGGCGGCTATTGTGCCTGAATAGTTGAGCTGAAGCCAATGTAATTACAACCGTTAATGTTTGCACGACTGGGTCCCAAGATTGTGATGCCATAGGTGTCTACCTATTTCAGAACCCACCCTATTCATGCCAGTGATCGCTTTGAAAAATGATGGGGTGGGGTGTGTATATATTATAGATTTCACCTAAATACCTATAACTTCTTCTGCTGGTAAACAGAGAGGTTTATTTTGTTGCATTGTACAAACAAAACTCAGCTCTTTAGACAAGCATGTTGTCAGCTTGTTTTCACCTTAAAGTTGCATAGAGAAGATCTGTAACTAGTCAGGCTTTATTCCCCTCCCCCCCCCCTTTATTTTGGAGGCTAATGTTGGGGATAACAGGCAGTCACTACAGGCTTTCTCTCCCCTAAACTTTTCACCAGCAGTGCTGCGATGAGGGCTGAGTGTTGCTTCAATAGCAGCAGCTGCAGTGGCAGTTGCCAGGGCACTGCTGCACAGCTCCCAGACATTTCCCAAGTCCACATGTCTTCGCAAGTGCAGCTGGTGCTTTGTTAGTAAAGAGCAAAGAAACAGGGTCATCAAGTCTGAGTTGTTTGCCAACAGACGGCACAGGACATGCATCCACACAGGTAGCATTCCAGGTCATTTGCCTGCTCGTGGCAGCGAAAGCTGCCAGAGGACCTCACAGCCTGGCTCTCTGCAGCCTGTGTCTTGAGCAGATGTTTACACCTGCGTAAAGTGCCACTGTTGTGATTTGCACAGGCCAGAATGATTCCATATGCTGCAGGGCAGGGGAGAATTGGACCCAGAGTTTCTGCTGAAGCGGCAGGAGGGGGGAAGAAAGGAAATGGAGAATATTATCCAAAATTACTGCATTGAAACCATTTAACATCCCTGCTTCCAGAAACACATCAGCTTCAGATCAGTGAGCCAGATTCACAGCTGCACCAAGTTTGGACTAAGCCGCTTGTCTGGGCTGACTGAAGGCTGCTTGCAGTGGCGAACAGGGATTGTTGAGGGGGCCCCTAATGCTGAAATGGGGAATAGGTGGCACAGATGGGGCAGTGAGGAGAGAGGGGATGTCAGCCCTGCAGGGGGCACCCTTCCTATGAGGCAGCTTCATAGCTGCTTTTGAGGCAGCTGCAGGGCCAGGATTGCCCAATGACTTGACCTGGGATGTTTAAATATAAGGTGGCAGGCCAGGAGCCAATCAGCAGGGAACTCTTTCATACCTATTTTGCACAGGGGTGCCTGGCTTCCCAACGGGCTGGGTGGGGAGGATCCAGCCCAGGATGGTACCCGGCAATATGAGTCTCTAACAAATTCTGGGTGAGCCAGTGATAATGACGCTTGTAGACCTAGCTTTGAGTCCCACCCCTCTTCTGCAGCCAGGCTCACCCAGAGGTTTTGGAAGGCCAAGTCTGAAACTGAGATGCCCTCCCTCTCACACACTCCCCACAAAATTACCATGAGGGCCAGGACAAGCAAAGAACGAGGCTGCATCACACTCACCTGCAATTAGGGGGACCACCTGTATAGGCTGGAAATAAGGGGAAACCACATGACAGTGCTTTATCTTAGGGAAATACCATTTCCCTTAGTATCTCATCTTTCTCTCTGGTATTCAGTTCTTCTGCCCTCATGTATACAGTGAAGTTATTGTCAGCTTCAGTTTAATGTTTAAAATGGTTTTCATCATTTTTAATACATTTCACCACATCTTAAAATAAGGGCTGGGGGGTCATCCTCAGGGACAGACCAATGACATAAGTGAAATACAGGATGGGTGGTCACCATCCCCGCTGTTACCCACACAATCTAGGGCAGCCCCTCCTAGTGGCAACTCCTATCCCACAGGGCTGGGCCCAGCTCCTCATGCCAGGAATTGCCACTGGTGCACGGGGTTGCCGCACCACTCAGTTTGGCCTGGCTGCCCCATGTGCCTGGTTGTAAGGCCACTTGGTCTGGGGAGCCTTCTCAAACAGGGGGCCTGGGGAAAACTGCCCCGCCCTGCCCCCTTTCTGCAACCACATGGCCAGACTAATGAAGGTGTGGTGAGACTGGTGCTGCACTCCAGCAATCCCCAGCTCCCAGAACAGTGTCATGGGACTGTGAGCAGCCAGACACAACTTAGAGTAGCTCTGAGGCTGCTCTGAATTGTGCCAGGGAGGTCAGACTGGTGTGGCCTAGTATCAATGATATGCAAATCTGTCGATTGTCGACCCCTTCTCAGATCTTGCACAAAGAAGAGCTAAGCCAAACCCCACAATGGGCCCTTGGTCTTTGCCACTTGCAACCCAGGGAAAAAGTCAGCCACAATGGCCACTCTGGGCCATTGAGGAAGTGCCATTAATAGGCTATGAATACAGGCTCACATATACCTCCGCAGCCAAGCAGATGGCAGACAGGATACAGGGATGTACAGTGTAGAATGGGGCAGGTTCTGCAAGGTTTCCTAAAGGATGCAATGGGAAGGAAGAAACAAGTGTTATTTATGCTAACGCCAGCTATACTGGCCTTCTACAGATGGAGTGATGGAGGCATAGACTAGTAGTGAGTCTGGGGGTTTTAAACATATGGAGGCTGAACAAGTAATTAATATATCTGAACCCATGGGTGCTGTTCCTAAAGCCCCAGCTCTTGGAGTCAAGTGATAACTTTTTTTTAATGAAAGCAGATTCTCATGTTAAGTTTCTACCAGTCATTTTCAGGGAGAAAAGCTTGAAAATATGACCGCTAGGTGCTACAATACTAGATGAAAGATAGTTATCACTATTTACAAATCTCATGGCTTTTGAATATGTGGGGTTGCCAATAATGGGTGCTACTCAACATGAGGGGCAAAAGCACACTCAAAATAACGTATCAGTAATTCCCTCCTAAAGGGCAACAGCTAATGAGGTGCATTCTCTGAGCTCCCAGGATTATGCTATAAACCGGAGGTGTATTCATCCCCTGCTCTCAGCTGATGAAACAAGCAGGTCACCTATCTCTTGTGAGGCTCTTGTGAGGTTGAACTGTGTGGGTTTCTGATGGGCTTGTCACAGAGCATTTTGTATGTGACTGTGCACTGAATGAGGCGGGGGTCCCCTCTGTGTGGCGGGGGAAGCAGTATGTCATCATGTTCTAAAAGACTGTATCATCATGCATATGCATGAGAGGGCTAAATTAAGGTGGCACAGACAACCCAATTCTCACATTTCTTAACTTTTAAGTGCTTGACTTTGCAATCTTTGCTTTTTTTTAACTGTAGGTGGAGGGTTTGTATTTCCTTAACAGCTTGTGTTGTGGCACTCAAATACCTTGGTCAGGTTCAGAGCCCCTTTGTGCCACTGTTTGAAATAAAGGATGCCTAAATAGGTCAGTAGATGGCATGTGACGAGGTTGTAAAGGAAGTCTGGCTGGGGAAGCTCTACTTAAAGTGGAAACATACAACTCCTGTTGTGCAACAATGAAGAACTGAAATCAAAAGCCACGTTGGTGGGTGTAAAGTGACCCTGGCGATCTCAAGAGGCCAACCAGGGTGAAGTCGCTGGAGGGGAGAGGAAGCTGTGGTGGTAAACTCAGAGACAGACCAGGAGATAGAGAGGTGGGGTAGGAAGGAGACCAAAGAAGCAATACCAGGGACTGAGACAGAGCAGACCGGGATTGCTAGCCAGAGGGTCCCTGGGTGGAATCGAGCGGCAGGCGAGCCTGGATGCTGGAATAGACGACTGTCTGAGATGGGCAGCATGTTTGTGGGATTTGTTACCCTACAGGTAAGGGTGGGGAGAACTATACAGTAACTCGGCTGGAGGGCTGAGTCACAGAGGGAGAGGGACCACAGCGTGAGCAACTGATGACGGTGGGCACCATCTGAGGCGCAAGGAGGCTCACCTGTGGCGCGTGTGGCCCTTCACAAGTGCGATAAGCCTTTTTGACTCACCCCTGCTGTCAGCCCTGAGGAGGGAGGGACAACCCTGAGAAACAGCCAGGACTGACAGCCCTTTCTCTCTTCCGCTGCCTGCTGCAAGAAAGGGCAAGAGACTTTCAAATTCGTCCTTTACTTCTGTGTGAGAGGCCTGATCCAAAGGGTCTTCAGTGGGCTTAGGATCCAGCTCCCAGCCTATATAAAGAGCTTAAGGTCAGATCCTCAGTGGAGCAAATCGGTGCAGCTCCAGGGAGTTCGATGGAGTTTATCCCAGCTGAGAATCTAGCCCGTAGCCTCATTTGTCATCTTGGACCAAAGCCATCAAACCTCCTGAGCCATCGCTATTTGCAGTGAAGGCTTTTGTACCGGGCTTCAATCAGACATTTAAACCTTCATTCTATTATTTCCCGTTAAATGTCACTCATTTAAATTGTCGCAGCTTGAGGGCTGCAAGCCAAAGCCTCTGTGGTCTCTTGTGTAACGACGGCCTTCACGTTGATCGGCTGGGAGCAAAAGAGCATTTGCCTTGTGGGAGACAGAGGAGCAGCTGCCTGTGGATGTTGGAAAATAAACCATCTGGGGAGGGGGGGGCGGTTAGTACCAGTAGCGCTCCAGCTGGAGTGACGCTTACTGGCACTGCTCCTTAGCCAGAGTAGAAAGGGACACGTAGATCTCTTGTTCTTTCTACCCCATTTCAGCAGTGCTGGGTGGGGGCAGGGTTACACATGTATGCCTGGAGGGGGCAGGGACGGGGAGATTCCTGAGGGCACAGACTGTATTCAGCTTTACATCAGCAGTTTGAATCCAGTCCATTTGACGGAGGCCGATGCTTGGTTTTCAAAGGAGTCTAGGGGACTTGCCCAAGTCCCACTGAAATTCAATGGGAATTGGGTGCCTAACTCCCTTAGGCCTCTCTGAAAACCTCAGCCTGGAAGCCTCCCTCCCTGCTGACTGCCTGGTGTCCTGAATGAAGTGGGTTCCTGGCTTCAGTCCAAATCTTAGAGGGCAATTGTGCTTGTCACATAATCCACCATCACCATTTGCAGGAGTTAATGTAGACTCGTATGGGAGTGCCAGGGTTAGACTTACCTGCACCTGGTCTCTTTAAAGATTGAAGGTCTGCTGAGGAGGTCAAAAGGAAGGGGACCATTACAGGGTGCAGGTCTGGTTGCAGCAATACTTTGGTGTGCTCCAAAAAGACTCCGCAACAATGGGGTCGGTGCAACTAGGACGTTTTTGTTTCTGGAATACTAAGCTTAATAAAACTCCAGCTTTAAAATTGGCCCTGGTCTGGATGTATAACATGAGCACCCAGGTGGGTGATGTTAAGAGAAGCCAAGAGTTAAATGGGTCTGGAAACCAAATGCTCCGAGAGGTGGCTGAGGCATACGGGGTGGCCGGGCCTTGCAGAGCATGGGCTAACGCTGGACTGAGGAGAGAGAAGGGAATTCATGGCCAGGGCTGTCTCTTTCAAAAGCACCAAACTGATTTGGAGAAGAGAGACACCAAGAAAAAACAGAGCATGAATATATCTCAAACTACTAGTGGGATTTCCCTCAGAGTCTGTACAATATGAAAGCATCTGCCCTGATTTTTCTGGTGCTACCTGTCTGGGTGGGATTTTCAACAGTGCCTAGGTGACTTAGGAACACCAGCCTCAGGGGAAGTCAATGAGAGGCGAGGTCTAAAATTTCAAAAGTGACTGGTGATTTCTGGATGCCTGGATTCTTTTGGGTGCCAAACTGGAGATTAAAGGGGCCTGATTTATTTTCCTGAGGCCTGGTGCTCAGTGCTTCCTGAAAACCAGGCCCCTTTAAGGTGTAGTAACTTGGCAACTCAAAAATGGAGCATCTAAAATCACTAGTGACTCCTGAAAATTTAGGCCTTTGCTCTAATGTCACTTTAAGGTGCTCTTTGGAACTCCATCTTTTGCTTGAACTGAGGGAAGGCTCCTCATAAAGTATCTCAATTAAACCTACGTGTCCTGAGGAGCTGTTCTTGGCACAAGACTTCAGAAACATATGTAAAATGGCTGCCAGTGGGGCAGGAACAATTTGGTGCTGACACAAAGGCTAATATTTGGGGGTAGGATTGTTCAATAGCGCCTGAAGGACGTGAGGAGCCCACAGCTTCAATGGAAATCACTGAAAGCTCTGTTGAGGCCCCTTTAAAAAATGGACCCTTACAGTCTTACGTGGTGTGTTTAAAGTATATATGTTAGTGATTAGTGACCTGTGATAGGGGTCAGACTAGATGACCTCATGATCCCTTCTGGTCTAAGACTCTGACTTTCAAAAGTGGCCACTGAAAATATGTGTTGGCAGCTCTCATGATTTTATCACAAATCAGGCAATATTTGGTGTTTAGAAAAATTCCCCACCTCCTGGAGTCACGTGATGGCATAAGAAACTTCTATTTAAAAATAAAGTTTCTAGCCCATGTGTCTGTGGAGAAAAGCTGTAGTGTGACCCCCCTAAGAGCTCATAAACCAGAAGGCAAAGAAGTATTATTATTATTATTTTCTTTCATTATTTTACAATCTCATGATTTTGAAGCCAAACTCATGGATTTTTCTGGTGGCCTGTTTCAAGGTTTTTTGAACACTTTGGGTTGGCAACACACTACTCCACTGAGTCATCTAGTATAACAATCATTTTCTTTATCATTTTGTTATTGCATGAATTGATTGTACAAGGAATATGGGACACTTTCTGCTGCTGTCACCTGCAGTCAGGTGACTGGAGATACTCACTCTAGGGACTATCCCCCTTGGGCTCCAAATAAAGTCAGCGTGATATGTGTAAAGCAAATACATAAATAGAGAGCAAAGCATAGCCATAGCAAGGAGCAAGAACCTGCCCCGCTCCATCATCTCTGCAGAAATACAACTTCATGGAGAGCGGAGCTGAGAATATAGACCTAGCAGGGAATTGCTGAAGCTTAACATTATTATACATGATGCCTAGATTCCATGGTAAGTAGATCTATATAAATGGAGTAGAATACGAGGAGCTGGTGTAATGGTAGAAAATAAAGGTTAAAGGGTTTGTGTGGAGAGAAAATACTAATGAGGCTGCAGAGGAATAAATACCGTTTTCTCCCACCCCCTACTCTACTGTGTGGCTTTTTTCATTCTTAAAGGACTGAGGATTGGTACAGGCTCCTTGTCTTCCAGCTGTTGAAACACTTTCACACACCCCAGTGATAGGAGTCCTATTTTTTCATGTGCTAAACTGGCTATGCTAATTATAGACATATAGGGCTGGAAGGGACCTCAAGAGGTCATCTAGTCCATTGCCCCACACTGAGGCAGGACCAAGTTATCCTAGACCACCCCTGACAGGAGTTTGTCCATCCTGTTCTTACAAACCTCCAGTGATGGGGATTCCACAACCTCCCATGGAAATCTATTCCAGAGCTGAACTACCCTCTGAGTTAGAAAGCTTTTCTTATCATCTAGCGTATGTCTGCTTTGTTGTGGATGAAGCCCATTACTACTTGTCCTACCTTCAGTTGACATGGAGAACAATTGATCACCATCCTCCTTATAACAGCCCTTATCCTATTTGAAGACTATTACCAGGCCCTCCCCCACATCTCTTTTCTCAAGACTAAACATACCCAGTTTTTTTAATCTTCTTTCCCAGGTTAACTTTTCTAAACCTTTTATCACTTTTGTTGCTCTCCTCTGGATTCTCTCCAATTTGGCCACATCTTTCTTAAAACATGGTGCTCAAAACTGGGCAAAATATTCCAGCTGAGTCCTCGCCAGCACTGAGGAACAAATACTTCCCATGTCTTACTTAAAACACTTCTGTTAATACACCCCTGAACGGCATTTGCTTTTTCTCAACTGTATCACATTAACTCATATTCAACTTGGGAACCCCCTGTAATCCCAGATCCTTTTCAGCAGTATTACTGCCTACCCAGCTATTCCCCATTTTGAAGTTGTGCATTTTTTTCCTTCCTAAGTGTAGTACTTTGCACTTGTCTTTATTGAATTTCCTCTTGTTGACTTCAGACCAAATCTACAATTTGTGAAGGCCATTTGGAGTCTAATCCTGTCCTTCAAAGTGCTTGCAACACCTCCCAGCTTGGTCTCACCCATGAATTTTATAAGCATCCTCTCCACTCCATTATCCAACTCCTTTAATTAAATAATGACTAATAGTGGACCCAGGACTGACCCTTATGGGTCCCCTCCACCAGATGAACCCGCCCAGTTTGACAGCAAACCATTGATAACTACTCTTTGAGTAGGGTCTTTCAACTAGTTGTGCATCTGCTGTTCCATGTTTTCATGTTTATTTGCTTGTAACCCTTTCTAGCTTTATTCTTTTATGTGGCATCACTTAACCATCTTCTTCTGTGTTTTACTATTAATATAAACCAGCTCAGTGCTGTGTTGAATGGGTAGGTGTATTTACCCCAGTTAATTAACTGGGGTGTGCTTTTGTGTCTTTAGAGAAACAAGCAAACCTTATTATTTATCTGAACTGTCCAGGGGAGGGTGGGACATTAGACCATGTGTTTTTGGGAAAATTCAGGATTGATGGTGTGTTGGGGTCACCCGGCAGGTAGTAACCAAGGCTGGTGGAAGCCAGAGTGGAGATGTAGCTAGTATTCTGGGTCACAGCTGCTGAACCAGGGCTGTCTAGCACACAGACATTCAGGACATGACCTTATGCTTGTAGACTGGTAGTGAGCATCCCAGGCTGGGAACTACAGCAGCAAAGCCTTGTAAGGCAGGACAAGTCGTGACACAATCCTTCATTGGTTTGGATTGCATCCTGTCACACCCACCTTACAGTAATTTCATGTAGACCACGTTTCCCTAGCTTGCTTATGGGAACGTCATGTGGGACTGTGTCAAAAGCCATACTCAAATCAAGATATATCATGTCTAGAGCTTCGCCCCCCATTCACCAGACCGATAATTCTGATGATCATCACTCAGTGTGAAACGTGTCCTGTAAATCTAAACTATTGCTTTGTTTTCCCTTAAGATCTGGACTGCTAAATTCACACTTCGTTTATTGTACAAATCCGAATCAACCCCTTGTAATGTGCAAATTGGTGTCAAGGCTGAGTTTTAGCAAAGGAATCACAAATCCTCAGTGTTCTGCAAACAGCATGGTGCTTTGGAAGGAATGCATATGTGAGTGGGCATTTCAATAGATTATTATTTTGGTTTTTAACTACCAAGGCCTTTGAATTCAGTATCCTACTGAAGTGATCAAAAACAACCTACTGTGGAACAGATGACTGTAAACAGTGCCCAAGGAAACTCAGTGAAAAAGGAAAATGAAAGCTTTTTCAAACGAGATGGAGTTGAGATAGGACAAAATCAACACACAGAACAATTTCACCATGGTCACCGTTAATAAGAAGCTCAACTTATTGAGCCACTGCTTATGGCCTTACAAACTGACCTCCAATTTTTGCTATTAATGATAAATGTAAATAACATGCACCCCATGCAGCAGTAGAGTCTATAATGAAGGGTGCTTAGTACAAGCCACCAAAGCCTCTCAACAAACGTATCAGTCATACATTTAATAGCCCCTTTAGAATTCTTTTGTGGGTGATTGAAAAGTCATAAACAATTACCTCTTCCAAGTGATCTAATTTATGTATATCACAGCAGTACCTAGAAGCCCCAACTCATGTTAATTATTTGCATTGCAGTAGCGCTTGACATGAAGAAAGGCAGTCCCTGCCCTGAAGAGTTAAAATATAAACAGGAGGACAGGAGGAACTGACTTGCTCCAAATCATGGCAGAGCAGGGGCAGGGCTCAGATCTCTTTGACTCATCATCCAGTGCTCTACCCATTAGACCACACTCCCTTTTCCCTTTAGACCAACTTTCCTAACCAGTCTGTTCCAGCATCGCCACCCCTGATGCACTCTCCTTCCATGGAGGTGGGGGAAATCAACCAATCAGCTGGTGCGCATATTAATAACAGTTTCCCAAGGTTCCCTGGGCCAGAGCCCTCCTTGTCTCACTGTCCGTCTACAGTCACTGGCCAATTATCAAGAAGTAAGTAATATACATGATTAGTGTATTACAGTAGCACCTAGCTAGGTAGCGTACACTCACATTGGCAGTGCCAATCACTGTCCAAAGAACTTCCAACCTACATTGACAAGGCAGACAAAAGGGAGGATTATCCCCATTTTACAGACGGGGAGTTCGGGCCCAGAGAGATGAAATGGCTTGCCCAGTGAGTCTGTTGCAGAGCTGAGAACTGAACCAAACCTTCTTGAATCTAACTAGCGACAGCCGCAAGCCCTTCCCGCACAGCACTTTCACTGTGTTAGTTGCATGCTGTGGCTAGCGCAGCTACTACTGATTCTCACAAAGCATTTTCGTTAGATTCAGTCAAGCTGCCCCTCCTACTAATGCTGTGAATATTGTACTTCCCAGCACTTGCTTTACCTTCCAGAGCAAGGGCTCTGAGCAAGGCTGAATGATGCACTGCCGCCACAACACTTAGAAATATAGGCCCAGATTCTGCCTTAGTTACTCACACAGCCCCGATGGTATCAGCAAGGTGACACGAGCATACACTATGACCCTCAGTGGCTGAGAGAATTAAAACCGTCCTAGTCTAGATTGTCTAGTATAGGAGAGAGCACCGTGCAACCACTCCTGAGCACAGCCTGGTGGTTGCAGCCATTCACAGGGTGCTCTTGTGATGTGGGTGGGCCATGCTCCCATTGGGAAGAAATGGAGACACTGGACACGTTGACTGATGTAGCCAGTCATGGGACTGCCCATTGGCTGATGTAAATCAGTTTCAATGGAGCTACAGCCAATTTGTGCCAGCTGGGAATCGGGCCCACAAACTGCAGTGGAACTACATTACACCGATTTACACTGGCTGGGAATCTGGCTTATTGACTTCAGTGCAGTTATGGCTGACATTCACCAATTTTTATTAAGTTTTTCCATTTTTTGTTTCAGAGCTGATTAAAAAGAAATTTGACTAAAAGCCTTTAAAGCAGATATCAGAAGATTTAATTAGCAGACATATATTGGGGAGGGGGGTGGGGAAGGGAGGGAATGGCACATAATTACCATGTGACATTCACTGGAAACGAGTAAATGTTTTCATCTCTTAATAATTACCAGTTAACTCACTTACCCACATTATATTAGATCAAAATCACTACAACAAAATCTTAGGGGTTTTTTAACCTTGAGCTTCTAATAACATACATGCTGCCAAAAAAGTAATCAGCTTAATTAAGGGACAAAAATCTGGTGAGGTGTTTTAGATGTTAACTTAATTGTTTCTGTACTTACCACCATATACTGCAGATCAGACCCTTCCCATTTATACAATAATTTCAAATTGGAGAGAAGCAAGCTATTTCCTGTGAACAGTTTGTTTATTGAATTTAACCTTTTCTTTTACCTCTTTACAAATTGTGCAAAAACAAGATCACACTTTCCACAATTTAGTTCCTAGTCTGAAGTTATCCAAGGTCAATAGGAGCTGTTGGGTGCTCAGGGCTTTTGAAATAGGAGACAGGAGCCTAAACATGAATTTGGGAATTCCTGTAATTATAAAATCTTACCCAAATGTCTCCACTGAAAATACATCATAAAACAGTATTAGAGTTTATACAATTACAGTGTTAATGCAACTTGGCTGCTGGTGCCTATCCTGCTGATCAGTTTTGCCTCATTATTTCTTTGTGCACCCCCATCAGTCTGTTTCCATCTGTTATTGCTTGTCTTACACTTAGTTTGCAAGCTCTTTTTGTTCTCTGTTTGTACTGTGCCTAGTACAGTGGGGTCCTAGTTCATGACTCGGGCTCCTAAGCAAATAATTTAATAATAATAATTCTCTATGTGTATTTTGAGAACTATTACAGTGGAAAATTACCATTCAGAGGTGTGTCTGTCTGCACAGGGGGAAAGAAAGCATTGGGATATATACTAAATATGTCATTATAAACTAATTTAAATCCAGCACATTATAGAAAATAATAAGAATACCTCGCTCTTATATAGCACTATTCATGAGTAGAGCTCCAAGCACTTTACAAAGGAGACAAGTGTAATTATCCCCATTTTACTGAGAGGGAAACTGAGGCACAGAGCAGTGAGAGCCTAGATCCTCAGCAGTATTTAGGCACCTAGCTCTCATTGAAATCAGTGGGTATTAGGCACCTAAATATCTTTTTGAGGATCTGGACTGAAGTGACTTGACCAAGGTCATCCAGCAGGCCAGTGGCAGAGCTGGGAATAGAACTCAGGTCACCTGAGGGCCCTGTCCAGTGCTCTATCCTTAGGCACTCAAAAATGAACCTACATTTAAACACATGAACATCTGAATGGGACTATGTGTATGTTTAAAGATAGGCATGTGCTTAAGTACCCTGCTTCCATGAATCTGGAAGATCAATAATTCACTCCTAATGCCCTAATGGCATTGCCAAGAGAATTCTGACAGTCATTCCCAGTATACTATCAGAGTAAAAACCGGTTCATAGATCAGAAGGCCTTTATCCCATTCACAAGCCTGGAAATGTCCACAAAGCTGAATGCTGCATTTTCAAATTTTACCCATATGGCAGAGTAGCTGCAAAATCACTGAATACTCTTGCCTTCTGCTTCTGCAGGCTAATAATAATGGCACTCTGAATTTTGTAAAGGACAGATCCTCGCTATGGCTCTCATTTAACAGCCTGGATTATTCAGCAAAACACTTCAGCACGTGCATGCTTAAATTTAAGATAAAGTTGCGCCCATGATAAGGGTGGGATTCTCAAAAGTGCTCCCAGTTCCCATTTAGGATCAATGGGGCTTAGATATCTCACTTCCTAAGGAGCCTTTGAAAATTCCACCCAAAGTACTTTGCTCAAAAGAGAAGGATTTAAATATCTGCTTAAAGGCTCTTCTGAATTTCCAGCCCTGGTGATTTACAGCAGCTGAGGACCTGGCCCTTTACTTTTATCAGGCTCTTAAAGCTGACCTGCAGACTGTGTTAGTGGTCAGAGAGAAGACTTCTCTAGCATTCTGATGTAACTCTCATTGAGATTTAGTTCTACTGGAGATTCTTTGTACTGCCGGGACCCTGCTGCAGTAGGGTTCCTCCCCCCAGGCACTCCCAAATTTTCCCCACTGCTCCCCTGGCAACAGTGGCTGGGCTAATGAAGGCAAGGCACCAGTGGCCGCTGGGATCAGTGATCATGCTTCCTAAAGCTGCTCTGAGCAGTTTAAGTGGCATGGTGTTTAAAATAAATGCAGCTCCCTGGAGCCCTGGGTACTCTATAGCTCTTGCTAGGCCTGCTGGGGAAACTGCTCCCAAGGCAGCAGCAGCTGGAGACCCTTGGGGGGGAAAGGCTGGCATAGAGACACGGCTAAAGAGAATAACCTCCAAACGTTCTCTCTCCTTGCAAGGGCCTCCATGAGCAGACATATGATGAGCCACTTCTCTTAAATGAGCTGATGAGGTTCCTTTTTTATCTAACTACCTGAATCTATTGGCAGTGTAATTAAGTTTACTGTCCTCCAATAAAAGGGTGTTGCTTCAACTCCAAATAAGAACAGAAAACCAAATAGGGGCTTGATCCTACTCCGACTGTCGTTGATCCAATGATTCTCATTGACCTCAGTGGAACTCGGACTGGGCACTAGGTGACCATGGTGTCTTTGCACATCGCATTGAGGGGTGGAGCCTAAAGTTCAGATAGTTTTTTTTAAAACAGCCAATCAGGAGAACCTAACGAAATGTTACTTGACATACCTGGAGTCACCCAGAGAGAGGATTGTGGGTAATGGGTCTTAAGCTATAATGAATACGAGAGACCATTTTTCTCCCCACCAACCTTCCAGATGCCCTGAACTTCAGACAGATAGACCTAGATGAGATCTCAAAGAGCCCAGACTACGAGTGATACCAGTTATCCTGAACAGTGACGCATCTGTTATAACTCAGTGTTATGCCAGTACTACCAAGACCTTATAGTCAGTTCTCACTAATAGGTTTTCTGTGTAAGCCATTTAATCTTCGTGTTTCCTCTCCAGAGCTTTGTGATTGTAGACAGTAAAAGTGAGATCCAGAACTGCAATAAGCACAAACCAATTTAAAAAACCACAGCGTGGAATACCTTGAGTTTACAATACACATTCCGCTCTTTACATCTATTTACACATCAGCTATCCCAGGAGTTTCACAAGCACTGCTTGTAATCAGACCTGAGTACATCATTTGTAACGAATGACGTACTCAATGAGCTGTGCCTCTTTTTCTGTTCAAGAATTGTCCGTGAACGGATTGAACAACAAACACATTTGGGGAAAAATCAATGTTATTCACTGAATAATTTCTGCAAAGAATTCTTGGTCTACAGCTTACTCTTGAGCAGTTTGTTACAAATATACACTACTTGAAATTCAGGCTGTCTTCATTGGCTCATGTGGGTCACATGCTTTGCTTCTCTTCTCTGATTGGCTAAGTGTAGCTCTTAGACTTGAGTTTCCAATGTGAAGACTTGTGATTTAAGAATGAAAAATTAGCTTTCTGCAAATACTCCCCTTCCATAATTACTTTAAAATATGCTGTTTCTATAAAGATTCCTTCCAGAACACATGTTTAGTGGACTATTCAGAGGAAGCAAAAATACAGTGGAATTAAATGTTTTAAAATTAAAATGGATATTCACATTGAATTTTTTCACAGTATTCACCCAGTCCTAGTTGTAATAGTTGGTTGCAATATCTGGGAGCTGGGCTTTCCCTCAGGTCAGGTTGGATCGGTGTAGTGCATCATGCTGTCATAAGAACATAAAAACAGTCAGACTGTGGCAGACCCAGTCCATTTAGCCCAGTATCCCGTCTTCCCAGACCCAGTCCATCTAGCCTGTATCCTGGTCCATCTAGCCCAGTATCCTGTCTTCTGACAGTGGCCAATGCCAGGTGCTTCAGAGGAAATGAATAAAACAGGTAATCATCAGATGATCTATCCCATTGTCCATTCCCAGCCTCTGGCAAAAAGCAATGCTTGCCTATCCTGGCTAATAGCCATTGATGTACCTATCCTCCATGAACTTATTTAGTTCTTTTTTGAACCCCGTTATAGTCTTGGCCTTCGCAAGGAGTTCCACAAGATGATTGTGCATTGTGTGATGAAATACTTTCTTTTGTTCGTTTTAAACCTGCTGCCTGTTAATTTAATTTGGTGACCCCTAGATTTTGTGATATGAAAAGGAGTAAATAATATTTCCTTATTTACTTTCTCCACACCAGTTATGATTTTATAGACCTCTATGATATCCCCCCTTAAGCGTCTCTTTCCCAAGCTGAAAAGTCCCAGTCCCAGTTTCACAGGGAAGCTTTTCCCTATCCTTAATCATTTTAGTTGCCCTTTTCTGTGCCTTTTCTAATTCAAATATATCTTTTTTGAGATGGGGCAAACAGAACTGCACACAAGTATTCAAGATGTGGGCATACCATGGATTTATAAAGAGGCAATACAACATTTTCTTATTATCTATCCCTTTCCTAACGATTCCCAACATTCTGTTAGTGTTTTTGACTGTTGCTGCACATTGAGTGGATGCTTTCAGAGAACTCTCCACAATGACTGCAAGATCTCTTTCTTGAGTATTAACAGCTAATTTAGATCCCTTCATTTTATATATATAGTTGGAATTATGTTTTCCAATGTGCATTACTTTGCATTTATAAACATTGAATTTCATCTGCCATTTTGTTACCCAGTCACCCAGTTTTGTGAGATCCCTTTGTAACTCTTTGCAGTCAGCTTTGGACTTAATTATCTTGAGTAGTTTTGTATCATCTGCAAATTTTGACACCTCACTGTTTATCCCTTTTTCCAGATCATTTATGAATATATTGAACAGAACTGGTCCCAGTACAGATCCCTGGGGGACAACACTATTTACCTCTGTCCCTTCTGAAAACTGACCATTTATTCCTACCCTTTGTTTCCTATCTTTTAATCAGGAGAGGACCTTCTCTTTTATCCCATGTCTGCTTACTTTGGTTAAGAGCCTTTGGTGAGGGACCTTGTCAAAGGCTTTCTGAAAATCTAAGTACACTATATCCACTGGATCACCCTTGTTCACATGCTTGTTGACCCCCTAAAAGAATTATAGTACATTGGTGAGGCATGATTTCCCTTTACAAAAGCCATGTTGACTCTCTTCCCCAACAAATCATATTCACCTATGTGTCTGATAATTCTGTTCTTTACTCTAGTTTTAACCAATTTGCCTGGGACTGAAGTTAGACTTACTAGCTTGTAATTGCCAGGATCACCTCCGGAGCCTTTAAAAAAATTGGCATCACATTACCTATCCTCCACTCATCTAGTACAGAAGCCGATTTAAATTATAGGTTACATGCCACAGTTAGTAGTTCTGCAATTTCACATCTGAGTTCCTTCTGAATTCTTGGGTGGATACCATCCGGTCCTGGTGACTTATTACTGTTTAATTTATCAATTTGTTCCCAAACCTCCTCTAATGACACCTCAATCTGGAACAGTTCCTCAGATTTGTCACCTAAAAAGAATGGCTCAGGTTTGGGAATCTCTCTCACATCCTCAGTCATGAAGACAGATGCAAAGAATTCACTTAGTTTCTCTGCAATAGTCTTATCTTCCTTGAGTGTTCCTTTAGCATCTCGATTGTCCAATGGCCCCACTAGTTGTTTAGCAGGTTTCCTGTTTCTGATGTACTTAATAATTGTTTTGCTGTTACTTTTTGAGTCTTTGGCTAGCTGTTCTTCAAATTCTTTTTTGGCCTTCCTGATTATATTTTTACACTTCACTTGCCAGAATTTATGCTCCTTTCTATTTTCCTCACTAGGATTTAATTTCCCCTTTTTAAAGGATGCCCTTTTGCCTCTAACTGCTTCTTTTACTTTGTTGTTTTGCCATGGTGACACTTTTTTGGTTCTCTTACTATGTTTTTTAATTTGGGGTATACATTTAAATTAAGCCTCTATTATAGTGTCTTTAAAAAGTTTCCATGCAGCTTGCAGGGATTTCACATTTGGCACTGTACTTTTTCATTTCTGGTTAACTAACTTCCTCATTTTTCTGTAGTTCCCCTTTCTGAATGTAAATGCTACTGTGGTGGGCTGCTTCGGTGTCTCCCGCCCACCACAGGGATATTACATTTCGTTATGTTATGGTCACTATTACCAAGCTGTTCAGATATATAGTTACCTCTTGGACCAGATCCTGTGTTCCACTTAGGACTAAATCAAGAATTGCTTCTACTCTTGTGGGTTCCAGGACTGGCTGCTCCAAGAAGCAGTCAATTAAGGTGTCAAGAAACCTTATCGCTGCATCCCATCCTGAGGTGACATGTACCCAGTCAATATGGGGATAGTCGAAATCCCCCTTATTACTGAGTTTTTTATTTTTATAGCCTCTCTAATCAACCTGAGCACTTCACAGTCACTATTACCATCCTGGTTAGGTGGTTGGTAATATATCCCTACTGCTATGTTCTTATTATTCAACCATGGAATTACTATCCACAGAGATTCTATAGCACAATTTGGTTCATTTAAGTTTTTTATTTCTTTTGACTCTATGCTTTCTTTCACATCTAGTGCCACTCCCCCACTAGTACAACCTATACTGTCCTTCCAATATATTTTGTACCCTGGTATTATTGTGTCCCATTGCTTATCATCATTCATCAAGTTTCTGTGATGCCTACTATATCAATATCCTCATTTAATATGGGACACTCAAGTTCAGCCATCTTAATATTTAGAAGTCTAGCATTTGTATATAAGCACTTTAAAAATTGTCACTTTTTAGCTATCTGCCATTATGTGATGTAATCGAATGGGACTCTTTTTCATTGAACTATTTCTCATCAGATCCTACCCATATTTTATCCTCTTCCATCCTCTCCTCCTTTCTAGGATATAGAGAATATCCATTAATAGATCCTCCCCTAAGGAATGTCTCTGTCTGAACCACGTGCTCCTCTGCACCTTTTGGCTTTTCACCAGCCCTTAGTTTAAAAACTGCTCTACGGCCTTTTTAATTTTATGTGCCAACAATCCGGTTCCATTCTGGTTTGGATGGAGCCCATCCTGCCTGTACAGGCTCTCCCTTTCCCAAAAGTTTTACCAGTTCCTAATAAATCTAAACCCCTCCTCCCTACTCCATTGTTTCATCCATGCAAAAAGAGCACAAGGCACCCAAACTACAGCTCCCATGAGAGACCTCAGTGCCATTTCAGATTAGAAACAATTCAGATCTTGAGTGTTCAGTTTATCGATGAAAGATTGAAATTTTCTGTGGAAAGCAGAACACTTTTTGTGAAAAATGTAGTTTAGCCGAAAAGCCATTTTTCTATCAACAAACCATTTTGAGAGAGAACTTTTGACCAGCCCTAGCAGAGAATAATACTGAAAATAATATTGCCAATAAAAAAACTGATCATAAGCCCTCATGTTTTCATGTCTGGTCACCATCTCTCTCTAAAAGGATACAGCAGAAATAAAAGTGTCCTGAGACAGGTGATTAGAAACATGGAAATACTTGCATGTGAAGAGAGACTGAAAAAACTGGGGACTGTTTCTCCTAAGAGAGGAGAGAAATAAAAGCCAAATTACTCATGGTCTGGAGATATTAGATCAGGTATTTCTATTCATCCAGTTTCACGATACAGAAACAATGAGTGCCAAAGGGGAAAAGCAACAATTTAAAACTTTATAAGAGTGTAAATTTTTTTTTAACTCAGTACATGCTCAGCCTGTGGGAATCATTGCCATAAGATGTCATTAAGGTCAAGAGTTTGGCAGGATTCAAAAACAGGATTTTATTAGATGACAAGAATATCAAGAGTTACTATCACAGGGAAAGGATTTTAAAAAAAACGAATAAACAAAACGAGGAGTTTGGAAAGGGATACAAACCTTCATGCTTCAGGGCACAAAACAAGCTCTAACGACTGGGGTTTAGGAGGCACTTTTCCTTGGAAGCAGATTATCCCATAGTTACTGCCTCAGGATTCTTGCACCCTTTCTCTGAAGCATCTGGGATTGATCACTGTCAGAGACAGGATTCTAAAGTAGATGGACCCCAAATCTGATCCAGTCTGGCAATTCCTACATTCCTATTGCTTTTAAACCATGACTCTGAATAGCTGGCTATTTTTGTCAAACCGGATTGAGACATTCTGGGTCTTCCCACATGGAGTTGCAGTTTCTGGCTGAGCTGGGCTATAGAGAGGGAGAGAGAGATACATGTGCTCTTTTCCCTGGCTTGACAGAAACTAGAGCATTTAATGGAAACTGTCAGCTGCATTGCCCCTTTGCCTCTTCTCACACAATGAGCATATTATCAGGCTCTCTGTAGTCTCCCTTTCCCAAATCCAGTTGTCATTGTGGTGCTCGCTCCCCGCTGGCACAAGACTTGTGGTTTGGCCGGCGTGCCACAGAGATAAGGGGCTATGGAGTTCTATCTGTTCCCTGCATGTTTTGTAGTTGGTGTATGTTTCAGCAGGAGAGTGCGGAGCTCCAGGAACACATTTTGGGACCGCCCAAGAACAACTGACCGTGGTAACACAAATAGTTCCTGCTAAGGGATGGTGTTTGCTTTGATCCATTTGCCAGCCTCAGATGATCACAACCGTTTCTTCTTTTTCCTCCTTTCGAGGCAGCCTTGCAGCGATGTTATGAAGATTCAAGGCATTTTGTTTAAGCCGTTCTCCTCCTCCCCAGTTCAGTGTGTGCATTTGTCTCTTCTTTGTTGTGCATCAGGCTGTGAGGCTGACGGGCGCATACGAACCCCTGCAGTGCTAGATGGGTATGAGGGAGTGCACCCTGCAGAATAGTGACCAGGATGCAGTAGGGAGCCTGCAGTGATTGTACTATGACCATCTGAGCTACAGCCAATACCTGAGACATCTGCTTGTTACAGGACAGACATCAGGGGAATAGTGTGACCTCATGCGCAAGCTAAGGGATGTTAGTGTCTGGGCCCTTTGGCGGGTTTTTGATAAGGCAAACTTATGCAATTCATCACAGAAGCCCGTCTTTCTTTGCTGTCAGTGAGACATATCCGCAGTGGGCATGAGCAATGGGGATATTGATGAAAATGCCCGGTGAATTATTTATGTCATTAAGTGTTCATTTGACTGTGTGTTCTGACATGTGATGGCCCAGGCTGTCACCAGCTTAGTGAGGTCTCCATTTTAGTTGATTTGCCTATAGCTTTAGTTGATTTGCTGTCACTCCCCTTCCTTCACCCATTGGTCACATAGGCACACTGCACTCTGCCTGTGAGACATGTGCATGGCCATTAACTCCCTTTCTGAGCTATCCAAAGTGACCAGTTTTCCTTCTGATCTTAGCCCAGATCAGGAGACTTTTAGTGCATCAGGCTGAACTTTTCTTTCTCTAGGAAGACAGACTTCTCTTCAGTTCTGGCCCCATCCTTTTAATTGACTGCACAGCATGCCTGGCAGGTGATGCGTAGCAAGTGATGCAGCGTTGATTTCTTGTAGACAGGGGAAATCTGAGTAGTGTTTGATCAATGCTGTCCCTGTTTTTTCAACGGCAGGAGCTAGTCCATTTCATACAGAGCAACTGTGCCCCATCCCCACCTCCCCGTCTTCACAGATCAGATCCCGGATCAGAACTCACCATGATGTGGGTGACTGTCCCTAGTTCTTTATGAGGCTTGCTGGTCCAAGATGCGGCTGGCAATTGATATTTCCTACTGTAGCCTAGCTCTTCTTTTTCATGGAATGATTTTGGGTTAAAGTCGGCTGCAGTAGTCCCCTTTCCTGCATCACTTCCCTTCTGAGCAGGCATCTGGCTGATGGGATGAGTTGTCCATACTGATGCCGTCTGTCTGTCTCCTGGGCCTGCTGAATGCTAGCATTCCAGAATAGCACAAGATATTGCCCCAGGTGAGCCTGCGCTATCCGGGTACTGAGTGCGTAGCTATCTTCAGGCAACTGCTGCAATCAGAGCAGTGGGCAAATTTTCAGAAATTCTCTGCTGCCTGCCCATAGCTTTGGAAATTCCCCTGATTTTTAAGAGCATCCCTATCCAAGCTCCCCAGTTTTCTGACACAGGCTCACTCTTTGCATACTAGCCTGTGCTGTGTCTTAAGATGGATACCCAAAAAACAGAGGTATCCGAAAACCATGAACACAGGGGGCATGGTATGCAGTTTTAGAACATTGGTGACCATGCAGAATCCAGCCCAAGCAGCTGGGCAGTAGTAGCTTATAGATCTATCTCAGGTATTTCTTTGGCCCTGTCACTGTAGTCTCTGAGCACCTCACCATCATTAGCAGGTTTATCCTCACACACCCTTGTGCGGCAGGGTAGTGCTATTATCCCCATTTTACAGAGAGGACAAATGACTTATCTAAGGTCATGCAAAGAGTCTATGGTAGAGCAAGGATCTAAACCTAGGTCTACTGAGTCCTAGGATAGTGTTCTAACCACTAGTCCATCTTTCATTTCTTACAGGAAGCGTGTCATTTAAGTGCAGGAATGCCCCAAGGAATGAGCTCAAGGCCCCTCCCCCAATCCAGCCATCAGCCCCATGTATCAGGGTGCGATTGCTCATGGCAGTAAGGAGGTGGTTATGTTTGTGGGGTTGGGTGCTGGCTCACACAAAATCGCTACAGCCAGCATTGAGGACGAGAGCTGCGCCACTGCAAATGAAGACAGCTATGCACATGGCTGGGGCTGGGTTGTTGCTATTAATAATACATCCGCCCAGTGCGCTTGCCTCTTTTATTCTGCATTTCTCCTTGCCCACACTTGGCTCCTCTGCCCCTGTGCCATTAACACCTTTTGTGTAGCAGGAGCCCAGCCAATGAAAGCTGTTTCATCCCGCTGGGGTTGTTTCTAACAGCAGTTGTAAGGTCACGCTAATTGCTTTGCTAACTGGGGTAGCTGCCTAACTGGCAATTCTACGTGCCATAGCAAGATGGGGGTTTCGGTAGCTTCCAGTCTTGACCTGACTCACACCCTTTGAGGAATCTACAGTAGGATCTGCCCACTGGGCATCAGTTTGCCTAGACATTGCACCAGGTTCATCACAGGAACAAAGGGTAGGTCACTTCTTACTTTAGTTCAGGTTCAGTAAGTAAACGGCAGTCTGAACGTAACCCTTTCCTTTCCCACTTAAATAAATATTGTTTGTGGTGGTTACCAATTCTGGGAAGATTCTCTGCCCATCCCAGTCCTTATATGTCACTGTGGCAGCGTACGGGGCTAGAAAGATGCCTCAAGCAGGTGGGAAGAATTCCCCCAGCCCAGGAATAGTATGGGATTGGCAGAATCAGCCCAGGACAGCTCCTTTTGCAATCCCTGGTGCAGAGAGAATGCCACTGGACCAACTCCATAATGGATGCCACAATAGCGATTCTACGCCATGAGTGACACAGCCCCACAGGCAGCCTGCAGGAGGCTGCTGTAAATTACAGTAATCCCTCTGATTCCCCTTATGTCTGTGGGGCTCCGCATTGGTTAGAGGGTTGGATGGTCTCCCCGCGGTTCATAAAACACCCTGATGACTAGCTCCTGAAAGTCCATGGGGCTTTCTCAGCAGATGATGATCACCTTTGGCAGAACTGAGTGAGCAGAACTAACTGGACTGACGTTGAAAGTTAGAGTCTCATTGGGTGGCCAGTGGGAGGAAGGATTTTTGTATGAGCTTCTTAAATTGTTCTAGTGCTCCACCACTAAAGAACATGGCACTTGCTTGGTGGATTGACTCGCCCAAAATCAGAACTTTTGAGCCAGCTCAATGGAGCTATGTTAGCTTATGTCAGATGGGGATCTGGCCCTTTGATTCTGTGGTGGTGTGGATATAGAAAAGTAGGTCCAGACAGGACTCAAATTAGAGCTGGTTAGGCAAATTGGCAAAGAGATGTTTGTCTGTGCTGTTATTTTCAATGCAACAGCTGGGTACAGTGCCTGACTTACTTAAATGTTTAGGTCAAAGGTGTTCAGGAACCACAGCAGAGCTAGCTAGCAAAGGACAGAGAGGGAGGCATGGAGTGTTTTTTACCAAACCTGGGTCAAGATCCTCTGCTGGTGTAACTGGCATTAACTTCTGTGGAACTATGCTGATTTTCAGTCCCAGCTGTCTTGCTCTTCCAGGCTCTCCCACTGTGGTTTCATGATCATGCTACGTGTTGTTTCCTATCCTGCTTGGCACCCCAGTTTCCTTGAGGCAGCCTGCATAGTGGGGACGTACACAAGGGAACGATGTAAAAACCATGGCCACTCCTCATAAGGGAGCTGCCAGACCCCTAGGATGCTGATTGTTCCATGTTGACAGCTGCATGGCCATGTTACTCGTGGTACAGATTGCCGGCACACCTCACTGGAAGTGAAGGACAGGCCCAAAGAGGCAAGAGAGATGGTCTACCTGCTCTCTGAAGACATCACTTGGCCAGAGAAGAAGACAGAAAGATAAGATGACAGCCCTGTGGAGAGAGAGGGCCAGAGATGAAGACAGTCGAGTGAGAGGGGGCGGTGTGTGGTGAGGAGGTTAGGAAATGGTCTATCTGAAAGAGGCTTACCCTTGGGAGAGGGTGAGAAATGTGACATGTCAACCTCTTCAGAACTTGTAGCCCAGCTTGGATCTTCACATCAGTTGGGAAACCTTCATGCGTTCTTTTGGTTAAGGTGTAAAATTGTGTGCTGCTGCGTGCCCACCTGTGGACATTACATAGCACAGGGCACTTTTTTTTATTTGCAAGAACAGGGCGTATTTCTTGACCAAGTGCCAACTGGTGCAATCCCATTCTGCCTTCCAAACTGCCCCTCTTGTCCTTCCCCTCTGCCACCTCAGCTGAGTACATTATTCTTGGTTCCTCCTTAGCAATGGCGTTGCTGACATAGAATGGCTGCCATGTTCCTCCCTCGGTGTGGGTGGTTGGAGATGTGCCTTTGGACTGAACGCAGATCTCCTGCAACAAAAGGTGTTATGTCAATCAAAGGTGCTAACAGACCTATATGATTGTTTGGGCATATTGCAAGAAGTACTTGGACAAAGCACTACTAAGAGAAGAAACGTACTGGAGACAATGGGCCAGATTCTCAGCGGGTGGAAACTGGCGTAGCTCCAGTGATTTCATTGTTGCCATGCCAATTAGCATCAGCTGTGGCTCTGACCCAGTCTTTCTATACAAAACGCTAATACAGGCCTTATTCTCCAATGCCGCGCATTTTGTGGAGTCATGTACACCAGTAGCATTTTACATTCGCTTTGCACTGTTCTATATTAGCACCGTTACACACCCTCTCTGCATTCATTCACACAAGTGTAAATGACAGCATGAGGTGCAGAGCAATGGGGAATCTGGCCCTACTCCTAACCTTCATCATCACACTGAAGTCCTTTGCTCTTTAGTTAGAAGGACATGACTTGCCCACGGTCACCCTGCAGGTCAGTAGCTATGTCAGGAATAAAACCCAGGCTTCCTGAATCCCAGTCTGGTACTCTACCCACTAGATCACACTACCTGCGGTTGTTCTCTGCTACGGTAACAGGCAGCAGCCGTACAATTCTGAATCCAATTAACCTAAAATTGAAGGAAAATCTTCCGATGAAGAAAAAAAATCATTTGAACTTTAAATCTGGGGACCAGAAATGTGCAGTGTGCTTAAGATCCGTTAACTGCAAATTGATTATTATTGTTCACTAAATCTGGTCAAGGCAAGCATAAGATCTAGCTATAGGCATAACATTGCAAAAGTTAAAACACTAAACTACCCTGGAACGAGCTGCGGTTGTCTCTGTTCAGTCATGTTGGTGTTGATTTGCACAGGCAATAGGAAAATTGTTCAGAAGTGAACCCCGACCTGGCCAGCGGGTGCCGACCAGATGTCTGATATTCTGGTGCCCTACAATATCCAGAAGTGCTGTGCACTAAAAAGCTTTGGTGGAGATTGTTTTAATCTTGTAAACTGGAATCGTGAGGAGTCACATGGTTCATCCTCAATGCCAATGAACATGATGATTTATGCTCTCTGACTATCCAAGTATTACAGGCAAATTGTTCCACTACACCTTTGCTGTTACCAGCAGAGAGGAGAAAATTATTTACCATTGCTGACTGGGGACTCCGGGCACTGCTTGCAGCAATCTGGGGAATCTGTCTGCCTTGCCTATGAATTCTGATTGACATTATGAATTCTCAGTATATATCTATCACAAACTACCAGCTCCGTTTTGATGGCAAGGCTGGTTTGTGCCCTCTGCTGTCTTTTTACCTGAGTATTGGACTGAAATTCCAAGGGTTAACAGTGGTGGGTCATTAAACTTTGATACTCTTGTATTCAAATGGAGGCACTCTAGGTCAATGAGCTAGCTGTTATGTTTCACAGCGTACATGCAGAGAAGTTAGATAAAAACAATAAAATATTGCTGCTGGAAGGCTGCAACGTAACATGACTGCATTTCTGAGACTTCAGAATAAAACACAAGAACCCGAAAACAGGGACAAAGCAGGCTGGCTCCCTTAAAAAAAGATAGAGGCATAACTCACCCCACCTTACTGTAGCTGTCTGTCTGCAAACTGACTGCTGCCATGCCCAGGTCACATATTTCACCAGGGAGGCCCTTAGTCTGCAAACAGGACTAGGAAAACCCCTGAGAATTTTAATGTTATCACAATTTTAACACAGTTTGCAATACATCCCTTTGGCTACTGCCCAGAAAAAAACAGTCCAAGTTGGTAACTAGGCAACTGGTCACCTGATAGGGGGCTTGAGAGTGACTCGAAGGGTCATGTGACAATGGCAACTGGAAGTCTGTGAAAGGACCAAGTCCCCTCCGAGCAGCTTTCACTCAGCTGACCAGAACAAGAGAGTACAGTCCAGGAGAGGGGACTCTCGACAAATCCCGAAGAACGCTCAAGAGTGATGAGGAAACTGAGGCAGGGAAGGTCATAGAGGTATTTGTTGTTTTGCCTAGTTTGCATCTCTCCTGAGCTAAGGTGAAGAGTGATTGGGTTCAGAAATCCTTCAGCAAAGCCTCTCTCTCTGTTTGCTTCAAATATCATGAGGATTACCTGCAGGATTAAATTGTAAACCAGACTGACCACAAAGTGGAGCTCTGAGAAAGGTGTGCTTATGAGGGGGAGGGGTCAGCAAAGACCCTGGGGGCCTACGGCAGCTGGGCCATTGGGTCCCACTTCCAGATGGGTACCAGACAGAGCATCTGTGCCCAGGAAATGTCCCTGAGAGGCCAAAGAACGACATTGATTTGAAACCTGCCCAGACAAAGGGAAGCTTATGAAAGCACATGGGTGCAGCATGTGGGTTTAAACACGGAAGCCTGTCCAGCAGGGGGCACTTGACCCCAGGGCTGTGACGCTGCTGTCATACAAGGGAAAAATACGTGGCCTGTAGTTGCAGATAGGGCTAGATTTTCTCCCCCGTCCCCCTGCTCTCCAGGTGGGTACTGAGCCCTTGAGAATCTGGCCCTGAGTTCCTTTAAATCTGGCCTGTATTCTCCACAGTGGCTGAGGTGTACTTGGGGAGTGTCTGTGTGTGTGTTTTGGGGGAGAAAATTAGTAGATTGAGCAAAGGAGCCACTTTTTATGTTCACAGCCGGTTTTCTCTTGTGTATGTATTTGATCTTTGTCTTACTGTGTTCTCCCTGGGTTCCATCTGCTTTGGCAAACGGGTCAGAGGGTGGGGTTCAGGACTTCCTGGCCTGCCAAAATTTGCCTATGCAGTTGTGCCTCCATAGAGAAGGCTCTTCTGGGTCTTTGCCTAAGAAGGTGTCATGAGATCCATCTGAGAAGAATCTCAGTCAGCTGATCTTCTGTAAATGAGCTAGTAATAGCACTGGCCTTCTGGATCTGGTGGAGATGCAACTGGTGTTGGTTCTGATCGTGTCCCAGTGCAGGCGGCCAACTGGGATCCTATAGGTACAATGGTAATCAGGCCTCCTCGGATCCACGGTACATGGATCATCTCTTGGATCCTGTGTGTACAAGGGTTATGGAGCCTGCTCCATGTCCAAAGCACACAAATATTTGTGTCAGATCCTATTGTTCTGAGGGTGACGGGGCACTGCAGATCCAAAGCGCAGCTGCCTGGAGCTCTGTTCCTACCTTTCAGAAGTGGTGTTGTCCAGTTCAGGTTGGATGCTCCATACAGGAGAACAGCATTTCTTAGTCAGTCATTGTAAAGGATGTGGGAGATCTGTATTCTTGATTTATTAATACTGTATGCAGCTCTGACTGTCTTATTACTATCATGCTGTCTGCTGCAAGGGTGCAAAGAGTTACCTCAGTCCTGGGTGGCTGCACACATCTGCAGGAATGCAGACCATACTTGTAGATATCCCAGTCACCAATACCTAACAAACAATATAGGTGTCAATTCTTTCAAAAAATTATTAGCACACTCTGATCAACGGGAAGGCTGGTTACTCTTGGTGGCAATAGGGGTGGAAATCCAAGCAGGAACCCTCAACCAAAGTGTTTGGAAAGTGTTAAAAGCTCCACCCTGAATCTGAGGGAAGAGGCGAGGTCTGCAGCAAAGCTGGCTGTAACCTGGTCCTCAGAAGAGCTAGGTTGGGTCGAGTTGAGGGAAATGCTAAGGTTAGGTAAGATAAAATATGCATGTTGACCTTTTTTGTTATTTTAACCCTTTGCTCTCTAATTGCTGTGTTTCTATGGATAAATAAATAATATTTTGCTTGTAGTTTGGTGTTAGTACATTTACCTAGGCTTGGGGAACGCCTAAAAATTTTGCCAACATAGCTATGTTAGTCAGGAGTGTGATTTTTTCCTACCCCTGACTGACACAGCTATTCTAGCAAAAGCCTTACTGGAGATGCAATTATAGCAGCAAAAAATGCACTTTTCTGGGAATAGCTTATTCCATTCAGGGAACTGGTATAATCTATACCAGCAAAAGCACTCTCTTACTGTTATAAACTGTATCTTCACTAGGAGGGTTTGCCAGTGTAACCTGAATGGTAGAAACAACAAGAGTCCTGTAGCATCTTAAAGACTAACAAATTTCTGCGGGCATAAGCTTTCGTGGGCTGCAACCCACTTCATCAGATGCATGAAATGGAAATCACAGATAGGAGGTATAGATATACATCCAAGGGTAAGAAACAACAATGGGGAGGGCAAGTGCTAACAAATTCAATTCAGTTAGAGTAGATGGTAACATCCATAAACCAGTCAGAGAGCACTTCAATCTCCCAGGACACTCTGTAGCTGACTTGAAAGTTGCCATACTTCTACAAAAAAACTTCAAAACAGACTTCAGCGAGAAACTGCAGAGCTGGAACTCATATGCAAACTTGACACAATCAGACTGGGTCTGAATAGGGACTTGGAATGGTTATCTCATTATAAGAAGTAATTGTCACTGTTCACACATTCTCACCTTCTAATCAATGGTTATGAATAGGCCTCATCTACTCTAACTGAATTGACTTTGTTAGCACTTGCCCTCCCCATTGTTGTTTCTTACCCTTGGATGTACATATATACCTCCTATCTGTGATTTCCATTTCATGCATCTGACGAAGTGGGTTGCAGCCCACGAAAGCTTATGCCCACAGAAATTTGTTAATCTTTAAGATGCTACAGGACTCTCATTGTTTTTGCTGTATACAGACTAACACGGCTACTCCTCTGGAACTTTTGACTTGTAGAGGTATAGCATTACTGCTATAGTTTCTAGTGTAGACAAGACCCTACTGTTCACAGCCGAGGGAAGCATATAGCAGGAGCCAAACTGAATTGGACCTGCTGAGGAAACACAGTTGGTAAACAGGGGAGGGATAACTTGGGGACCTAGTCTAACGGTGGGGTGAATCATGGGATTCCACTCTGAGAGAAATGCAAGTGCTGGGCCTGTCATTTGAAAGGATTGCCCATGGAGGGACGGAATGAGTGGACAAAAGTACAGCTCACCCTGGAACCATAACAGTTGTTCTCCCTGTCCCTCTTCATTGCTAGATAATGGGCAATGTCATGAAGCGCATACCAACCACCGTAAATTTGGTTCTCCTAATGTACCACCTCAGCAGAGCCGCCATGACCCTTTTCCCTCCCCTCTACTGCAGAGATTTGAAGGATGTGTTAGTGGGAGGTCGGGGCTTCTAGACCCTGGGTTCTAGAATGCTAGGACAGAATGGCATTGCACACACTCTTCCAAAAGCTGACTGCTTTGAGATGGCTTCCATGGATGCGGTCCTGCAGAGTCAATACATCCAGAGAACACATGAAACTTTATCATTTTCCCAATGCACTGTCAATACAGAACTCTTGCTACACATTGATTAACGTAAGCAGAGAGGCAGCATGACTTTGAATTGGGGATGAAATATACACAGGGAACACTGCACTGATTTGAATAGGGAAGGTGAGAGGGTGGGGAGAGCACTGCATGATCCCAGTGAGCCTGACACAGAATTCCAGCATCCCTGCTGCAGAGGTTAGGTCTACAGGACACCGAGTCTTGAGATAGAGAGAGAGAGAGAGGGAGGGCATAAGGGTAAACGGAATGTGGAGCAGAGGCAGTTCGCCTGCAGCTTCTGGAACAAGAGCTCTCCATCTATTGACATTACCTTTTATGAAGCCGACAGAGCTGAGAGGATGAACCAGGAAATGACAGCCTGCATTGAATCAGTGTCAGACTCTAAAGAGTCCAACCTATTAGGGAAACGAGAGCCATTTTCCCTCTTTGTACTGTGCAGCTCTGGGGATGGTAAGCAATACTTGTGAGCAAAACCTGGCAGGAGTCCTTCAAAATTCATCCCAGCTCACCTGTTTGTGTTAAACTAAAACCTGTTCTCATCCCTCAACCCCCACCCGTTTTCAGACAAAGAGGGCAATGCCCTAAGTCACAATCGTTGCCAGGTTATGTAGAAAGAGAGGAATGACCCAAGAGCTACAAAAAGGAGGGTGTCAGAGGCTAACAGAAAGCAAGGGTTGTCCAGTGGTTAGGGCACTAGCCTGGAACTTGGGAGCTGGGTGCTGTACAAGCACATAGTAAAAGACAGTTGATGGCTGGTTTGTGTGTCAGTGGCAACAAATAAAGAAAAAAATAGATATTTAGGGACTTCTTCAGCTTCTATCTGATGAGAAAAAAAATCAGTTGTGATTTAGAATCAGTAAAAGACATAGGCCCAGAACTTCAACTGATGTAAATTTGCATGTCTGTACTGATGTCAGTGAAGCTATGCTAATTGACACCAGCTGAGAATCTGGTTCATTATTATTTTATATTTTAGCAAGATCTAATTTATATTTGTTGATTAATATATGCTGGCTAGCATATGATTATAGATCACATTAATAATATGTATAATCCACACCATAAATATATTAGTATGCGTTAAGCACCAATAATATTGAGCACAAATATTGCAAGTGATATAGCTTAAAAGGGCCTATAACATAATCCTGTTCACTTTTGCTAAGTATTCCATAACCCCTTGCATTTGCTTAAGTAAGCATTTGACATAAACAGATAGGAAATTTGTCAAAATCAAGATATATTTGTTCTGTGGCTTAATATAAGCTAGGGAAGTACCTTCACGGACCACTACCTGGGATGCTAGTACCCAAATCAAAGATAAGGAAGGGACAGAACAAGTATGGGAACTGGGACAAACCGATGGGATGTGTAAAGAGATATGTAACTTGTAAAATCATCATATAAATAATACCAGCTAAAATGTGTAACTTGGGAAGCACACCTTCAGTAGGTGAGCATAACATCGTTGCACAGGCCTGCCCTTCAGAGCCTGGTATTGTCTAGAACCTTTTTCCTGTACCATATTAAGAAACCTGCCTGACATTGCTTATTTGGTCTCTGGAGTATATTTCATAACAAACCAAAGCGTGGGCAAGCCATTGATGACACCATTTAGCAACATTTTTTTTTTGTACTCCTTCCTGGACCAGACATGGAGATTTTTACATCTGTGCTGTGCACAAGTGGGTTACATCTCAGACTTAGGAATGTGCTTCTGTGATGGCTATGGGAGTTAGCCCTAGAAAAGCTTTTAATGCTACTGGGAGCTCTGCATGTAAATCCCCCATGAATGGATAGAATAAACCCATCCATGGGATCGCGGTAATTTCAACAGCTTTACAAGAGGTCACTAAATTAAAGAAGTTACATACAGCATGATAGATGTGAGCCATTATAAATCAGTGGTTTATATAGAGCACTTTGCAAGACTGTCTTGGCTAGCACTGGTTGAAAAACTTTCAACAAAACTTTTTTGAAAAATGCTGTTTTGCCAAAACCAAAATATTTTTTAAGGCCAGGCATGGAGGCTCACCCTGGAACAGCAAATGATTCAGTGGTTAGGGCACTCACCTAGGATGAGGGAGAGACAGGTCTATGGCCTTGTTCAGCCTGAGTCAGAGCAGGTGTGTGCACCTGTGTCTTCCACATCCTAGCTAAGAACCCTAACACCACAGAGCTATAGAAGAGTCTCTATGGCTCTGTGGATATTTAATGAGTTATAGAAAGTAGAACAGCTCCAACAGGAGCGATTTAGAGAGAAAGCGCAAGAGGCTGACTTCATAGCCTGGTGTTTAGAGCACTTGCTGGAAAAGTGGAAGATCCACGTTCAAGTTCTTGTTCTGTCTGATTTGGAGCAGGCAGCCCTGGATCTCCTTCCTCTCAGGTGAGTGCCCTAAGCACCAGGCCGTTGGCTGTTCTGGGCTGTCTCATGTTTTTTCACAATTTTTTTTAAAGGTCTTGTTTTCATTCGGCATCAGAATAAAAACAAATGTCAAAACCTTGGAACTGTTTTGTGAAATGGAATTGTTTTCTGGCCACTTGTGGCACATTAGGGAATTACAATATGCCCGAATCTAGGAATCCCATTACACAACCCACCAGTGCAATGCATTCACTTGCGTGGCTCCTGTTTAACAATGAACACAACACAAATGTTTTAGGACAGGAAATGAAGAAGACTCCTGTATCCAACTGAAAATACGAGTGGGGGTCAGGAAGAGGAAGGGAATGTAGATTAGTTGAATGTAATTACCTAAAATGTAATTTAGATAAAACACAGCTGCTATTTCAAAAAGTGCCAGGTGATCTTCTGCATGCCACACCTACTTTTCCTCCTGGGCTCTCCCATTCAAGAAATGATTTGATCTGATTATATTTAATTTACAGAGCACGAGGTGTTATTTCTTATAGACAAATGTTATTACTCTGATAACAAATGTGTTTAGAGAAGGATGTGCGTGTATATGAGTGTGTGTGCGTATGTATATATATATTTATACCAGAATCATCTATAAGTGTTTATTCTACACTGTTTTCTGTACCTCTTTATTCAACATTCAGCAATATAGCAAACACAGAAATACGCAAAACTATTTCAAAACTACATTGGAAAAGGTCACATAAAGCTTACTCAGCCAGTTAGTCATATATTAATACACTACCCTCACGCACATTACAGGAAAATGAAACAACATGGTTTTATCTCATCCTCATGTCAGCCAGTATTATTGTTTCAAGCGCAATGCACAATTTTATAATGAGTATCCAACTCCTATTTCTAATATAAAGGAATGAAACAAAAAGCTTCAGTTCAAGAAACAAAAAGGAAATTAAGAAGAGGGACACGTCTGGCTTGCAAGCTTAAGAAACTGCAGACTTTCTCATTCCCAGTATTTATTGAAATGATTCCTACCGCGTGCTGACATCAAAAGCCAGACACGGCTTAATGAAGGAAGGCAATAACACACGCCAGGCTCTGCCTTGCACTGAATTCGGACCGTTCATTAACAAGGCAAACTGAACATCCAGCCACTAATGATTGAGGTTGAGGAGTCTATCTTTAAGGTGAGGGGGTAGGGAGACCCGAGCCCTCCCTCTCAGCTGGGTCTCAGACTCAGGGGCCTGTGTGCATCAGCCCCTAAACAGGGAGAGCCCTCCCAGCAGGGATGCTTAATCCACTGCCCTGGGATACTTTCTACCAGTGTCTGTTCAGTTTGGGGCGTGGCCCCGCTAGTCCAGTTCGCTGGGTGGCTTGCCCTCTTGTGGACCTTGGGCAGTGCCTGCCCGCAGTCCCAGGCTCTTTTGAGCAGGGCAGCTGCAAGTTGATGAGGCTGAACCCCACAATGTCTCTGGGCTTCGCTCACTCAGGTACCGGAGGCTCCTAGTTCTCTAGTACAGCCTCCCTTGACTGGGAGACAGTGCTTCCTCCAGGGGGCTTCCTTGGCTGGCCAGCTAGTGCCCTTGGTGCTCACATAGGGAGGCAGCTAGCTACTGCCTCTTTGCCAGACAGCCCCAAAGTGAGCCAAGCTCCCTCCTTTTCTACCCCCTCCAGGCCTGGCATTGGCTGCAGGTGTAGCAGGGAGGGGCTAGTGCAGCCGAAAACTCTCTTTAACGCTGGCTATGCTGGTGGGGCAGGTTCTCCGCTTCATCACAGGAACGGAAAC